>NC_090210.1:16928999-18128999 GCF_033026475.1 Channa argus
GGCCCAGTGATTCTGAAGCAGCCACTAAGCACTGGATGGACTCAGAGATACGCTCTGGTTCACAGTCTCCACAGTCGGTGGGGAGTGCTGCGGCTGACAGCGGGACAGAGTGTCTTTCTGACTCAGCCAGTGACCTGCCTGACGTCACCCTTTCGCTGTGTGGAGGCCTCACAGAAAATGCTGAAATATCCAAAGGTACAACAGAATGACACATAAAAAATGCAACTTAAAGTGCACTTGAGTGCTTTTATGCAAGATAGAAAGTTAACCTCAGCCATAGAGACATAGTGCTTCCCTTAGTGTGTAACTCTAAAGATCTGTGCTGAATTAAACCCTATAGAAGATATGCAGCCTCAGGTGGTGTAAGCTTTTTAGATAAATTAAATAAATAATAACTCCGTACCTTTACCTTTTAACAATGCTTGAACCCACACTTTCTTTTAACACTACACATGCCTCATGTGTTACTCTAACAGGACTTTCTCTCTTCGGTCTCTTTTTATTGTCTGTCATGTCAATAATTAAATACAGTACAGTTACTGTATGTAATAATTTTTTTTTTCTTCTTCCTGGGGGGTGTTTTCCCAATGGCCAGTATATAATGCCATGTTATGTTACACACTTAACATTTGCACACTACAAAAAAATTGTGAATACACTATAGTGAGTAGGGGTTTACTTGGACCAGATTTGAACACATTTTTATTTTAAAAATATTTCTGCAGTAACAACAATATATTTTCAAACTACTGTCAATTTAAATATAACTGTTTTTTTTAAAGGATTTATTGGACTGTCTGATCAGACAGACTTACTGTTGGCTATAGGTGTCCCTAATAAACTAAGAAAAGAGTTAAAACTTTTTTAATTTATGGAAAAGTCTCAACATAGATCCTTAAATCAAACATCAATAAAATCAATAGTGGCCCTGACATTAATCACTTTGTGTCATTATGACTGATCCTCTCTTCCCCCTCTCTTTCGTGTGATTCACTGCTGGGTAGGTAGTTACTCTTGGTATAGGAAGGGGTGAGTTGGGGGATGTGGGCTGCTGTCAGTACACCAGCCGTTGCTCACATTCAACACTTGACTACATTCAGCTAAATGGTTAGTGTATGGTAGCTGTGCCTTAAACGTGATCACAGTAACAACTGATTAGCCAACCAGATTAACGTGATGGATGAGAGAACATGGGCAGAGCTGATATTGAATTACTTCAGAATTTCTTTTACTTGTTAAACAGGTTCACTGAAGCTACTTACTTTGTAGCAACAACATTCATACCCGTTAGTGAAGATTTTTCCTCACCCTGTCCTTCCTTCTGTCTACTGTATGAGGAGTAGCTGAGCTCTGCCCCAGGTCAAAGACAACATAACTAGAGAGAAAGGTGCATCATCAACTAACTACAGTCACATGCTGATGCATGTGAATAGTTTTTTGACTCTAATGTTCAGTCACATATGCGGGTGAAATCCGGGCAGTGTGGGCTATAAATGTGTCCGCATTTTTTATTAATCAGCTGGTGTCAGCTCAGACACTGGTCAAAGCTGATACATTATAAATGTCAAATTGGCCTTATCAATCTGTTTACCACTTTACTCTTGGAGTGTTTCAGAAGCCTTCATCTCTTGTTGTTGGCAGAGAAAAGTTTTGTGACCTTTAGGTGTGAATCGTTTTTCTTTTAGTAAGATGTTATGGCTCACCACTGCTGACCTTTTTCATCTGCTGTTTTTAATTAATGTCCCTCTCCCTTCTGTGTTTGCAGAAAGGTTCATGGAGCACATCATCACCTATCATGAATTTGCAGAAAATCCAGCAATTATAGATAACCCCAACCTGGTAGTAAAAATTGGAAATAGGTAAGTAAACATTTTGATCTCACAAGTGAAAAGTTTTAAAGACCTGTATATTAACTACAAGGTCAATATTTGGTTCTAAATAAATTTCTACATTCTCAGATATTATAACTGGACACTAGCTGCACCCTTGATTTTAAGTCTTCAAGCATTTCAGAAGAATTTACCAAAGGTATTCAAAGTTTTGTTTTTGTTTTTTCCCCCCAAACTTGTTATGTGTAATTGTGGATCACTGTATAGTTGCATGCTACCTAACTATTAGTTGTCTTTGTCATGTCTTGTTTATTCCAGGCTACAGAGGAGGCCTGGGTAAAGGAGAAAATGCCAAAGAAGTCAGGCCGTTGGTGGTTTTGGCGAAAGAGGGCTGATAGCACAATCAAGCAGGTGTGCCCATGTAATCAGAAGTGCATAGGTTGTTGCAAAACAAGCTACTATCATTTTCTGAGTCTTAACAAGACTCAAATGAATGTGTTTTGATTTTTAGATCTACTTTCTTAGCAATGTAATTTGTATTATTTTTTTGCAGTCAGAGTCTAAGCTTGAAATTAAGGAGGAGTCTCAATTAGAAGAAGAAGAAGGACCCTCCATATCTCAAGAGAAGCTGGCCTTGCCGTAAGTGATACCAAGGGGATTTGTGTTAAGTCAACTAAGTTTAGTAACATGGAACAAAATAGTTAAAAAAAAATCCACAGTTTCTCTCACATCTATCCAAAGGCTCTGTGTAAAGCATTTTTTACTGGGTTTAAACATTTGTTTTTCCTTTTAACTTATTAAAATTGAGAACCATACCTGCTGTTTTTGTGTAGGCCTAAAGCAGGAGACACCTCCAGCGATGAAGAGGCCAAGGAGGTGAGTGCTGCATCCTATCAAGAGAGGCTGCCGCCAGGCGATTGTCAGCACCACACCAGCCCACACACTTACAGGAAGTCACTTCGCATTTCTTCTGATCAGATAGTAAGTACATTTTTACACGTGCTTGTCTTTTCTCCAAATAATCTACTTTAATACTAAAATGTTATGCTGCCCAGTAACCTTTATAATATTCCATGTTCCTTAAATTGTACTTTTATTGAAGAATTTGATTTTCAAATAATTGTAGCTGGTCAGAATGGACGATTTGGGGGTTCTCAGTGGGTTTTGTGCTTTAGTGTTTATTTTGGTAGTTAAGAGCTCCCTCTGCTGACTAAGGATGCATTGCATGTGCTTACTCAACTTGTAATCTGTAGGGGGCTCTAAAGACCTGTGCACAGTAATGATGCTGTGGGAGAACAGATCTTACAGGATCGTAATGCCTGTACAGCTAGTAGATGTGTGCCTCAAATGGATTGTTTGTCCTACTTTTTGTTTTGCCAGGCCAGTCTCAAACTAAAGGAGGGACCTAATGATGTGACTTTCAGCATCACCACTCAATACCAGGGCACATGCCGCTGTGAGGGTACAATCTACCTGTGGAACTGGGATGACAAAGTCATTATCTCTGACATTGATGGCACCATCACCAAGTACGTGTGTCTGAGTAATGATACTTTGTGTTACCAGATGTAAAAATGTACACAGAAATTTTATTTTTTACTTCTTACATTGTCCAAGTCTCATTGCAGGGGATTTTCCTTGCATATAATTGCATTGCATTGCATTTCATAAACTATCACCAGGTGCACTCACATTAATTACTGTAATAATAAATATGAAACATTTCTTTTACTTGTATCTGAGGATCAATCAATCTGTTACTCGTACCTTTTGAAGTAGCATCACTCACTTTTTTTGTAATATATTGTAGCTGTTAAATTCAGATCAAGCTAAATCAGCACTATATCATGTTATGGACATCAGTCTCAGATCATGATTTGTTATGTCTATGTTCTCTGAAAAAGGAATATATAAGTTAGCAAGCATCTGTAGAGGTACAGTGCTATTATAAAATCCCTAGTCTATAAATTGCCCTCATACTGTGAAATAAGGCTTTGTATTTGATGACTAGGCTTGTCATCTCAGGTATACTGGTGGATTGAACCGTGGCTCAAAATGATATACATCAATGGATCACGTATTGTTAAATGAGAAAAAGAAAGTATCAGGATGTGCGTTTCACAGATTTATAAAAGTTTTGCAGTTTTCTTGCAACTTTATTTATGTCGACACATTCAAGTCCTTGTTAGATAGCAAATATTAATCCTTATTAAGCAGCTATATTTATGTTAAGCTTTTTAATTTGTCAAAAGCCAGCTCCATCTCTGACACAAAACTGAGGCCTGCTACCTTTGTGACGCTCGCTCTGAGGGGTTCAAAGTTGGTCAACATCAAACAGGTCTAGATTGACTGCAGCCCTATTATCTCTGACCCTTTAGGCCAACCTTTGACATGTGGCTTTCTTTGAGTAACAGGGGAAAGAGTACCAGAGCTATAATGAACTCATTTACATTTACACCCCCATAAGCTGAGGTTGAGACGGTGCTTCCCCTATGGCCAGTAATCCTCATTAGTGGGGAACAGTCCATAATGTTCTCTACAATATTTATGATGGAATGGTAAAGTAGTTATGGAACGACCTCCTGTGAAAATTCTGTTCTAATCTGCCTGGTTTTCCTCCGTGCACATGCTCTCTCTATTACTGTACATCTGCAGTTTCTCAGTGAGATGGGGATACCCCTGTCTTTATGTCACTAATATTTGCATTTTGTAATGTTTCAGGTCAGATGTGTTTGGACAGATCTTGCCACAGTTAGGGAAGGACTGGACCCACCAGGGCATTGCAAAGCTCTACCACTCAGTAGCTGAGTAAGTGTAAAACAACACTGATTATCCACAGAGGAAGGATGAATGGTGGGTCAGTGGGTAGGTCTGTCTGGGTTTCATTCCCATTTGTGTCTCTGTTTAGATGATTTGATTTTTTTTTTTTTTTTTCTTCCAGTGTTTGTGTGGTGTGCTTTGAGGTGGGATTACTCAGGAAGTTTAACTGTAATCAAAGCAAAATGATTGTACAAACTAGAAATGCCACAAAACTCCATGTTTACACACTTTTCTAATTTTACGTTGTTTTGTGAGTTTGAAACTTCAATCTTGACCCATGTTTGCTACTTTAATCATAGGGAAAACAGAACATTACGTACACATCAGCGGAAATGGGCTGTAGTTACCATGGGCAGTTGTAGTAAATAAAATTTTCCCCAGCAAAATTAGCATTTGAATTGGTATGATTTCTGCATTATGAAAGCATCCAATATAAGTGATCTAATAAAAGTGCTATATTTGTTAATGATCGTCATGCTAATAAAGTGTATTGGAACAACTTTTAATGAGCAAATCTTTACCCATTGGCAGGAATGGCTATAAGTTCTTGTACTGCTCAGCTCGGGCTATTGGCATGGCAGACATGACAAGAGGGTACCTGCAGTGGGTCAATGATGGAGGCACTATTCTGCCCCAGGGACCTCTCATGTTATCTCCCAGCAGCCTCTTCTCTGCTTTTCATAGGTAAAGTAAAACATACACTGTAAATCCCAGCTTGTCTTCAATTCTAGTACTTTTTTCCTCAGCAGTTATATTCTGATTATCCCCAAGTGTTAATTTGGTTTTCAAGCAACCTATATATATATATATTTTTTTTTTTTTTTTTTTGTCCTCAAACTTAAATCCACATTATCTACCAGTATGTTAGACTGAAAATCCTCCTCTGTCTCAAATCCTTGCTCATTATGACAAGCCATTCATATTCTTAGGCCCATAAGGCACAGAAAAAAACTGTTGGTAAACTTGGCATCAGTTTGCCAACTGAATTGTATGCAAAACAATACTAAATTATTTGCTGTTTTGTGATTTTAAAATTGTACTTATTACTATTGTTTTCACTTTTAGGTGTTTAAGCCCCAAAAGTTTCTTATTTTGATGTGTGATTGACTGTTTCATTTGTTCATTAATTATGTAGAAAAAGAGAATTACTTAATTTCCATCTGTTAACAATGGGCAGTATATAATAGAATGGTAAAATCGTCTGCACTTAATAGCACTTTACACTTCTTCTTATTCATCTATTCACAATCACACACTCACTCATACACTGATGGTGGAGCTGCTATGCAGCTGGCCAACACTCACCAGGAGTAACCATGTCGGGGTTCAGGGTCTTGCTCATGGACATTTTGACATGTGACAGGAGAAGCCGGGGATCAAACCAACAACTGTAGGATGACCACTATCTTCTTCTCCACAGTCTACAATAATAGAAGATTATTATTTGTTGGGAATTTCTGTAGTTAATTATTTATTTATATGGCCCTCTTATGCTGTATTTTATTGATGTTTTGTGGGTAATAATTGCATGTATAATAAAGACAAGCTAAATCTAAACTAAAGAGTCTAGAACAGGACTAAAGAAAGAAGTTTATAAATTTCTATTTGGCTTTTTTAACTGACTCAGATTTCACCCAGGGTAAGGACATGCACGTGTCACTAATCAAACTGTCCCTTTTCCTTCAGGGAAGTCATTGAGAAGAAACCAGAGATCTTCAAGATTGAATGCCTTACAGACATGAAGAATCTTTTCCAGCATAACAAGCAGCCATTTTATGCTGCCTTTGGGAATCGAACTAATGTGAGTTAATGGATGTTTCAAAATGTCAGACTCCAGAGCATTAAAGCACTTGTTTTTGTTTTTGTTTTTTTGTTTGTTTTTTTTTAATGCCCATGAGCTGTGTTTTCCATGAGTCCATGTAGTCATGATGCCTGTAACATCAACATGACACTTTGACTATCAATTAGCAAACCTATGAATTCAGTATTGGACTGAACCTTAGCTGAGGTCACTGTCTGGCTGAGTGTGGTCCCATGTGACTTCGTCTGCAAAAAAGAGCTTCAGCTAGGCACAGCATCCATCCTCAGCTGCATAAACACCCAGAAGAAGCACTTGCTCAGCCATGGAACCTCTCTGTCACTGTCACTTGCCAGAAAATACAAAACCAAAATAACACTCTCAGTCTTGCTAATACTCTGCAATACAGTTATTCTACAGATATTATCATTACGTGGAGCACAAACAGGAAATCTGTGATTGCTATTAAACCTTATTTGAGTCTGCACCAGTGTGCATTATGTATGATGGCTTATTTCAGACATTTACGTAATTGAATGTGTTCTCATCTCTGATGTCCCTAAAAACAGTTTTACTTAGCTTTTATATGAATTGGAGGTCCAGTCTCCTATTATCCTTGTTTACTTTATTAAAATGAGCGTTTTGTGGGCTTTTAAGTACTTCTGTTTAAGACTCTGTGGGGCCTATAATCACAAACATAATAAATGTTCATTTAAATTTGATATTTTTACCAACCCTGTATTTTTTATTTATTTATTTATTTCAGTGGCCTCCGTTTACTTTACATTTTGGTCATTGGTTGTGCCTTTTAACAATTATGTCTCCATACAGGATGTGTTTGCCTATAAGGAGGTGGGAGTTCCAGTGTGCAGGATCTTTACAGTTAACCCCAAAGGAGAACTGATCCAGGAGCAGACCAAAGGCAACAAGTCCTCGTAAGTACATATGTAAATGTTCTGTTCCTGTGTGGAAGTCTTTTATTTGTTTTTTTTACACAGTCAGGTGCCCATATGAGGTGGTCCGGTCCCGGACAAAATGGAAGGGTTGCGGCAGGAGGGATTAACGTGCGGAACATGTTTCGCTGTGGCGACCCCTGGAGGAACAAGCCAAAAGCCTTTTTCTTAATTAAAGTTTATCTGAAGCAGGTGTAAGGCCTCTGGGTTAGAAATTAGTAATATCAAACATGCCAAGCTGCAGCCTTTTTCGTTTAAAATTCCCTGTCCATTGCTCAACAGGGAAGCCTCAACCAGGCCGTTTTATCCTAAAATGACTTTAGAAGGGCTCTCCTACTACTTTAATAACCTGAAATCTTAATATGAAGTCTCTTATTAATTTTAGGTATTTTTTGCACAGAATGGTAGGTTTTGTCCCCCCTTCCTTCCAAAACCTCTTTCCACCTCATTATTTTTTTTTTTGCCTCAGAGTTTAGTCTTAAATATGTAATGTAAATCTGGCCTTTTGTATTTTAGCATCTTCCAGGTCTTTTATTGTGGTTTCAAGATCCTCAGTGTTATTGTTCTTAGTAGCTCCCATCAATCTTCAGTTTAGCCAAATGCTTATATGAACTGACTTTATGCTGCCTGCCAAGCACTAAACACCACACTAAGTTAGCAGTTAGCTGAACATGCTAAAGAGTCATATACAGTGTAACCTGTTGGAGTTGGTTGAGGCCAAAACAAATGGTGAACATGAGACATGAAAAGATGTCATATTTATACTAGCATGCCTCTGTGTCCTTTTGATGTGCTGGATGTTTAAATTGGAGAGTTTGCCATACCACCTTTATAAGGTGGTCTGTATTAGTGCTACATACACATGGTGTTGTGCAACCTTAAGGAAGCTTCAAGCTGTTTTTATATTCAAGGCTTTTAATTTTATTTATCACATTTCAGTTCTTAATCAATAACTAGACAAGTAATTGTTCCTGGTTTGACAATTTAACAGTTAATTTGTCACAGTTCTGTTTGTATTCTCACTCCTTCTGTCTCTCATTCTGTCTTTCTGATCTCATCTTTTCCTCTACAGTTATGGCAGACTTAGTGAGCTTGTGGAGCATGTGTTCCCTTTGCTGAGTAAAGAGCAGAACGAGGCCTTCGTCATGCCAGAGTACAGCTCTTTCTGTTACTGGAGACAGCCCATACCGGACATCAACCCAGATGAACTGCTCTGATCCAGCACATATGCATACCCAGGTATACACATACATGTGCCTGGACTGCACACTGGAATGCATTTCCAGGAAACCCATAGACTGGAACTCCAACTTCATTTCATAGAACTTACACACAGCTCTACAATGAGTGTGACACAGTAACAGGGTAATAACCATGAACACAAAAACAAAACTGGTAAGCTGTAATTAGCCTTTAGAGATAAGTGGAGAGATCCCCAGAACAGTAAATCTTGATGAATAATTGCTGAAGAATCTGAAAAAGCACTCTGTGCAGGGATTAAGATCAGAGACACATCTCTGTTCTCTGCAGCATTTAGCAGACAGGATGGCCTGCTTTTGTGATCAGGGGGATCGACAGAAGCCCCACACAAGGCATTGGCCTTTAGCACTAGAGTCAAAGCTGTACAGGAAAGAGAAGTTTTCTTGAATCACCCGAAAGACGTGAAATAAAACATTGAAAACCAAAAAGGCACACTGACCATTAAAACAGGATGGGCAATTTACATGAATCATTAGTACTGTGTCAGTAATAGCTTGCTGTGGCTATAGTGTATAACTAGAAGCCAGTGTACAGCCTTTATTTGAAGGCCTAAATCTGCGCTAAATCAATGACAGTAGCTAGCAAATGGCAGATTACACCAACTGTGAACCATTTCCAAAAGCCTACTGTAGAAAAAGGTACCGTGGCCATAGAGTTTTGTTCCTTATATCACTTTGGACAAACCGTGGACAAACAGATTTCAGATGGCCTCTTTTACCTAGAGACGCTAAAACCTTCATATTTGGTATTAATTTTTAAGGTCAAACCTGGGGTATACTTTTACTAATAAGGTGGAACAAGGTGTGCGTGGCTTATAACAACCTAAATGCAGCTACATGTTATATTGTCACGCTATTTTATTATGTTTATTCAGTCATTCAAGTTCTCACTAATCCAAGTGTTTTGTTGCCAATGCAGTTATTGTTTATGATAATTCATATGTCTAAGTTATTAATTTTTTTTATTGTTATGCCTTTGCTTGTCTGATGAAAGTAATTTATCATCAGTGCAATGTGGAAGTTATTCAGATCAGGTATTTTGTGTGGTTGGTCACAGGTTAACATGGAAGTTATTCAGATCAGGTATTTTGTGTGGTTGGTCACAGGTTAACATGCACTTAATCGTAAATGATAGGCTTTGTACGGTTTTTTTTTTTTTTTTTTTTTTTTTTTTAAGCCTTGTATTCCATTTTCACAACAAGCTGTATTTCTTGTTTTAGAGTGTAGCTGTCAACATATAGTGCACATACACATTCCTGAGCAAACCTCAGAATCCACAGCTTTAGTATTAAGTGTGTAAATGTATAAGACAACACTTGAGTTGGAACAGCAGCTTAAAAGTGCTTGATGTGAAGGATTTCTGTTGCAGAAATTCTCTGTAGGATGACTATGGGATAATGCAAGTGTGTGAATGTGTGTACATGCATACCTAAATACTGCTGCTGCTGTTGGGTGGCAACTCTGTGCACCTGTTGCTTATGCTCCCTCAATGGCTTTAACAAGATTTGTCCGATGCACTTTGTCTAACCTGCACCTAGAGACGCAGACTCACAACACAGCACACCTCTCAACCCCATGCACTTCACTGAAGGTGTCATAGACTATAAAAGCAATGCAGAATGAAGAGTTCCAGTTGTACCTCCTTGTTGTGTGAATGACCTGACACCACAAAGTTTAGCAATCATAAGTAAATGTAACTAATTGTTCAAAGGTGATGAATATTTGTTGTTTGCAAGGGAAATGTTGGTATTAAAACAAATTGGTTATTTGTGGTGCTTAAGACATAAAGGTAGTATCACAGCTACCCATTCACGTTTGTGTGATTGAGGAAGAGATTGATCCCATGCCTCTGGTGATCAGAGGAAGTGCCAGTGGGTACTTGACAGTGTACAGGAAGCGTTTTTTTTTTTTATTTTAAAGCTCTTTGCCGGCATTAGGAGTGTATGTTTTAGTAAAAGACTTGATGTGGACCATACCTCCAGCACAAATGTAACCGTAACATAATGTGCTCGAGTGAGGATTTAAAAAATAAAAAACATGAATCATGAAGTAAAGAGTGAGGCATGACATGGGGGGGGAAAAAAACAAACAAAAAAAACTCTCAATGGGAAGAAATAAGCACAAATGATGACAGTCACCCCAACATAGTCACATTGTCATTAGTTGTCATAACTTCCACACTCACTCTATAGCTCAGATGTTTTTGTGATTATTAAGATGTTTGTCTTGCTTAGATTTGCTCGTGTATAAAGTTTGGTGAAGTCAAATAGATATCTTATAATTAACAAAAGGAATTCCATTCTTTCTATGAAAGTAAAGCATCTTGTGTGGAAGAATCACACTTCTCTACCACCCTGGGATATGTGGTATACAATATTGTATGTTCTCGTGCTGATCATCACATTCTCTTATCTTTGATGCCTTTTTGTGTTATTTCTTAAAAAGTGTATTTTCTTTTCTCTGTGGGACTATGTTTGTTTTGAGGTAATGCTTGCTATTTGTGTCTGACCAACAGAAATACCTTAAGTGTGTGCTGTTTTAAAGTATGTTTAAAGAACAAAATCTGTTGTAAGAAGGAAAACAAAGACAGGCCTAATAAAGCTAACAAAGTGTGGCTTGTGGTCATATTTGTATTAAATAAAATTTCTAACTGAATACAACTGCGTGCCACACATTTTCTGCCTCTGAGTCAGTGTCAGAAAGTTCAACAGTAACCACAGGCTAGTGGAGTAACTTCTGCTCTGTCGCTTGTTTGTTGTTTGTTTTTCCTTATTGATGCATTTTATTGCAGTTTAAATCCCTCAAGTCATTCCAGATTCTTCTTTGTTCAATAGAACAGATGATAGTTAGGTGAGTAGAAATCTGTATTTTCCTCTCCTTTCTAAGGTTACCAGAGGCTGAACTGATAAATACACTACCTGATTCTTAGTTTTCTTTTGGGAAGGTGAGCGAAAGAGAATTTTTATTTATTTATTTATTATTTTTCCATCCCTCTCCAGTTTATATCATGACTTTCATTTAGTTTTTAGTCTAGTCTATATTGGTGTCATTTCTGCCAGCCAACGTTGCAACATTACTAAAAGCTGGTTGCGTTGCTAAAAGCACATTAATCTTTATGTATTTTTATTAATCATCAATCATTCTGTTCATCTCTAGTGTGAATTACACAGTGAACTGTTGTTTTATCAAGATTTATTACCCAACCAAAAATTTACTCCACTGATATGTTGAGCATACTGAACTTATATCAAGGCTCTGACATAGCTTTGTTAAAATAAAAATGGTTTTATGAACTTTAATGTTAATTTATAAACACTTTTACACAAGACATTCAAAATGGGTACAAAAATGCAATTGGATGATCAAATATTTTAGAGACAAGTCCTGCTTCCTTTATGCTGGTATCTTTGGGGAAAATGCTTACAAATTGCAACTTAATGACACCTTAACTGAACTAATAGCTGAGGATCTTCACACATTTGCCCCATGTGGTAAAATGGCAGTATCACAGATAATCTGTGAAAACATTTCCTCCAGTGCAGCTTCCTTTGGAACAAATCTTTGCGGTTACTTCCTTGCTGAGCTCCAGCTATCTTTTGGCTTGTGGTGCATAAAGGAAGATGGCGCTGTAGGTGGAGAGGATCTCCCTGGCCTCGGTGGTGGCCAGCTGGCCTCCGGTCCTAACCAGACCTACACGGTCTCCTTTTTTTAGGGGCAAGATCAGACTGAAAGACACAGAGCCTCCGCAGCCGCAGTCACCACCGGCTGAGCGTTGACTAGCCACAGGAACTGCTGAGCTCTGCAGCCTCTGGATGCTGCGGTTTGACACCGACAGGACGGCCTCTACTCGTTGACCCTGCTTTGCTGTCAGCAGGCCTGAAATCAGGTATCGCCCATCCAGTGGTACAGTAAAGATCCCTGTAGAGGTACGAAAGGTCACGTTCACTCCTTTTCATGCATTTCATTATCAACCTACAATATGAAGTTGCCTGAAGCACACGTCCACACACCAATATCTTGTGTTTGCTGCACAGGTTCACAAAGATATGTATGTTGATTTCCAAACAAGCAAAATTCCAGCTTGTCCAGTCAATTCATAGATCTCGGGAGAAGCACCAATGGATGACATTTCTTTGAGTCATTTTTCACATAGAAATAGGCTTGCACAGCCTTAAATGGTAAAATTAAATTTAAGGCAGAAAATCTTGAAGAATAGGGCCCCAGTGATGGCAAAAATGTAGTGTGTGTGTGTGTGTGTGTGTATAAAGGGTTGGGTGGGGGAGGTACCTGTGTGGGGGTTGTAGTGTCCACCATCGTTGACAAGGACCCTGTTAAAACAAATGATACCAAAGTCCCCAGAGAAGGGCTGCTGTGTGAGGCCCGCAGAGAAGGAGAAGGGGTCTGGAAAGGGGCCATTGTCGAATGAAACTACATGCAGAAACAGGTGAGTTATTTAGGGTGTGATTTCAAAGTCCATTTCTCACTTGCAAACACGTACGTGAGAGATTTACCTGGTGATTCAGCTCGAGCTTGGTACATTGGGTTCCATGGCACCTTTGCTGCTACGGGAACTATAAGGTACAAAGAAAGTGTCAACTATTTTAATCTTGCCGTTTCCTTCCATCATCATGAAATGTAACATTTGCCATGAAGCCCAGGACTAAACTTGCTGCTAAGTGCATGTGGAGGAGCTACAATCCCTCCACAGTCGACCCACGCCTCCTTAAACTAAACACATCCAGTTCTCACTCCCTCATACTCCCAGGCTGCAAATTATTCACAGCCTTTCCAATAGTGACGCAGTAGAGTGGCAAAGCCTGCAGATGCATGCAGTGTAACCTGATAATGAACTGCTACAATACCTCGGCGGCCTGTTGACTGAGGATTGAAAGACACAGGCTGCAGAGGAGGAAAGCCTGCAAATAAAACAGATGACACAAACCTCATGTTTTTCATCATCCGAGTGGAAGAATTAATGAATCCTCTTTTGCCAGAGGCTGTAGTTTGGTTTTCCATCTGGTCATTGTGGCAAAAACATTGTGGGATAGTTTGCTGATGGTATATTTTTATTGGTTTTACAAGTGGCCTTTTGAATCAGGTTGACTTTGATTTTGGCCTTTTCATGACAGCAGGATCTATTTACAGCTGCAGGTGTTTAGTTTCCTCGGGATCTTTAAGTTAACTTAAAACTGTAGGTGTTTTTGCTGTTGGATTTCAAAATCAAAGACAAAACAACTCTTCACCAAAGATGGCAACTCATTTTAAATATACAACTTGTTTTCCTGCTTTAGATTTTAGACTAATAGGAAGGTACATGACTTCTTATCCCACACAAACAGTGAACAGAAACCAAACTATTTCTCTGCTGCCAAAACATGTCCAAGTGAAAGCTAAAACAAAGCCAATTGTTTGTTGTTTCCCTCATCGTCCTCTATGCAGTTAATTGAGTCCAGAGCCGTGACTGTCTTGTCTTTCATCCAATTGGAGCTTTTTAAAAGCCTTTTGGTATAGAACTCCATATGTGTGGGTGAGGAAAAAACACTGCTAATTAAACCCGTGTTATGGGTACTCTGTGTGTGTGTGTGTGTGTGTGTGTGTGTGTGGAAAAAGGCGACGACGAGTGAGAACAAAACAGACGATGCCAGTTTGAGTCTCCCTGGTGTGGACTATTAACTGTCAACATGGAAGATGCAAATACATGTGTTATGTCACACATGGCACAGTGTCAGACATGATGATATGGGAGGTCCACCTTGTAATTGCAGAGACAACAGACTCCTCCTTTAGCATTAATGTTTCTATACAAAGTAGACTCTGACTCGGCAACAATTTGAATCACAGTGTAGTTATTTAGTTTGTATTAGACATCAATAAAATACTCGAAAACTATACCGAGACTAATTTGTTCAGTAAGTGCAGCAGGGGAAGAATTTGGGGAAAACAACTTGGTAAAACTGCAAATATTTGGAATTACTGAGTACCACTTTAATTATTACCAGACATAATAATATTGCATAACAAGGCATAGAAATTACAAAACAATTACAAGCAAAGTTTACAGAGGGAACTCATATTTAAGTATTTTTAGATATAGAGTATTTTTTGTTAATGTATCACATTTGGTTACAATTCAAATCAGTATCGAAGCACAAGAAGAACGGCGTCCCTCTGTAGCTGTAACCATCAAAAGGTTGTCAAAATATAGCGAGGAGCAGGATCCATATGACAACAAACGTTGGAAAACAGTTTTTATTCTGTCTCTTTTACTAACTCAGACTTAATTAAATGCACTTCAGGCTGTTTACCTGGTTTATTGAACTAGTAGATCCCATTGTTGTGTGTACAACCATGGATAATATAATATAGTTGTATTTGTGCCACATGTAGTTTTGCTTTTATAAAAGGACACTGGCTGAGTCTGCTGTTCTCCTGTCAGTGCCCTAAAACTAAATTGTCTGTATTTCTGTGTTCCTCCTTATTATTTTTTTCATACATTTAGGTAAAAGTAGTATTTCAGTATTTAGTTTTTGCTGTAAATTATAGGCTCTACTTTAAAACTTTTTTTTTTATCACCTAAGGAAACGTTGAAATTAGAGCATTTTCAGCTGCAGAACAACAGAGGTCATCGTGACTGTTAGTGCTACTCACCTGGTCCTCCAGCAAACCCATTAACAGCCATGTTAGACGAGTCCACTGAGTTTCTCCGCACGGTCACCCTGCGAACGTACCCCGGCGGTCCTGCCTCGCCCGACTCCACCACAGGCCTTATGGGAAGCAGGGGCACGCTGGGGGGGCCCGGTTGCTGGTGGCTGAACGGCTGGCTTGGTGGACTGACCTTGATCCTGTGTGTGTCGGGCTGCGGTGGTTGCCTGGCACTGTAAGGCTGTCGGGGGTTGGTTGGCGGCGGTGGGATGATGAAAGGGATGTGGATTTGATTTATTCTGGGTCTGGTCTGGGTGGAATCTGGCAAAGAAGCAGGCTTCTCCGGTCTTAAGGTCATTGCTTGGAAAGTGAAAGAAAAAGAAAAACAAAGGCAGGATTGTGAATATATTTAAATGTACAAATTACATTGTAACCAAGCCTGAAGCCTAAAACGCCTCTGGTCGTCTCCTTGAACCCTGATGAAAGTTGCTGTGACTGCAATAGTACAAGCCTCCTACATTGTTTCCAAATGTTGCTTCCTCTCTCACATTCAGATCACATCCCTCACCTCTCTTGTGAATTTTTAACGACTTATTTTCTGATGACAGGCCAAATTAGACCTGGCTTGCACTGCACCTGTGAGCTTTTTTTTTTCTTTTTCTACCATTATTACCCTCAATAAAAGCAAAGCAGGCGGTCAGTGTGAAGCATCTAAAGAGAAACCAGCTGGATGCTTGCCAGACCCCCCGAGGGCACAAACATCACTGGAGCCATTGAAGTGATGCTGTGAGAGGTTCGCACGGACAAATAACAAAAATAATCTCAGTACCTGCTTGGTTTCGCTGACCCTTCTTGCACCCAGGTGTCAGACAGATTTCTGTCACACTATTTAAGGTGGAATCAAGGGGGTTGAACATTAAATGCCTTGTTTGGTGCTTAGTGCTTTGGCTGCATATTGCATCTGTAGTGCCATTTAAACCTTGTGGGCAAAGCCGGGCATAAATGGAGCAAGTGTAACAGAATTACAGTAATGTCGTTCAGCCGCAGACACTCACATCCAGGAAATGGCCACTTATTGCAAATGATTGTACATTTGGATTTGGTGGGAAACAGTCTTTCAGGAAGCTCTCAAGGAATACAAACAACAACAAAGATTCTGCGAGGACAGTACATATGTAAAGCCTGGAGATGGTGGTAGAAATACACATAAAATGTTAGCCAAGCCAACAACTTGGCTGAAAACCTCATCCCAAGAGGAAGTTAAGGTGGTGGAAAACTATGGTGCATGTCAAATATACACCATTTAACATTTTGGTCATCTGTACATATCTGATGGAATTTTAATCGTTAGCTGTCATAACCACAGGCCTTGGACTCTGAAGCACGAACCAAAAAGTTGATGGCACTTTGTTTACCACAAGACCAGGATTAGAAGGTCCAATGTGCATATACGTAGATTAGCATGTTAGCATGTAATGTTCCTAATTAGGCCTAAAAACTTAGTACTGCTGATGCTGAGTTTTGGCCTGATCTCTGCTTTGTGTGTACTACTTACACTACTACTGCTGACGGTGTTCTTTTAGCAGATGGTGGCTGTAATCCACCAGGTACCGCGGCATTGTTTCAGCAAACGGCGATGGAGAACACTGGCTGGTAAACACTCTCGTAGTGAAAGCAGACTTTGGAAATTTGGAGAAGCACTATATTGACATACTTGGCTAATGTTACACACACCTTCATGGGAAATACTGACTTTAAACAAGCTCAGTGCAGGACAACAATTCAGTTAAAGTAAATTTACTTTATCATTCTTGAGTTGACTACAGCTTTCAACTGCATGCCACTGTTTATATGAACGGATTTACCTCACTGATGTGCAGTGCAAAGAATGGAGTCAGTGGACCTTAAATTAACTGCTATTTCTTAAATTAATGAAAGAAATTTGTCGGACAACTTTCGGGGGGGAAGGATGAACATTCACTCTTACATCGAAAGTCAGCTTTAAGCCCTAAAATAATAATTTAGCTTTAATGACTGTTGTGCCAAAGCCAACAACAGTAAAACAATTAACTATTTATCTAGTCTTGACCTGAGGCAAAGTGATCGACCCAAAGTACCTGCAAGCAATTGTATTATTATGAAAGGTATCAGACGCTGTTCTTATTAAATAAAATCTCACCAACAAAATCCGTCCTTCTTACCCCAAGTGATACCGAAAGCTACTGAGAAACCACACATATAATCAAAAACAAATTAAACCCAGCAATCATGTTGTACTGAGATAATCAGAAATCTCTTCTTCATTTCCTCCCCGTGCCTCCTTCAGGATGCCAGTTGCCTGAGTGCATATTTCCCATGAGCTCTCAGCCTCTGTCTCGCTAAGGGGGCAACCACAAAGTTGAAAAACAGACAGAAACGCAACAGAATGCTGGTGCAACCAACACCATCACCAGAACCAGATGTTCCTGCTTACAGGCGGATTGAGACACTGGGGGGGGGGGGGGATGTGTCTGAAAGTGTCGAGTAGATGTCACATGATGAAATACGGTGTCACATGGCATAGAGCTGGGTGTGGTGGTCAGAGACACGTACAATAATGCATCACTGTGACATAAAATTTCCATTTTCCTTGTCCTTCTACACACGTGGACACAATTTAATCCTCAACACCATTTTTCCTCCAGTGGTACTAATGATGAGAGGTTCAAATTGAGCCCTACATGGCAGACCCCAGAGATGCTGATTGTGTATCTGGGTCCATTCTCCTCTGAAGACTTC
Organism: Channa argus; assembly: GCF_033026475.1. Classification (NCBI taxonomy): domain Eukaryota; kingdom Metazoa; phylum Chordata; class Actinopteri; order Anabantiformes; family Channidae; genus Channa; species Channa argus. The sequence continues at coordinate 16,947,079 of NC_090210.1, forward strand.
CAGATGAGCTCCCGGGGTCAGAGATGGAAACACGTCGCCTCACAGCTCTAGAAACCTGTCAAGGCAAGCTGCCACAGTAAAAGCACTCCCTCAAAACTTTGGTGCTAACTAAATATACTGTGTGCGTGTGTGTGTGGCAGTGTCAAATACAATTTTCCATTCTTTCCCAATAGACAGCCTTTGACTTCAAAAAGGTCTTTGATGTCATGTTTTTCTTGTATTCCCTCATCACGGTAGACAGTCAATCTTAGTGCCTGTCTCTCCAATACAAAGTCAGAATGATCAGTTGCAAAGCATTGATCCATGAAATCAAAGCATTTATTTTATCCCTGTCTTAACATAACTTTTTTTTTTCCCCCTCATCTGTCGATGGATACTTCCAGGACAGGGTGGAGTGAGCGTAGAAAGAAAGTCCTCTGGCATTCTTGGAAGGACAAATTGGACAAACAAAATTGGACAGAAGGAGAGACTGACGAGGGAGTTAAGAGAGAGCAATTCAGAGATAAGAGAGAGGGAAGGAAACAACAGGGAAGTCATTTGAGCTGGACTGGGATCGTGTCCAAAAAAAGGAGGGATCGAAAAGAAGAAAAAAAAAACAGCTTGAGAATTGAGTGAGAAAATTCAGCACAAGGAGGTTGATTAGTCACCATCTGAGTAAGGAACAGCATGCTCAAACTCTTTGACAACAGAAGTACTTTCCATATTCCTACATTTCGAAATAACCTCTATTAAGCCATTTTCACTCTTTGAGATATTACATCTCTTCCAAAAATAAAAGATGCGACAGAAACACTGCTGCTGAACCACAAGTGTCACTATTGGAAAGAAAACAAACATCAAGAGACATATATAATCTGTATGTACAAGTTGTACTGGCAGACCTCTGCTGCAGCAGCTGCTGAAGGCAAAGCAATGCCAACATTTTGCAAGTCACACAATTCTACTCAGCAGTCGCATTGAGCAAGGGCAAAGCTATTACACATAATCTCTCTGTTGTGTTATTACAACACTTCATCTGTTTGCGGCCTCCTCAGGGTCTTCGTATGACTGTGTGGAGACTATGACCTCAAATACAGAGAGGAAACATTTTAGTAGGCTTTCAATCACCACCACCACCACCACACCCACAGAACTGGGATTTACATGGAAGTGTTTGACTTTTTCTCTCTTTCCCAAAACATGAAATCTCAGCCACGCACCTTTCTCCTGGGATTTACCATACAGACCATGAGTATAAAGCAAAAGAGAATTTGACGATATTTGCCTCTAAAGTAAACGCTAGACTTTATGGGACATGTGATTTGCTTGTTCATTACTGAACTGTAAATAGGAAGATATCAGAGAGTGGATATCTTAACTCTGCACAAAGATGGGAAACACTCAACCCAACTCCGTCCAGAGTAACAAAATCTGTCCACCAGTACTTGTATACTTTTACAGTATAGTAGAATACAGGTGACGTTTAGTTGTTTTACCGGGGGTGGGGGGGCAAAAACTCAGCAGTTTATAGCTGTTTTTTTTTTTTTAATTCAGCTATTAAAAATTAAATTAAATTAAGTTATTTTTTAAAATAATCTATCAATTGTTGCAAAGTATATATGCACCAATATAATTTTCATTATTTTCAAACAAAACAAAACAAAACAAAAATGGTAATTTTTGGAATTTAAACTCCTGAAATTATAAATTTTTTTCTGATTTCTGATGAACAATTGCATTTGCATTAAATATTATGTTGATTTAAAAAAATATATTTTTGACAATTTAAATTAAGTGGATACAATCTTAAATCCCAACTGTAGCTTAGCACAAAGATGGAAAAGGGGGGGGAAACAGCCACTGAGGCTTAAATGTCACATAACCTCACTATCAGCACCTTTATGGCTCATTAATTGAATGTTAAACCTTGTTGGTTTAGTTCATACATAAATCTAAGTGACAGACACAGGGGGTCCATTCTTTTTATTAAATTAGCTCGGTGCTGATGGTTTGTCAGTGTGATTAACTCTTGGCAGGAAAGCAAACCGGCATACTTTTCAAAGTGTTGAGCTTTTCCTTTAAATATCTCTGTTGTTGCTATATAATATAATTAGCTTATGTACATGAGTATTAAATAACCAGTACTCATACAGAGAGATCCCTGACGAACCTTCCCCACTATCTTGCTACAGTAAACTACAGTTGTGTCTGATATAATGCTGGGAAGAAGAGCAGTATAATGTTCCATGTACGGTAATGAAATCAAATATCACGGTTTGGAAATAACGGGCCGTATTTGCCAAAGAGTGAAATGCAAAATGCATCTATGCACTCGATCCATCTTCACCGCAACCAATAAAACATCCGCCCTCTTTTGCTCCTCAGATCTCTATCACGCCATTGTTCTGGACAGTGGTTTAAGAAAGGGAGGCACCACGGATGGGGCCCCAGTCATGACATCACTGCTGAGGGTAGTCAGCGCATCTGGTCCAGGGTGTGGAGCCCTGCTTCTCCCCTCTCCGTCAAAACTGGCTCCAGCAGTGAGTCAGGGCCCTTAATGAGGACCAGACTCCACACATCAGGCTGAGGTCACCATACGGGAATCTCTGGAGGTTGGTATGTGTACAGCACCAAGAAACAGAGGAAGGTAGAGAGGTGTAGGGGGTATGAGACTATTTGTGTGTGTTGTCTCTGGGAACTGAGGTCAAGACGTGCAGCTCTGTGGTATGAGTAACAAAGTTATGTCATGGTGCAAGAAAGATTTGTTCATAAAGGGAGTGGGAAAGATGGAACAGTCTACAAGGGTGTTTTGACATTAACTTCAGGGAGCAATGAGGCTCAAAACAGTGCAAGTAAATCATTAGAGTGGTTGGGGAGGGCTGAGACTGGAATAAAATCTGAGCTTGGCATGTATGAATTCAACATTCAGTCATACCTGCCCCATTACTTATAGAAAATCTGGAGGAATTCTTTGGACAACATCAGTCTAAGTCACAGGAAGTTTCCAGGGCTGGCCTCTGCCTCTTGGTGCCGGGACATATTGAATGACATACTCGAGGCGAGCATGGGAGGCCCAGTGAACTCGTGTCCTCCCACTCTGGGAAATACCCTGTGGCCATTTGTGGGATCTGATCCTTCGCTCCAAACCTCCGTGTAAACCAAGCAAGCAGAATGCATTTTATGGAAGATTATCTTCAGGAAAAGTTTGTGTTTGCACAGATGTTACACACGTGATAAACTTGCACTAGAAGTTAAGGAGGAAGCTAGAAACAGACTGTGTTTATTTAATCCGTATATTTCAACAACTATGTTGGCTTATTTTAATCCTTGGCTGTGCTAATGTGAGCCTCCATTAAAGACTGTATAACTGCTTTTTAATGAACAGTTTTAAAACTATGCCCAGTTGTTGAAGCAAAATCTGCTAATCCTAATTCCAGAAATCAAACAGTATCTGCTGTTAGAATCAGAACTGCTCTTACTGCAACATACAGTGTACACACATCTTTTTCATGAGATGCTCTACACAAACAATCAGTCTCATCAAAGCCATATTGGCATTCGCTGCTAAACAACTGCTGCCCCACCTCCACGTCAGATTCCCGACTGCTGTTATCACCACTGGAATGATTACTGCATCCCCCCCGCTACAAAAGCAAAAATTCAGCCTACCTTTAAATGTGGTCATTCTGTGGGTGGGTGGGGGAAAAATCATTGGCATTTGAAACAAGCGACACTGGTTCATTTCTCATGTGAAATCATTAATGCTGTAACTTGTTACTTTAGTCGGTTGTTTCTGTATTTGAATATCACATAATAATGAGCTCCCAAACCTGCTAGCATGTGGAGTATGGAATTACTTGCGCATACATATGATGGTGATGACAGGTACCTGCCGCTGCATGGCATCATCTGCACTGACCACACATTAGCTTGGTTTATCTCAGTAAAGGGCCCAAGAGGTGCTGGGATAATTTCCTTTCTAAGACCACATATCATCAAACTGTCAGTCAAACACCAACTCACCTGGCTCTTTGGCAGTGACATATTTCACAGCATGTTTGTCCATTGCAGACAGCTGTGCCTCGAACTTGTGCATGGAATTCTTCAGTGCGGTGATGTCCACCCCATAATTTGTAGAGGTAACATTCATTCTGTTAACGTAGTCCCGCAGACCAGCGATATGTCTCTCCAGCCCATCTTTAAGCTCTTTGATGTTTGCAGAAACCCCATCCAACTTTCCACACACCTTTTCAAGTCTAGTCACTCGTCCATCCACAGCAGAGATGTCATCAGAAACACCCTGTGTGTTCTGTCTACATTGGCTCAGCTCAGATGAGACCTGTTTACTGAGTGCATCAAGTCTGTTCTCCAGCTCCTCCACCTGCTGTCTGCTGGCTGCCGTCTGACTACTAATGGGAACTGTTCCCCAGTTGTCCCTTGCTGGATTCCCAGTGGCACTCTGTTCTGCGTGGCAGCAAGTTGAATTCATTATGTTCATATCCTGGTCATATTGGCTCAAGGCATCACTTAGCCCAGTAACAGCACTAGCAAGACCAAGCACATCATCTTGGAGTTTAATGAATTCCTTCTGGAAGTCCTCCATCGTCTTTGCACGTCTCTCATTTCCCACTGACTGCCCTTTAACATGGTGCTCTAGTTGCCTGAGCTTCTCTGTGTTGCCACTGACATTTGTGTGAAGAATGTCCAAGTCATTCCTGTACTGACTCAGGTCCTTCAAAAGGCTCTCCAGATCAGGTGTGGGCAAAGAATGCCCTGCATCTACACTAGGCAAGGACCCCGAACATCCCGTAGAACACAACTCTTCAACAGCATTGAGCTTATCATCTAAACCTCGGAGGAGGAACTTATTGTTATTGACTTCTGCCTGTATGTCGTCCATCGACTCACCAAACATCCCTGGGAAGGAGTGGTTGCTCATTTCCACCAGCATGTTGGTGAACTGGTCCTCCATACTGTTTAAACGCTCATCCAGAAGCTTGCGAAGTTCTGTCACTTCATCCACAATTATACGGGTCAACTTCTCTTCAATGTAGAAGCAATGAGTTTCTGCATTTTGTTCTGTGATATTTATACGCGCCTCCAGCTCCTGAATCTGGAGACTGAAATTGCTGTCTTCCCGAGGTGAAAACAGGTTTTCCAACTCGTTGTCAATGCGGACATTTAGAATGCGGTGAGCCTCTGCAATTCGATCAATCTCACGCCACAAGTCTTTGTGGTCACTATGATTCTCTTCCTCTTCAGCTGCATCTGTCTGCCTTTGGGTTTGTACAGGTCCATCTGCGGCGGCCATGTCCAGGCGTAGTGTTCGTATCTCCTTTCTCAGTTCAGCCTCCTTTGTGTCCATTTGTTTGGACAGGCTTACCAAACCTTGGTTACAGCTGCCCTCACAGGTCTTCTGTAACGTCTGGATCTTATCATTCCATGAGGTCTGTAGCTTAGATATCTGTTCTTCTACTGTCTTGTCTAGCTCCTTTTTTAGCTTCTCAAATTTTCCATCAACGTAGGTCTGTATGACATCAAACTCTGCTATGGCTGGAGTCTGAGATTGGGAGGCATCCATTAGGACACGGATCTGCCCTTCATGACTTGTCATGGTTCCTCTTAGATCTTCCAAAGCTTCGTCCTTGCTCTTCAGTGCATTGTTGATATCATCCAAACGAGCTACTATTTTTTCTATGGTCTTGTCTCCTGCAATCCCACCTCTGGTAGCTTGATGGCCGTCTAGCACAGCTGGGGTCTCCTCTGTCCCTGCGGTCGTAGCAATGTCTGGTGGTCGCATGTTGTTAAGAAGTGTCACCAGCATCTTCTTTGTGTCTTCCTGCAGGTCAGTGCGGAGGTTGGAGGTTACTCCGGCCAAAGCAGACTGGAGATCCACAACTGTCTGAGAGAGGCGCTGGACCTCACCTTCCAGAACACGCACTTTATCTGTGCTACCATGTCTCACCTCGTGGTGCCCTGTCTCCCGCCGCTCTGGCCCTATAATCACATAACAATTTAATGATTCTTATGCACAAATAAAAACCAATTATTAATGTGTTCTATGACCATTGTCACACTGTGGTACAATAACATAACAAGTTGAACAGAAAATGGTTTCTTACTCTGTGTGTGCCTGGTTGTATATCCAGGATTTGGTGAATGGTAAGGCTGTGTTCCCTGCACTGTTTGTCGTCCTGGTGTTGGTTTTAGGTCTTTACAGTCTGGTCCTTGGTAGCCAGGACAGCATCTCCACTGTAACTCTGTGACTGTCTTGTATGAAATCTTGTATGTGGGTCTAAATCGAGTATGGTATCTGCAAAATAAGGAAGATGTAATTAGACAGTCTGTCAAAATCTCAAATAAGTGTGAAGATAAATAAGAGAATTTCGCAGAGGCAGAGTAGATTTAGCAAAACACTGGATCCATATTTATTAACAGGTGACTTTTTTAGGTTCTCTGGTCCTCAGTACATAAAAATCTAAACTTTCGAGCCAAGGCAAACAGTACAACAAGAACAAGTACATGACATCACTTCCCTGAAGGCAGGGGTCATATCTGGCAGAACATCTGGAAAGTTCAGTTTTGAAACAGTCATCTTTGCACATTTCCCTGCTGTCACCCTCACAGATAATGCTGCTCTAGCTTGAAAAATAGAAAGACGAATCAAACCACCTGTGAGACAGTAACACTCAACAATATGGCTGCAATGTGTACGTAAACCCCATCCTAATATGAGCAAATATGAAACTGATACTGTATGTCATACTGTAACTTGGAAAAAACTAAGAAAAAAATCGAGGTGTTTGTACTCACTGTCAGCTCTTCTTGCTTTACACAGGAACATGGAAATCCTGTGATCTAAGAATTATCAGTTTCCAGGGAACTTTTCTTACATAACAGTGGCTCTTGTGTATGTGATTGTGCGAGTGCATCACAAACGGCAAACAGCATGTGTTGTTTCACAAATAATAATGAGAATAACTAAGTCAAACATAATTAATCGCAACATCTTTGCTGCTAACTGTTCAGTGACTGTGCTTACTCCTTTTTACAGTCATTCATTATAAAATAACATAGTGCCTTGTTTATCCTGTAAGTTTCAAACTGTGTTATTTGAGCGTAACTTATCGTCATTTAAGTCTTCGAGGAATGGAAAATAGTGATGGTGAGAAAAGCTCTCTCTGCCAGAAAGACATGAAAAATGCCGAGAGCATGTTCAGCTGTTACATGTTAAAATGCATATTTTTGTAATGTATTGATAATTATTTTAATTACACACTGCAAATGATCCCTGATAATAAATCTTAAACTCCACTCATTTGCAGGGACATTAATTTAGCACTGAAATGAGTGCAGCTCCTGAGTCGGACTTGAATGAGAATTCTTTAATTGTGTAAACAATTTTCCAAATGAACTGAAAGTAAATTCTTTAATTTTTCCACAATGATAACTAAAGCTACAACAGGATCTTGAATCATGTTCCTTTCTGTTGGAGCCCATAAACTATTAATGACAACCCAACAGCTGTGAAACATCTGTTATGCTTGTATGGTAACAATACTACATAAAAGTAGACGCACAAATGTGGAGAATTAGGAAAGCCAAGAAAAATCTGTGGGTGTAAATGATTTGATTTGTTACTTATAGCTTGATGAACAGAGCCAAAAAAAACTCAACTATCTTATGTACAAGTTCGAAAACTAAGACATTTTAAAAAGCAATTCTGGCCTAATCATTAATAAATATAATGAACAACTTGCTCTAATATGCAGTATTTTGTGTTCGAAGTACATTGTCCCAGAGAAGAATTAGTACTGACTAGTAACACGTGCTTAAACTTAGACTGTACTAAGTCACAGATAGGCCTATAGATGTAGGGTTCCCGGTTCAACCACGGATGCTGCACAAGCCAGTGGACCCTTAGTACGAGTCCCAAGCCCAGATAAATGGGAAAAGGCTTTCAGTGTAAAAGCTGTGCCAAATAGAATATGCAGTTAATAAACCATGAATCCCATACACATTCAGATGAATGATCCATTAAAGGCAGCAGCTAACAGACAAACAAGAAAAACAGATGTAGGGTTCTGTAACATATTCCTACTTGTAACCTGCCCAGTCCTGTCCTACGATGCTTAACCTGACCTCAACCGTACCCTAACTTATTATCTTCAGTCTAACTGTAGTTCTAGTGCTAGTTCTGTCCACCAGTGCTCTTTGAGTGTTTTGTTCTGCCAACTGAGTTTTTTCCGTCACATTTCTGTGAACACTTCTGCCTCCTGGTCTCTCTCAAAGAAACATTTTGTATCCAGTCTCAAGTCTGTCTCATACATCTAAACATGCACCCTCAACCCTTTCCCGTTGCTCCCCGGATGCTCACGTCACTTGTTGCTGGCAGTCGGGCTGGTAGGCTGGGCAGGGGGCCACCACGGGGTCCTGGAAGCTCTCCACACTCCCCTGCACGGTGCAGCTCACTTTCTTGTGCACCACATAGGCGCACCAATTCCTGAGGCAAAAGAACTGTATATTATAGTTATGTGGATATTTTGGAGGAACACTGTGCAAATACCATAGAAAATAGTTGGACCTTTGAGTAATTTGGCAATAAAAGCATCATAATTAAATCCATATGTTTTGCTGCGCTTTCCCTCAGGGGTGCGTCCTTTAATTGTTTTCTTCCCCTTTTCTCGCTAGCCCATTTTAATTTCTCAGTAAACAGTTGTAAATACACCAATAATCTTTTGTAGAAGAGAGATTGGAGTAATGACATTCCGGTGTTTATCTGAATCTTATCACCTTTGGCAACTCTGGCGAACTCGAGCCAAATTTAGTCCCAGGGTGATAAAGTGGATGTTAACAGCCTACATTGGACCATAAGAGGGAAACTCGTGGGCTGATCTGCGCATTTCAAAGTTTGGAAGTCGTACTTATGTTGGCAACTGCGCAACAGAACCGCATCGCTAACATCTTCAGGAAAAGTGGGATTAAAGAGACGTTCAGACTTACGCAACAAGAGAAAAGTGGAAATGTTTTCAAACAACGGTTCGTAGAAAATCCGTTACCCACCTATTTCTGTGTCTGTGTGCCACACCACTGTATCCAGTCCCTTGGAACAAGTCATAAGAAGAGGGAGACCCGTAAACGAACTGAAAGTTCAACAGCAGTGTGATCACTGTCCATCGCCAGTCCATCTCTCCATGCCTGCAGTTCATACTTCTCAAACTTCTTAAAATAAATATCTCTAAAAGGACAAAGAAAACGTAGCACTACTCTTCTATCAACACGCGCAACGGACCCAAACAACAAGGTTACATTGCCCCAGTCACGGATCCAACTCTAGCAACTCAAGTTTGGGAAAGTCCACATTCAGTGCAGCTCCCTTGGAATGACGTTCAGGGCCAACAGCCTCCTCCCAAAAACTCAAACTCGACAACCTACCCCTACCTTTGATAGGTGTCCGGGCTTTTGGTCAAGTTTTGCTTCAATTACGTTTCAGAGGTGGACCCATTAATTAAAGTAATAGATGCTGCCACTAGTGCCTGCCACTTAACAGCCATTAATTCACACTTCACTGATCAACATAACAAGATAATGTTATTTAAATGCAACCCCCAGAAAGGTGTGTTGATGATATTCATGGGCAGGGATAACAGTGGTAATTTGCATTCTGTCTGCACTGTTGGTGAACAGAGGTGTGGGGGATATAGGATGTGGAGCAGCTCACTGAACAAATTCTATTTCTTAAGCCAAACTGAGCAATTTGCTGAGCAATATCTGAGTGTGGACGGAGACAGAAAGTAGCACATTAGTTACACAAGAGCTTCAATTCACAGCACTTCGGGCAGGAATTCTTTGTCAGTGCTTTAGCACTGTGTGAAAGTGTGAGCATGAGGAGAGTTTGCATGCACACAGTGGTGCTGTGAAATGTATTTCTGTGAGATGGCCTTAAGCAATTTGCCCCAGCCTCACTGGGTGCTGTCAAAGGGCATACTTAACGACTTCTTCCTGCTTAGACAGATGCTGTCATTTAACACAAAAAAATGATTAGGCAAGAAACAATGAGAGAAAAACACAGATGGAGACAGAAAGAGAAACAAAACGCAAGGGAGAAAAGGGTTTAAATAAAGAGCTCTTGAGAATACAAAGCCTTAGATGTGATGTACTGATTCAGAGGGCCAGATGTATAAACAAGCATGTGGACAAACACACACACACACACACAGAGCTGCTCCTCCTTCACCCAAAGAACCTTTTACCACTAAAGAAGTTCTTTTCCTGAACTGCTGTCAGGCCAAAGATAGCCCTTCCTAAAATAAGACTGCACAGTTTTATCAGGCAGCGTGCACTGAGGCCATTAAGTAGGGAATAGGTTATCTGAATAGATTATATAACTGCAGGGATTTGATTTTGCAATGTTTCATAAATATGAGCAAGTTTCACAATGTACATTTCACATTAATAGTCTCACACAGTTCTTTAATGAGATTATTGACAATTTCATCAGTTCCCTTTTGTTCATTCCTGCCTTCTGGCCTAATATTTATACCTAATTCTAACCTACATCCATATTATTTTAGTAGCCTGGACATTGAGGAAATTCAGAGAGAAAAAATCCCTTGTTAATGGGGCTTCATGTGAGTTAGATTTGTGGCCGTTTCTGGTTGTTCCTCAAGTCTCCAGAAGAGGGCAGCACAGCAGCGGTAAAGAAAGCAAAAACTCTTTGTAGTCATGGCAATTCCTTTCCAAAAGTGTTGGAGCAAGAAAGGGACATTTCATAAGTGAGACAGTATGTGCACCTGGCTTTCTCCCAGCTCATGTCAATTATCTGTGATAATCACCATTTCTTCTTTATTTCTGCACATTTTACTGGAATCATGTTCCCTCGCAGACAAGACCAGCATTAACCTTACTCCATTTCTGTCGGAAGATATTTGTCACTTACTTGATGCCCATTAGGAGTTACACTTACTTATTGTCACCATGTGATAATACAGTTTCACTGGTTCAGAAAATCTTTCTTTACTGTATTAACTGCAGGTGGATTAGAGTTCTGTCTTTACTGTATTTGTTTGTCACGAAGATTATATCAAGCCTTTGTGTTGTGCTCAAGTTGAAAGATGTCATTAACTTCATATATGTCCTGACATTAATGTGGAACTGGAGGCATGATGACTCATGACTGGAGTAAAATGCCAGGCCTTACCTTTCCTATAAAAAAAAAAATACACACACCATTTTTTCAGCCATAAATCCATGGGATATTTCCTCATTTCACTTCTCTCGGATCGATTTCTTATTTTTGACTTTGCAGAAGTTGGAGGAGATTGGAATTGGAATAGCCTGCATTGAACTCGGGGAGGATCTTTTGCAGCACAAAATGCATTTGTCATTGAGACATGCACTTTGCAGGGCCACCCATCATCAAGGCTGCTCTTGAATCCTCTAAATGCTTTCACTGAAGCACTGACCTTGATCTTTATGTTAACTTATAAAAAATGTGTTTGTGTACCTCAGGGTAAATGGGGTTTTGGGTGTGGTCGAGGGGCTGTTACCCAGGCAACATGAAAGAGGATTTGTCATATGTGCTGCAGCACATGAATTCATTCTGAGCTAACTGCCCATGTAGCTTCACTCTGGAGTTTTTAGGCTCCGTGGCTTCCTCACAGTTAATAGGCATTTGTGTCACCCAGGGGGAGTGAGCAATACTGCAGAGATTGTTTTCATTTGGCAAGCAACAGCTATGCACCACGCGCATTACACCACGAGATACTGCTGCACTCACGCTGGGTGAGTCAGTGGGAAAGCCAAGGCCAGCACACCCTGCCTACACAGGTGCTTTTCAAAGTGGGGTCAAGGGGCTGCCTGAGGGCGCGGTGGTGGGACTGTTACTTCACTTTTCTCTCGTTTACTTCCACACAGAGAAACAGAGTGTATGAGAGGTTTTGTGCTTATCACATATTTCACAGTTTTTCCAATGACATCAAGACATTTTGGAGTTTCAGTAAATACAAAAAAAAAAAAAAAAATCAAAATCAAAATCCAATCTGAAGCCGTCGGCCTAATTTGTATTCTTCCAGTCTAGGATCTCTGTGCAGTCCTGATAAAAAGATGCTTTAATATTTGTCCCTTTTACATGCATACCATACACACAATTTGCAGCAAAACGAAGCACTCCTGGTCTCATTGCATGCTGTTACACCCACTCTCAGATACTTTTTGAGGAACGTGTTAGATGTAAGGGAAGCTCAAAGAATCAGAGTGTCTTCCACTATTATTTCAGATGTATCCCTCTTGTCACCATGTCTCTCCTGTTACTGCTTCATTTTGCTTGCCAGAGAAAAAGAGTGGAGACTGACTTGTATCAACGTCGCTTTGCAATAGTCGACTGACTGAAAATAGCGCCCTAATTAGTCGACCTTTCCATTAGGGGTGACACTTGCTTTTGTGGGTGCTTAGTCGGATTTATCCTTTTAGATTATTAATTGGGATAGCACTGTGAATGACCTCCTCTTTATCAAGCTGTAGGTTGGATTTTTCTTGTTTTGCTGAGGTAAAAGCGTAATGGGTATGATTAGCTACAATGCCGTGATCAGAACGTAAGATTCGGAGAAAGTTGAAACAAATGTCATGGTCAGACAGGCAGAGAGACAGACTTGGAGACAGAGAGGGATGTAGTGTCTTGTCATGGATGTACACAAATAACGTAACCAACCACACACCCACACACAGACAGTGTCTCCCCAATGACTCTCACACATGCACAGAGCAAATTAGGAAAGCTGATTTATTGGCTGTAAAATGTTAATATAGCTATAAGCCATGCTCATGAATTGTTAATTAAGGCTGTGACAGACTCGTCACCTAAAATGTTAATGAGGTGAGACTGCGTCAGGGCCAAGAGGTCTCTGTGAGCTACTGAGCAAATACAACAGAGGAGCTGAATTCACAAGACCCCCACATGCTATAATAAGAAACGCTGAAGGCACCTGAGATTGGTTGTGCCCATTCAGCCATGGAGTAATTAAATTAATGAAGGGTAGTGGGTGAATTAATTGTTGTGATAGTGGAAAGGAATGATAAATATATTCCATTTTTACCCTCAGCCAACCTATATCTGTACTGTTCTGCTCAAACTGACTCATCAGAGGTGTATCCAGCTATACTTATCCTTACACATAAAGGCAGAACTTTATTCATCCCAAAGGAAAACCCTGTGCTAAAAGTGCTCACTATAACATTAGAACTGAAGTGAGCAAAAGGTTTTTTGTAGGACAATGGTGCATAGTAATGTGTTCACCTTGGTGGTATCAGTCTGCTTCCCACGGTGCTCCGCGAAGGCGTGACAAGAGTGGGAAGCATTGTCAATCATTCTCATGTAGCTTCAGCAGCCTCCTTCTCTGACGCCTCCACCAGAGGATCCGTTTCCAGGTGTATGTAATAACTTTAATGATGGCTGATTTCCATGCAGACGTGGTGACAAGTCGAGCACTGGAGCCAGTTAATCGCTAATTGAATACACTCATGTTTGACAAGTTAACATGCACGTAGGTCTTGCTGTTTAATAAGAATAATTGCAATTGTAGAAGGTCAAGTTGGAACTGGTTTTGACCACCACAGAAAATGAGAAATTAGCCTTTTCTACTATTACACATTAAAATACAACAGTAACTGTATAGAGTACTACATGCAAGCAGTACTTGCCATTGTGGTAGCCTGTATTGTTAGTGGCGTTACAAGTAATCAACATATCTACTGCTTGCAAATATGTGACTTTTGAATGCAACTGGCGATGTAAATAAAGAGAGAAAAACAAATTTCATATTAAATTAATGTTCTCGCTTTATTATCGTCTTCTCTCTGGTGGTTCCTTTCCGGTGTACAACTCCATTATATCGTTCAGCGCGTACTGCCTTTGAAAGTATTGTTACTTATTTGGTACGAAAATCCTACCTGACACATTCGTGTCAAAGGAAACAGGTTTTTTATTTCATTGAAAAGCGTAAGTCACGGAGAATCTAAAAACGTGTCCCGTTTTTATGCTAAGGTGGAACTGCGTTAACCGAGTTTGTCCTTCAAGAACTAACGCAGCTAACACTGTGACTTTGGATGCAAATCGCGGCAGTCGGCTCAAAGAATATAAAGTAAGTCTTTGTTTCTTTATTAGCTGGATTAGCTACCTAGCTTATGCTTACTCTAGCTAGTGTTGCAAAAGAAGATTGGCATACTAAAAGTTCAAATATGTCGTTTCAGAATAGCTCTTTAAAGAAAGCTCAATGTGGAAACGTATCAAGTCGATGAAGGTCTTTTTTCCCCGACCACTGTTTGCGGCTATAACTGGTTTTTCTTCAAGGCCTCTACTTGACGTCACCTGGCTAAGGTAAGTGCTCATGTTGAGTCAAGTTGTGATTTCATGTCTTGGTTCTGTTCATGGAGTCTGATCACTTGTAGTTTATGTTAGTGGAATCTAATATCTGTGTGCTAGCATTTAACCAAATGCTGTGACTTAAAAGTTTAGTCTTTTTCAGGTTCTTCTAGTTATGTTTGGATCTGTCTTTATACAGTCAATTGGCACTGTGTGGAAATGTGCACACACACCTACACATTTGTCAGGTGCCTCATTAAAACTAAAGCACTTTTAATGCAGCAGTCCTGTTCTAAATCATGAGGAACTATCCAACTGTATATTTATGCAATCCAATACAGCAGCTCTGCATTTATTTCTGAGTTTTTAAGTTGAAACTGTCAGAAAGCTGATAATTCTACTACGTGTTCAAAGTGGTTAGTGGAGTTGTACTGAAGTTCAGTATTAGAACCAGCAGTAGATTGTGCAGATGTTCCTAATGAAGTGGCCAGTGAGTCTGCATAAATGTATTTGTGTATTTAACCTATCGTCACTGACATTGGTAAGGGGATCAGAAGTATACCTGTCCACATGAATGACCAATTGTTCCCCCCCCCCCCCCCCCCCCCCCCCCCCCCCGAAAAGCATTTTTTGGAAAGTTTTTTATTTTTTGCAGGGATGCTGTGCTAATTTACAATAGTTTTCACTGGATAACCTGGAAATGCTTATGTTTGAGTTGCTGTTAATTGTTTAGGGTGTTTTTATTTTTTATTTTTTCTTTCCAGTGGAATAATCTAGTACAGGTGAATATTGTACATTAGCAGTAGTAAATATAAACCTAAATACTGTTATTTTATACAATCCTTTCACTTGAGTCAATATGACCCTTGTAATATTGGTCAACTTGGCTTTTGTCACCACATTTTCTCTGAATACTCAGCCAGAATGTAGAGAAGTATTTCCTCCCAAGCAATGGGATTATGTAACTGCCTGCTGCTATGTATTACATTATCTCTAAACTGCTGAGATCTTGTTCATTCAACTTCACTCACGGGCAGCATTAAGCTTGTATCAAGTATGGATGGTCAACTGCTGCATATCAACTCCTCGTAACGTTACATAACAAGAGATTTCTTGCTCCAAGCAATGAATTTATGGTTGTGTGAGTGAATAATCTACTCTGTACTTGAGCTGACATGTCTTTGGCTGGTGTTGTTTTCAGGGGGATTGGTGGGTTTCTAGTGAACGTCTCTGTTCAGTAGATAAGGTTGAAGTCTATAAACGTAATTCCAACATTGTTTCAATTTTGAAGGATGGATAAATGCAGCACTAATATTCTAAAAAACGACTGTACTTAAGATAGCAGGATTTGTTATTAATTTTGATCAAGCTAAGATATGGTCACAGGGCGTATATGGAGAGAGGTTTGTATGGCATCAAATAACAAATTTAAATCTACCAGTAATAAATTGGCATCTTTTTATAACACTTTTAACAAGAAACATTTTTACTAGTTTCGACTAAAAGTACAAATCCTTAAAACCTGTGAGAGGAGTCATACAGTTTGCTCATCTGCGTTAATCAGTTTAATCTTTTATCTCTCTCTCACACACACACACACCTGCCATGTCATCTCCCTTTAAACCTGACTGTTAGACATGTCTTTAACTTTTTAAGTAGATTTCAATGATTTAAAAAAAATACTTCAGTAGTTGTTTGGTTTTTTTTTTCTCCTGTCATTAAATTTTATTTAATTTTGTAATGTTCCCTATTTATTGTCTTACACTTATTTCTGAGTCTCCGTTTGAATTTAGTCAAGGAATATTGTGAGTCAAACGTAAGTGATGTAACCCTCTTGCAGAGGTTGTTCTTTTGTTGTCTGGATGGAACAAACACTTCTCCGTCTGTGCATTTGTATAAAACCATAAATAAAGAAGTAACCCTGAGCTTTGGCTTGAACGCCACAATACTTCTTAGAAAAGGGTACAGATTTCTAAAAATGTGACGCACTTTCTCAAGTTTCATTTCACCTCAAAGTTTAGAAGAGTATGAATTCTTTTGTATGAACATTGCCATTTAGACACGAAGCTCAATCAGAAAGATGAAAATATTAATTTGACATGAATATTAATGATTTATGTAATATATTGATACAGGGTTGCTGTTCCTTTGAATGGCACCAATAGTGTTTTGATCTACATCTTTATGCTGCAGTGAGGTAAATATATTTGAGTTGAGTGTGGTGGGTGCAGCTGGTACAAATTGTTAGTATGACATATCAAAGGACCTGTAATTCCATGAATTAATTGATCCACTTTATAAATTCCCGCTCCCCTTACTGTGCATATTCCCCCAGTGTCCCCGCTCTTCCTCCCACATGCATCACACCCCCGTTGTGTGCAGTGTTTCTCTCTGTACCAAAGCACCCAGCAGAGTTTCACACAAAAGTAGTCATCCTTTTCAATAACTAAGAATTCTGCTCTTCAGCAAGAGGGGAAAAAAAGAATGCAGATCACTAGTAGCCTGAGTTGTATTGGTGTGAATGTAATTGATTTCACACTTTGTGGAATCTGTCTCACAGAATTATAGAACAAACGCTGACTGAATAGTTGAAAGAGCTTTATCTCACAGGTCTGTTAATATATACTTGTCCCTGTCAAATACACCTGCAAAGTATAGCATAATAGCCTTAGTATGGTGACACTGTCAAAGCTGTGTCTCATTCTGTCAATAGTTCATATTTATGTAGATGTATGCTATATACCACAGCATTCACATAAAAATAAAAATACGGTAAAGTTTTTCTTTTAAAGGTTATAATTACAAGTGCAAAATTGAATATCTTTACAATTTTAACTTGATTTAGCCTAAATGTTTTCCACTGATTCAGTTTGACTTTTGACTGTGGAAGTTCAACATACTGATCCCCTGAGCATAGAATGATGTCTGGGTTTGGCAAGAGCACGTCCATTTATTGAGCCTGAAACCCCTAGAGGTTTCACCATGTCACTGAGCACTTTAGGCCGAAAGGGATATTGATATTTTAGTTTTATAATATATACTAACCAACCTTTTTTTTTTTTTTATACAACTCACACCATTAACATTTGGATAACAATTTCGTATTTTCAAAAAGTTGTAAAGAAATCACAGAAATATACATAATTACCAGTACCAATCATTCTTATAGCATAATTATATTGGTTTGTGTCATTTCAAGGTGAGAGTAATTTTTCATTTTCATAACTGAATACATTGTTTCATCAGTATACCACAAGCTTTCATCATAGTTATTTAGGTTCTTGGTGTTCTGATCCATGACGATTCTTGATTCAGATCAAAAGTGTAATTTATTGACAGATATCCTACTTGAATATTTTGGTAAAAACAAAAATGGCAGTTGAGAAAAGTCTCAGCTGCAGCATTAGGAGTCATCTTTATCTAAAAAGCTGGGTGGAGGCAGGTAATTTTTAAAAAGGGTATAGTTAGTTTATCTGCTCCACCAAAATACTTGAAGTTTTGTCTCATCCTGCAATATGTGTTGCTGAGCTGCTAGTTTATTAGCGCAACAGTTTGTGGGTCGGATTCACACGTGTTGCAGGTAGGTACAGTACCAAAAAAACAAAAAAACAAACCCTATTATCTTGTAAAAGTTATCAAGTCACTCAGACGTTCGCTCTAAAGGTGAAGATGAAACACAGTTTAACCAAGGCGTGTGCATGCTTTATGTTTGCATTGCGATATTAATTTTTGATGTGACCTGCCAGAGAAACTGCAGTTGAAAGTTAGCATCAAGCTATCTCTGGTGCAGTGCACTAAATGGAAACATTTGTTTAATATTGCAGATGTTCTTCTGTAAATAAATAGTAATAAATGTCGTTAAATGAGTTCTGCACTTTTAACATACAAATTGATTAAACTTTGGTAACTACCCCTAATCTTAAAGGAAATCCAGAATATTCCTATGAATTCAGGTACATTAAGGTTAAACCAATGGGTCAGTTTCCCACCTTTTGGTAGGATCCAGAGAAAAGCATTTGTAATGAATTTGGCGTTTGTAAAATATTAGTATTTTGGAATGTGCTCTCTGCTTGCTCTTATTTATGTGGTTATACCAAATTGCCTGTATGTTTACAATGGAGCGTGACGTTAAATTACTTAATATGGCAACAGTGAGGACAAGATAATCCAGAATTAATTTTGAAGAGTGAGATTAAAAGTTTAACACTGAACCCTCTGTATCTCACAGGTAGTTTTTTTTCCACTGAAACCGCAGTATCTTTAGGAGTTATACTTTAGCCAAGCCAAGAAATTTCTCGTAGTGCAGGCTCTGCGGTAGTAAAGGCTCATCTGTAACACTGGAGACAATGATTAGAGAGGGTGAATCAATAATACATGGTAAGGGACGGCTAATGTACCACAGGGACCAACAGACAGACAGCGACGTCTCCGATACTCACCCGGTCGTCTCATATCCGCTGGTTTCAACACACAAAGCCAGACAAAGCAAGCACATGAGGTATGAAAAGCAACAGGGGAAATAAATGCTGTGGAAGAGAAAGGTTAGACAAATAGAGATTAAAGAGTTTGAAAGCAGAGAAAAAGGACATGCAGGTATCACAGTAGTAAAGCAAAAGAATCTGAAAAGTAGAGAAAATGTGACTCTCAATCTGATTGAGATTTAATTATTAATTTCCTAAAATCTCCAAATCACATTATCATAAAGGATTTTTTATTTTTTTATTTTTAATTGCCAGTTGGCAAAGAAAAGCAAACGATGGCAGACAAACAACAAATTTATTACTGAACCCTGTGTTTTGAAAGAGGTTCCTTTATCCTCACGTTGACATGATGTTTCAAAAATCAATCTGGGGCTGTGAAACAAGCTAAAATGAAATAAGTGTGCAAGCTATCCGGGAAATAAGATTGGCAGGCAGACAGAAGCATGCCACAAGTCTCTAGGGATGGATGCTCGCCAAGCGGTCTCTCATCCAGAGAGATTGGGGTTAATGCCCCCGATGCATTAGCACACCAGTAGCACGTCGGCCAGCTGACCTCAGCTCCAGAAATACCAGATGAACCTGCAACACACACAAACGAGAACACGAACAATAGCACTCGACGAGAATGATAATCTAATTCATCAGTGATTGGAACAACTGCATGCTTCCTCTTTTGAATGCTATCCACCTTTGTACACACACGTCCACCCCCCACCTCTGTCCTCCTTCATTATACCCCCACTTCTCTGTCTCATTTCCAGGACTGCTCATTATTAGGCTACAAATACAAATACATAAACTTTCATAGTTTACAGATTCAGACAGATATTTGTCCACAAGCCGATGTCCTGACACAACTTCTGTCTAAATAAAACCTCATTACTGCATTGACACTCCACAAGTAGGCTCATGCAGCACAACGCCACAGGTTGCTTGTTACTGCTTGACTTTCTCTTTGCGGCTTAAACCTTTACAGTGGCAGACCAGGCTCTGTTAGCTCCCGCATTCAGCATCATTGCCTGTGACCTTCTGCTCATCATGACAGAAGCACTGCAAAGTCCTATTTTATCAAGCAAATATATAAACTTTATATTTGTTGTCTTGTATTTTGTCTGAACACGGCATTTTTCTGTGGATTGTGTGTGGTATTGCCGAGGATACTGACATGGCATTGAGCAGGATGGGTGATGGGAGAAATGTGTTGAAGTAATAGCAAAAGCGTTTCCACGGAGACACGGGAAACATTCTCAACTGTTTTGACTTCTAACCTCGACTCAGATGCCACGTATGTGACGCTCAAGAAACACAGATTTTTGTGTTCAGAGGTTTATTGAAGAGTGAGTCAAGCTCACAGCGTTTTGTGTCCTTTTATTCAATGAGTTCAGCCCATTCAAACCTCAATGCCACAGAAAGTGGAGAGAGTTTATGAGAGCACGGTTTCACAAAGTATAGAACAGAGAAGGATAATGGGTGAAGGGTGTGCACAGAAACAAACTCGGAACACAAAATCGCATCCTTTCTTTTGTATTGATGAATTAATTGGCTGGTCTTTAAAATGGAAGAAAGCAGTAGTGAGGTGGAATTGCTTTTTTTTTTTTTTAAAGTCAGTCCACAAATCTACAAAGACTCCAGTTATAGAAAATGGAAAAAAGGGGCAAATATTCTCACTTTAGAAGCTGTAGCCAGCAAAAGTCAGGAAGCATATTTGCTAGATACTAGCATATGTTTTAATCTCTTAATTTACTCCACGCTCCCCCCTATATGTAGTTTACGCTTATTTTATTAAAACTTTGATATTTGCAGCAAGATATTTAATGATAAGTCTGTTAAATGCTTTTTCAATTATTCACTTAGTCTGTTAATCTATTGAATCTTAATTATGTTTCTCTTTAAAACTTATTTCAATTATGTGAACTTTCACTAGTACAATTTAGTATTTTAAGTCTGATAAACTTATGTATAGTTGTAGGATATTTAAAATTTGCTTTAATTTGAATTTTCTTAAACTGTATATAGCTTACATAGTTGTGTTGTATTTATCAAGTTAATAAAATATTAGGTCGCTTCACTAAATGTCGGTATGATTAACAGTATACAACTTTTGTTCTGTTTGTAATGTGTAATTTTTTTGTTGGGGGCAGTCTGTATAGAAGCACTTGAGACAAGCCCGGGCAGGACTGTCTGATAAGTGATTATGGCTCGTGAGTAACACTGTAGGAAGTGTGTAATATTGTCACAGACGGGCTGACTGGCACGCCGTCAAATGCTCATTCATCCTCCCATAATTGTGTGCCCTCCCACTGCTCTCTATGATTCATCATCTCACAGGCGAAGGAGGTTAAACTATGAAGGGATGTTGTCTGTGTTGGAGAGGACTCCCCGTGAACAGCCTCTGCTGAGGCTATGATGACATTTTCATTTCACCCATAGCCAACATTCCTGTAATGAGAAGCCATCAAAAAGCAATCTCCTCAAATAGCAATGGATTTCAATCTGAAGACAGTTAGATTGATTTGCAAAATGTCAAAAAAAAAAAAAAAAGCTTTTCAGTTAGATCTGTTCGATACATTGCAAACCAATGAAAGCAGGGTAATATATTCAATTTTGAAAAGGAGAACAGTTATTATTCTCACATTTAGTTGTTGAAGTTGTGTATGAAATCGTTTGCTCTTTCAAGGTGTTTCAGACATAAATCAATTACACATCTTTCATAATTGGTCCACAATAAACCAGAGTGCAAAGCTTTTGAGTTGGAGTAATTATAGTGAAGAGAAGTTGAAGAGAAGTTTGAAGTAACTCCGCCTTCCAATAATATAACAGAAAGAAGTACTGTCTACAAGGCTGGGCAATAATATCCAGTTAATTTGATTGATTCTGTTTTATTTATTTAGAATAATGTGAAAAATGCCTAAATTTCAAAATTCTTTCAGAAAAGAGAGTTCTTCCACTGCTGTCTTTCATGTGATTTTACCAGTTCAAGCAGTGTTGGATAGAGTACGATCCAAGCCAACGTAGTAGTAGAACATATCTATGAATCTGTTTTATGTAGGGTATATTTAATGTTTATAGTTATAGTATTTTATTTTTTCCCCCTACTCTCCAATTGCCCTGTGCTACTCACAGGAACATCTGCAAATCTCTGCCCTTCCTCTCTGCTGCTACAGCTGCTAACAGATGCTGCCTCCAATACACTCTACTATGAAATAAGAAAAAAAAATTTTTTTTTGAAATGTTGCATTTACAGTACTCAGGTGTTTGTACCTTCTTGATTGTCAGAGACTAGAAATATTTGACAGTTGGTGGTTAAACAGTGTTTAAGTGTGTGAACTGTGCAGTTTGAAAGTCTTAGTTATTAGCCATGTCCACACTACTGTTTGGAGAAGCCATGTCTGCCAGTGTCTCATTAGCTGAACTATGCAGGTGCTTGATAAGGATATTGCTGTTCAAGTCATACTAGAAGCAAAACAGTTTAGTACTCGTATTACTATTTGGTATCAGCAAGTACTCAAGTTTAAGTACTTTTACTCAGTCTGGGAAAAAGGGCTATTGGGGCATCTCAAAAAAAGCTTATGCATATTAACCTTCCCTCCTGAGGTTTGTTGCGGAAACATTATAAATCAAATCCATTACAGACTGTTATATCAAATGAATCAGATTATATTGACATGCAAAAAGTTGTTCTGCCTGTTGTGAAGCATTTAGCCTGCTGGAAATTTAATGGAATAAGCGTTGGAGGTTTTGTGGGGTTATTCAATAGAAAAAATGCAGATGGTGCCCTATTGTCTCATGGGAATGATAATGGGTTTCTGCTGGTCTTTTACATTAAGCACCAGTCTCAGAATCACAAGTTTTATTTGCCCTTTTTTTTAAAGAATGAAAAAGAGTCTTCATCTAACCTGTGTCACCCTATGCCAGGCAAACAGTCACAGTAAGAAGATATTTAGTCCAACAGAGAGAAATAATCACATCAAGTGCTTAGATGGCTGAAATTGCCCTGTTGATTAGAATAACAAAGGGATAAACCACCTAACGTATGGAGATTAAAAATTCATTCTGATCAGGCCAATGTTTTCAAATTGATGTGTCGACATGACAACTTTTTATTTTCTGTTTGGGCTGTTAATCTGATTATCAGTCGAATATTTTATCCATAAAAACATAACTAATGTCGCTTTATCACCATTTGTGCAGTGATGTCTGTGTTTTGAGTATCCAGCGCCTTTTGGCCTGTTTCTAGTCTAAATGCTAGTTCTGCAGCTGCAGAATTGAGTGTTTTACTGGCAGTTAAAGTTTCCAAAAGGCCAAAGTAATCCTGAGAAATCAGTGATACCTGCATTATTAACTCACTATGATTTGTCAGCTAAAGCTCATTGCAGGGAAGATGTGAACAAACTATAAGGCTAATCTCTCATTCCCTGCACAAAGGCAGCGGTTAAGATAATTTAAAGCACAACAGGTAGCTTTTTAGTTGCTTACACAAGATCAAGATTCCATATTTGTATTCATTTTATTTGTTATGTAGTAAAAGGAAACAAACATACAACTGTAATTTTTGTTTAATTTTCCTCCATGGGTGGAACCAGATAAAAACATTACATGCTATGCTGTCATCCGAAGGTTTCATTTTCTCATGAGCCTCGACTGAAATCTACCTTATTGCGGCTTTCCTCCTCCCCCACATCCAGCATAATGAGACAATATTTCCCTTGAGTGTGAAAGCAGATCCAAGCTTTACTTTTAGAAACTTTATTAAACCCACCTAACCAATTATTTTTGTGTTTGCCTTTCTTCTGAAGACTGATGATCCATTCAATAACCCTGGTAAATGTTAATGTTAAATGAATTTTGTCTTCCGTTAGTGATCAGTGATTTCTTTTTTGGGTTGACGGCAGTGCTGCAGACAATAGTTTCAGCCTTTCAGCAGAGTCTAGCTGTATGAACTGTGGAGCTGTGAATGGGGACCTATGTAGTATTGGAGCAATGACGGCAATACCTCTGACTCAGAGAAGTCTGGCGAGACTCCAGCTGGGGAAAAATCTTTTATTGAATTTCCCAGTTAGCCTGTGATCAAACACTTGGGTGGGAGATTGTTCCTCATCTGATATTTATATATTTATCTTTTCAGAAACAAAAAATGGCAGCCAAAAAAAATCAATCGGACATCGTAATCGGACAGTATTGAGACAATATTGGCTGCAGGTTAATAGATATCTTGTCACTTGCTGTTGCCAAGAACTTCAACATTCAGCCTGAAGAGACTTCCAGAATTCCTTCACAAACAGATTAGCCTATCAGGAAATCAAAAGCATTTCCACATTTAAGTATGGGAAGCTGCTGTTACCTAAATTTCTTGATGTGATGGCATAATTTACTTTGGTTTTTAATGATGGTGAGGCCTTTTTATTTATAGTATGGTCATGGAAAATTCTGAATTCAGTTGCTGCATTTACTATGCAGTAATACACAATGCTCCCAGGGCAAGTAGAGAAGCGTTAATGTCAAGCCCTCTCCTTCACCGTTAGTGACAAAAATGGACAAGGAGTGTCTAAAAAGTAATAGTGAGATAATAACATTTATGTTTGTTCAAAAATCATGAAAATCTGCATCCAATGATAAATTTTTGCAAAAAGTTACTTGAATTAATTTCTGATTATGGAACAATTCTACTAGCTGAATGTGCATTAAATATTATGTTTCATCATTTCAGATTGAATTTAAACCTTTTTCACCCAACTGTATATGAAAATAAAGCTGGTATTGCAACAAGAAACCACTTGAAATGCAAGCTTGTTTAACTTAAATGGTTTGAGGTGATACTGCAGTGGTGACATTATCTGGCATTGTTACATTATTAACAACATCTCTGTAAGTGGTAATGCACTAAATGTTTTTGTGTGTTTTAACAACAAGTTAGTAATGATGACCGGATTAAGGCTCCCTTCTGTGGTGTGGATGTTTTGTCTTTATTAGATAGTTTACAGTAGAAAACAGGAAAAGATGGAGGAGAGCCCACCAGTGGTAATTTTCTCAGTGTTGGGTCTTTAGCTGAGTTTTCAGATTTATTTGTTTTGCTGGCAAAGTTGTAAATTCATAAGAAGAAGTTATGTATAGATACTCAGTACCAAGTTGTCTTTGCCATCTTTAGGGCATACTTGCATTAAACAGTTACAAAGTTTAATCTTGTGTATGTTAAACGTCACAATTGTAAGAGAAAGTAATGGCATTGCAATTTCCTTGTTTTGTGCGTAATGCATGATGGCAACACTAACATTAACTGGAGACAGGTGTTGGCAAACCTGACGTTCGATAAAATGAGAATTGAGGTGTGGTTTTGAACTACCTTGACCTTCAAAAGCACTTAAACGGAGTCCGTGCACTATTCATAAGCAGCATCAGGTGATGTGAGCCCCAAAAAAGATCTCAGAAGACCTATGATCAAGAGTTGATAATTTGCATGTAGCTAGAAAGGGTTTCAGAGTCATCTCAAACACATTACAGATATTCATTAGTCCACACTTTCCCAATTATTTGTCATTTTCTCTATCATTTGGTACTTTGGTTACTCTCCATAGAAGTGGGTGCCCAGCCAAGCTCACTCCAAAGGTACACTGCAGCATACTCAATAAAATAAAAAGGACCCTAGAGTAACAGCTAAAGATTGAAGGATTCATTGAAGTTGGTCAACATCTCTGGTAATTAGTCAGCCATGAGCAGAACATTTTACAAGCAGGCTGTCCATGGCAGGACACCACAGAGGAAGCCATGGCTCTCCAAAAACAACATTGCAGCATGCTTGAAGTTTGCCAAAGACCACAATGACATTCCACAACACTACTGAACACAAAGGAAAATGGCGAAAATGGCGGTCTGTTCAAACTGTGTACACGTTTTCACGCAGTTGCAAGAAACCATCACACTTTTGGAAAACGAACTAAGAAAAAAAAATGAACTTATCTTGGGGTTTTCCAACGTTGCCGCCACACAAGCGAAGCACCTCGCAGCTCTTAATACCTCGAGCTACATGGAACAAACAGTTTCTATCCACCCAGCTGTTTGTTCAGTGACCCAGGACACCGATGACACGCTGCCGTGGTCTGGCCCTGTTGCTACTGCTGGAATAGCGATGCCAACCCGCGGCCTTCTGGCCCTGTCGGATGACCAACGGCCTGTCCCGACACGGGCCTGCTCCTCGCCGCTGACACAGGAGGCCTGGATTACGGCTAAAAGGAGACATCGGACGACACCTGCTGCAGCTAATCTTGTCAACCAATCCATTGGACCACCTTCCCCGGTCCAGATGGAGAACCGTTACACTGTTCTTGAAGAGCTGGAAAGTCCGACTTCCCCGGCGGCGGTTCCCTGTGACTCCCTGCCTCGTGAGATACCACACTGCTCCACCTCCCGCGGGCAGCGCGGTCGGGGCCTGCTGCCGGGGCCTCGCCAGACCAGACGTGCCACCGCCACCAACACCATGCCTCCAGAGAGGAATCCACATGCTCCTCCTCGGCGCACCTCTCCACCGCACCGTCCTCCCGGTCCGACCATGCTAATTATTGGCGACTCCATCGTTAGAGACGTCCGCTTAAAATCAGCTAAAACGTTTTGCTTTCCTGGAGCCACAGTCACTGACATAGCGGAGAAAATTCCAAACCTGATTGAAAGACATCCTACAGCAACAAAAGTAGTGATACACGTTGGCACAAATGACACCAAACGCCAACAGTCTGAGTTGCTGAAACGTGACTTCGTGTCATTTTTCAACTCACTGGAGAGTTTCCACGACAGACGGTTCTTCATTTCCGGCCCAATTCCCACGCTGGGTCGCGGTGTTGGCTGGTTCTCCAGACTCCTCAGCCTGCACACATGGCTTCAACCACAAGTCTCCGCACACGGACTCTTCTACGTAGACAATTTCAATCTTTTCTGGGATCGTCCTCAGTACTTCAAGCAAGATGGACTGCACCCGAACTTTCTGGGATCACGGATGTTGACTGAGAACATTGTCCACAGCATCTCAGTCTCCGGAGACTGACTGACCATTGAAAACACCTGTGGCTCTGATGTGCTCACCTCTCCTGCATCCTCCGCTCCAACACCTGACAACATCCACAGGTATAAACAGTCCGAGATATTTATAGAATCTGACGTTACCAACAGACAAAATGCAGCTGTTATGGACTCTAATTTTTCACACAGGGAATATTATTATTTTGCTGAATGTTATGATCTTAACCACACTGCTATTTGCCCTATAGAGACTATGTCTGCTCCACGACCAATTAAACTTTTTAAACCAAAAATGAACACAAGGGGAGTTAATCATAAAAATCTAATACAAGTTAAGACTAATGCTCATACTGAACCAAAACCCAAAACTATTAAATGTGGATTATTAAATATTAGATCTCTCTCTTCTAAATCTCTGTTAGTAAATGACTTAATAAATGATCATCAAATTGATTTACTTTGTCTCACTGAAACCTGGTTGCAGCAGGAAGAATATGTCAGTTTAAATGAGTCAACCCCCCCAAGTCATATTAATTATCATGTTCCTAGATGCACAGGCCGAGGTGGAGGAGTAGCAGCAATATTTCACTCTAGCTTATCAATAATTCCTAGACCTAAACATAGTTATAACTCATTTGAGAGTCTTACTCTTAGCCTTTCACACGCAAACTGGAAAACTCAAAAACCACTATTATTTGTTATCGTGTACCGTCCTCCAGTCCCTTATTCAGAGTTTTTGATTGAATTTTCTGATTTTCTATCTGATTTAGTGCTTAGTACAGATAAAGTCATTATAGTGGGTGACTTTAACATTCATGTAGATGCTGACAGTAACTGCCTGAGCACTGCGTTTAATTCATTACTAGATTCAATTGGTTTTTCCCAAAATGTAAATAAACCCACTCACTGTTTTAGTCACACATTAGACCTTGTACTTACATATGGCATTGAAACTGATAATTTAATAGTATTTCCTCATAACTCTCTTCTGTCTGACCATTTTCTAATAACATTTGAATTTACAATAACGGACTATACAGCAGTTAGGAAAAAATTCCACTACAGCAGATGTTTATCTGAAAATGCTGTGAATACATTTAAAGAAATTATTTCTTCATCTTTTTCACCACCACGTGTCAATGCTATGGTGAGTAGCCATCTTACTCCTGTACAAATTGATTACTTAGTTGACGATTCTGCAGCCTCATTGCGTATGATACTAGATACAGTTGCCCCTCTGAAAAAGAAGGCAGTGAATCAGAGGAGGCGACCTCCATGGTACAATTCACAAATGCACAGCTTAAAGCAGGCGTCACGAAAATTAGAGAGGAAGTGGCGTTCCACTAATTTAGAAGAATCCCGGTTAGCCTGGAAAAACAGTTTAAAAGTGTACAAAAAAGCTCTCTGTGATGCCAGAACAGCATATTATTCCGCACTAATAGAGGAAAACAAGAACAACCCCCGGTTTCTGTTCAGCACTGTAGCCAGGCTGACTAAGAGCCATAGTTCTGTTGAGCCTAGTATACCCTTAACTTTGAGCAGCAATGACTTTATGACTTTCTTTACTGATAAAATTGCAGCCATTAGGGAAAAGGTTCACCAGATCCTCCCTACAAATATTACAGATAGATCTTCATGTACAACAGCTCTAGAATCCTCAATAAGGCCCCAATCCATCTTAGACTGTTTTTCACCCATAGATCTCACTGAGCTAAGTTCAACTATCGCCTCCTCAAAACTAACAACATGTCTTTTAGACCCTGTTCCAACCAAATTGCTTAAAGATGTTCTACCTTTAATAGACACATTCATATTAGATTTGATTAACTTATCTTTAGAAACTGGCTATGTACCAAAGGCTTATAAAGTTGCTGTAATCAAACCATTACTTAAAAAACCCTGTCTTGATCCAGGTGATTTAGCCAACTATAGACCAATATCAAATCTCCCGTTTATTTCTAAAATCCTGGAAAAAGTAGTTGCAAAAAAATTATGTGATCACCTTTACAGGAATAATTTGTATGAAGACTTTCAGTCAGGATTTAGAGTTCATCACAGTACAGAAACAGCACTAGTAAAAGTCTCCAATGATCTTCTCCTCGCTTCAGATAATGGACTTGTGTCCGTACTCGTCTTACTAGACCTTAGTGCCGCATTTGACACCATTGACCACAACATTTTATTACAGAGACTAGAACATAGATTTGGGATTAAAGGAACCACATTACATTGGTTTAAATCTTATCTGTCAGACAGATTCCAACTTGTTCATGTTAATGATGACTCTTCTTTATGCACCAAAGTTAGCTATGGAGTTCCACAGGGCTCTGTGTTAGGACCAATACTTTTTAATCTGTACATGTCACCTTTAGGCAAAATTATTAGGAAACATTCCATAAACTTCCACTGCTATGCAGATGATACCCAGCTCTATTTATCTGTGAAACCAGAAGATACTAACCAATTAGTCAAACTTGAAGCATGTCTAAAAGACATAAAGACCTGGATGTCCTACAATTTCCTACTTCTAAATTCAGACAAAACTGAAATCATCCTCTTTGGGCCTAAAAACATGAGAAATATGCTGTCTAACAATATAGTTACTTTAGATGACATAACTTTGGCCTCCAGTACTGCGGTGAGGAACCTTGGAGTTATTTTTGACCAGGATTTGGCATTTACGTCACATATAAGACAAATCTCTAGAACAGCCTTCTTCCACCTACGGAACATTGCTAAAATTAGAAGCATCCTGTCTCAAAGTGATGCCGAAAAACTGGTCCATGCATTTGTTACTTCTAGGTTGGACTACTGTAATTCCCTACTTCTGGGGTGTCCTAATAACTCTCTAAAAAGCCTTCAATTAATCCAAAATGCTGCAGCAAGAGTGCTGACTGGATTAGGAAAGAGAGATCATATTTCACCTTCACTAGCTTCTCTTCATTGGCTTCCCATAAAATCTAGAATAGAGTTCAAAACCCTCCTCCTTACATACAAAGCTCTTAATGGTCAAGCTCCATCATATTTAAAAGATCTCATAGTTCTGTATCGCCCGATTAGACCACTTCGATCCCAAAATACAGGCCTACTTGTGGTTCCCAGAATTTGCAAAAGTAGAATGGGAGGCAGAGCCTTTAGCTATCAAGCTCCTCTCCTGTGGAACCAGCTTCCAATCCAAATTCGGGGAGCAGACACCCTCTCTACTTTTAAGACTAGGCTTAAAACCTTCCTTTTTGATAAAGCTTATAGTTAAACTGCTCACTCAACCTGAACTAGCTTTTCTCTATACATTTACTTGTCACTACTGTATACCATTAATTCTATATCCTACAACCTGCACGATGCTTTGTTGTTGCTTTTTTGTTGTTTTGTTGTTGCTTTTCTTGATGTTTTGTTGTTGCTTTTTGTTGTTTTGTTGTTGCTTTTTTGTTGTTTTGTTGTTGCTTTTCGTTGTTGCTTTTCGTTGCTCTTTTCTTTTCTTTCTCCACTTTCCACTCACCCCAACCGGTCAAGGCAGATGGCCGCCCACCCTGAGCCTGGTTCTGCTGGAGGTTTCTCCCATTAAAGGGAGTTTTTCCTCTCCACTGTTGCCTAGGGCTTGCTCAAGGGGGATTTGTTGGGTTGCTTCTACATACTTGTGTAGTCTGGACTTTATTCTGTAAAGTGCCTTGAGATGACTTTGTTGTAAATTGGCGCTATATAAATAAAGTTGAATTGAATTGAATTGAATTGAAAGGTAGAACTGATTGTACTCGATACACAGTGCTGTCTTTTCCAAAGATCCATGTACCACCATGAAAACATAATCCCAACAGTGAAGTGGGGTGGAAGGAACATCATGTTTTGGGAGTGATTGGCTGCCCCTGGACCACTTTCCAATGTTGATGGGTAAATAAGTTTCTAAGTTTATCATGGTGTCTTACAAAATAATATCAGTGTGGCTGTCTGCAAGCTGAAGCTCAGAAGAGGCTAGGTGATGTATCAGGACGATGACCCTAAACATTGAAGTGAATCTACTACAGAATAGCTTCAGAGATCTCAGCATAGTAGGAATGTTGTGGAGTGTCTTCAGGAGAGCCATTCACACCAGATCTTCCAAAATATATGCCTGAGCTGATGCAGTTCTGTAAGGAAAAATGGTACAATATTCCCTCAGAATGTTGTGCAGGTCTAATCATTCACTCATTCACAAGCACACAGGCACACTCACAACTGCTTTGCAAATGGCCTACACTCACTGGGAGCAGCTAAGTTTGGTCCAGTGTCTTGCTCAAGGACAATTCGACATGCGACCGGAGGAGACGGAGCTGGAACCAGCAACTGTGCGATTGGTGGAAGAACCTCAACTGATGCCAAAGGTGGCGCAGCCAATTAAAAAAACACTTTGTATGTTAAATGGCAACATTAAAGATCTTAACTGTGTTTTATCAGCTTAGAAATAGTGATCAAACCTAAAATGTGATAACATCATATTTTAGGATCAATTCATGCAAAAAAAAAAAAAACAAACAAAAATGAAATGGCACTCACTGCTATTACATTTTCTTTGTACTGTATGTCTGTGAGTGGTATATAATTAAAAGATTATTATTGAACAGCTTGGCTTTAAGAGCTTGATAAATTAGATTTTGTAAAGGCTTGTTGTAAAGGTTGGATTTGTATTTTCTGCTTTGAAAGCCATCAATCACTAAAAATGTACAGTCATACAAACATGAAAAACATGTCACAGTGCTAACAGCGGCCCATAGTGTTTGAAGCTGAAACTACAACTTAATGTCTTGTTCCACACACAGTTGCACTGTACAGACTGTAAAGCAAATCCCATTCAGTCATAAAACAACATCCATTAAGCTGTCAATCTGTGAATGATGGAGTAGTTCCATTGGATATACAGAGGTAAAAAAACATTAAACCATCACAGCAAAAAGCAGCAACATCCAAACGTAGCCATTAGATTCCTGTTGCCTGACAATGCTGTACTTACTTTTGCATGTTTCACTGTTTATGTGAAATCTGTATATTAATCTAGGCTGTTTTCATTTGTTGTCAATATTATTTCTGTGTCCATAAGAGATTGCTTTAAGAAGTTAATTTAAATTATGAAATTGTTTCATATATATATATATATATATATATATATATATATAAAAACTGTCATCCTGCAATTGAAGATGGGTCTTTCTGCAAGCAACTAGTGAGCCAGCATTAAGCAGAAGTGTACCTTACTAAATAAAGATGTGTGTTAACAAGGTGATGATTAGCTTTAGAGCTGTGGAGTCAGTAAACAGTTAAATGCTATGTTAAATGACTTTTTGGTTGGGATTTCGTATTGCTCCTCCGATTCACTCTCCACTTTATTGCAGCTATAGCAATAGCACACTACATAAATGGAGATGAAGTGACACAAAAATGAGCATCTAGTTGTACATGGGACTGATAGGAGTCCAGTTTTGGTCAACCTTATCTCAGAGTTTGATAGGTGCCAAAGTGGATTATAGGAAGCTGCAGTGGTAACTAAGTCCTAATAAACCCTGTGATGTTTCAGCAGAGCTTCTATTCTATGTAGCAGTAATGATGAACCACTGAAAACACTGCTTATAGTCAAACTGAAATGCCACTGAAGTTTGAGACTAATTCACCCATACCAGTCAGATGTGGACATAAACACAGTCTCTCTTAATCATACAGTAACCATTAAGTTCCACTTCGCACATGTGCCAAGTATGAGATAAACCTAACTCAAACGTTTATAAGAATGAATTATTTAATTAAAACATACGAAAAAATGTATTTAAATGCATTGTAAATTTTAAGGGGCAACAAATGGCCTTGTTGCTAGAAATCTTTAGCAGTGGTATTTTTCATTCTTTATTTCAAAGACTAGGGTCGGTATGAGAAAAATTATTTTCTCAGCAAATCTAGCAATTAAATTAATTACTTCATGTAATTGATGCTGCACTGTATTAAATATATTTTAGTGAATGAATGCAAGGAATATGATATATTTTATTGCCATAATAGCATGTGAATGTTCCAGAGATTTAGCAAGAAAACCCCTCCACCCTATCTATTTTCTCATTAACAACTGTTGCATCAACAAACTCAATTCGCACCTTTTCTGAACTCTCCATGGCACAACCTGCTGTTACCAAGGTAACCGTGGGAGTCAGCAGAGTGTAATGCACCTTCAAAAGACACTGAACCAAACAGGGTGCTGCTAGTACTTAAAGTCAATCAGAGTTCCAGGATTGTACTTGCAAAACCTGCACATATGAAGTTTTGAGGAGTAGCAGAATTGTCTTCAAATTAGGTTGAATTTCGTTTGAACAAGATTAACCACTGTAGAAGGGCTATACGGCTGATGTAATCTTGGGAAATGAAGGCTGGGACATCAGTGATGCATTCCTCAAGGGAAATGAAGGACTGAAATGTATGGACATAATTATTTCCTCTAATCTTCCGGCCTGCCTTCTGCCCTGGTCCTCCAAGTCCCATCTGTGACTGACCTCTGCTCCTCATACATCTCTGAGATGCATGTCCACGTACTGTATGTTAGGACAGATCGAAATCTTCCTATACAGTAAGGATTTAGTATTGATTTAAAGTGGTAATTCCCACTGCAAATTCTAAATATGATAAAGGTTGTGTAAACAAACTTAGCTGTTTGATTTTGACTTTTGACAAAGTTACAAAGCTATATTTGATAACCCATTACTAAAATTAAAATTTACAAGATTTATGGTTAAATTAAATTTGGATGCGTAGCTGAAAAATCTGCAGCAACTGCATGATCCTATGATGTCAATATAGACCAAAATTTAAAAGGAATGTTTCCAGCACCTTGTTGAATCTTTGGCGCAGTTCTGAAGGTGAAAGGGCATCTCATTGGTTACCAGCAATTAAAGCACCCAGTGAGTGTATATGGTCGATTTCATATCTTTATTGTTTTAACAACACAGAACCGGACATTATAGAGTACGTCACCTGCAATAAACACACATTAACCCCTTGATGTAGCCTTGTAGGATATACAGCACTACTGTGGGTGTACAGACAGACTGCGTGTGCTAGTGTAGGTGTGCGTGGTCCCACAATAAAAATTAAGATGGCATAGCACGAATGAAAAATGCAACACTAATATTAAAAATCTAAATTTAACTGCTAGTTGTGCATCATCCTCTCTAGCATGCAGGTGGTTTGTCTTTCAAAAGACAGATGCTGCTCAAAAGATGACAACTAGTGACAGCACTACAAATCCTGTCACCAGTTACATTGCAAAAGAAATGCCAATGCAAAGGCTCAAGAGAGATGGTTTTTAAAAAAAAATCTGAATATCTTAGACCTGAACTGCACCCTTCAGACAGCTTTGTTGGAATTGTATGATTTATGTTGCCATGCTATAAATTGCAAAAGGTTTTCTCATTTTGCCAACATCACCTACTTACGGTTAATGAAAAAAAATCCCAGAAAATATCCATATATCCCTAAAAAGCTCTGATTAACAAACAACGTTCCAAACAGAAAGACAGACAGACAATCTGCTGAGCACAGCGGAGCATTTAGCAGCTGAAGAGCCAGACGTGTCCCTCAGGAGTCAGTGGAGACCAAAGTGCTAAAAGGAGAGTGACTAGCCAGAGACACACTGCTGCTCTCTATTTGCCAGATGTGTAGATGGGGACATCTTTGCTAAGACATTTGTCATATAAACTTTCTGAAGTAAAAATATGTCAATGTTAATTTACATTAAGTTTGGTTAAATCGATTAAAAAAATATTGTTGCTGTGTGAAAAGCATAAGTTTTATTTAGCAAGATAATCTTAACAGAAGAACAACACTTTTACAGTTTTCCAAGCTTAAACACATTTACCAGAAGTGAAAAGCTTTTAGTAGGCTATGAACAAACTACAACATGGTCGCAGTACTTCAACGTCACCATCCATTAATTTCTATTTTGTAATTTAATTAAGTGCACTTATCTCTTCAGAAGGTGGGGCCTAGTGGCTCAATGGGTAGAGCATCGGGTTGGAACGCAGAAGGCCACAGGATCAAATATCCCACCCAGCCATCAGGGGCTACCTTGGTGCTGGTCCTGAGCCTGTATAAAATGCGAGGGCTGCAGCAGGAAACTCATGCCAAATCAATTTGTGGAACACGTTCAGCTGAGGCAACCGCAGAAGGGACAAGGCAAAAGCTTTTGATTTCTCTCTTCTACAGAAAGCCTTTCTTCTGATAGTGACCTGGTATAGCTAATGATTGCTAGTAATAAAGTAGCTGTTTAATTTTTCCAACAACCTCGTTGTCTCACCTTTATCCACTTGTTGGAAGCCATCTTTTTAATTACATTCAAAAGCTCAAAAATAGTGTGAGTGGGGTATTTACTGATGATTAAATTGGAGACTAAAATCTGTTGACCTCGTTACCTACAGACCTTATTTTAGGCATTTAACAAAAAAAAAACGTTCAAAAAGGGGTTAAATCTTTTGCAAACGTCAAACTGAGCTTACTAATTCTGTATAAACAAGTCGCACAGTCTTGAAGGGTGACCGACATGTGGGTGAAGGATGATGATGATGGGCTTTTCATGACAAGGCAGCACTTTGAATATTTCCACTGGTGCAAGGTTGAAGGGTCATCCATCTTTCTGTCAAGACAGAAAGACAAATAGGCTGACACTTTCTTCTGAGTGGCTGTCATACATCTATCTCATCATTATTGAGCTGCTTGGGACCCGGCACCCTATCAGCCCGTGTCACAGTGCCAGCATTTTCACTCAGCTATGGTACGTAGGATCAGACATGACGAGAGGCTCTTCACAATGTGTCTGGAATTCTAACAAGAAGGTAGAAGTTTGCCTCACAGGTTTGGACTTTAGCCAGTAAAATGAAAGTTTGTTTCAGTAGCAACTCTAGTTTAGAAAAAAATGGCAGGGGGTACTGAGATGGGGCCTAGTTTAATTATTGAGGGATTGTTTTGTGTAGCGTTAAAACTAATTTAAATTGCATCAAAATATTCATTAGCTAGTTAGATAAAGATAAGTCAGTTTTAGCAGCTGTCTTTTTTTTTAAAGCATTACTTAAAAATGTAAATGCTTTTTTACTAGAATATTAAATTAATTAGCTTTACCTGGCTGCGCTCTAATTAAGAATGTGAAGTTGATGCCAGGCATTGTCGGTATATTTTATGAAGGTTCTCCTACCTTTCTGTTGGTGGGTTAGTCTGTTTAATGACTTCCTATGGTGATTCTGAAAAATGACACCACTGCTGGTCAGTGTTGTAGGTCAATTTAGGAGCGCCAGATATCAGTACTCTATTACAATTACATTACTTGATCAAACAACTCATTCATTACTTTTAAGAATAATGGTGGGGTCATTAGTTGCACCTTTTATTGACCAAACAGTCAATTAACCTGTAAAGTAATCAACAAATTGCTCTGTTTTAGCCTTCTTGATAATTGCCTGTATGTCTACAAAAAATATTGGGATGTCTGTGCTACTTCCTAAAACAACTGTAAATACATGCTGTAAAGTGTAGTTCAAGTATAAATACTCTAGTGAGGATTTTTTATGCTCTTGATAGAATGACAGTGTAAGCCTTGTCCATACCGTATAGTTTGACAAACCCTGGGACTGTGCTACTTCCCAAAACTCAGACCCTGGAGGAAATGACAGAATGTGACTAAGAATAGACTCAGGCTGTGAGAGTCGATCTAAGCAACAGGCCCGTCAGTGGACACATCCTGCTGCCCTGATGTGTTTTGTTTCTGGTTGGCTGCACAGTGTAATCACCAGGTGCAAAGAAATCTCATTATCCCGGGTCCTGATCTTTGAGTAGTGTGCCGAATAGCAACTATGGTTGGCTAGTGTATTAAAACTTTGACCCTGGCATTAATTGTGCATGACTTATAGGGTGCCTGCAGTTTGGGCAAGGGACCAGGGGATTGAGAGGTGAGGGTTTATGGTTGGAGTGCATGGGTCAAAGAAGATTGTATCTTCTTTGACACTTGGTTCACCCAATATTTGCTACCAGAATTCTGTATTTGCCTTGTGTATTGGAGCAGTAATACTGATGGTTTCCATTTACTGCTATAAATGAAATGCCTGTTTATTCTTTAATAAGACTGGCTTGACTGTGATAGGCCAATAAAATTCATTAAGACAAAGAAGGCAATAACAATTCTTAGCTATTAAGCAAAGGGCTTTGGAGGTAAGAGCCAAATACCGAAATGACTGTATTGTGGGCTCCACGTGGCTGTCTACGTGTGTTTCTGTGTGTAAGCTTTTATGTATTTTGAGTGTTTGTGTGTGAGCCTACAGCTAAGCCTAAGGAGCAGACACGGTCGCCTCTTGAGATTAGAGTGCAATAAAAGAGGATGAATGTGTCTGGAAAGCTCCAGAATGCGCTCCAGACAGTGCCTTACTGGAAATCAATCCGCTTGGTCAGGCCCCCTGCGTACTGGGTTTAAGTGGGAGTGATGGCAAGAGAGAAGGAGCCAAGTAAAGAATCGGTGCGAGAAACCGAAAGGGAAGGGTTGAAGTCGTGAGGGGAAGGGGAGGGAGGAAAATGAGTAGAAAAGCTCAGTGAGAGGGCTGATTGAAAGCATTATGGTCACCTGGATTAGTGGGCTACCACTCAGCACTCAGGTCTGAGTAGAGGTCACTGTTAGCCAAAGGGATGATAGGGCATGAGGGCTGCATCTTGGTCTTGTTTGTTTTTAACACTGATAGGCTGATGCTGAGATTCATTGAACAGCCCAGCTCAAAATACAAATATCCCTGCTAGTTTAATAGCACACAAAGGTGAGTCCACTTTTCCTGCAGCAGCCAAACGAAAAATCTTCCAGTTAAACCAACTCCCACTCTCATATTTAAGTGCTTGTTGCAGTGAGGTTAGGACAGTCAAAGATTATCACGGATATGCTTAGTCCTGAGGTGTAAGCGAGCAAGCATCAAAGATGGTAGACAAAGGCGAATCTCCAGTAGAAGTGCAGGTATTTTCTTAAAAAAAAAAAACAATTAGGCCACAACTAGAAGCACCACTTCAAATGCTTTACTCAATTAGAAGTAGAGCCTAAATACATACTCTAAAATATACTTAAAGTACAAAAAGTAAGGAAATAATGTATTTTAATTGTGTAAGCCTTAATACTGTATAGTTTTCCTATCCAAAGATTTGGTGTAGAATTAAAAAAAACAAAACTAGTAATGATTGAGCTGACTTTAATGTGTTGACAGCTTATTGATCCATATTCATACCTAATTTATTTGGGGATTATATTATGCAGTATTTTGCATTTAGACCCAACATCTACCAAAAAAAAAAAAAAAAAGTCAAAAATCTCAGAATTGTAGTGGAGTAAAAGAAACATGCTCTAACTGCAGTACAAGTATCAAAATTGTAGTTCAGTACTTCAGTACATAGTTACTCACTACTTCTGATAAACATTAATACTTAATAAAATTGTTCTCACTTCAGGACAATTATCATTGTTCAATGTTGTGAATGTGTCAGAGGTGTCAAATGTGCCTCTTTAGCCAATTACACACTGATGGTGGTTACGCCGTCATTGTGAAGAGTCAAGTTCCCACACCAAACACAAAGTGATAGAACACAAAGATTTGGGTGCTCATCCAAAAGGATAAATCTGCTGTGGAGGTGTATACTGCACAAACAAACATTAGAGTGTACAGTGATGTTTTTATATTTTTTTATTATTATTTTTTTTTCTTAGTCTGATGTGATGATGGTGATGTGTTTTAATCTCCAAGAGGGATTAAGTCACAGATTGGTCTTGGTGACATTGGTTCACAAACATATTGATAATTTGAAAAGTTTCACACTGCATACTGATACCAAAAACACTGTACAATAGCAGCTGCAACGGACTAAGGTTTGGACGGAAAGAGATCAAAAAAGAAAGTTCTTGAAAGTAGTGGAGGATTGCTTTCACTATTTCACTATATTGACTTTTTTTGATCCCATGTAGAATTTGTTTCGGTGGACAGCTACTACATCTAAAGCATTAGTACATGGACATTCAGCGTCTTGTCACCTTTGACAAGGCCAGGAATTTATCCACTGTCCCTGCAGTTTGTGGCTGATGTGATGTAATGTAAGTTAGAAAGCCAACATCTAAAGTTTATAGTCACCAAAAAGACACAGACACGATAAATTCACACACTTGAGAAGCTTGAATAAGGAACTATTTTGTATTCTTCCTTGATAAGCGTCCAAAATAATACAATTTTCTGCTAATTTATTATTCAACTACTATTTACTGCTGCATAAATGCATTTCATTCTCACCCTTAACCCACAGCCAAAATATATAGTGTTTTTAATGTAAAAAAATATAAATGTACATGTATATATTCATAAGCCTAGACAAAATTATTTCCAGGGGGGGAGGGGGGGGTATGGCTGTACGAGACAAATTCTTCTTTTGTTTGGTCTGGTTTAATACGGTTCTCAACAACAAAGCAGCTCGATTTGTGTACTATGAGCTTCGACCAAACATAAATGAGTGTAATATTTGTTGGTTTTTAATTGATTTCCGGAAGGTGGTTTCACTAAAAGTTATTGGCTCTAATGGGATGATGAAATGTCAGTCTTGCCATTATGACAAATCGCAGTAATTAGATCACTTGCCATATAAGAGCATTTCCACCTATGATGAAAACTTACCTTTTATACCACTTTGACGTTTATTGCAATTTCAGGGCCCTCCAGAGTATACACTTATATTAACTATATGGCAAGAGCAGCAACTCATATTTAGAGTGTCAAGCATGCCATTGTTTTGTGGTAATCAGTAAATATAGATACGTGCTGGAAAAATTGGTGTTTACAAACTACTAGAAGAAAATCGACAGGGTGGTGTAAAGATTAAGAAATAGAGAGATGAAGCAATTGAGTTAGTATATATTTGTCTAAGTGCATTAGAAATATTGTTACCAAAGGTTGTCACATGCACCATGCTGTGGTTTATTCATAAGCTAAGCTGTTGCTTGTCATTTGCCCAGGACCACTTAGAGCTCCTTGGAACGAAATGATCTGTGTCTCCATCTGAATAGAGGGCCACATGTTGACAAATCAATACTTAGCTATTGAAATTGCAGACAAAGACTTCTCTGTAAGGAAAGAAAGCTTGACCTTCAACAAATCGTAACTCTTTCAGGACACTGTAAAGTGCTCTGTCTGTCTGCTCTAATGTCAGTCCGCCTATCATCACAGCAAAGTGTTTTTTTAGATGCAACAGAGCTTAGCTTTAGATTAACTTTTTAAAAATATATGTATTTTTATTTACTGCTCCTTCTACAAAGTGATGCACGTATTGTTTTTCATTCCTTAAACTTACTCATGTCTAGGACCATAGTGTGCAGCAAGAGGGCAGTAGATGAGCACACGCTTTGTCCTCCCGGCAAGGAAGCACACTCCTTTGGAGAACTATGACATTACTAAATGAATAAGAACAT
The DNA here is from genome assembly GCF_033026475.1 of Channa argus. Classification (NCBI taxonomy): domain Eukaryota; kingdom Metazoa; phylum Chordata; class Actinopteri; order Anabantiformes; family Channidae; genus Channa; species Channa argus. Next base: position 16,987,379 of record NC_090210.1, read on the forward strand.
CATCATATCTCCTTTCTCAGATGGTTTAATCATATATTCTGGATATTTGCAAGAAATGTCAGAAAAAAAAAAGAAAAAGTACCCAGTGTCTTTTATTGTGGGGGTTCCTATATCAGGTTCTGCATGGCCTGAATTTAGCCAGCTCGAGTGATGAGATGACTTGCTGGAGGCAAGAGCTTGGGGAAAAGCCTGGGGCAGAGCTGAAACATCAAACACCGAAAGAACACTGATTGAGAGGAAGAAGTATTAGAGTCTGTCATCAATCATAACTCCACCAGAAAACACTGCTGCAATCCAGGCTATCAGAGATACTCATCAAGAGTCCAGGATCAATTTCTGCAAATTTTAATTAAGAGCTTTGGGTTTCTGGGGGAACAAAAGGGGATTATTTTATTGGAAATTAGCATTGCAGTTGCATCCTTGCATTCAAATATATTTAAACAGAAAGTACTCGTTTTTTTCTACAGTTCACCCGTGAAGATAGGTAGACACAAATGAGCTCATTTAAAATAAGTGTTACTGTGGCCAGGCTAAACATCAGCCAGCCGACAGGTGTCACAGTGCCCAGTCCCAGTCCTGAGTGAGGACTCTGTACTATGGTTCTTTTACCTTAAAATGCAGTAAGGAACTTTTTCACACAGGCCTGTGATGTTAGTGCAGGAAAGACCAGATTTATAATCTCTTACTAATAAAAGATTGGGACCATTTCTAAAATGACACTGAGAAATAAATAATGCTTGTTGAGCTATTCCTATAACTGTGTACAATGGCTGGCATTTTCTACTACATTATTAATTTGCACATAAAAAAACATGCATTTTATTGATACTGTGCGTACAAGAAAAGCCACTGTGCAGTATTAAGTATATGTAGATATGCTTGTAAGGGGTAATTTGACGTATGTGAATGGTTGTGCTTGGTTTACTCGTTTCGGAATTTTCGAGATGTCGTTTGTCCACTTGGCTCCAAATCGGTCCAATAATAATAGCTAGCTGAAGGAGTTGGACCTTTTGAAAGTGACAAGATAAATATTAATCATCATTTATAAGGGTGTGTATTGGATACTGAAACTGTTCTATGCTATATTGCTGCCCCTGGGTTTTTAAATGTATAAATTGGTGGACTTTCTTACAATAGTTGACTGAAAAATCATTTATTGGTGAAGCATAACAATCAACCACAACATTAGACCACTCACATGAAACAAATAACATATTAATAATAATAATCGTCTTACAATACTACCTGTCAAGAGGTGAGATACATTAGGCACGAAGTAAACAGTTCCTTCACTGGAAAAAATAAATTTGACAAGGGCCAAATTGTGATGGCTAGCCGACTGTCAGAGCATCTCCAAAACAGCAGGTCTTGTGGGGTGTTCCTGGTATGCAGAGGTGACAGGGTCATGGGTGCTGATGGCTCAGTGTTGCAGTGCAGTGTTACTTTAAAATTAAACCTGTGCACGAAAGTAAATCATAATTCTACTTACAGCAAGGAGAGAGGAAAAAAACCATTCAAACTAACATTACGACAGTACACAGAACATCCAGTCAGCTGTTGGATCAACAGGACCTCTCCTCTAGAGATTATGAGGGCAGCACAACAAAATTTTACTATAGTTTTATAATTATTATTTATATTAATTCATTCTGATATGTCAGCTAGATATCTTTTTTAGGAGATTATAAAAGATAATGTGACTGACCTGTGTACTCAGTTCTTCCTAATCAGTAATATTTTCTCCATAATGTCTCACAATTTAGACACAAATTATTGATTTTAATGAAATTAAAAGTTTTCCATTAATTTGACACTAGAGCTTGACATCCAACCCATCCTGACATTTTATGTCAATAAAACTAAAACGTCTCACCCATTTGCTTTACACTAGCAAAAAGCCATATAATGCAAACCCAGCCTGTTCTATCACTGAGAAGATGTTAAGAAAACTTTTACCTTCCTCACATTTTCATGCCTGTCTGCCTCCTAGAAAACAACAATAACCACAATGAATCAAGTCATGAGTCTAATTAGCCATTGTTAGCACTTACAGTGAGATGCTGAGAGACATTTTGGCAGCTATTGCATGGTATTTACATTAATTTATTAATCTATCTATTTATGTTTTGTGTGGGCACTGTATTAGCTCAGAAAATAACAAACTTCAAAAATATCCCTTGCAGTAAATTACCACCCAGTGTGAGGAACGTGTGACAAGGTGTATCCAATTAAAAGAAGTGAAATGATCATTGCATAGCTGAATGGAAAGTAAACACATCCCCATCTTTAGAACTGTCACTTCAGTAAGAGAAAAATAATGCTCTGTATCCTTTGTTTCATGTCTTGATGTCAGAGGTCTGGATTTTTCCTAAGCTAAATGCCACTTAATCATTATTTCAATGCACCTAATAGGACACGTGTTTGATTAATATGTTATTGGTTAATAAAACTTTAGGGCTTTAGAGTTTGAAGACAGTAGCTCATATAAATATATCACAAAAATATCAAGTCTGAGACTGTGAGGTGAAACATTTCAGGAGAAATGATGAGAACTTTTTTCTTGTGTGTGTGTGTGTGTTTTTTGTGTGTGTATTTGTCCCTAATATGTGCCAAGCTGTAGCACACACTGGGGTGGTGTGTATGTGTGTGCATATGTGTGTACTCTTTTGCTCCCCTGCTGACAGTGTGTGGGTGATGGATGGCAGTTGTGTGTGTGTGTGTGTGTGTGTGTGTGTGTGTGCGCGTGTGTGTGTGTTATGTCACACACACACGCACACTTGGCTAGCAGTTTGAATAGCCAGCTTTATTACACATAACCAGGATGACAATGCTCTCTAATGAAGCATGCTAACATTGTGTCACACTCTCTCCTTCTGCATATTCCTACTAATCTGGATATATCCACTGCCAACCATGTTGATTTGTTGCTAATGAGAAGAGCCAATCCTGCTTTACTCTAAACAAAGAACGACTCAGTGGTATATATTACTACATATTTCACTCTCTTCTGCACATCTAACCTAGATTGCAGTGGTGTTTCTAAATTGATGCTAAACCAAATGTGTAGGACACTAAACACGTCTTTGTCCAAAAAATATTTTGGAGAAACCCATTCTGCAGACATACAGCTATCTATATAATGTTTCTTTTATACATATGAGCTTTATTTAAAAAAAACTCTTCACCATGTTGGGTCTGCAAATGTTTGCTTTGACAAGTGGAGCCCCAGCATCCAGGACATGTGAAATGAAACAAAAAATCCATCTCATTTTGTTTGCCTATCATTATGTATTCTCTGTGGTTAGATGGAGACAATTTTAGGAAAGAGCTTCTCCTTTCATCTTCAAGTAAATTTCAAGAGTTATGTCCCTGACATGGGACAAAAACTAACACAAAATTTGATGTTGTTACACACAAGCAGCGTGTGCTTTTGACCCCAAGGAATGAGGCAAAGTAAGCCAAGTATTTTTCAATAACTAAGTTGTGTGTAAATTTCAAAATCTTTTATACTATATATGTTACTTTATTTTGTGTATCTCTAGTTTCCTGCTTACATAGCACCAATTTCAAACATGTTGAGAAGTAAACGGTGTCACAACAAATCTGTCTCTGAACGCGTAACTCACAAGAAAACTACAGTGGGTTGTGAATTTGTTTTTGTTGGTTTTTTTTTTTTTTTGCAGTCTTAAATTGTGGACCAAAAAAATTACATATTTTTATGTTGTTTGACACAGTCTCATGTCAGTATTCATTAGTGTTCTCCGGGAGAAGTCAAACCAGGTTTCCATAGTCCCCTACCCCGATTACAGAAACAAACTTAAGAAATTGCTTTTTCCTAGGAACCTTACAGGTACCAAGCATTTTATTAACTATCAGGCCTAAAGTTTTTAGTTTGAGAATGGCCATGTTTGTATGTTTGTGTATCAGCTTGGATGCCACTCTAGTTGCTTCTACTTAATACCACAAGACTTCAGGAAAGAAACGAAATTAATTCATTTATTGATATTTATTAATTATATAAAATATTTTTAAACTGTTTAAAATGCAAGCCCCTGCCATGAAAAACAGTATGCATGGCCCTGCTGGCGAGCCTCCATTAATCTCTAGACTCTTGTCATAATGTATGGAAAGCTTGAGCAGACAATCTGTAAACTAAAGCTCTATTTTCAAATAAACATTACAGTGAAATTTAAAGTGATATAGGATTCTGTGCATGTATTGGGGAGAACCTCTGTAGCAAAGATGGTTTACACATTTAGCTCTTAGCATTAGTCCTGACTGAAAGTGCTAAAAGCCTGGTACTCAGAAATCGGGAATGGCTGGTGGTTTACCTGCTATTTGTATTTGCTAGATGACTGGAGAAATGCAACTGGATTGGAAATTTAGGATGTTTTCAAACTCTGTTGGATGTTTCAAAATGGAATTATGATTAAATGTAATACATAAAGGACAACAATAAAGAGAGATCCCTCCCCCCAAAAATATGTTTTAGCTTAAGAAACCCTTTATGATATATATATTCATGTCAGACATACAAAAAAACCTTTGTATCTATATTAATTTAAAGTTTTTAAAAAAAGTGAAATCATGGTTTATGCTGCCAAAATAAAAAGTAAAGTAAATAAAACTCAGTTCAACAACAGTGAGAAGAAAACAAAGCTATAACATTTTGAGGCTTAATAAACTCAGACAGTCTTCCTGCTGTAAAACTTGACTGGAATCATTATTAAGGAGCTGTAGGCCTGAATACACAGTTATCTGCTGAGTTACTCCTGCTAGATGCACAACTGAAGCAGTTGATGACTTAAAGTTTTTAAAAACTTTAAGTCATCAACAGCCCACACTGCTGTCCCAGTATATTACTCAAGGTTAAAATCAAAATTTAGGATAAAGTTTAACTCAATGATTTATGCTGTTTAAGTATGTTAATGATAATTGCATAGGGTGGGGACATGAAAGTTTCATCAGCTATCATAATCTTACCTAAACCAATAAAAAATATTTTTAAAAACATGTGCTGTATCTACAGTACTATGAGGCAACAGGAGAAGGAGGGCAGCTAAAAACCAGCTGTATGAGAGCAGCAATTATGAGCCACTGCATGTGTGTATAATTTGAAGTGTGTGTGTGTGTGTCTACTGACTGATTTGTATGTCTATTATATACTTTAGAAAGATGTCATATGATGTAGTAAGGTTGTAATATATGGAATGCATTAGTTAATAAATTGGTTCGTTCTAATTTGTCGGAAAGGTCTAGCAAGTTTTGCTACAAACCCTCACCAACAGGTGCTAGAAACAAAGTTCAAGTGTTCGTTTTTCAGAGAGATGAATATAATGCTGGTACAGTACTCCTCATATTCTTGCTTAGCAGTGTGTTTTGTAGTTTGCTTCATATGTTCAGATAAGAAGAGTAAATATATATTTATATATAATGTTATATTATATTTTTTATATATACATTCAATTTAGCTAATGTAATATTTCTTTTAAAAACTATTTACTATAAATGAAGACCAAGGTGAATGAACATGATTCAATACACTTGATGGTCATACGACATTTATGTAGTGTATGCATTTGATTGCTGTTAGTATCTTTGATAATCCATATTTGATGTTTTCATTGAGACTGATTACACTGTGTTCATTTATGCAGTTCAGGTATGCAGACCCCTTCAACTTTTGAACATTTTACTGTTTAAAATTTTCTGCCAATCTACACACAGTAATTGATAATAATTAATTATTTAATAATAAATAATTTTAAAAAATTGCAAACAAACATAAGCAACTTTTATATACAAAAGCTTTCAGACCCCTTGCTGCAGCCATATAGCGATTATTTTTTCCTAAAATGCTCTCTAATGTCTTGAACCTGACTGGAAGTGATGAGCCCGAGGCCAATTGACCGGATTGGATCATAGTCTAGAAAGGGGTGTGTGTGTGTTTTCCAGATAACTCACACTGCATGCCAGGACATAAAATCAATGGCCTAATTTTGCAAACCCGCATCTGCTGTGCACCCACAAAGCTTGGTACCAGACCTGATCCATTACCCACACTTATCTGACAATCAAATCTGCAAACAACTCTCAAATGTAAGACCTGCAACCCGACCTGCATTGTAGAAGCCTCAAAAACAACAAGTGTTGATCTGTATAACCAACACCACCTGTAGACTATAGATACAATATATTGGTGACAAAAGCTGTTGAAAGATTGTGCTGAAAGAGTGGAAGCTCAATCATTTTAAATGAAGTCATTGTGTTGTTGTTGTTGTTGTTGTTGTAATTAATGCAACTTGGCCTTCACTCATCCTTAAATAGCACATTTTGCAATTGCAATTGCAATTAACATATGGGTTAAATACATTTTAAATCAAACAAATTCAGGCTGTCAATTAAGATTTTTTTTTTAAAATTTGCATTCTTAGTATCATGTTATGTTATGTATGTTTAGTATAAAGACTACTATTGAGGATAGTAGTCTTTATACTAAACATTTTCTCTGATAATGTAGTTAAAGTGTACTTTCACATTTTTGTCTAAAGAAATTATTAGTTTTACTTTGATCAAATCACAAATGGTTTGAGTTATAACTTCTAACTGGTGTAGTAGGTTGTAGTAATAGTAGTAATACACAACAGTAGCATGTAAACGTTTTTTTACATGGCAGTTACAGCTACATTATTGAGTTTAAAGATTTTCTGTTTCTGAGCTGAGAGTTTTTGACAAAGCCTATTTAAAATGAAGCGTTGATTTTGTAAAACTTAATATCCTTTATTAGTGAGAAGATAATGAGAGCCCTTGGAAAATAATGAGACCTGTAAAAAAAAAAAAAAAAAAAAAAAAAAAACATTAAATCATGGGTGCATGTTGTTAACTTTCAGGAGGTCAAATGAGAAAGATCAGATACATCAAACTAAGTATTAATATGTAAAACTTAAATCATTACTGTAATTGCTTTAATGTTGAGCTAACTGACTTAAACATAACTTAGTCACGTAAGTTTAAGTTCAATGCATTATAATATTTTAAAATGTGGAGGCAAAAGAAAACAACTTTACTTAGTTATTGTAGAATTGACCAGGTTTTCCATCTCATCCAAGTCGATTAATTATTTTTACCACTTGTAGAAAATACCAGCCATTTAAGTCTCACATTGCCACATGATTTTATTGAGGTCACGTGTGGTCACCCAGAAAACCCGAGTCACGTGAATTAAGGTGAGAATTGGTGTGAAACCACCTGAGAAAATGTGTCAGAGTGACATTATAGATATCATATCCGCTAATATCTTTCAGTCTACAACAAAACTGCAGTGGATACTTTAATATTGTCTTGATAGAACTGAATCGTGACTTTTTTTAATCAAAATATCTTAATGGAATTTTCCTTCTTTATGAAAAATTTTATTATTATATATTGGTGCAAGGATGATGCCTTTAGTAACAGATAGGAAGCCGAGATGCTAAATTCAGTAGGTAATGGGAATATTCTCTCATTTACTTTGCATCTGATAAAGCAATTTAAACCACCTACTGTGAATATGTACAATGTTATTGAGTGTCACTCACTTTTGTGCTTTCTTTGGGTCTTTCTGTGCCTGTGTTCAGACCTGACCATGTCAGTATTTTCAGGTCGTGCGCTTGCATATGTAGGGTTGTGCATACATAAATTAGGCTAGCTATCTTTTGATAGAGTGACTGAAAATACAAGCCGACCTTAAAAATGTGATGGGTGAGTGGGCTGAATGCAGAATGCTAAAGCTGCCAGCGTCAGGCAGCGGCCCTTGTTGGCTTATAGCTTAAGGTCACCACTCATTGACAGAAATAGGAATGAGTAGGGTGGAAAAAAGACAGTTCGTCTCACAGTGGCCCACACCTCCGATCCCTCATCACAACTCTCTGTCTTCCTGTGTTTTTGCGCAGCCAGACATGTCACGATGAATTAGGTGAACGCACTAGCCAGTAATTGGTTTCTGGGGAAAGGTTTTTAGGCTGACATTAGGAAAAGGGTGGCTTCCTTCTCTTGTTAATTGAGTCAGTGGTTAGAGTCAAAGAACATGGCAGAGGTGTTCTTCCACAAACCACAATGGCATTAAGAGGATCTATGCCTGAAAAGTTTCTGCTTTACTTTGTCAGGTCTTTGAAAACCTGCATAACCTGCCACTATGCTCTGTGATGATTTGTATGTAATATTATGAAGAAGGATTAAAGGATAATGGTATGAATAAAAGCTGTTATATCTCCTGATGTGATTGCGGCATATTTGCTCAGAATAATGTCAAGCTGTTGTCATGGTGGATGGGTCTGTAGGGAATGCAACAGCTTGCAGCTGTTTAAACTTTTATCCTGCCAATGCATTTTTGATGCCATGACCCTTCAGTGGAATGGCTAACTGGGAGAAAGAATAGTAGATCCCAACACTAGTTACCACCTATGGGCTATTTTGTTTATATTCAATTAATTTATAATAAAATTTGCTGATAACATCTGTCTCCTTGCATGTAAATGTGAAGATGTGTGTTAGCACATCATTGCAGTGTCTGACAGTGTAAAATCCTGGTGTGCATGCATGTGTTTTTATGTTTATAAACTCAAAGGAAAATCAGCAATGGACCCACATTTTACTCAAGCAAATGAATGCATTTCTGACCAACGCAGGTTATTTTTCTCTTAGAAGTCTTGTCAAAAACTAGTGATCTGGATAAAACTTGCCAGTCTTATAATGAAAAATCATGTGCATAAACCTTAAATCACATCATAGAGACATTCCTTCATGTGTATGTAGCTGTGACTGTATCTACCTATTAGTAGATACACACAAAGCACTTCCTCCACACATGTACCCTGACAGGCATATTATTTGTCACCTCAAACCCTGTTAAGAGATTGTGTTGGTTGTTTGGCAGTGAAACGGGTGATGAAAGCCAACCTGGTAGCAGTATTGTGTGTATACGTCCAAAAGCTAGGTAGTAACAACATAGTTAATGTGCAGCTCTATTTTTTGCCAGCTATTAAATAATATACTAATGTTTCCATTCCTTGCACTGGACTTTGAAAATGCGCAAACATGGAGCTGCAGACCAGTGAGTTGCTGTACAAATACATGGAAATTGCACATCTCCATCTACTTTATTTCTTTAAAAGCTTTGGTTAGTAGACTCTGGCTAATTGGTTTCAATAATTAACACTGCTTGTTAGAACTGATGCTAATTATTTGATTGATTGATAAATCAACAGAAATTGGCAGCAGATTTGCTAAATTAGATAATTTAGTCAATTATAAAGTACTGGTTGTTGATATAATGTTTTTGGACCTTTCCACAAATAATGCAGAGCAGGTTGTTCTAAACTTAACTGAAACTGTGCAACTTATAAATTACAATGTATTTTACATAAGTCTTATTCCTGTCCTGTGTTGAATCTATGCAGAGGCTACGCCATGGTAGCCTAAAGTGTTGTGGAGATTTATACTGTAATATTTATACTGTGTCTGTGTTGTGCTGCAATTATTACACCAAACTGGTAGTTGGAGGTAGAGTTTATGTGCCACTGTGTTGAAGTTTGTTCACCACTGTGGTAAGTTTCTGTGTGTGTGGGTGTGTGTGTGTGTGTAAAACCTCTACAAGCAATGATAACTGAAACTGAGCAGATATTATTGCATTGGAGCTAATAGATGTTGAACAGCAGTTGCTTTTACTTAAAATAGTACAAGGCAGAAAAGAGAGTGGATACTGGAGATGGTCTGTATGACCAGTGAATGGATTGCGTAATGATGAAACCAATTACAGCTATTGAGGTACATGTTGCCATGACCTGTAGTTACATTTTTGGGGAGCTGCACATCCAGCTACAGCGTAGGGGTCTGTGCAGGGTTTGTGGCTATGAAGTATCTATGAGAGTCCAATAACGTACTAACCCTTCCTCTCCAATAGATCAGAGCATGTGAGACTTGGAGACCTCATCTCCTCTAACACTATCCTCAACACTGGCACCCCCAGGACTGTGTTCTTAGTCCCCTCTCATACTTACTTTCTGTACATGACTGTTCTCCTATTCATAACACAAATCACATATACAAGTTCACAGATAACACAGCTGCACTTTGGAAGAGATGAAAGACCTGCAGCGAATCACAAACCTTGCACAAAATATCATCGGTGCCCGTCTTCCACTCCTGGAACATCTACACTCTGGCTGGCTGAGAAACAGCCGAAAAGATCAGTTTTGACTGAACACACCCTGGACAATGTCTTTTTGACACCCTCCCTTCCGACAGGTTCAGAGTCGTGAGGGCAAGGACAAAAAGACTGGAGAAATGGCTTCTGCTGCGAAAGGATTGCTTGTACAGAAATGTGCAATGACAAAATATAATTAGCTTAACTTATCTATAAGAACTTCTTCTCTTCTCACACCAGAGGCGACAGTCAATTGGTCGCAATGAGGAGCTCATACTGAGCATTGGTACAGAGCCTGTGTTTTGTACATCGAAAGATGTTTGGCTTTTCTCTTTTTGTTCTCGTTTTCTTTCTTTCAATAAAAAGAGTATTCTATTTTTTGCAATGAATAAAGAACAAAATGGAAAAAGAGTAATCTGAAGCTCCATATGGATAAAAGCATGTCTGTTTTTCAGTAGAATTCTGTTTTATATCCCAGCAATCTCTCTAACACAGCTCTAGCCAAACCACGTTGAATATACTGCAACAACTATACTAAATAACTTCAGTCCTGGTTATAGTGCAGATTATGAGAGCAGCCAGTATCTGGCTTTACATTTCAACTTTAGGGGTGTTGATTAGGCTGAAGATTAAATCTCACGGACACGCAAGAGTTGGTGTGTGTGTGTGTATATAGGGGGAAGTTTTAACATGAGGCCTGTCGACTGTTGGTAGTAAAAAGGCTGAGCTCTTTCTAATGTGCAAATGATTTGTTTCAACAGCAAAGTGACCTCTTTTATTTTTGGACTCATCTATTTACCATTTTGTCTTTGGTTCAATTTTTTAAGGTTTATGCAGGCACAGTCCATTTGGAGTAAATACATAATTTTATTCCTCTTCGTGCCTTTTCAGCATAGGTTGTGAAAAGATAAAAAAAACCAAACCCTTAATGGTGATGTTTATTGTCTTCAGTGCTATTGAATACCCCATTCTTTCTTTCACTGCTATTCTCTGCCAGCGGAATTTCCAGCTCAAAAGACATCATCATACTCAACATCTGAGAAACAGTAAAGCCACAGTCATCCCTGTGTGTCATCAGTGTAAAATAGGCATCGACCACATTCTTCATGAAATGTTCTCATTTCCAGCCAGTATCATAGCGGAAAGTGGCTGGATCAAACGCCTCTCGGTAGAGTGAGAGCATTCAGTGCCAATCTTTAGAGATGCAGCCGTAATGCCATTTGATAACCATAGAGATGGAAAAAAAAAAAACAGATGACTGGATAAGTTCTCAGAATCAGGAGAAAGCTTGTAAAGCATGGAGCTTGTCAGGAATTAGGAGCTTTCATTTCGTTCAGGGTGGGCTGGGGTGTGTTGAGTTTAATTACAGGCATGTGGAATGTAGCTCCAATCATATCAGCATCAGCTGTGTGAAACATGAACTGTTTGGCCATCATGAAATAAATGTTTGATATAAAGGTAATTCCACAAATAATAATTTCATAAGGGTGATGCAGCTGCACTGTAATAGGTAAAGTAGTGTGGATAAGTCAGGATGTTGACTGGCTTTAGACATTTGGCAACAACAGGATGCTCACACTCAAAACACCCTTCCACAGAGTGAACATGACCACTTTTTGGGGGTGTGAAAGGTCTTTTTCCCTCGATAGGTATACCTTGTATTTTCCAATTGGACTGTAGGCTGGAAAAGGGCAGTGTGTGGGATATTTTGCTTCCTGTTGTAAGTAAGAATAGTGAGAGGTGGCATTGTTATTAAACCATGGTGCATACAGGGTCAACCCATTTACTCAGGTTATTTTGAGCTCCCTGGCTGCAGTATGATTGGTCAAGCGTGGGTTACAGCCATAGCCTAGCCATATCTTTGACAGCCCTATTTTGTATTGAAAAACATAATGCTGTTACCACTCTTATATCTTCCCTCTGATGTGGAAGACAGTGGTGGCAACCATCAGGCCAGAGTATGTTTTGTTTTGATAGATCCTCACAGAGGTTAGTCCTAAGCGAGCCTAGGAGCATTCATGTGGATCCAGTTCAGTAAACATGAAACACCAAATCGGATTTAAATGTCACATTGTCAAGCTATGAAACCAGGATGTTTTGTCTGTTCTGACACCACGTTCATCACAAAAGACCTGAATATGTTTGAGGCTGTAGCTGCTTAAAATTGACATTTCATTTGACCTTTGAATGCATTTTAATGCATTTAAATAAAGTTCCCTGATTACTTTTTTCACTATGCTGGTTGATTAAATTTGCAATTGTTGGACATACATCTATGAAAATACACTTTCTTGCCAGTAGGTAGTGGAAAAGATTAAATATAAAGCTACAGGAGTAAATGATTAGCTTAGAATAATGACTGGAAACCGAAGAAACAGCTAGCCAGAACCCGTCATCACCTCCAAACCTTAGGCAACCACTGCCGACAGGCTAGAAATGCTCTGGACCAAAATCTGTTTTTACACTAGACAGAATATAATATTTTAGTTAGTGAGCAAATACACAAACTACTGTATTCTCCCAAAATGTCAAACTATTAGTAATAAGTTGAAACTGGCATTGAGAGTAGGGTGTGGATTGATTACAAGTCGTTTCCCACCACTGGCTACAAGTTGCACGTTGTAGCTTTAGGAGGGATGATAATGTCGAGTTAAATATTTGGTAAGTTCTGATTTTCTCATATTGACGTTAGACATTGACGTTAGAACAAAATGTCTTCTATTCGACATTTGGTTTTTGCTATTAGGATTACTTTTGATTATGCTCAGACTCCGGCCTGGACCTGACTCACTCAAGCTCCTGCATCTCATTTATAATTTAGCTTTCTATTCGAATTATGATGACAGAATTCTGTTGAAAAGTAAGAAAACTGGCCTTGGCTGGTTTTAAACATATATAAAACAGGTGAGTAAATGTGCATCACCTAATATTTAGAAGCAGGATGTTACAGGCTGGGGATAAGTGTGAACACCGATCCGTGTTTTTATCTCTTCATGCATAATATCAGCACCTAGAAAAGAGGATTAGACCCTCAATAGGTTTTTAATAAGCAAGGAAGCCATTGTGAGGTAATTATCTATGGCATCAATAGATTTGCGATTTACTGCAGCATTACTCTCATTTCTCTTTCCTCCACTGTGCGGAGTGATAGCTGCATCTGAGAGGCCAGAACCCATGGTGTTGAGAAAACGCATGAACTTAAATGGTGATCTGACAGGCATTTCCCATAACTGGTCTGTGTGTGAGTGCGAATGTTTGGTGTGTGGGTGGTTGCATAGTCAGTTGGAGTGAGTGTGTGTGTGTGTGTGTGTGTGTGTGCCTTTCTGTGAGCACGCATCAGTGTGGTTGGTTTGTGTGGTAAACTAAGTGGGATCTGTTTCAGTGTTGACGGTAAAGCCGGGTTTCATGTAGCAACTCTAAATTGCTGCCAGTCCATCCATGAAACTGGTAGCAAACAGTGGACATGGTGTGATGATAAACATGAATAATAAACAGTGTTTTTGCAGAGGCAGTGTTGAGAGTCAGAGAGAGAGCTGAGCATCAGCAGTGATTTGTATGTGGGGAAGGATCGTCCTCTGAAGGTGAACAAGCTGCAGTGTGATAGAATAGCTTTGCTTTTTAATCAAGGTGTGTATAGCGATGTATCGGCAGGAGATTTATTGCTGAATTGCTTTCAGTCAGAGTTACCTGAATGGAAGCTGCATATTCTCACAACCAAGAGGCTACATGGAGCTAAAGTAAAAGTGTATTTTTCAAACTCTTTAATTCTGATTTACTCCGAATTACTAATCAAAAATGTTGGCTTCAAGTCTGATTGAGCATCTAACACTTAACCACCTTAATGAGAAACATAGAATTGCTCTTCAAAATAGATTTTCAACTTTTGTTGATTATGAGTTATTGGTTCTAAGCCTGTCTCCAGTGTAACAAACCGAAGTGCAAATTCACTTTATAACTTATGCCACACTTAGTTGTTGAATCCACAGTCTTCGCTAAGTGAAAGCAGTTAAAGGGCTTTCAGCTGCAACTGTAATATAAGTCAACAGTTTATCTCCCTATCTCTCCTCATTAGTGAAATCTCCAGGCTACCACATTGCAGATTATTGTTTTGTTGTGGAAGATTGTGATCTCCTAAGCACTTTGCGAGAGCCATTAAAGTACCATTTCCTTTACCAGAATCCCTCTTCCATTCATTTTGAATCCTTTTTTTTCTAGTCCCTGAATCTTTTCATGTTTTATAGTTATACAATGAAGTGTTTGTTTTGGTGTGGAGGAAAGAAGTTAATTTTCCTTTGTGTGAAACACACACCCGAATACAACCTTAAGAATTTTTTAAAATCATGTATGGTATCAGGCTGAGAAAAGTGGATCCAAGTTTTTTACATTTTGGTGACATTTTACATAAACTAAACAGTTGTGAGTAATCAGTCTTTTTAAATACTGTGGCAACACCAGGGTTATTTCTCCGCATTTGACTTTATTATGTTCCAATATTTTGCTTCATATGCATCAGGGAGGTGAAAACACTGTCACACAAACTCTTAACGGATGAGAAAGCAAAAACAAATTTTGTGCAAAAAAATACAATGTTTGCCATTGTCATGCAGTTTAGTGCACATAGCTGAGAATATACAGCATTGTTACCATTTTGTGGTTCAGCTTGTTGCCACTAGAGCTCACTCTTAAGCAGAACAATACACTCTGTGATTGTTACCTTATTCTTTCCAGTCTATGAAACAGTACATGACCAGATTTCTTTTATATATCTGCTTACACATTCAGAAGCAATTAAAATTATATTTTGTTATGTTTTAAAGCATCCCTACTACTAAATGTTCCGCCTAGGTTTAGTACTTCATCCTACCCATTAGATGTCATGTATCATTCTTGTATCTTGTATCAAAAGTTTTTTTAAAAGCTGTTTGTGTTTTTAAAGTTAAATTCTTTGTGTCGTACTTGAAGAATTAAACATCATTACGTCATTAGTCAAGTCATGGCAACGATAGAGCTCCAAAATTTTAAATGTTACGACACCACAAATATGGTCTCCAGGTACATCCAATTGCTCTTTGCCCGTACAGGTGTATGTTTGTGAATTCTGGTGCAGGCAACTGCAGGAACCAGAACAAAGACAAGCAGGCCTAGACACTTCCTGAGCAGAAAGAGCCACTCTGACACAAAAGTAATATGACAAGTGTTCAGTTTTGCCATCACAAGACCCAGGGAAATGATCCCTTGTTACAGGGCGGTGACAAGTTCAGGCAACAAAGGACAGGTAAATTGACAGGACAGCAGATAGAGAATGAGTTGAAAGCGGTTTACTGAGAGTTAGAGAACACTCAGGGGAGAGTGTGGGTAGTGGGTAGCAGGAGAGAAAGAGGGTGAGAGAGACTTAGAGAAGAGTAATAATGAAGAATGAGAGCGAGTGGGAGGGAGCTGTCAAACCAGAAAGAAAGTGATCAAGTAGGTGTGTGGCTCAGAGGGAGATAAGAGAATAAAGGGAGAGTGTTGGTGCGAAAATGGCGAGGAGTGACTGTTTTAATAACTTCAACTTACCACAGGTCAGTTTGGTGGAGATCTCCCCAAACACACAGGTGCCTTAATAAAAGCCCGGCACATCACTCACCATGAAAAACCAATGAAACCCACTATGGCCGTGACAGACATATGAACCAGCATATGGATCTACCCCCCTCTGTAAGTAGTGGCGTTACAGTAATCAAGAGGAGCAAAAATGAAATCAATACTAAACAATGGCAAAACAGTTGTATTAGTTCTTATTAGACCGAGTTAATGAAATCCCACTGCAGTTACAAAATGCTAGGACATGAGGCTCTTCATGGATTTTTCCCTTTCAGTCTTTCCATCACTTCACCCGTTTTTCATCTCAAGATTCACATTTACCTGCACAGCTGTCACAAGCTCTATGTAAGACATAGGCTTTAATGGTACTTTTTCTTCCGCCCTCTGTGAGCTGCTTGCGTACATGGTGACATATCACGGTAATCTCAGGTAGTAACAGTTTAGAGGTTTGTCAGTCACCACACAAATGTATTCTTACAAAGATCAGTATGTTTATCCCAACTCCATTTTAAAGGCAAAGACTAAGAGAAATACAAGTGTTAGAAACAGCAAATACTAATATTCTAAAGACAAAACCTACCTGTCGCTGTTGTTGACAAACAACAAGGTTTTCCCAGGTGAACTTACACCTTTGTTCATGGGTGAAACTAGTTTCTAAATTAGCAACCTCTCAGTTCCCTTGCTGTTTGGTCTGGTGACCTCTGGGTATTGTAGTACAGCGGGAAGCCTGGAACAATCCTGGCTGATGGGGTGGCAAGAGAAAACATGCAGAGGGAGAGACGTCACAGATACTAGTCCCCTTCCGCCAGCTCCTACATCATGACTATTTCATCAGCTCACCTTTAATTAAAGATGAAAAGCCTTGACTTAACTTCTGCCAGCATGCTCTATCACCTTGAAATCTGTTCAGTTGGACAGATCGTGATGAACCCGCTGGCAGGATCAGTGCCTGTGTTTAATGACGTGGCTTCACATTTATTTGTCAAGATTCCAGTTGGGGAACAACACATATGTTTGTAAAGTTGTATGTGATAATGGACTCTCTGAGAGATTGATTAAAACATTTTTAATAGAATATCATTTGTCAAGTAAATAATATTTTCATTCCCTTGTGAAAAACAGTAATCTCACCTAAGTGAAATGATCTTACATGCAGTATATAGCATTTCAGTATGTTTGTTTTTAGTAAATCGTGAGTAACAACATAAAAAGAACCTAATTCCATCAGAATGAAATTGTAAAATGTCAAGTTGTAATGTTAGTTTCTAATTAGTTGGTTTCTAATTAAATCCAATTAAAACTAACATAATTGACATTACTTTACAGAGAGCTCCATTGTAATCAATTGGTACAACAAAAAATAATTTCATTTTTAACAAGTAACTACAACAAAAAAGTGTCTGTTCTCATTTGAGGCCCATATTAGTTGTTTTAATAACCAGTTAAAAACATTAGAGCCCACTGGACTCATTAAAGAACCATTGATTAAAGGAACTAAATCAGAGACTTGTGTCTTTATCGCTGTTGTAACATGATGCTCTGGTGTTTCTTAGAGGCCTGTAAATGTAAATGCTGAATCCTTGAAGATCAATAATAAAAAAAACAGGACCGCATCCTACTCGAATAACCAGTTAATATATTGCATGGATGGTTTAGGAAAGTTGCATTTCCTCAGCAATTAAACAAACAGCAATGTTACACCCAGGAGCAGCTGAGCATTGCCCAAATCATGAGTAACAATAAGGGGGCTCATATCCCACATACTGTAGCATTCATATGAAGAAGGTGGAAACCAGAGACAAACCACATAAGACACAAATTACAAAAACCACAGGTTGTTTCTTAAACCACAAAACCACAAGTTAGAGCACTCAAATGTAACAATTGGTGAAGGGGTAAGAAAACAAAGGCAAACACCAAAACGGATCATTCTAGATTGATTCTGTTTGTCCAGGACAGCAGCAAACAGAAACCTGGCCCTCCATAAATTTAATACAATTACAGATGGAACTGTATGTTCTGAAAACGTCCCCTTTAGAGTAAATTGCGTTTACTTTACCTTAAATAAAAGCATGTAAAAGATTGCTAGTATTAACGCACAAAGGCTGATTCTTTGTTAAGTTGTTATTGGTGGTATGCTGTAAGTTTTTGTATTTGCTCACTTTCTGTTGTGCGCTTGCAGTGCTGGACTTGTCCTGATGACATCACAGACAAAACTGGCAAAAAAGCTTACCTATAAAATGGGAGAAGGTACATTTTTGAGTCATGTTGATTACAAAATTAAAGGCACAGAAACCACGGTTGAAATTATTTTTTTCATATTATGCACTCAACTGCTGCTGAGTCCCTAGGCTGCTAAAAATGAACAGTATTATAATTAATTGTATTAAAACCATTTGTCCTGGTGGGATAATAAATGTTTATGCCAATAATCTCATTAGTACTTAGTACATGTCAAATTGTTACGCCAGCTGACAGAACAAATAAGACAAACTTTTCTTGTCTTTTATGTATACAGTAGTAAATGTTGTTTTCTCATGTGCCAAGTGAGTAAAATGAAACTTGGTCAGAGGCATCATGTTGCAAATGTGTGCGTGGGAGTCTGTTTTGTCTTGACACGTGTTCATGCTGATGTCACAAAAAAAATACAGACTGAAAAGAACACGAACACCGTTAAAAGCAGCATTACTCACAACATTGTGTTATTGGTCTTTATTATGACCACTCACTGTTTATATAGCTGTTTATCTGTGAGCAGCCGAGCCAGTGGAAGAGAAGAGCACTAGCTGATACACTGATGGAATAACTAAAGTGTGGAAATCACGCTGTTATAATAAAGCAGCAATGTTTAGCCACATTTGTTGATTAAACTTAACCCTATTGATACAGTAGATTATAGATTTACAGTTTTACAAGACACTCTGGTATAAGTGGTCACAACTTTAACATTCCAAAAACATGCATGTAAGGTTAATGGTTGATGCTAAAATTGCCCGTAGGTGTGAGTGCAAACGGTTGTCGGTTTGTGTATGCCACTCTGTGGCCCTGCGATAGACTGGCGACCTGTCCAAGGTCCCCGCCTCTCACCCGATGACTGCTGGAATAGGCTGGGACACACATGCACCCAAGTTTCCTCCCCCTAACTCTTTTAGAATCTAACTCCAGTTTTTATTTTCACGAGTAAATAAAAATCATTTTTGTCCATTTGAGTGTGTGCGTGTTTTAAGAAGATGTGACATTAGGGAGCAATG
Source organism: Channa argus (assembly GCF_033026475.1). Classification (NCBI taxonomy): domain Eukaryota; kingdom Metazoa; phylum Chordata; class Actinopteri; order Anabantiformes; family Channidae; genus Channa; species Channa argus. The sequence continues at coordinate 17,006,396 of NC_090210.1, forward strand.
ATTTATACTTTGCTGGTTATTGTTTTTTTAATACACATTAAACCAGGTAAATGGAAAAAGAGGAATAATACACACTTTTTGCAGTCATGTATTCAATTTGTTGATCTTTATTTTGTTATGTACATATCAAAATATAAACACCATATTTCATGTGAAATTGTGTAGACAGAAAAGCTCATAGTCTCATCTCTAATGTCCTATCCACCAGTGCAGTGGAGACACAGACCTTGTGCTTGTATGGATCACATTACTGCAGAAACTGATCACCCCCAAGTGCTCCTCAGAGCGCCACAGGAGATCTGTTCTCCCAGTGGCCATTAAACTGTACAACCCCTCTACCATCTGTGAGGGCCTTTTTTGTCTTTTGAACTGGGCGGCTTTAACTCGGCAAAGCGGCAAAATTTTCCATTAGAATGTCTTTGAATTTTGAATTTACTGTGATACCTCAGCCCCTCTAAGGAAATTTCCCCTGGTTAACTGATTGTTTAGGCAATGGCATGGTGATATTTCTGTGAGAGTGTGTCAAAGGACAGTTGTCATTTGTAAATGTTGGTCTGTGTCAGTTATCAAAAGCCGGCTTTAGTGTGTGTGTGTGTGTGTGTGTGTGTGTGTGTGTGTGTGTGTGTGTGTGTGTTGATGTAATTTTCCATTTTGATGTCAACTTCCCTACAGGATCAATAAAGTTTTTTTGAATCTTGAATTTTCATGATAACAGTTTATGGTAACCTTTGGCAATTGTGTTGCTCCTGTACATTTTGTGCCTGAACACTGAATGATCAATATCATTGTCTGCGTGATTGAATTTATCTGAGAAAGGTGTGAGAGACTAGAATTTTTGTATTAAGTTCTAAGAATATATAACTTTGGTAATTTCCTGAATGTCATTACTATTTAAATGATTAGGTAAAAAATAGGACTTTTTGCAAAGTTCCACAATTACGTAAGTCAATGCCGAGTGCTTGCCTATCAGAAATTTAAAGTTTACAGTTTGTGGACACCGAATGCATGGTAGTACCTAGGGATGCAAATACTTCCTCTTCTGCCTACTTCCAAAACACACTGATAATAACCCAACCAATGTATTTGTAAAGACCATAGGAACACAAAAACAAGCAGTGAACACCAAAAGTGCTCACATACAGAAATTGTAAAAGTTGGAACACATAACTTTTATGTTGTTCTACAGCATGTTTCTTGTGTGCTGCAGTAGATGGGCCAACAGCACCAACTACAATACTGGAGAGTAATGTGGAAGAGATTGTGGCTTGTATAAAGGTAAATAGATTATGATGGACAGTGCAAACACATTTACAGTGGAGCTTGTGCGGTGTCCTCTATAGGCTGGTCTTTCCTTGATTTTGCATCTCCAGTAGAGGACGACAACCTGCTGCAATGTATCAATGACTGTGATCAGACTGACAGAATTTCCTCAGCCAGATTAAAAGCCTTCTGTTCAGAGATTCCAACACATCTGATCAAATATGCATTTTCATGCTCAAAGCATTTAGTCAGAATATAAATGTGTTATATGTTTTGACATTGAAAAAGTGGTTCTGCCCACTGTGAACCATAACTTGTCAAGACTAAAGAATAAAAAACACTCATGTCATCTAATGTTAACAGGCTTTCAGGTGATTTTTAGAGCTACTCTACATCGCTCAGCATGAAACGTTTGTGTTATATAGTTGAAGGTAATATAAAGAATGTGTAATGGATGTTTTAATGTAGTAAAAATGCAAAGAAACAGTTACTTTTTAATATTTACAGTTTGGTATTTGTTCTGTATCAGTTTTTATATGATGGCGTTAACATTATGTAAAAGTTAAGCAGTACACGTTGTCAGAGTGTCTTAATGAGTTTATGGTTCTACTTATCATGACTAAAGACCCTCGCTTGGCATATTAAGAATGTTAACGTGTTAACAAAGATGAAACTTGGATGGAAGAAGGAAAAAAGAAAATGTGTACTGAATTACACTAAGTTAAGAAACACAAGTATTTCAGTTTGATATTGGATACTGCATATACCACCTTAAAAGGAATTATAGCTTTCCAAAGGGATGTCCTGAAATGTGATATACTGATGGACTGGCAGCCTGTCCAGTGTCTCTCCTTCCCCTCACCCAGTGCATGCTGGGTTTGGCTCCAGCCCCTTGCAAACCTGTATAAGTGGGCACAGAGAATAAATGGAGTGATAGAGCTTTATGCCCTTTTAAAAATGCAATTAGTTTTCAGTCTTGCCTTACAAAAGAGGGTGCATATTTCATATGAATGTACAAGAGGTCAGGAATATCTTTGAGAAAAAATAAAGGGCAGCATGCAAGGCCTTGTCTTAAACATAAAAATTCAAAATTGGTTAATAGGAGGGCTTCTGGAACTTTGTGTAAAATGTCACTTGTAGTCTTTTTGATTGAAATAAAGGCGTCAGTTTTGACCTTGCAAAGAACCAGTTGTCTTTAAGCATAACATAGTTTCAATCTTCCACTATGTTAAAAGGAGGAGTGTGTCTGTGTATGGTACTTTTTACAAATTGCTGCAGTCTGCTACAGGCTGTGCACCAACTTTGACAGAATATAGAATGTGTTCTGTCTTAACAGGTTTCTGCGACATGATTTAGTACTTAGTGTTCATTGCCATCCAGGTGATGCTGTTAAACCAAAAGTCACATCTTGCCACATCAATTGACTCATTCAAACAAAGCAGGACGTGGGTGAGGACTGCAATTCATCCAAGCTTTTCAAAAGGATTGTAATCATCCTTGGCTTTGATTTTCACTTAAATTTCCTTACAGTTTGCAAAATAGCTGAATGCCACAGTGCAAAAGAATGGTGTGTCCTTGGCGTTGCCAGACAACCAGAGATGTTTGGTACTAATTACTATTCTCTTCATAGTAAGGCATGCAGCTTTTATGGCCCACTCAGCCAAAGGTGTCTAGGTTTGCAGGTCTGACTACACTATTCTCACACCATGCGTTAAAAAAAAAATATTAGGGACTTTATCTCCTTTATCTCCTTCTCAAGCCAAATATGGACACTATTGTGGTTTTCCAGCATATAAAATCAACGTTGCACATTGCAGAAAAAAATTATAACTAAGGGTAAGGCACTGCCTACTTTCTTCTCAGAATTGGAATCTTTATAACTTTATTGTAACTTGGAAATCAATGAAAGTATCAACCCTGATCCCTTCCCACTCTGGGCAAAGGAGGGTCTCTGATTGGGAAGCACTCTGCCTTTCATAGACGAGACGGTCAGTTCTTGCCATTGTCTATTTGTCTGCACTGGGCGTCATTCAGCACAATCAAGCATTCCTAAGTGTTGAGACGGGATTGATTTGTTGCTAACTTCTTTTTATAAATGAGGTTGGCTAGGTGATGTGAAAAACAAAGTCATCAGGTTAGTTACAGTGGACTCATAACTTCACAGAAGTTTAAATTTGAAGTGGAAACAACTTAAAACAATTAAAAAGTATGAAAAAAAAAAAAAACATGTTAACATTTGCTAATAAACTCGGATACATCATCATTGGAGATAATTGGTCAGACACGTATGGCTTCACAAGTTAAAAGTGAGGGGTTTCTTAAAGTCTGTATCTGGGTACCATAATGCAAGTACGAAGGCAACAACTCTTGTACATGCTGAGATATTTCTCAGGACAGTGCTAGTGGCACCAGACAGAAATTACTAAGGTAGGCTTCATCGTTCGGGGACCATGAACAACTGCACAGATTTTTACGATAATGCCACATACATAGGCTAATAAACTTCCTAAAGCCCAAGTAAAAATCTTCAAAATGTTTTTATTTATAATCTTATACTATTAATGGCAATTTGCCATTGCCTCAGACAACAAATCCTTAGGAAGCTGGTATAAAAATTATTTCGTTTGACAGTAATCAAAATAATTGCAGATTAATCAGTTAAATGGTTAAGAATAAGTTGTCCATAACAAGGCTATCATCAGTGGCAAATTATAGTCACTCAGTGTATTTATTCATTTTACATCAGAGATGCTTTTATGTGGACACAGTAAAAACATCTGTCAGCTTTTTATAAACAATCTGTATTTTCACAGTTACTTCACAGACCCAAGAGCTCATCTTAACACAGGCTAGTGTTGGGATTTAGAGATGTTTGAGGGATGACTTATGTATTTAACGTCCTGATGAAAGGCTTTATATACTGTAGAGTGCTGCTATTATCAGCAATCGGACCTGCCCCTATAAACGCCTTTCTATTTTCAGATTTAGCCCACTCAAAGTCTTGGCAACATGCTGAAGCAGAGGCTATGAGATATCACATATCTCATCACTCCAGTCTGCTGTGACACCAACACACTGCTGCATACTTGAGCTATGAACACGAGCTGGACGACCCCAGAAATTTCTCAGAGTGAGAGTGGGAGTCCTCAGCTGCAAATTAACCAGCAGACTTTGATTAAAATTCACTTTTAAGAAATCCCAACCACATATAATATGTACAGTAAGTAGTTTTTTCCCCCTGGAAATGAATAAAATATAACTGCGTGTGTTTAGTCTGAATGTTGTACAATACTGTGTACAATATAAAATAATATTTGAAAACAAGAAAAATATAAGCTTGCAAAGAGGCTTCCTCCTGGTCTTTTTGACCTTTTTGACCTTCATATATCATACTTTATCCTGGCACTTTATCCTGAATGTACTCTAACTTGATAGGCATGTATAACTCTGCCGTCAATGACCTCTGGACGTCTTTAAAGGAAAGCGTGGGTGTGTAGTTGGTGATAAAGTGTCTTCTTCTCCAGCTTACCACTCAGCAAGCTGCCCCCAGGAGGAATCTCACCTTGCTGCTTGTAAACTAGTAAACCTGGTTGGATTCGGCATGGCGTCAAATGGATTTGTTTCCATGGTGTTCGATTGCCCCATGCGGATATGGTTTTTGATTTCCCTGTGCCCGTCTGCCCCCGTGGATCTCCACTCGTGTATTTTAGCTTGTCTCCCTTGTATTCAGTGGTATCGCATGGATTCCTAAGAACCTGGGCAATAACAGAGGCTGCAGTGGAGAACAAGAGATGATGGGTTAGTTGGCAGGGGGTCCTAAAGATGTGTGGGTTTATTACCTCAGCATAAAATAAACAAATTAATCTGCAATAACTTTGCATTTATATTACGGTTCCACACATCATAAAATCATAAGACACAGCTTCTATTAAACTTAAGTAGACCTGTCTAAAGTAAGTGGAAGCCTCTTGAGCCAAGAGAAAAATGTTTCCATATTTTGTCTGCTCAATTAGGTGCTTAAAACTACTGGATAAAATGAAATGGTCCATTAAAGCAAAATAAAATTAAACACTGTCTTATGAGCTGAGTAGATTTGAGAGTTTAGCATAATTTAAAAGTTTGTAAATGTGCCTCAGACTGGCAACAGACCAATTATAAATATGTTCACATGCAGACTGTAACATTTCATACATGCTCAGTGAGACTAAGTAACAACAGACTAAAATAAAATGTGAAAAAAAAAAAACGTGTTATGATCCAACAGATTCATATCTGATCTCTGATAAAGCAATTACTGTTAGAACAGTCAGAACAGAATTCATGTGGATTGTTTCGGATATCACCTCTGTGCACATGTGCTTTTTGCCTGTTGTCCTCAGTCGGCTTCAGTCCAATAAAAGTAAACACAGAAGAGACATAGAACAAGAGAGACATAAGTGAATAGAGAGAAGAGGATTCATATTATGTATGTAAGCTTTGGCTTAATCAAAACAGGAAGAAAAATATCTAGGCCAAGCAGTTTTGGAGGAAGCGCCGTAATTTGATTATCACATATACAGCATGACATTGTTATTGTACACATGGAGCTCACATTTCAGTTCAATTTGTGCATGGGTGTCAGTTTATTACTGCAACAGTGTAAACGCTGGAGCTGGAGATGCCACTTGAATGTGATTCATATGCGTAAAATCCAGCCAAAAAATATTTACTCACTAAGGCATGGAATAAAGTAATTAGCTGGTGAAGCTAGTGGAGCATTTAGCAGGTAAAGAGTCACCTATGTTCCCATAAGTTGGTGGAGACAAAAACTAGTTTGAATGGAACTTAAAATTATTTTGTAAGAAAAAAACATTTAGTGTCTAAAATCCTGACAACTTCTTAGAAGTTAGGATTCTCTGCTGCACTGAGTTGGAGAGAAAGTAAACTTTATTTACTCTGATTTTATGCATACTGTATGATGATGCATTTGTAGTACTAAAACAGTGTTGTGAAGTATTTATAACCAGATTGTTGCCATGACACAGCTGTAGTTTGCTCAAACATGCTCAAAATGTGGTAACGTTAGTGGTGTGTTTACAGCAGGCTAAAAATGATCAAAAAATGATTTGCTATACATTTAAAAATATACAATAGTTTATAAAAAACACATGACTTTTCTTTTTTAAATTTTAACACATAATTGGTGCTGTAGCTACTGCATAAAGCTGATTGACTTCCGCCAAAAAAATTCCAAACATTGAATCTTTTCAGCTTTTCAGTACTGTATTTGCTTTTCAGAACTTTGTGTCAGTTCAAATAAAATACCTATTGGATTTTTTTTTGCATTTTTGCAAAAAAAGAAATAACATTGGGCTTTGGAAGGTTTTTATTGCAGTTCTCACCATTTTCTGGTATGTTGTGGCTTGGAAATTTCATTAAAAACATTGTCAGAAGGTTAGGTGACAGGGATCAGTCATATATCATACATGAAAACTCTTAAGTATGCATAAGTTCCACACGTGCTCGGTTTGTATAAATAGAAAAGGAAATGACTCATAAGATTTGATATACTATCGATTGTTTACACATCTGCTCCTTGACTTATCATTTAGAATACATTTTTTTTCATCTGTTATGGTTATGGATTGTGCTCTGAACAACAGCAACATTGCTATTATAAAACCATGAAGGAACATCCTTTGTTGTTAAACGTTTAAAGATTCTTGGATGAGGCAAAAAGGCTTCCAGGCAGATTTGTAATTCAAATTGGACCTTGAGGATGTGTTTCATGCTCAGCATCCTGCGGTGAGGCTGCAAGGCAAACAACTACAATTTCAAAAACAACTCTATGACATCGAGCGGTGAGAGTTGTACTCTGTGTCACCATCTGCAAGCCATTGTGTCCACATGTGCAAGTGGGCAAGGATGGATGAATTCGTATTGAGATGGTGTCCTTGGGCTGTGGTTGCGTTTGTTCTATCATTACATAACTGGAGCAGCACGTTCCACTTTTACCTCAACCCAAATGCAACTCCACCCTAACCCAGTTACACTGAAGTTTTTCTGCTGCTGATTGTGTTTCAAACCTGCCTCTTTGGTCCCACGTTAGCTCACTCATGTTTTATTAATGCACTGTTGTTTTAATATACATTTTTTGTTGCTGGTTCCCTCTCCGTGTGTGGTGAACATGACACACTTCTTACACAACAGACTTCAAACAAACAACTGCTAACATAAGCAGAGGACAGGAAAAGGGTGCAAGGGAATAATAAAACTAAAAACCATTAATACAACCTCCATAGAGTAGTTTAGTTGGATGAACTCTGCATATATAGTACTTTTAGAACTTCTTAGGTTGCACCCATCCTGGATGATGATAGTAATTGTTCACGCTTGAAATGCTGACAAAATGATGGAAAAAAAAAAAAAAAAAAGGAATTAATTTTAGATTATGTTTAAAAATGTAGAGCAGCATTAGCAATTTGACGGCAGTAAAGGACACAATCTTGATAAAAAGCACATTAAGGGAGACATAGGGTGGGGCAGAGAAGTGGATGAAGACAACTGATACAGTGACGTGTGAATTTTGTGATTGAGGCAGACTTTTAGAGTGCGAGAAATGCCTAGAAATTAAATTTGGTTGAAAATATCCTTAAAATTGAATAGCGTGAGTTTTGGCAGATACCTGCAGAAGAAAAGATGAGGAAATGTGAAAGAAACCATCTTCACAAATAACTTTCCCCCTAAAGCTTCATTAGTAACACATTAGCTGATGATTCTTTAGGTTTTTCCTGTGGAATAAAAACAGATTCTCTCAGCTTTGCCACCATTATCAAAGTTTAGATTGTATACCAGGAAATTCTAACCGCTGGAGAGGGTGACAATGTGTGAAGACGTACACTGCTGATGTTTTGAGAAGTTGCAGTACAAGGCTCTATCTAGACAGATAGAATAGCAGTATTTGCTTGGTTTCTATCGACAATAAATTGCGTACAACCATCGTATTAAACCATTATGCTGCAAATTTGTGGAATCAGCTAGGCCTTATAGTTTTTCATTAACGTAACGTAAACGTAGAAGATTTACATTCTCAAGCTTATTTAACTTAAGCATGCTAGTTTTTGTCAAATCTTAAAACAAAACATGTTAATTTAAAGGATATATATTCACTGATCAGCCACATCATTAATACTAGTGGTCCTTATAATGTCATAGAGGACAAGGGTCAAGATGGCCGTCTGCAAATAAAGCAAATACTCTAATAAAAGTACCACTTAAAATCTTTTAATCAAATAATAATAAACGAACTGGGCACATTTTCAATATTTTCCTTAAGGTACAAAGGTAAAGGTATTCTGCTAAGAAAACAATGTATCTTAAATGAAACAAATATTTGCAAAACACCGTGATTAATGAATATAATGCTCAAAGATCATTGTTTGTATAGTTTGAGCTGATTGTAACCACATTATGTATTGACAGCTTTAACCCAAAATGTTACGTCAGCCCTTTATTAGTTCATTATAAGTAAATAAAAAAGAAGAAGAAGAAGATATTTTTATGTTAAGGGGTAACTGCTCTCAATTAATCGTATTGTCCACGATCACCTTACAGCCTAAAGGCAGAATTGTGCTTCTCCGTCGATACACATAAACATTGTGGAACATCTGCTTGGATATGTTTGCACATGATGTTTGTAAATGATGATTCATACATAAACTGTGTTATAGTTGCTTTTGATTCACCTTTTTACACACATGACTATTCACATAATGCACCACTACATGCCAGGTGCTAACCTGATCCACCCAGTCCATATGCCAAGGAGGGGTCAAGGCACCAACCCCACCTTTGGTATGTAACTGCTCTACATCCTGAGCCACTGCTGCCCTAAGCTTTAGTCTTGTACCTGGCTGCAACATCCAGATTCTGACTTACAGTAAGCTTAACCATGGTGTGACAGCAGAGTGACAGAAAAAGCTAATTTGTCCAACTGATGTGTCAGTGTGGTGCTAGGCTCAGCTGAGAACAGGCGAATAGGTAGCAGCTTCTGCCAGACTCTTAACACCTGCACTGCCGGATTGATAATGGGAACTGCCATATCACAAGTCAAATGCAGTTCAATAAGGCTGAACAAACCTGCACAGCTGTCATTTAAGAAATCGCCTCGTGATCCTCAGATGGACATGTTAGGCTGGGGAGCATGGAAGTGCAGGTTTACAAAATTAAGTGTTTGGGTGCTGGTGGCATGCAGAGGTGTACAGTCTACCTCAGGGGTCTTGAGTTCAGAACTTTATTGTTTTGAAAAAGTTTACTCTTTCAGAAAACTCCTGCTTTACATTCTGTGTGTAGTGTCTGTCTATGCACTAAGGCTGTGGGATGCAAACAATATATAAGTTATATTTACCTCAGTAACAAAAAAAATCCACCATATGAAGTAGGAAGATGTCAATATACTTTGACAGTTGTTGTCAGTCCACAAACAACAAGTCGCGTCACAGACACAAGAGTTAGTTGTAACAAAGTATTGGGCAGTTCTAAATGCAAAAGCACAGGACTGGTTGGGTTATCAAGGCTGAATTAACAGCCAGACTCAACAACTGAACAAAACCGAAAAAAAGTAATTTAGTTAGACACTGTGCAACATTTTGAAGTAACGGTTGAATATTGATAAATTGTTTGTAATATAAATATATAATGTATGTTAATAAAGAAACAAATTCCCTTGCCCTTCTGCACACTCTTGAAGGTCAAAGCCTCTGTTTATATGTGTATTCTAACATAGATCCATAGCTTCCACAGGAACAGATGGATGTTAAGTCAAGGCTTAAGGACAGCTCTGAATTTGCCAATTTGAAACAGACACAGACCACTTTACAAGAGTGCTTCTTCAACCTCGATATGTAACCTTTGATCCCTGGAAAACCAAAATATGAATCAGTCAGTTTTTGCTTGTGTTCTGATAAACTTTATCCTGTATAAAGTATTGTCTAGAGAAGTTGATAGATGTTTTTTTTCTTTTTTCTTTGAAGGGAGCTCTGTTTTTCTCTGAGACTCATCTGAATTAATTGAGCCATTTAGAACAATACCTATTAATAGCTTTGCAGAGCCTGAGAATCAAACGCAAATGTATAAATGTAACATAAAGAGGACTTTTCTTTACCATAAAGACATATCTCTTGCCTTCCATACTTCTTCCTGTTTTACATTTTTCTTGGACAAAACATACTATATAGATTTTTTTCCTGTTCCCTTTGCCACTGTATCCTCTCTAGCTTCTGTTCTAGCCACCTCCACCAGACATGTTTATTTATAACAATGCCTCTTGTGCAAACAAGCTTTTGGCGAGTTGAACACAGAGTTGCTGAGAAGCAGGTTCAAAAATATCATGCACAGCAAAGTCTCAAAAAGCCCAGTTTGTGGTAGTTCTTTAGATCCCACCCAACCACTGGAAGGCTTGGGTAATAAAGCCCTGCCCAGCAGAGACCTCCAGGGATGGGCTGCTGCCTGTGTGACTCATCCTCGGAGGCTGATCTTCTCCTGGTTCCTTCCATTAATAACCATCTGAGCCCATCTGAACTCTAGTTTCTAATAGCTTCACGCTGTCTACTTAGCCCAGAAAAGAAAGTATCCATTCTAAATGTTGTACCCCTCAGCCATGAGAAGAAGGCTACCCTCACTATAGTTTTATGTAGATTTCTATAATATTTTTGTATATACCATGTGCAGCTAATTATAGTTCTTATTTCTCACTTTAAGCCCACGTTATGAAAAAGATCAAAATCATTTCCACCAATAAAACTGTGGAGAGGCTTAGAAAAGTTTATTTTACAGCACAGTATTTAAAACCTGCACTGCACACAATATGAAAGTATCTGATGTGCAAATAGTGCGGGACATATGTACACTGGGGTACACATTTTATAATTGTGCATTCATTATTTATGCAAAATGGCCACAGGAGAGAACCTGCTTAAAATGATTCATGAAATAAAAACGATACCAATATGACTCATAGTACATTCTGTTCTGGTAAAACCAGCAGTAAAGCCCACTTGATTAGATGGTAAAGTGTAAACAAAAGTCCTTATTCTATACACCATCAAAAATCTGTTTTATATTTCTGTTTTTTATTTGGTAAAGTTGTTTTTCTGGCAATGTGAAACTGAAGGGAGAGCAGAAATGGAGGATTCCCACATTCAGTGATGCTTTTGGTTTCTATTTATGTCTCTGTGTGGGCAAATTTGTTGTTTCCTAGTGTGGGCAAATTTGTTGATGCTTTGATGAAATCTTACCGGTGTTACAGTTTTCAGTCCCTTTGGAGCCACTAATATAATCTCTTGATGTTTAATTATACTGAGTGTAGGAAGTGCACAGAGAGCTTTTGAGAGGTTTGATATTACAAAAACTGCTCAAAGGTGTCAGCACATTCCAAATGCTTTGACTGTCCTCCTAAAATAAAAGATACACCTTTTAAGTAGCTCACAGGGTTGAATGGCTACAGTGCACAACTGAGTCTAGGTTGGAAACTCTGCCGCATGTCATAACCTCTTTTTGGTTTTGTTTCTCACTTTATGAAGCAACTCATCATTTGAAATCAAAACTACTCAGTATCTAATTATGCACAACTGAGCGGGCTTTGAACACGGATAATGAGGCAAAACAGCATAATAAAGGGGAAAAATGGCCTTTGTGCTAATTCAGCTCACAGAAGGTGTAATTTTTCTTGTATAGCCATTAACTGTAGTCTCGGATGGCTTCACATTATTTTGTTACATAAATTGACAACTCTTAATAATGAGAACATAGGATAAGCTTCTGTAAAACCATGAAGAAAATAATATTGTAGGAGAGAATATTTGAGAGAATATATTTAGTTCTGCTAGAAAAACTATGTTGAATAAAACTCAGACATTAATCAGTGGCAGCATGTCCATACTCTAAGTTTAATGGAGAACTACCACAGTAATCCATGGATAATTATAGCCTTATATGAGTTCAGTATTAGTTAAATTACTTTTAGTATTAGCCATGTGTGCGCTACCTAAACCTCATTGTTTAGCTGAGCTGGAGGACTACACACATACAGCTGTAGGCCAGGAATTGTGTTTCTCTGATGACTGAGGCAGCAGTTGGGTGCACTAACTGTCAACAACAATTGAACAATTGGAAAGAATAAGCTGTGACAGTTTCCTTTAGGACGATGAATGATTTCATCTCTGCTCTTGTACAATAATTAACAAATAAAAATACACATTACTCTTAAAGCATTTTTAAGTTGACATCACCAAATACAAGGATGAATTCCTGCCGAGGCAATTTTAATGACAAAAATGTCAACTTATTGTCGCCAGGACATCTGAGTAGTTACACTGTACAAAAAACAGACAAGGAATCATGAACATCTTTGAACAATCTGTGGATTATCTGTGAGCTAATCTAATGAGTTATGATTAAACAAAAAATCAGATGATTAATATTGTACTTGTGTTCTAGTACTACACCTGAATGAGCTATTGTGTTGCATTATTTTTAAATGGAATTAATTAGTAAGTGTCACCCTATACCCAGGTGTAGACTGGCATGCTGCTGGCAGGTAATGGATAATATAGAGCAGAAATATAGCTCAATTTTGGAGTCAGATTTAGCCGCATCAATCAGAATCAATATCCTGTCCCAAAAAATTGAAAATGATCTGTTGTTGTTGTCGGCTATGAGCCTGTGAATCACTTCAAATAATGCACATTGGTTACAGTAAATGACATTTCTATCGATAAATGAGCTGAAAAACAAAAGTGCTTTTCATTATAATTACTGATAATTATAAGATGTATGCGATGTTTAATGTTTGTTTGACAGCAACATGCGAACGTTGGCGGTCTGCGAGTAGAATATCGGCGTCTCACTTTACATGCAGAATGGAGTGTGTTTACCCTGCTACATTGCTCCTGTGGTGGTAGTGTTACTTCAGGGCAGGTATATAAAAAGATTCTCCTGCTCTTTGTCAGGGGGAACCCAGCAGGACTGTGAAGGATAAAATCCACTTCCGGAAAAACAGCAGCTCAGTGACAGTACCAGAGCACAGTCCTCGTGAGACTGTAGGCTCACTGAGAAAACCTTTGCAAACTATTTCTGTTTCTTCCTCCACTCACATCATCCATTGCCTTGCAATGACTAATAATGGTAACAACTTTAGGTATTCTCAAACTCCCAATGGAGACAATAACAACTCCTACAGATTAACAGGCAGGGAGATGCACTTTATTGCAACGTCTGCTGAGATCCATTTAAGTGCCCTAATACTTTTGTCAATACTGACCAGGTGAACAAAGCAACATTGTTTCTAATTGTCATTGATCCTTCAGTGAGCACAGCCTTGTACAAATAATTTCTATAGGCATGTCTAAATCGATCTCCATTGAATGAGTTGTTGCTGATTAAAGCAGCCTCTTGTGTTGCTCAGATGGTGCCTCCAAGGATGAACAGAGATTTTCCTCGGAGTTCATATGCAGCTCATTTTAACTTTTAATCAAATTTATTAGCATTAACTCAAAAGTCAATAAGTTGCAAAGGTAGTTGCACATTACTCTCCATTATCTCACCTGGCTGATGGACAGGGGCAAACATTATGTTTGTCACTCTAATATCATTCTCGCTACCTTGAGGTATCACAATTATGGGGGTGAAGTGTCAGGAAGAATAACAGAGGAGATGTATCAAAGAAACATGAAAATCAGCATTAGTGAAGAGCGAACCAATGGTCTCACTAATGAATCCCGTTCCCAGCTCAAAGATTAGTTTAATAGATGTGTCTGCGTGTGTGTCTGTGTGTATGTGTGTGTGTTTGCGCGCAAGTAAGTGTAGGTGGGTATTAGCCGTGGATGGACTTGCAGCTGTCGTGATGTTTTCTCTTTGATGCTGGGTAGTAAATGAGCTGCGGCAGATGATGCTGCCACAAGTTATCACAGCAGGTCACCAGAACAGGGAATGTCCAGCAGCGGTCTTGACCTGTATTAGGAGAATGAACTGTCCTCATATAACTTTTCGGTCAAAGCATGCCAGAAAAATCCATTCCTACCAACAAGAGAGACTGAAGCTTCTTGCTCATAAAGATAATCACTTAAGAATAAAGGTAGAAATTCATGCAGAGAATCATTAAGTCTCCAGCAAGCTCCCGTTTGCATCAAGTGTACCCTGATATAGCTTTACATCCCTCTGAGAGGGAGCTTACTTTTCTTTTTGTTTTAAAATGTTTATTTATAGTATGGAACCCTGGGGTTTTTATATGGTAGTTGCTCAATTACTGAGTCCATATAAAACAGGGCATAATGCAACCAAAATAGATCTTGTAGTATTGGTGCTTTTCTCCACTTCCTCAAAATTTTCATTATACAGTACGTACATATTTGTGGTTCTGCCACAAGTCGTTTGCAGTTGGCAAAGAAAATATATGAGCATTTTGCATGAAGACACTTGCATCACTTGACACCAATCCAAGTGATTTTGTTTGATTTCTTTCATAGGTGACTTGCACATAATGAGAAGAACTCAAGCAAAACTTTTGAGGAAATCTTTCATTTTGCCGTTCTCTCCAATCCACCTCCCTATGGGAGAAAATTGCAATGCATCACTTGAGCTGTATCTGTATTTGCATATATATCAGTCCTTTCTGGTACAGTTTTTTTTAAGTCTTTTCTGGTAAAAATGTATCTCTTCCTATCTTGTTTCATAGATTTGACAAGCGTTTCATCCCTTCTCACAAACAGGCTTGTTATATAGTTAGTGAATTGATTGTTAATTACAGTCATATATATATATATGATCTCCTGAATGCTACTGTATATCATTTTGAACTGATATACAGGGGATGGCCTTTTAAACACAAAATAAGATTTGTGTTTATTTATAGGAAGCAAGTACAAACGCAAAAGAGATCAGATATCCAAAAAGCTACACGGGGTGTCATGGTGCAAAAACACATTCAGTTCAGCACAAAAGTAACAATTGTTCTCAAAAAAACATGAACAACTTGCCACAGGAAACATAATTGGTTAGTAACTCAGTTAGGGTAATTTTTATTACGTGTTATTTTATTATTCTTTATTTATTCAAGATGGGGGCCTAGTGGATCAGTCGTAGATCATTGTGTTAACATTGGGTTGGAATGCAAAAGGCCGCAGGTTCGAATCCCACCCCACCAGGTGTGTCCCCGCCCCGCCACCAAGGGCCACCCTGGTGCTGGTCCAGAGCCCAGATATAAAATGGGAAGGTTGTGGCATTCAAAACTCGGGCAAAATTGACGTGCTGAACATGTTCCGCTGTGGTGACCCCTGAAGGGGGACACGCCAAAAGTCATTGATTTATCATTTATTCATTCAAGGTACTTTTCCTTTGCTGCTTTTTCTCTAGCCCCACCCATTCTGTTGGGGCTGGGAAATGAACCAACACTACATATTTATGTAAACAAGGTTTAGACAAAACTGTTTCATTAATTATTAGACATTTTTTAACTGAAACAGTATGAATAGGTTTTCTACTGCATGATTTACTCCTCTTTTACACCAAGGGACACCAAAGGTTTGACTCATCATACAAGAACTTTGAGAATGATGAATGGTTCTTCAAACGTGTAGATCCTAACTTTACCAATATACCTGACCTGTAGTTCAGAGGAATTAAGAGTCTCAATAGGATGCAGCAACCGCAGTTGAATTGCTCTAACAAGAAAGACTAAAATGCTTCAGAGTCAGGAGAAAATGCAGATATAGTTATATATGCTGACGACTCAACTCTATTTTGTGCTTCACCAACATTAGCAGGTATTTGAGATGATGTTTTATGGGTGTCAACAAACTAATTTCGACTAAACAAAATTAATTGATCGGCAGAAACTATTAGGTGTGTTAATTAGTCTCATCAAATTGATCACGTTGTTTCTATGATGGCAAATGGCCTTGCAATTTTATTGAAATGCTTATGTTCCATCTTCTGGAATGATTGATGATATATCAGTTTGTGATATGGCAAAATTGACCAAAATTGAGTATTTGAGTTCCATTTATTTGAATATCTATTTTGTGTATTATGCCCATGATAGGGCCAACAAGACACATAATTGTTTTATAATTTATTTAAAATACTGTATGCTTTGGGGTGTATACATTTTTAAAGACAAATGAAAAAATAAACTTAAATAATTAATAGGTTATGGGAAGTTTTGAACTAATACTTGAATAGTAATACTTGAAGTGAGCTTTACTCTGATAAACTCTGATCAGCTATCTTTCTTTGATGTAAAAAGGAAATGATAATCAAACTGGAGCACAGTCAAAGCATATTTTCACGATGTGCCCTCAGGTTGCTAGTGCACTTGGACCATGCAAGTGTAGCATTTAAACAATTTAACCTCGGCTGTCGAACTGTCTGACCAAAATCCAAAATATTCCCAAATGAGTTCTTTTTAGATTGCAAATCAGGCTCTCTGTAGCTAAGCCTTATTTTTCTTTTGATTTATTTTAGGTTTATTTATCAATCTGATGGTAATCACTGTTTATGTGCTGCTTCGGTGGACCCCAAGAAGACTACTAACCGCTTTGAGGCACCTGATGGGGATCCAAATAAGTAATAAAGAATTATTGTCAAAATAAGGTTATTGAATAACTGAATCACTGGCAGGAACTACACATGTAGTATTTGGTGTGAATGGACACAAAGGCAAAGTTAACTTAGAAATTTATGAAAGCAAGTTTTACACACGGAAGGGAAACATGGGAGAATAAAACCCAGAGTAATGAGCAGCTATTAACTTGAGGAGAACCTCAGTGCTCCCTTGTCTGAAGATATTGGTTACGTCCAGTATTATATAATAAAATATTGCATTATCTCAACTCTGGAAAGAAATGGCATTAGATGATAGGATTGATTCAGTTACCGCCCTTTTCTTTTACTAAAAATGAGAAAAGCATAAACTCAATTTGAGCTGCCATAGAATTGTTTTTTATATTATTACCACAGACAAATGCCTAGAATCAAGCTGAGGGAGAATGTCGGCAGAAACTTAAGTAAAATCTACTTATGAAGGAGTGATTGCCCATTCCAAATAATGCTACTCTAGGTATGTCAAATCTCGAAAGCTTAATGCATGCCTGTGACAGGACATTCATATTACATCATGCATCTGTGTAATGAAAATGTGATATTGGAGACATAAAGCACATGTAATTGGCAGTTCTGTTTAACAAAATCACAAGAAAAACACCACTATTGCAACAAAGACATAACACAGCTCAGAGAAAACAACAGTTTTTTCAATTTAATATTTAATTCAGGGTATCTTTCCATTAGCTTTTACACCTGCTCACCACTGGAACTCACGAAACACTGTAATTCATTAGTACAGATTGCTGCCAGGAATTCATTAGTTTCCAGCTGACAAGACATAAACTGCACTCGTATTATATGTTCAATTTAATCAAAATTACTACTTTTCAGACTATCATTACAAGTCGCATGACATATGTTAGCTACTGACAAAGCATCAGTATTTCTGCTTTACAGACGCTTTTTGCCATTTTATAGTCACCAAAGAATAGAATGGAGGTGGACATTGTGGCAGCCATAGTGACAGGTACTTATTTTTCCCCAGCCCTCCATTCAAAAAAGTAAATACAAATAGATATTACATGCATAACCCTCATAATTATGCCCGTCTATATAGTATGATGTTGTCCATACATTCAAATAAAGGTTACTATCTTACCATACAAAGACCAAATATAGAAGGTTATTTAATTAAAAGCCTAATGAAACAATTTACTAGAACTGAAAACACTTCTGGCTGATATTGATTTGAAAATCATATTCCACTGAGTAGTAATACCACTAATAAAGGCCACTGAATGATCGACAATCGGTTATAATCCTTGTGCTCTAGTGCTCTGAAGATAATAAGCCCTAGTTTGATGTTTTCTATACGAAGAAAAAGATCTTTGATAAGACCTGCAGCTGCTTGTTAGTTTTGCTTGTCATGACTAAGTAAGCTGCAGAGGGGAGAAAGGACAGAATACGAAGCTGCACTAATGAGCTTCATTATCAGTCAATGATTTTAAGAGGCTTTGTGAAGAGATCCACGAGGGATTTGAATTAGCAAAATTTAAATTAGAACACACCAATGATTCATGTCAAATACTCTTTGATGCATCAGATTATCGAGTGTCAGATGAAATACAAGAACAGAGAGAGAGAGAACGAGAGTACCACACAAAGCGGTAATGCACACTGGTTACTTTATTTCCCCCTCAACCGAAACTAGTGATTTTCACCACGCATACATTTGTCAAAACTGGCCCGATCAACCAAGTGATACATGAACAAGTGGCAGAAGAGATAATGAATTACATTATTCAGCAGAAAAATTTAATATTTTAGATCTGTTTTGATCTGTGACTCATACTCCTCTTCCTGTACTCGTCCCTCCTTCTTTCCGCTAACACCTTCTCAAATCCCTCCTCCCCCTCAGACACGCTCTCCCCCTCCATTTCTCACCATGACAGTATGTAGAATCCCTGCTGCATTACCCAGGCCGCCTAATATAATTGTTTTGTAATGCAGGGATTTTGCTCAGGATGACTCATAAATCGGAAAGGGAAAAAAGTGCAGATGTCACCAAAAAATTTGAATGAATGCAAAATAATAAGCAAAAAAAAACTCAAAGTAAATTAGAATTCCCCCAGTTTGCAGTCTGTTTAAACTGATAGTCCTTCAATCGCCTTTCCTCTCCCCTGCATGTAGTTTTTATCTTTTTCCAGCTTTCATCATTATCTTTGTTTCTCAGAGTAGTTACTTACTGAAAGACTTACTCAGCAAAGTTGTCACTGTTAATACCAAGACGGTTAAAAAATAGCACCATTAAAGGATTTGTAATCAATCCAGTTATAGCAAATTTACATTTTACAAACTAATCATTCAGTACAGCTGATTCACCAACATAAATCCCACCTGGGTTAATGGATTAGTAAATATTTTATGATTTGAAAACATTATATGCTAAGAAATGCTAATGTTTCATTATAGATTAACCATGTGTCAGCACATAAAGTGGTTAAAATCAGCTCAACCTTTGACACTTTTTTTTATTACTGTATTTTTTAAAAACAAATCCAGAAAGAACAAGAGGGGGCCTAGTAGCTCAATGGGTAGAACATCGTTTTGGGATACAGGACGCTGAGGGAGCGAATCCCAACCCTGCCGAGCCACCAAGGGCCACCTTGGTGCCAGCCCCAAGTCCGGATAAAAAAGGAAGATGGGTGGATCACAGCAGGCGTAAAAAACTCATGCTAAATCAACATGCAGAACACGTCCCGCTGTGTTGACCCCTAGAGGGACAAGCCAAAAGTCGTTGATTTTGACAATTTTTTTAAGATTACTTTTACTTTTGTAGTTCGAGTAGCACGTATATAATCTGCTTAGTACTTACTTAGTGTATCACATTTTGCTGTGTATTTTGCTGTGTAGCTGTAAACTCCTGAAAATGGCCATGATGATCCTTGTCCTCCATGACATTATTAGGACCACCGGTAGTAATGTTGTGGTAATTATTGTATAACTGGGAAAAAAGCTCAGAAGAAATTGCTGTGCAATGAGTAATAGTCCATTGTTGCACAAAAACCCACCCAGATGTAATATTGGCTTTTGAAAGGCATCTTTAGTTAGTTTAGGATAACTTACTATTGCTGTTTAAGCAGCATAACAGTATCAGGCTTGGCAATGTCCACAGACTGGTCTCATTTAAAGCTGCACAAAGTTAACATATTGGCAGCAAGCAGGAATTGGATTTCATACCTGTTAGCACACTAACTAATGTGTCTTGCTTAAAACTGTAAATAGGTAATGACTGACTTAATAGCATACCAAACAAACCTTGTGATACTACCTTGCAGTGCTTTTTTTTTTATCAAAATGTGGTCCATGTATCAAGATTTAAATGTAATTGTTTGAGAGGGAGAAATTCACACTCCTAGCCATCATGGATGGGTGCGGTTGGCCAAAGCTGTGTGAGAACAGTGTGAATAAAGTAAAAGTCTGGTTTTCCGAATGTCTTCCTTCCATGTTTAAAGTGGCTTTTTTTTTTTTAAGTATCCTATTATAATAGGCCTGCTTTGCCCAGGCCAATTAGAAATGGCAGCATGCTTAGGTGTTGTACTATTGCTCTATGCAAGACCAAACCACACCTTGCTGTGCTTTTGGGTGTCAGAACTTCTAAACACTTCTGTTCTTTCAACCTACAGAGGCCAGTGTTGTAGTGTTTTTCTTTGTCCCAAAATCTAGTGTGGGCTTGCGGATTTAACAAGGTGAGTTTAAACATTCTGCACCTTGTCAAACAAACCGTATCTTGTTTTTCCACGAGCACAAATTCATTACAAAGGTGAAACAATTAGAGAATCAGTTTATTCCACATCCAGCAATGGATTGGTTTTTATGATTGCTGATGTCACCTAAAACTTAGAAAATAGTGAAAAATACCAGCCATTGTTTCCGTAACATTTTCTGTTGATTAATTAATGATGATAATATTAGGCAGATGACAGGTAGGAAATGGACAGTTTACAAGGTTTAGTGCTTCATTATTAAGGTAATGACAATTCCCAAAAATATAAGATGTAGGACATACCTTTAATTTAGAAACTGCAAGGCAGGTTAGACAAAAAGGGTTCATATTGGCAATGATATGTGAAATTACATAAAAAAATAAAAACTAGCTCGTACTATTATTATTATTTTTTTTGCCCTTATGCTTAAAGCCCTTATTTCCTCTTCCACAATATGACACACTCACAAACTGATGCGATCTAAAACGATGAACCCTTCGTCCAAGCACCTTTCTCCCCTGGACATCTAATTATGCTAAATGGCTCTTAGTGTGTGAATGGTTCTTTCACTGGCTCCTCTGCTAATCAGGATGTGGGCTGCTGGCTACTTGTTAGCTGACCTGCTCATTATTCCTGGGTGTTAACTTGTCTCATGTTGAGATGAGCTTAATTGTTTGCAGCTAGATCGGGACTCGCCCACTATGCAATTTCAGGTCAACATATCCCTTAATGGGCTGCTTGCCTGTCAGGTTATTTAGCAATATTTGGCACAAACGAGCAAAAATTTGTCCTGTTTGAGAATAATACCTGTATCTGTACTGTAACCCAAAAAGCTGTGCTGTACCTCTTAACATTAAGGATTTTGCTAGATAAGGGAATCACAGCAACTCAGTTGATTGCGGATCAAACTCAGCAAAAAAGAACAGTAAACTTTACCTGTTGATCATTTTAAGCTCTTTAAGCAAAAGAGACTGAGCATTTATTCTGTCTCTGCATTCCTCTATCCTAGAGGGTGTGTGTGCCTCTTTGTGTTTCTTTAGTAGAGCTTAATCTCCTGCTATTATATTACAAATGCCACAGTAAGTCACCTGCATCCTAAACCAGATATTAATCTCGTGTAGAAGGTTCCACACTGTGACAGGCCAGATTGAGAAAAATGTCTGTTAGCAAGAAAGCACACATGACTGCAGCATGGCTAAATGTCTTGCCTCCACCTCTCCATCTTCCTTTCCTATCTCCCCCCCCCACCCCACCCCATTCTCAATTGCCCTGTGGGCTTGTTCTGCTCATCCTCAAGACCAGATGTTAGGGAAGATCATGATTTATAGGCCTAGGCTGGGCTGTGAGGTATGTGGGTATTTGTGAGGATAATTGAGCGGTGGAGTTTTATTGGGGACTGTGTGTCGTGTGTGTCTACAGAGGATGAAGGAAAGCTGTGTTTGTGTATGTGTGTGAGTGTGTTTGATTGAAATACCAGTGTGTCATTGCTGCAGCCTTCAATTAAATAACGAGTCTTCAATTTAGCTGTTTAACTCAAGGACTGCACAGGTCTCAGGTTATGAAGCTACACCGTGAGAATGAAGGTGTGTTTGCAAGCAAACTCTTTCGACAATGAGACTTGGGAAGAGAGATGGATTTTATGCAGCAAATTTCCCATAATGTTATTTTTGATCTATTCAGTTGACACGTAAACAAACGGGGAAAAAAACACCTGATTTTGTGGAACCACATATTTTGAAGAATTTAACTACAAAATTCATGTATATGTATGCATGCAAACAATTGTACACATACATTTGCAGAAATAGAAATACAAATAACTTATACATTTTATGTCCTGCTTATTTGCTCACATTTACTCACACTGTCAGGATTTCAAAGCCCCACAGATCTTTTTATTTAGTTTTGTCATCTCCAAGTCACCAGGCATGCATTTCTACTGATGGCCAATTTACACAACATATGAAAGGGAGTGAAGATGCTCTTTGACATCCACACACCACAGAGTGATCAGCAGGAAACTGAATCCTGTTAGTGAGGACAGAGTTACTGTAGCGTTTGAATCCACTCAGCGTGCATCATACCTTTCCAAGCCACTCTCGTCTGTGAAATCCCACTGATGTCTCATGCTGTATACTCTTGCTGTGTGCTCAGGTTTGTGAGGATGCAAAACCTGCATTTGTCAGCAGCACTTTTCCTGGTAGCATACACTGAAATTGTTATGAACACAGATGTATATACTGTGGTTATTATAGTTTTACAATTTCAATACAAGTTTTCTTTATTTATTCATGTATTTATTTAATCTGTTATTCTGTTTTCTTTTACTTTAACCAGTGGTTTAATTACTATTAGTTTAGTTTTAATTTCATTGACTGATTTCCATTTGATTTTAGTTTATTTTAGTTTTAATACTTTTGACTTATGATAAAAGTTATCAAGGATGGTGTGGTGTGAAAAACAATCAACTTATTAGAAATATTCAAAATTTCCACACTGCACGTACATACAATACTTACATTAATATAAAGGCTCCAATACATTGGCTGTAGGGGTGGCTGTAGCTCAGTTGGCATCCACAGGGTCAGTGGTTCGATCCCCAGTGGTTCGATATGTCGAACCCCTCACTGAACCCCTTACAGCTCATTCCCATCCCCATCTGTGCAATGCTGGTCCAAGCCCGGTAGAAATTGGGGAGGGTAAAAACTGTGGCAAATCAACATGCGGACAATGATCCGCTGTGGCGACACTAAACTCAGGGGATAAGCTGAAAGGACAAAAAAATCATTTGTTTGTCAACTGGCAAATTGTACTGTAAAATGCAAGGTGGTGAATATTTGAACCAAGTACCTGATGCTACGTTAAGACCAGGCATCAACAACATGAAATTGAATGTGTGTGCCCTAAACGTTGACATTACACTGACACTCTGAGTTGCTTTTTGCCTTTTAAGTGCAATAAATTAAAAATGAATGCAGGTTTGAATTTCAGATGAAGTATTAAATTCTTCATATAGCATTAAGTTCTTTGAAACGTGCATCACATAACCCGGTTGACGCATCCTACCAGTTTTAATAAACAGATTGCTGCGCTCATCTTGCCTGCTGCTGTTGGATACTTACTTTGTCCTCACAGCTCTTGCTCTCAGCATCTTTTTTCATCAACATGTGTTCTCTTTGATGGTGACTTTAAATATTTACCTTAGGGACTGTCGTGAAACCCTGCAGCTGAGATGGGTGAGCGGTACCAAGAGATTTTAACGTCTTAAGTGAAACAAAATTCTGATACTGACTATTATTATTATGACTGTTATTTCTCGTATTAATCAATTCATTTAATAATTTATTGCAGTTAGTTTTTTAGCAGCCAGTAATAGTTTAGGCAAACTATTTTATTTCCATTTGCAAATATTTTTAAACTTTAATAAAAGTGAAGAGCAAGAAGTACACTACTCAGTTTTCTGTGATATGTCTTTTTTAAGTAACCGGACTCAATAGTTTTAAATTGTCATCAGTGAGACTTGTTCTGTATGATCTCTACCTGATCTGTTATTTTGAAAGTCTGTGTGCTGTAATGAATATTTTAGGTACGCTCATTTCTTCACACTTGACATGTGAAGAAGGAACCATTGTGACTTCTGCCAAGTGCTAATCATAACTGGTACAGCTTCAAAGTGTTATAGACAGTAGATACAGTGATAAGGTACTTTGAAATTTCCCTTTTGATGTTCGTAATTTTTCTTTTTCCCAAAATGGCTGAGTTGGATAAGTTGGTTGCCCTAATTAGACAAGCACTACAAAGATCAACTTGTACTTGGGTACAGACATTCATAGGCCTTTGAGCATTATTATAATGGCTTTGGTGATCTTAAAGGATAACTTTGGCCCCTACTCAAATTTAGTGTCCATCACTCTGCACCCTGGTTTAGCTTATTTGTCTGTGCCTTTGATCAAAGGTTATTAAAAACACACCAGCCAGCCACAGACCTCAATTAGAGGGCATGCTTCTTGATTCAAATTGTGTGCTTAATAAACTTCACTAAGCACTCCCTAGTAACAGCCAAAAGTTCTACGTGCAATGTTTGCATATGTTAACACTTAATGAAACATGAAGTTTGGGTGCTCTGATGAAGGTTAAAGTTATTGTCTAACCTGATTTGAGACCTCATTTGTACTGACTGATGTCAAAGCACAGTAATATTTGGATTTTGCAAATATTTGTAATTTGTTCCACTTCTGTAAACATCATGTAAAAAAAACTATATAACCATTTTTATGATAATGCTACTTCTAATTATTGCAGTTTTCAAAATTTTCCTTAATGACTAGATCTGTGTTCAGGTTCTGTGTGTTTGGAATTTAAATGTTTTTAGGAGTCATTTTGCTTGTTTTCCAGTGGCCACTGGCCTGCAAGCTATGCCAATTAGCCAGCCCATGGAGCCTAAAGGGATTACATCCACTGTTGATGATATTGATAGTATGAATTATAGCTGTGTTTTTTTCCTGCCATGCTCAGTCTAAAATTCTTGCTTAAATTCACTTTAGGACAAATAAAAAGACTCCTCCTTCTAATTGATAAAGCCCTTCCTGACTCCTCGCTCGTGCATATTTTGGTTAGAGAGGTATGCAGTCACTGCTGCTTTTCTAGACCACAGTTGCCCATCTGGGGCCAATTGGGAACGACTGGGATGTAGTGCAAGTGACCAGGATAAGGTCAGCTCAGACACTATGAAATTGCTGCCAACTTCAGGCCAAAACATTTTCCATAAACATAATTATTTTATCCAAGGATAAACAACCAGTGACTCTGTGACAGGGTCATGACCAAGGCTCATGCAGTGAAGGATAGGGAGTCAGAAAACCATAGCTTGTTACAGATGGGGCTGGTCGTGGCAGATTGGTTAGAGTGCCCAGGCTCTGGTCTCTGTTCACCCTCAAAAATGCAGACTATAAACACGTCAAGACTGGACCTTGGGGTAATGAAAGAATATGGTCTTGGCTTATGAGTCATGTTTATTTTTACATTATGTGGATGGCACGATGTGTGTTTGCCATTTACCTGCAAAAGAGATGGCACCAGGTTGCATTATGTGGAAAAAGGCAAGCCCTGAACAATTTAATGCAAGGTGCTGGGAAACCGTGGGTCCTGGCATTTATTTTGGATGTTACTCTGGTCTGTGTTACCTACATAAATGTGAATGCAGATGTTTTCCTTTGGCTTTCAAATCCCTCAGATCTCAATCTGGTCAGACATCTATGAGATGTCCAATGAAGTCTGACTCATGTAGAAAACACATTGCAACTTACAGGACCTAAAAGATGTGCTGCTGATAACTTGCAGAGTTATATTCACTGCAATCATATGAGCTTGGGCTAATATAGTGGAAAAGTAATCATAAGACCTGATCCTAACACCCTGTGATTAATTGCAGAGCATAATTAGATTTGGAGATTTGTACCCGAATACAGAGGAGAACATATCTAATAACATTTTAAAATTGATGAATGCTTTGTTGATATGAATATCTGAATTGGATGAATAAATTAGCAACTGAATGAAGCTGTTGCACTTGAATTACTCACCTGAAAAACAGATACACTGTACCAGCACTGCATAATAACATTTTTTTGCATTAATGCTCATTCTCATGGACTCCTGACACTTCTCTTTATTTCATCTTAAGCAGATAGCCTTGTCCAGGCTTGCAAATCAAGAAGACCAATAGACAGAATGGGGGGGAAACATTCTTTAAAAAAGATGAATAACTGCTCTAAGACCACAGGTGAGTATAGAGGAAACGGATGATCAGCCTGTCCACCTTCTTTTCAGCTTCTAGTTCCACAATAAAATACAGACAAACAAAGAAGAGGAAAAAAATTGTTAAACCTTTGCTTTGGTGAAGTCCCTTAGCCCCAAACTCAATTTTGAGCAAGGTCAGCTGAAATTGGGATAGTGGGTTTTTTTTTTTAAACCCACAGACATGAATGTGTAAACAAATCTTAGAACAGTATGAAAAGGCTATTATTTAACTACATTTATGAATAAAAGAACAGAATGATTATTCCAGCAACTTGCCGAGTAAAACATAACATCAGCATAGTATCTCATCCATTTTGCCTGTGCATTTGTGTCAAATTGAAACGATATGATATGCAGTGTGTCTGTCTTATCAGAGAGTTTTGATAATTTACATCTTTATTTAGGTAATATTACATAGCTTTTAAGTTTGACTTTCCTCTCTGACTTCTGCTCTTTGGTTTCCATTGATTGGGATGAATCTGCTTCAGCACATAAAAAAAAAAATAGCCCTGTGATGTGTGGTCTCTTCGATCCATCACTGACTAAATCAGTATGGAGCACACTCCTTAGACCTTTTCATGTCTGATCCCAGCAACAAGAGCCTAATACATGTCAATACCGTCTAACTGCTGTCTCCCAGGTGCAATGCATTGCCCCGTATGACACACACTGCAACTGATCTTGGAAATAAAATTGTGTGTGGTTCAATGTTGGGGATGTGTGCGCCCACACACACACACACACACACACACACACGCAGACAAGACAAGAATTTCATCTGCCATGTCGGTGACTATGCATTTGAGTGCTACAGATTTCATGTTAGTGATTCCTGTCAGCCATTCATAGCTTTTAGCACACTGACCCGTTTTGACATCAAGTTTCCAGCAAATATGCCAGGCTTGGAGCTGAGGATCTTCACACTCTACCTTGCAGGTTAGATACATGCAGTTCGTATTACAGGCAGTTATCTCTTATGGTGATACTGACCTTGAATATCTGAGTAGCTGAAGTAACTGTGATGCACATGCATCACAGTTGAACACAAGTGACAACTGCCTTTTCATAAGAAAATGACACAGTTGCCTTTATTAAAAATATGTGGATGACGGCTTTACCCACGTGTGTTCCTACGCAAGTATTTCACTCATTATTTGCCCTGACGAGTGTCTAGATTGAAGCGTTTACTATCATATTGTGTAGTACTAACGTTGGATTAAATTGTGCGGAATCTTGTTTTCTATGTATTTCCAAGTTATTATTCTAGCATCATGCACTGATGTTCTTCAAATCTTCTTCAAAAGCATCAGGACAAATACTGTTACCACCACTGACCCTTTTAGCCTTTTTTATTCTTTTTTACATTTACACATTGTGATTATGTTCACACATACAGTTACTATATAAATAATATCTTTCCATTCATGAACAGATGTAGTGTGAGGTATGAATTGGGGCAGGCAAGAAAAGAACTGATTTACAGTATGTTAGCTGTTAACTGGCTCTGTTGGAAGAGCAATTGTTCATAGTCTTCGTTTGTCTATGTTTGAAGGCCAGATGACATGAAGGCCATCATTGAGAGATCAGAGGTGCAATAACTGTTGAAATATTGTAACTGCTTTCAGTTGTAAAGACAAAAAAGCAATGAAATTACTTTTTAAAGAAATGATAAATAAGGGCAGGAGAGAACATTCCACATTGTGCTCTATGCACAGCCAGGTTTTGTGTAAAGTTTAGGGATTATACCTGGTTTGACTTTGGATCTGGTCCCAAGTTAGTGAAAATACCTTGATTACTAACCAAACTGATTATCTACCTTTCTGGTTACTTCCAATCTCTCTAACACTACATACATCTGCAACTGATGATATAAACAAGTGCAGGAGTTATCCCATGTAAACAAACACAGTGGATTGGCTTAGCTGCTCCAAAAGTAGTGAGATAATGGTAAAATGTAATATGTGCAGGATCTATGTCCACTATATGAAATAAGAAATGTAATTGATATATTGTGTGGAGCTAGTGTTTAGTCTTTTTGTGAATCTGTCAGTGTCTGACATGTAGCAGTGCAACATGTTTACCTGCAGGCAGTTTTACATTGATTGTGCACAGTGTTTATTTTTTTTACTTGTACAATTGCCCAGTTATTATTGCACAGTCCCCAGTCAGGACAGCACTAATGAATGTCTCAAAGCAGTTATAAGTTGGTTGGTCCATAAATCACAATTTAAATGACCAATTGTCATTTGTTATCAACATGATCAGAAAATGAATTTTTCTAAAACAAATTACACTTTTTTCTTTAATTGTCCCAAAAGAAACTACCTAAGCAGATTTAATCGATTCAAGGTGATTTGGAATCAGAATATTTGGCATGATGTTATCCCCCCTGCTCATAAATGTACAGATATCATCAGATCCACCTTTCCCTCTAGTTATGGCCATTCAAAAAAACATTCAAAAAACACTTCAACTGGACTATACCTTTAAGTTCTTACTGTATTTGCAGCAATATTGTTAATAAATGAAGGGATTACAATACACATGGCTTACACTGTTGAGTAGAACCTGCTGACGTGCTCACTAAACACATAATTGTGCTGTTATAATCCTTTATACTGAACCCTGAAAACAGACATTAGCCTAAATGCAACATGAATTCTGTTTAAAATCATATACAACATAAATTATCTTTATTCTTAAGATGGTAAAAATCCAGCCTTGATGTATGAAACCAAACATGTATTATTCCTTTTTCAGTTAGCAAATGAGTAAAGTAATGAGGAAGCTCATTAATTAGCTAATGGAAACATGCCCTTTGTCATGTTTACACTTGCATTAGTGCTGAATTATCATGTTCATTTGATTAGTGTAGCTGATGAGCTTGGTGGATTAGATGGGAGATGACACTCTGCATGTGCAAAATATCAAAATGAAGAATAGATTCCAAGGTGGACAGATGCACATCTCTTCTGTCCTGAGGTCTCGGTCTCGGTCTCACTGGTGTGCCAGCATGGCTGCTTGTTGGCTATGTGTCAAACTTCCACTGCTGCACTGCGCGCACACACACACACACACACACACACACACACTGCATAATAGTGTGTGTTCAGTTCGCCGCTGACCACTGTCATATTAGTCAATGGTAAAAAACATTAATAAGAAGATGTTGAAATATTGGTCATTCAAACTTAAAATTCCCCCCAATATATTATAGACATTTTATTGCTACAGATTTAAATAGTTAAGTGTTAAAGAATTAAAGAATGATCACCAGACACCAGACCATACACACAGTTCTGTTATATTCTTAACGTTTTCTGCCACTAACATTTGAAACAGGACTTTCATTTCTTTTTCTCTCGCGGGTGCTTTTTCTCATCTACAACCTTTGGCACTAGATAAATACATACATAACACGTTCCCAAGGCAATTGCCTACTCAGAAATATATATAACTTAACTTCAGCATACAGCTCAAAACTGACATCCTGGACATGTGCCACTGCTCTCACAAAACAAATGAATGGTAAATAGAAAAACTGAGCTGCCCTGATCAACAGGTTTCCTTTCTTGTGCTTATTTTGGTCACACACACAGAAAAAAAAATGAGTCCACTAACTTTAGTTTTTGTACAACCGTGACTTATTGTGTACAGCACTAGTGACTCATTTCACTACTGATTAATCAGTTGATTTCTATGTAAATCAGTTTGTCTCTCAAATAATGATATAATTGAATTTCACAGATAATGTCAAACAACGTAATATTTTATTCACATTCAAATGGTAAATCTTTGAATTAAAGTTTGTTGATGAAGCTAGAGGGGTTAAAACTTTTAGCAGCAATGCAATTATCATTTTACTATAGCTTTTTATATACATATTCCTTGACCATTTGTTTTTACGTCTGATGATGAAGGAACATTTGTAGATTAGTAGAATATGCATTTAGGTTTAGGGTTTGCATCTACTTACAGTGAAATGTCATATATACGGATGCAGACTGCACCTTCAGCGAACTACTCATTTTAATCGATTGCATTAGATTTCACAGGCAAAACTAACAATGTGGCTAGTGATTACGCAATAATTTCCGCTCCTTAAAAGTAATAATTTGCACAACCAGCACATTATTTAGTTTGTTTGAATAACATCCTTAGCATATGTAATATACAATACAAGCCAACAAACCACCCATCAGAATTGGCTGATGGGAAATGGGAAAAGCCCACCATCATATTGCCGCAACAGTATGAGGGGAAACTGAGTCCACAGTCATGATTCTACTGGCCCTAAGACCTCCAGCAAGACTTCCCTTTCATCAGTTGCTCCCAGGAGGGAAGCGGCCATCATAACCTTTATCCAGCATGAGTTCTGGTTTGCCCTCCTCGTACAATCAGTGCCTGAGACAACCTTTAAATGAAGACAGATCTGCCTCGCTGTCTCACTGTACACTCACCAAATTGTCTACTGTTTGTCTGTTGGTCTACCCTCTCCTCCCCCACTTATGTTTCAATATTGCCATCCTCTCAAAACAGGTTAGCTTGCTGTGAAAAAGTATACACTCGGATTGCCTGCGGGCAATTTGTTGAAATTTACCAAGAGATATAGAGCTGAGACAATGCTGTGTGGTATTGTTCATTTTAGGGTGCCCTTTATTAATTTTCCAATGCAGGTGTATGTCATCAACTCTTTCTCTCCTCAATTTGACCTCCTGTTCACATCTGAATAACCATAGCTGGAAATGACAAACTCATATGCTAATGTCATCTTGGATAATCTGTATTTATTATGCAGCTTTGCATTGACACTTTCAGCCCTGTTACATGTTACAAGGGCTGAGAATTATGCCAATATACTGTAGATATTTGCACATTTTATTTCCTTTTTATGAGCCAGTTTACAGGCAAGCAAATTGCAAAGTCTCATCTCAATGGTGTCATTTCTGATGTTTTAATTGCTCTATACAGCACAATAACCTTACTGTATGATTATCAGTGAAGCCACAGGTGTTTATTGTATTTATTGTAATGAGCAGTTTTTAATGTTATTACTTGTATTTTCCTGAATTAAAGTTAAACCACAGGCAGATAACCAAACGATTTGGTTTTCACTTTGTTATTCAGTCTAAGATTTTGCTCATTTTCATTATTCTTCATTACCCACAATGCAACAAATCTGCTGGGAGGTCTGTCAGACGTTTGGTTGCTATATGGCCTTATGTCAGTAACAGCTCATGTAGCAACAAGCCGCTGCACAATATTGGAAAAAGCTCACATTGTTTTATTTCTTCCTTCTACAAATATATTGGGAAAAATAAAATACAATAATTAAACACTGAACTACTTGAATAGATTAATTTGGAGAGAACTGATCATTCTAGAATAATTGGGGAGATGTTTGTAATTCAAACGTTAAATGACTGCACTGGCTTTGAACGCCTCACTAAGGAAGTAGGATGAGGGAGAGCTAGTGGCTGACCGGAGTGTAGGGACACACATCAAGTAAACAAAGTTATCGTGCTCACATTTTAACTATGTGTGTTAACATGTTCACCTTTTGTGAATATACATGTGCACATCACATACATCTGCAAATCGCAATGAATTAGATTAGCCTTGACTTTCAGGTTAATGTTAATTAGGTCGCAATCTCTAATAAACATTTTTACATTTAGAGAAGACCTGCACACACCTAACGAGATCACTGAACAGCTTACTCTTCAGTGATCGTTATATATACATTTAATATATAAATAACGGATGCAAAACAACCTGAAAACTGAATAACCATGAAAACTAATTTGATGACTTTTGTATCCCAGAGTTTGGTATTTACCTTTGTATGGTAGCCTTTGTGAAACACCACATGGTGATGTATATTTCTGCTTTCCTCATACAGTACATTACATTCTGTCTGCTCCATTGCACAATGTGGAGGTGGGAAATGTGTATTGATATTTGAATGTGTGACAGGCAGAGAGCATGAAACATTTCACTCATGAGGACCTGCTGACACCCAGTTATTAGTCACTGTGTGAAGGGATGATCTACTCAGATGAGATGCTTTGTCCATGTCAGTGCGGCTCATGGAGAAGGAAGTAGTAGTATACATGACCTTTCAACACGCCACTGCTATTACTCCTTTAAACCTCAGCCTTTTTTTTTTTACCTCTGCTGTCAGCCCAAGCTTGTGAAATCTCCCCTAGCAAATTTCTTGTGCTATTTTTTCTTAAGCCACTCAACTTTTTCAAAAGCTGCTTCTGACATATAATAAAAATTTGAGCTCCATGGGTTAACTTGTCAATCTGCCACAATGGAGCGCACTCAAACACACAAGTTGGCCAAAAGGAATAGCATTAACAATTCAGATACCGCGTCAACCTGACATCTTGCTCCATATGCCACTGTCTAGAGATCCAGATGGTAAAAGAGCTGAATAACACTTGAGTCCTCACCTGTCCTCTAGTCTCACTGTGGGTTTTGTAGCTTGGATTTCATATTTTCTCCTCTAAATAAAGTGCATTTATTTTTATCTCTTATTACAGCATGAAGCCACAAAAGTGACCACAGAGTAGCCATATTATGGCGCACTTTATAACTGTTATTTACAGGCAAACAAGATGCAACGTAATTGTTTGCTGTTAGAATAATGGCATCTCTAAGCAGTTATTCCCAAGATACAAAAATCGTCAAAACAATGACTTTCCTGTGCCCCTTCGTCAAACAGTTCATCCATTACAAGGCTCTTTTTTATTTTTCATCACCACCATCATTTCTTGATTCATTTTGCCATAACCCCGGCATCAAACGACTGACATTATCACAGTCCTGAGGGTGCTGAGGGACATTACAAATTCATGCGCCCTATTGACTTTGGTTTATACATCAGACCAACCATCTGCACACACAGAGTGGCAAGTTCACAAACGCATATATAATGAGACAGAGAGAAGTTTTTGCACTTTAGACAACTCAATGTGGATGATAATGGTGACAATGGCGGTAATGTCAGAAGTTATGGGAAATAATAGGCACATTCATTACTGCAAAAAATGAGGATTTCCTCTTGAGCTGTAATGATGAACACACGCAAATACCAAGAAATGCATATATTTCATCTGTATGTGTGTGGGGTGTGTGTGTGTCAGGGGGGATACTGAATGCGAGAAATACATTTGTATTCTACTAGTTTTGCAGAAAGCATAATTTCTTCATGTGTTTGCTGGTAACTCTGTATTTATTATTTATATTTATATATAAATATTTATGTATTTAAGCAGAAGGTAAATAGTAGACCTTTAAATTTAAATACTGGTTTTGACCTGGGCTTTTTTTTAAATAAACAACTGCGGGGTTTTATAAATACTTGTATAGATACAACATACTTCTGAATACCAGGTAAACGGCTGATGCTGTTTTTTTCCTGTTTATGTTGTTGTACATGTACATTATACTATGGATGTAGTCAGCATGGATTTTTAACCTGCCCAGTGTAGGCTAGGAAAGC
This sequence comes from Channa argus, assembly GCF_033026475.1. NCBI lineage: Eukaryota > Metazoa > Chordata > Actinopteri > Anabantiformes > Channidae > Channa > Channa argus. The sequence continues at coordinate 17,040,311 of NC_090210.1, forward strand.
ACAGTCAAATATTCTTCTAACATTGTTTTTAATTAAAGTTTAGAGTAGACACTTCCTGTCTTGGGCTTCAAATCACTTTAACCCCAACCCCCACCCGAACCCGTTACTCGTTATTTTTATCTTAAAATCCAGTTTCATTTGTTTAGCCATTGAAGTTGTGCTTGTCTAATTATGTTTTTCAAGAGGTCATGTTTTTTTCAGTGGAAAGAATCCTACCTCTAGCTGCACACTTTCTGCTGCACACGTTCTCATCACCTTTGGCCTGGACAAACTCCATGTAATGGGAATATTTCCAGCCATTGATTTTTTTTTTTTTTCCATCTTTCAAACCAGCTTACTGCACATGGTGCTGCTTATAGTGATGTGTGCAAGTGCAACAACTATAAATAATAGATGACGACTTTAAAATCTGTGATGATGAAAAAGTAATGTTGTAACAAGTTTTTTTTTGGAAAGGATGCAGTTTTTGGCATTACTGGTTACTACAATACTACTAATGTGTTACATCTAGACTAGGATCAGGATGGATGTCGGGTTGTTTGGTTCCAATATTTTGGAAAGTATTTCAAAATGCTTGTGTATAAGTATTTGTGGTGATCAACATCCAAGGCTGTATTTGTAGACATAATTGTTTAGCTGAAATTTATAAATAGTTCTGTATAGCAATACTAAAGACAGCAGCACATTTTCCTCTAATTCATAGAACATGGGAATCCATTAAAAAAACCCAAAGTCTGCCATCTCTGGTGCTGATGAAAATGCCAGAGTGTCTCCAGCTAGAGCCATCTGATAGACATAACCTTTAAGTGGGCCATTAGGAATATATTAAAACAGACTCATTTCCTGGGGACATGTCACTGATGAATTATTAAAACATCTAAAACAGGGCTAACCATCTGCCTTCTTCTCCCCTAAAAAAGATCACCAGTGATAAGGAGTTAACACCACTGATGTAAAGTTAACCCATTAAACAGAGATGAGATGAAATTTAAATTCCCACTGGCAGGATATGGACACAGCCAGGAATCTGCCCACAAATCACTAGGCAGGGATTTTGATATAATTTTTGTATTGATTTAGCGTTTGGCCCTGCTGACTTTCCCAGAGTGAACCTCTGCCCTGGCCAATCAGTATGCAGTCAAAATCAATGGGCCGAGCAAACACACAAGGGTAAAGCGGGACCTTTAACTGTGCGTTCCCAAAGATTCTCCGGCTACAAAGAAATCAAAAGCTGCTGCGTTAAGTCAAAGTAAGCAAGAAATCAATTTTTGCATCTTTAGAAACTATTTAAGGGGCAGCTTGAGACTGAATTAGAAAGTGAAATAAAATGTAAATATGGGATGAGTGATAAATGGTGACACTTAACCGGCGAGAGGCCTCAAGCAAAAGAGGAAACCTTATGCAGATGAAATGCAATGTGACCATGACAGAAGCTCTATAATTTGCCTTGTAGGACTCCAGCATAGGCATGGCCTACTGAATAGTTTGCTGATATTTAACAAATCATTTGGGCCAAGAACAGATGTTTCCTGCAATTTCTTAAAAAGTGGAAGTGTACACATGCACTACTAGCACCTGTAGTGTTACAGTTTTGATATTTACCGTTTCACTTTGCATTACAGGCTGTCAAATTACAGCCTGATTTTGTTATTTGTTTATAGAGGTTGTACAGTGTGATAATAATGTATTGGCCAGATACATTACTTAAACAAACATTTTTGATAAAGTGCCCCTATATTTTAATCCTGGATGACTCTGTATTGTCAACAGGTCACTCTTAGTAATAAACCCAAAGATAATTACTATTCATCTGTGCAGCTCATCTCTTCAGCTTATTTTATTGTTTTGGCTTCACAAACAGAATTTCAGTGTTTTTGACTTAGTTCAGGCAGATCATCATCAACCTTCATCAACCCTGTGTTCAACAACAGCCCTCTTTTTATTTTACACTTTCATTCCATACACCGAGAAAGTTGGTGGGGAACCAAGATGGTGGCGATCAGCTTTTCTTCCATTTTGCTCAAAAATTCGCTCTCTGGCCTGGTTTCCTCTGTAATTACAACATTAAAACTTTGCAGAAAGTTGACCTTTTATCAGCCTTTTCTTTCTCATTGCTCACCTTTTTTCTCTGTCTCACAGAGTGGGGTGTACTGAGAGACTGTCTGCTTTATTATTATTATTTATTAACAACGAATGGGAACTACGCCTCCGTATGCAAAACAGCTGCTGTATTTACTGCTTCTTCTCCTGCCCCACGTGACCAAAAAGATTAGTTGATGGAGTTGTAATAGTAAAATAAAAACTCGAATTTCTCTACTGCAATCACCCATACCATATAAAAACCAATATACTCCCGTATATCTTTAAAAAGCTAATATTGATGTCGTAGGGTATGTCTCCTATTTTATATGTCTCATCTTTTTGTTTGCTGCAAACTTTAAAAAGTATATTTCCAGAAAAAGCCTTCCAGTGGACAGTGTTTATCTTTAATAAATGGTTGAATATAATTGCACCTTGGCTTTTAAAGCTTCTGGTCCAGACTTATTTTTAGCCTTAATGAGTACACAGTCTTATGTAATGCCACAGTATGGTCACATTATAGCGTGACCATAGCAAAGCTGAAAAAAAGCTTTCTCCTTTTCCCAATTACCAGCTTGTTGCAGAAGCCCAACACACACTCTCGTTTTTCTTTGCGTTTCCATTTCACACAGTCATTCACCAGCTCTTAGGTGCACAGAGTTAGACAGCTGCGTGTAATCTTTCAAATGTTTGCACTGCAGGGTGTAGGTTCATGTGGGTTTGGAATGAACTGATGCTTGTCCATAGCTTTGTTTCCAGGCTCAGGTTGCTGGTATGCAGGATGCCAGACAAACAAGCAAAAGGGTAGAAGCTCGGAGGAGAGAGGAGAAGATGGCCTCCTTGCTGAGCTGGCAGGGAAAGGATTATGACTGGGGCATCATGCTTGGGCAGCTTGGGCTCAAGGTGCGTAAGAGAGGGCAGCAACTGGCTCATGGGGACCACAGATGGAGCCTCTGGATGGGGAATGGAGAAACCTGGTCAAACATTTCAGATAGGATTGTGGATAAAACCCTCAGCATATCATACACCTACTCAGTCATGAGTCAGACTGTTCCTGTCCTTTTGGTGCAGCTTGTAGGTCATGTTTACTGATGCAGGAAAACAAGAAACAGAAGTCATTACTTCCTCTGACTGTCATTCTTATCTACGTTAACAATGTGATAACTAAGCCTGACTGTTCAGGACATGACTCTCCTGTGATGTAACTTAATAATCTGTTAATTACATTATTCAAAAAAATTTGATTATTCTCCAAATATGCAGAGGTTAAAAAAGTAAATCATCGAGTGTGCATTACTAAACATTACCTATATTCTTCTATATCTTCTCACATTCTGGAATGAGTTCCTCAAATGTGACAAAATCAATGGGATTGTTAACATATACTGTGGGTGGTTGTGAGTTAACTGTCCACAGTAATGACCTGTTTTTGCTGAGAAAGTGAGAAAAGCTTTACGGAAAGGTGGAAATCCGGGAGATTTTGAATAGATTTTGACATCACAAGTGTTGTTTAGTGGTCATTTCGGAAGGGATTCTTGCACTACACTTGAACCGAAACATTGTGATCTCTACTGTGATCATTTGTCGAAAAAGTTGACCATAACAAGACTAAGTTTAGAGTTTTTGTCAGATTTTTTGCCACAAAATGTAGGTGTTTATATCTTTTGTAAGTTTGGTCATTCTTGATATTGTTACATATTTTGATATTGTTCTAACCAGCCTGTTTTCATATTGATCTTTTACTGCTGCTACTCCCTTAACTGTCTAAACGCAGCTGTAAGACAGATATTTCTCAATGTTCTATCAAAGTTGACGAAGGAAATAGTCACAAGGGAGATGTTCTTTATAATAGACAGGAACACTCATAAATAGCAGGACATGTTTTCTCTTACAGTTTAAGAAAATGAAATCGCAGATGGGCTTTTCTTCACATCAAACAACGTTATAGGCTGATTTTGTGCCCTACATTTGTTCTCTCCAACACTGTGAGATTCTCAAACATTGCCTCGCCATAACAGGAAAGTAATCCAAACTAACTCAAATATTATTTCACTCTGAAAATGAGGTTTAAACATGTCACCAGGGAAAACGATTATTTTTTTTTATGGGGAATTGCATTTTTTTCACAACACAAGAAACCAGCAGCTGTAAAAATATGTACGCTTTCATAAAGTAGGTATTGGCTGAATCAGTTCTGTTTGCCAATTTGTAATGCTGAGTACAAAGAACACAGAGTGAAGCTGTTCATATTGTATCATGATAATAACATTTTAAAAGAATGCTACAATGAGTCCATTTGGGAAAGACTAAAATGTGATAAACAAAAAAGTAATGAAGATTTTATGTCCGTAATCTCCTGTGCTTTAGGGGGGGAAATGGTTTATTTCAGGTTTGTGGTGCACTCCGAGGCTTCAGAACATTACTTAGCATGTATGCAACATTAGCACTGTCAGCATCCCCTGCTCAGTGCAGGTCACGCAAGCAAAGGCACTTCCTCCAGAAATAAACCAAGACCCTGACACACAGACCTCCCTTTTTGTCTTGTACTGTTTATGTTTTCTTGACCATTGTGGCCTGATACCATTCAAACAGAGGAGAGGAGACATCAAATCCTCTACAGACATTTCATGTGTATTTGAAAACAGCTTTTTGCCCATAAATAGCACTCAGGCTAAATAATTGATGAGGAATTTGTTGAAGATGTGACTAAAGCTGTGCATCCAGTACAGCTGCCTGATGTCTTCAGTGGGAGATTTGTACTATGTACAAAAAATAATAGGTTTTATATCAAGACAAATATATATAGAAATGTGTTGCTGTTTTTAGTCTTTTGTCTCCTCAGCTAAAATATTATCATGTAAAAATTAAATAGAGCATTAAAGAGTGAAGGGGATTAAGGTTTTTTTTAATTGCACACTGTTGGAATTTCAAGAAATTCCATTGAGAAATGTAAACCAGAGTCTATTGATTATAATGCTAATGGATATATAAAGAGCAGGTGAACACTATCTCTAGTATGAAAATCTCTAGTATATCTTCTTGTCAGATGTAGTTCGGAAGTATTTAGTTGATGTTAAATACTTAGAAGGCATTTTAGAGTGGACAAAAATGAATTTGAGTTTTGTCTATTGAAGTTTTAAACTCTTGTGCTTAAAAGAAAACACATGATTGTCCTATGATTGGGCATTTCTCTGCTTTAAGGAAGCTAAACAAACTCTAAACACACTTTTATCCCCAAAAATGGTAGCAAGTGTTTTAGCCACGAGCTTATTTTCTGGAAGAATGAATTATGCCACCCAAAGGAACAGTGTGTCTGGCTGATGTGTTTTTAATCATTTTTGGACAACTACAGAGATCTGTGGCACAGATGACTGAGCTAATCCAGCCTGCAGGCTGATAACTAACTTGTTGTTAGCTGAGAAAATACGGTGACTGTGGACATTACAAGTAATTTAGAAAATGACATTGGCATTCAATTGGATTTGTGTTTCCGGTCACTTAGCAAAGCAAATTAATTATCCCCCCCACCCCCCACCCCCCTTCCACACACACACAGAGCTCTGTTTTTGGTCTCCACCAACGTAAAACATCTGGCTTTTTGTCAGTCAGATGTTACACAATGTTCCCTAGCTGGTCCCCAACATTTTTTTTTTTGCTTGCATAAAACACTTGAAAAGTGCAGCTTTGATCTTTATAGAACAGCAGTGGTTGGAGCTGATTTTTTCTCAATCAATGTGACACATGGTCTTTTACCACCAAACAGCCTATTTTCCATCAGACTAATGCAAGAACTTTCCTAAGGGAACGAGGAAGTTCAAGGGATAAAAGCAAATATTTTGTTTTGGTTTTCTTCTTAGACTTTTCTAACCAGTTCAGGGATTCAAACTGGCAACCTCCTGTTCAGACCCTCTCTTCTCAGACCTTTTAACTGCTGCCAGCTCATGGAGCTTTGTGCTATTTTATATTTTTTCCACCGCTCTGTTAGCTGTGTGACATCCTAAGGAAGATACTAGAAAACCACTGTAATAGAAGGCATTTTTTTAGCAGTGTGTTTTAGCACACAGGGGCCAGATTAGTTCCCAGTCTGTTTCCTATACGTGGGAAAAATAAGTCCAGGATTGAAATGAATTTTCAACAAAGGACACTGTTTGTCATGTTTTATTCAAATTGTTAACATTCGTTTTAGGATTTTTCAAAACATATATATTTATCTATCCATCAGTGCATCTGCTTATCTAAATAGGAAACGTCCACTACATTAGGTACGCCTGTACAACAGCAGCTCTGCCATAAATTTTACTTTTCCAAAGGTATATATTTTAAGTTGAAACCGTCAGAAAGGTGATTATTTTAACTTAAAGTAGGTCTAAAGTTAAAACTATGACTACCGTAGTTTTAACTTTAGACCTACTTTAAGTTATACTTGGCATATATAGCAAGTTGTGTGGATTGCTGCAATAGAAAAGTGGTGGGTGGGGGCATTGCACTGTACATTTTACCAAATGTGAGTGGATCTCAGCAGTGGCGTGTAACACAGTCATTCCCAGTAGCCACTTTGGCAGGTTAAATTGTATAGATAGTTTTTAAATTGTAGTCTGCAAGGCCATCTCAGATGCAGTATGACACTACGAGGTCACTACCTGCACACAGTGTTGGCTCATTAGTCCGTCATACAGCCGCTAGTGAATGTCGACACACTACACTGTAAACAAGACGGGCCTCTGGAGAACATGGTGCAGATGTGAACTGGAGGAGATATGTGGTGGCACATGAAAAGTGTAACAAAACCCAGAGATGGGCTTGTCAAAATAATGGGTGAGGTGTTCAGAGCTTTCAGGGATGTGGACAATATGAAAGTATCTCAGAGTTGTGGTTAGCAAAAATGCTGGTGGCTATAGTCAGCAAAAACAAGTTGATGCCAAACCCTGGTTGGGTTAGTTTGCACGTGGGAGTCAAAGGCTTAACAAACACAGTATGTGCACACGTATATATGGATTCAGCTGATGGTACTAAATAATTGAGAGTTGGTAATAAAAGAAATGGTGCACACTGGAGTGAGAGATGATTGTGGCTGTAGGAAGAAGGCGAAGGGATTTCCTGCTGGCATTAACACGTGACTATTCATGTGTGGATAGTGAGAGGATGAAGCCACACATTAGCAGACCTGTTTGGCTGCTGGCTTCATGGCTTGCCCTTTCTGCCTCTTTAATGCACACGCACTCAGCATAGTTTATTGCGTGGCAAATAAGTCAAATGAAATGGAAGAAATGTAACTTGAGGGGCTTTTGACTGCATCTGGGATTACAGTGGTATAAAATATGAATATACAAATATTGAATTAATGAGTAACAAAAAATGACTCTGGGAATTTAGTTTGCTGCTTTGTGCAATAAGTTGTGATAGGAAGCAGAGATGCAACGAAGAAAATGGGACCAAACTGTGTTTAGCAACATTGCAGTTTGTAATTAAAGCTGTATAATAGCAGGATGTATGTACCTTATGACATAACAGTGGTATGACATTACATAGGTTTTCATAAACAGTAGGAAATTACTTTAAAATATCATATTGAAATGGGTGTGGATTTCACTGTGAAAGAGTAGCTCAGAAAACCAAGACCAGAGCCTGCTTTGGTTTGTGAGTGAAATATAGGGAAATGATACAGCCACCCACAGGTAACGTATGGTCATATGGAGAATAGAGAGCATCAGCATCACCTCTGATGGTGTTTATCAGAGCAGCTGTTTGTATGATTTGCATGTGTTAACAATGCCAGCATAAAGAAAGTCAAATATGTTAAGTGCACACTGGAAGTTTTACTTGCAGCATGAATTCTGCTTTTCACTTGACAGGCAATAAAAACATGCTGCTGTGATAGCTGTCCACAGTTGTAAAATCCTCCAGCATAGTGCAGTTTAATACACAGCCGTAAGGTGTTCTGATGTCGAATACATCTTAAAGCCGTGAATGTATTACTCAAAGTGGACACGAGGGATTGTGTTTTATCTTCTAACTGCTACCTGTAGTGACACCCACGCACTGGTGTAGCCCCTTTTATTTTGTTGCTGCTGCTGTTACTGCGCTAGGAGAACCGACTCTCTGCCTCACACATCACTACAACTGACACAGTTGTACAAAGTCCTTGTGCTATACATTATAGTTGTTATGTGGGTATTATACCTCTGGTGCACTGGAACAACCGGCTTCATAAACAAGAATGCATACACAGAGATGAATGAATCTAACCTACATGTATTGGAATTAAATTCTAAAGGAGAGACGTGTGAGACCTGACCAGGGCCCCAAAGTAATCTTGAGGTTGATTTTTACACTAATTATTTCCCCATAGAGCCATTTCAGCTTTGAAACAAATGCAAGCCACACATTTCAGATCTGACTCCTACCTTAATTTATTCAAACCATCTTTACAAAGAGGAGGCAAACAAGTCCCTGTGCTCTGAGTTATTGCTATGACCTTATAATAAAATACCTCTGAATTTGGATTAATCTGGTACACAAAAAAATAATAACATACATATAATGCTAGAGTCATGATGGAAGTTTAAAATATCTTTTTTAATTTCTACTTTACTAGCTCCCTTTTGATTGTAGCTGCAGTGACAATAGTGTGCCAGGCTTTGATTTGCTGCTATTTATAATCAGCTGTATCTCTGAAGTAATATAACGAGAGTAGACCTGCAGTATAGGTCACATTTGTACTCATTTCATCAACTTCTTCCAGATTTCAATTAAACCCTGCTGAAGATGTTTCAGTCAAGGTAGCTCAGTGAAATGTGGATTTGTGACACTTGGGCTGACCTTTTGAGTAAATGCCTTTCACAGCACATCCATCTCATGCATTACAAATGTCTTGTGTTATTCAAAAGGTGACTGATTTTTCATGTGCTCTCCACTCTTATCTGATTGTTAGCATGATATCAAACACTTTGCTTGAAAGAAGGAGGGGTGAGAGGTGCTTTTTTTTTTTTTACACGGAGAGGTGTAAATGGTCCAAATGGGTGCACGCAAAATAGCCACATTTTGGTTCAGATTCAGACTACTAGCCCAGATATACATTTAGCCCAGGCTTCCGTTTACTGATGCTTGCGTGTAGACAACAGCAACATCAACGAAGCAGCATTTTTGTACGTTGAAGGTTAGCGACAAGGGGGCAGAATCTAATCAACCCTGGCTCATAACGGCATTTCTTTCTCATTAATTTGTGCTTTTCACAACGCAAGCAGAAGCCATGGCAACACCGGACAGATACACGTACATACTGATAGTTGTGGACAAGCTCGGTACATTTTTCCCCCGAAAGTTCGGCAATTATTGTTGCGATTTAATCCTGTGGTCAACATAATTTAATACTGCCCCACCAGTAATACGTGGGACTGCATCTCAAGTACATGCAGAGAAGCTACTCAAGGGTGCCATGTAGCGTAGATTTACATGTAGATAAAAGCAGCAATAACTGAGACCTAAGGAAGAAGCTAAATGTTCTGTTAGCCAAAAGAATTTACACCTGTGTTCAACAGAGCAATATAATGTGTTGCAGCTTTCTTTTGCTTCTTTCTTTTGCGTCACTTTTCTTATCAACCGTGTTTCCGGCCCCATCAGCAATTGTTTTACAGCAGCGTAAAGCTCTGATAAACACATCGTGTTTGGTTGTTTAGTTATGGTGTGAGGGAACCAGTGCCTGAATAAAATATTTCCTGAATATGTGGCTTTGGTTTAGTAGACCACGCTTTAAGTAAATTGTTTAATTACCGACACTTGGCTGCTGTCATTGAGCAGGTTGGAAAACCAAAACAGAACATCTGAGTCATATCAATGAATGTAGATTGAGAAAATGTAGCTATGCAAATGTAATATGATTTGGTTTAATGAGTGCTCCCTAAAATGTTCTCGGAAATAATAATTTAAAACGATGTCATGAACTTGTGATTACATGATTATGAAACAGATTGACTAATTAAAACTAACAATTACATGCAGCCACCATATATTGTTTTAATCTTTACAGATGGCTTTGGTCTCACCACACTGCACTAGGGATTTTCAGCACATGCCAATTACCTTATCTTCCACGCTTGAAATGAAGTGTTCAGAAACGGATTCCTGTGATAGTATATTACATACAAAAACAGATGCACAATTGCTCTCAATTCAGTTCTTTATCATTGTCTGTGGTCACGCTGCAGTTTCAGGTCATGTGTTATCAGCTGGACTGTATTGGCCTATAGCTCTTCACAGTCTCTATTGCTGACAAGAGAATGACTAATATACCGGCAGGCTTCGATTGAAAAGGAGTCACACTTAAGTGAGTACAGGCTGCTACTGTCATATTTGTTACCTATTTCAACAGCTTGCCTCTGAAAGAGACACGATTAGCAGTAGGCTGTGACATCATCGGTGTTAAGCCCGACAAAGACGTCCGTTAGGGGGAAATGTCACAGTACCTGAAGACAGGAATGATGAAAAACCCTAATTATGCCTCTGTTTTTTATAGTTGTGATGACTTAGTTTTGAAATGGGTAATAAAAGATGTGATTTACTCTGACAGACCTAAATAATTGATTACAAATAATAAAGCTGAAATTTACCTTCCCTGCATTTGACACACTGCTCAACACACTTAGTTTTGAATGTGTTTGCTAGGCTGAAAATTACTTTGAAGTGGCCACGGGTTGGCTCGAGTTTCACCAAATTATGTCAGAAGCAAACACAATCATAACATTTATAGTATTAAATGCTCTCTCTGCAGAATTTGTATATGCATTTTTTTTTTAAATCACATTTTGTGTTATGATTTCTTTGAACCCCTTTGGCTGGCAAATAAGGGTCTTTTGTCCCCAGTATGAGGAGAAAGCAATTCTTTGTTTCTGAAGAATTGCCAGTGGAACACCGCACCTGCCTCTGGCACTGCTAGGCATTCCCTGCAGATCACCCCGGGTATGTGCATTGGCACAGAGGTTCATAACATTGAGCCAACACACAAACATGCAACTCTCACATGTGCTAGTTGTGACACACACACTATTCCCCCCTTTAGCTCTTGAAAGTAAGAAGCAACTACGACTTTGGCAGCACTTATATTTAGCTGCTGCAGTCCTTTTTAGGTGTAGTGACGTCTCCCCAGCTGTTTTTATCAACTCACTCTGTTGGGCAGGCAACCCCGCACTGCTGCATTATTCATGCTCTGCTATAGAGACGAGGAATCGGAAGTCCCAACCACTACTTTGATGGCATGCAAAGACAAGGGGGGGGGGGGCTCTCTGCACCACTTACATCTGCTGTCACCGGTGCTTTCCCTGCTGTTGTGATCGCCTTGTTGAAGGCACAGAAGTGTTTGTGTGTGGAGAGCCCATTCTTTCGTGGCGTGGTGATATTTTGTGGGCATCCACAGTAGGTGCTTACATGTGTGCATAGGTGTTATGGGTGTGCATTAAATCACAGATGTACTGTATGTCCTAAGCCTTCTGCTCACATGTACATGGAGAATGACATTTTGCATAATATTATTTTCATCTTGTATTCCCTTCGGTATTGCATTAATGCAATATGTTCATTAAAGTGATTCATCAACTTCATAGCTTTGGGTTTCCCTTGCACAGGCAGCAAAGGAACACAGCTCCCCTCTGTACCATAAATATCATTCATGGTGAAACACCTTCCTGAGGCTTTGTCAGAGACAAATCTCATCACTAGCTTGGATAAAATATGTCAACGTACATGACTGGGTAATTACATAATCTGAACATTCTGATAAAGCAACAGATTTGATGGAAAAATGAGAAACGTGTGTCCGTCATCAATCACATTTCTAAAGTCTTGGTGACAAGATTGCGGCTGTGAGGAAAATTGCTGATCCTCCATCATAGAAATCTTTTTGGCAGTCTGATGTTGTAGAAATGCAGCAAAGCCAAATAGAATGATAGGACCACACACACACACACAAACACCAAAGCCAGCGCTCCAGAAGTGAAACCGTAAATGAAACCTTAATATAGGCAAATGACAATGTGACTATGTATGCTGATATTTGCTGATTTGTGCATTTGCATAAATGGCTGAGTCTGATTGACAGCACAAGTTCCTGTGTTGACTTAGTGTGATTAAGCTGGAGGTGTGAGTGCACTCTACTGGCAGCATCCTCCATTTGTCACCATCTTGTGCCGAGAGATGGGCCGGCGGGCGCCTGTTGGACCAGAGAGCTCCTGTCTGCCTCTCTGTAATCCCACTTTTAGCATGTACAGGCACGTTTATGGCCCCCGACAACACCCATCTCATGGAAACTAATCCATTGATCCCTCTCCGTGTGTCAGTCACAAAAGCGGTTAGAGCTATGAGCTGCAGAGCTATGCTATGTCAAGTGTGGCCCTCAAAGCTTTGGAATGGGAAGTGTGAAAGTAATTTAGGATGCAAATGGTCAAATGATGGCTTTGTGTATGTGGGGCATACAGAAAAAGAAAATATGTAGTTAAAAAAGGGGGTGTAGTAATTATGACTGAACTAATTTAACATGCACCGTGGAAAGTCATGTATGACTACAGCACATTTTAATTAATCATATGTTTTGTTAGTTTTTTTTTTAATTATTATTAACATCTGAACACAAATAGGCCATGAAATGCCACTAGGAAGCACATGTTATCATCCTGTGGGGCTCAGGAAAGCTTTTCCTCTCTATATATATCTTGTCTAGAACTATTCCCCAAATATAAAATGATATAAAAGGCTTTATGAAAGAGACTCATTGGAGAGTAGGGCAATGAAAATGCCATCCGGCGGAAAATCTAATAAGCATTCTCTCTGAATCGGCGAATAAGGCAGTGGCATGTACGGGAAGCCTTTCACAGGGTGATCATGTATTAAACAGACTTCCCCTCCTCAAATATTCATGGGCAGAGATTTACTCATTAATCTTTTATTATCTTCTATCTCTCTGTTTTGCATACATGGGGAGTTTGGCTCTGTTACTGCTTACAATCACCTTCATTTCACATTTTCCTGCGTGAGGGTGCTTACAGTTTCATACTGTTGAAACTCCCTGCATGCAGCAGGTGAATCAACCTCGGTGGTCGAATTTAAATTGTACTTAGTTTCCAACATCGAAGAGTTAAAATGTTCTGTATGAATATAAAAAGGCAAAGGCTTTAAAGTTCCCCTTCAAGGATCCACACTCATATCAGAGCCTATAACTGCACACAGACATGCACGACTGCTCTCCGTTCAGTTCAGCCTGCTACAGTCTGACAAACAGTTTAAGACTGACATTACTGAAAAGGAGGCAGGCTTGAAAACAATGTCTTTGCGGGGGATTAAAGAGTATCTGTTACGTAGTTGTGCCATCATCAGCAGGGAACCTGACAAAGATGTCCATCAGGAGGAAATGTTACTTCTGTCTGGAAAGACTAACATCATTGTACCTGAAGGCAAGAATGATGAAAAATGTTAGTTTTCAGATTTTGTTTTTTATATACTTAAGGTAAGCTTTAGGTAAGGATTCACATCAGAGCCCAGTTCTTTTAAACTCATTTGTGTGATGCTGTGATGTGAACAATGTGTTCTAAATTAGACTTTTTGGGAGAAAAAGTACAAACTGTCGCTCAGAGATGAAAGAAGCTTCTAGTCGGTGGAGGGCAGCAGTTCACTGACTGCGTACTTGGCTTGCCAGAACCACCCCAGCATGATTAAGGACGTGCTGTGATGTTATCCCAGTGGTTACTATAGATGAGTATAGGAGGGAGAAGCTTGGAGAAACTGTGTAGGACTTCAGGGGGACACTGGTGGGCAGGGGCTTTATCGACCTGCTCCCTCAGATTCCTGTTAATAATGTACAGGGACTTCACACGCCTACACATGTGGACAATGTGCAGATGGAAATGTGCAGACACAGAGATGGTAGAGGACATGAGAACAAACAAGGCGTTATCCTATAAATATAGCACACGTTCACAATCAAAAAGAGACATTCACATGAACTCAATAATAGCACAAATGCCTGAATACTGCATGTGAGGAAAAACGGATTTAAATGAGGCAAAATTTAAATGTTGTCGCTGATAATGACTTTTCTCACTGCTATTCATCCCCTACCATCATCGTCGCCATGGTTCTTAGTAGTGCAGACCTTGTTATCCTGTCCAGTCTCTTCGTGCTCTGACTTACTGATAACAATGCAATTAATCAGAAGCCCTGGGTAGAGTTAGTTTCTGGCAAAACTGAAATTTAGCCACCGGAAAAGTTGATAATTCATACCTTAACCTTCACTGGAAATAAATGCACAACTTTTAGACCACACAATAATTTTGGTGAGTTGCAAAATAACTCCAGGGAACAATATGTTATGTTTGTAATGTTCTGTCAAATGACAGAAAAGACATGTATGTCTTTTCTGTTAAGAGCCTTAACAAACTGTGAGCTCGGAACACTGGAAACTGCTCTGGTTGTTTGTTATTGATTTCATATAGGAAAAAACAACAACAATGTTTTGAGGCTTTCTTGTTGTTCTTCCAGTTCACTGATATGACTAATGTAATAGTGAATCAATGTTGTGCAGAACCAGTCAGCTCATGCTGTTCCTGCTGGTCATCTGGCTTTAAAGAGGTATGCATGTCTGCCATCTGTTGTTATTTGGACCCCCGCTGGCACCATTCAGTTATGCATCGATTCAGATCCATTGACACATTGTCAGACTTTTATTCAGCCCCACCTCAAGTAAAACCGCCGTATATACAGTAGCTCCTATAAATATGTTAGTCCCAGCTAAACTGTGATGCTGTATGTATAATATATGAAGAAAATCTATTGTCACATACATATAAGTACCTTAAGACAGCGTTAAGACATGCTTTAAAAATGCACCTCTGCAGCCTCTTAATATTTTTAAATATGGTGGCCAAAACTTTAGAACCTTATAATGCACTCTAGTACGACTCTATTACCCACTATGACATCAATATTAACAACATAGTAGAATTATCACCTTTCTGGCAGTTTCAACCTAAAAACTGAGAAGCTTGTAAAAGTACAATTCATGGCAGAGCCACTGTATTGGATTGCATTACATTGCACTGGTGGTCATAATGTCTACAAAGCACTTTACACTGCTTTTCATTCACCCATTCACACGCACACACACACACACAGATGAGTGAGCTGCTATGCTGCTGGTCTGCACTCACTGGAACCAACTAAGTTGGTTCACTGTCTTGCTTAAGGACACATCTGAACTTGGGCATCCTCACTTTAAGGCATCCTTATTTTGTATAAACTGCATTCATTAGTTGAATTTGTTTTTCGGCTTATCCTGTGATTTCAAGGTTGCCACAGCAGATCATTTGTCTGCATTGGCACAGATTAGGCACAGTTATTACGCTAGATGCCCTTCCTGACGCAACCCTCCCCAATTCTGTAGGGCTTGGGAATGGTGCTCCGCGTCCGGGGATGAAGATGGGCTGTTGGGCGTTCAATGTCTTGCCCAGGGACACTTAGACAAGTGGTCGCGAAGAGCGGGGCGCAAATAGTGAAAATCTTTCTGCAACTGTTAATAATTAATGATTTAACAATTTTTTTTTTTTTTTGCACAAATTGACAGATCTGCTCTGGCTTCAGCTTGTTGAATATAAGAATTTGCCTACTTTTATCCCTATCTGACTATCACTTAGAAAACTTAAACAGAAACAAAAATTATAAGAAGATGAATATATAATTCAGCTTAATTTGATATCATACTATATGAGCTGTAATGTTGTCTTTAATTCCGTAAATGTTAATATTCATCCTCAAAATTCAGCCACAAGTGAGGTTTAATTAAACAAAGAGGCCTAAAGTGTGGCAAGCAACAATGTCTGTGGTGTATAACAGGCATGGCTGGATGTAGATCAGCAGGGGGATTTTATGTCCTGTTAAACACAAGATAAAGTAATAAAACATGTGTCTTTGACCTGACCTGAGTTCAATTCCCAGTGGCCCTTGAAACTAATATCGCACCACGCCATCTAGATCATACATGACACACCATCTATTGTCCCTCTCGTCTCACTTATGAGTGGTTACGGTGAGTCGGCAAAGCACAGAACAAAAGAAACCCCCTTTGTGTCTTTGAGTTTGCAATAAAAATCAATTCACTGTTAGAAATCTTTATGCAGCGCTGTTATAACACTAGAGTTCAAGTCACTCTCTGTGTTCAGTCGTCTGTATCAGCAATGACCTGCTAGATGTGTTTTTGAAGTACCCTTCAAAGGCAAAATGACAGAGGACACACAGAAATCCCAGAAGTTTATTTGCCAGTGCTGGATGCATTCAGGCAATCACGACTTGGCTGACGATAACTAATGGCAAGTCCTGAGATTCACAGAGTGAACAATGAATCTGATTCAAACAGCACGTAGCACTGTCAGCAGTACAGTTCCAGCTGAAACAGATGGGCAGATGAAACAGCTGTGTGTCTAAATTAATAGTGTGTGGAGCATCGAGCTGACAGTCTGTCTCAGTGGACAGTGTGTGTTAGTCACTCATAAAAACTGTAATCACATTACAAACACTTTTGAAAGGTACAGTAGGTGATGCCTTGTTGGATTATTCAAACAGATTTTCAGGGTATTACAATCACTTTTTTGTCTGATCCATGCTTTTCGTGCTGTCATGTGAAGTGGTCTGCCATGTGGTGTGTTGCACTACGACCATCTGTCTTAAAATTTCAAATAAGGCTGTGTTTTTGTGCCTTAAACACAAGAGAGCGATAATTAGGAGGAGCACACACAGACTGAACATGCTACATAAACTAGCATGTGTGACCACTTTGGGTCTGAACTCAACAACAAACTAAACTTCACACGCACATCTGACATAGTAGGGCCAGCAAAAGATATTGTTCCAACAGAGACTGGACATCAGTGGTATTTGTTGGGGGTCATTTTCTTTCAATTTCTGGCCACCAGACAAACAGAGAAATTAGTGAATGTGTTTTCAAACGTCATCTACTTTTATAAAATAATTGTTTTACAAGATGAGGACTGAGTTGCTGTTTTTTCAAAGATGCATCCAGTGTTTTTTCCTATGTCTGATAAATTGAAGCGCACAGCTGCCCCTACAAGCCTTTTTGGGGGGCTCTACCCAAGACAATCCTGGCAAGGGGAAAATCTTACAGGGTCTCCACACAGAAACACGATTGTGTGGAATATTATTGGATTCACTAAAGAAGGCACCAGTTTAACAAACTTGATGAGCAGTCCAAAAATATTTTTTTTCTCCACTGAAAACTATAATTTGGGAAAGAATGTCAATTTATATTTGCACTCTGCAGATAATTAGTGTAAAAGAAACTCCTGAGACATTGTTACAGCTGAGAAAGAGAGGAATGGCAACATTTGACGGCACATATGCCCTGACTTTACCCAACTCTTCTCTAACAAAAGTACAAATGTTTCACATGATAATGAGCACTTTTATCTTAATAAGCAATTAAAACCTACCTGAAAAGCATTTCTGTGCCACTGCATGAAACTGTAGACTAATAATTTGCTTTTAAAGTAGCATCATTTATCTTTAGTTTAAAACTATTCTAATTCTAAAAGCGTGACCCTCACCTATGGGAAACAAATTCAATTTGAGCACGCAACATCTTACATACTCGCTGTAAAATAAAATCTTTCTTTATATAGATTGTGTTTATCCATTCCTACCGTGCTGCTGTGCTTATATTCCCTTATGCGAGGCTGCACTTACATACAACACTATATTTTTCTGTCAGTCACTATCATCTCAGGCTGCTTCACAACAGCTGTCTAGATAAACCTGCTGCAGCGTGACCTGTGAAACACACTGAGCTGCAAGAAAAGTTCAACATGTTTGAAGGTCCCTTAGTTTGCAAAGAGACACTAGAGAAAGAGATTCTGTCTTCTGTTTACAAAGAAGCTCTCTGCTGTTTTATCTCTATGGGATATGTTTCCCCCCCCTCCCCTAAAGGTTCACTGTGGTTTGAATCTGCCTCATGGATTAGTAGTCCACAGGATGTGTCACCAGGTTGAGGGTGTGTTGCTATTGGGAAATGCCTCTGAATACACAAACATCTGACATGTGGTTTTGATACTGTCTAATGGTTTCTGATGAGAAAGAAATCATCTCGAGACAAAACTTTTCCCATCTATTCTTTGGAGAGAAGAACTAAAAAAAAAAACTCTCTCAAGCTTCAGCACCACATTCTCAAGGATATTACAATGAAAGTGAAATTTTATTTCAATTGTATTTCATCTGAGCTAGATGTCAAGTATGCTCAAGTCATATTAATTTATAGTCTGTTGAGCAGGATTTCTCACAAACATGCACACTGTATATCATTGTAATGTTTGATCTTCCTCAACCTGAACATTAATAAATGTTGTGATCTGATCATGTAGATAAATATGAGACAAAATATGAATTGTAGGAAAGATCTTCCAACATTATGTCAGAAAATATCATCACGTACAAAAAATATGAAATCATTTTTTGTATTTCTTTGCAAACAACTGCAAAAAATATGTGATTAGAAAAGCCACTCAAGACACAAACCCTGTTGTGTGGAATGGACCATGTTGGTCAAACTAAAGATGACCTAAAGGTCAGCGTCGCCAAACAGTTCACAGTGACAGTACAATTATGTCCAAGTCAAGCAAATCCTGTAGATCTGAGCTGAATCTGCAAGATCACTTAGGCAATTTAGTAGGAAGGTCCCCACCCCCAATTCCCACCCCCAACTTCTATCCTCATCCCTTATCCAGAGCAAGTGATTCAGACTTTGGATGAGTGCCGCAAAATAAATCTGCACACTTAATTTAGTTGAGGTTTTATGGTCAGTAGGGAGGTTAAGATCCCTTGTTTTCTCTGGGCAAATAAATCTAACACGTCCATGTTCACAAAAGTGCTTCACACTTGCACCATACTATGTGAACCTTGTCTCTCATTCACTTCTCATTCACAGCTCCAGTTAGCTCTGGGAGACTTGCACAGAAGACTTGACTGTTGACCGGCTGTGATCACTCTCATTGTTTTAATTATTAGCTACAGAGGAGTTATTCCATCATCTTGTTATTTATTCTGATTTTAGAGAGGTTTTATTCGACTGAAGGTAACAGCAACATATCTTTTGAAGCTTTTGTGCATTTTTTACGTCATGTTTATGTATTTATGAATGCATGCATGTGCACATACATGCATCCTTGCCCCTAAAAAGGCAAGGATCACGGGACCTAATAAATACAGACCCATTTCCCACTTCTGTGGTCATGAAGTCTTTTGAGCACCTCATCTTGTTCAACCTCAAGGACATTAGAGGCCCCTTCTGGAGCCCCTGCAGTTTGCCTACAGAGCCAACAGATCTGTAGACAACGCTGTAAACACTTCATCCTCCAGCATCTGGACTCCCTGGAATCCTCTGCCAGGATACTGTTTGTGGAATTCAGATTTGCCTTCAATAGAATTGTTCCAGCTCTGCTCCAAGACAAGCTCTCCCAGCTGAACGTGCCTGACTCCATGTGCAGGTGGATTACGGACTTCTTGACAGACAGACGGCAGTTTGTGAGACTGGGGAAGCATGTTTCTGACTCAATGACCATCAGCATTGGATCCCCCCAAGGCTGCGTCCTTTTTTCTCAGTTATTCTCCCTGTATACCAACAGCTGCACATCTGGTCACCAGTCTGTCAAACTCCTGAAGATCGCAAATGACACCACCCTCATCTGCCTCATCTCTGATGGAGACGAGTTGGCCTACAGGAGTGAGATGAACATCTTGTGTCATGGTGCAGCATGAACAACCTGGAGCTAAACGCTCAAAAGACAGTCGAGATGACAGTGGATTTTAGGAAGAACACCTTCTTCTCCACTACGGAACAGTTTCCAGTGTTAGATTAGTGTTTGATTACCCATTATACATTATGTGTTTGCACCTGACACCAAGACAAATTCTTGTTCTTATCTATGCCTTGCAATAAACAGTTTTCGGATTCTGATTCTGATTCTGAAATGCCATGAGCATGTGTTTACACAGATGTGAATTTAAAATTATTCTGTGTTCGCATATGCTTCTTGTCCTCCCTCCTCCGAAATAATTCATTAACAATATTGGTTGTATTTAAAAGAAATGAACAGAATAGAGGAGTGAGGAATACCATCTTGAGTTTATTTTTAGATGAAAGAGAAAATAACACATCAAACACGCCTTTTTCAACAACCATCAACAGCAACAAGCAGTGGCTTTATTTTTCCTCTAGGTTTGTCTCTTCAGTTTGGATCTATTTATGAACTCACCAGGGAAATGTTGTATCAGCTCTGATCTGTCCCACTAACTGAAGGAACCGGCTGCAGCACTGCAGCATCACAGGAGGCTTAACTGTTTCTGCAATAGTGCTGGCCAAATCAAGAAATCTGCTCTCTGATAGAAACTCCGGTGCAAAACAGTCAACAGCTGGAGACCTCTGAGCGTGCCAAATTTATGGCATTCAGACTGATTTTCTTTTGCGTTTTTGCTTTAGGTTGTAACAGCTCTCGAGGCAAATACACAGAGCTAGCTAGATAATGAAAGGCGACCAGACCCACCAAATAGATTCATATAGATAAGTCATCTCTTAGAGCAAATGTGCAAATCTGATTGCTCATTTGTTATTTGTTAGAAAAAGGAACATGCTAATAGAAGAAGCTGAATAATGTCATACAACCTGACCATGGGGTTCCTGGGTTGTATTTTTAATTTTTTTTAATCTTTCATACATTTTTGACAAAATAAATAGCAATTATGTTTTTATTTACATTGCCTCAAAGCATGGAAACCAATTTCTATTCTAAACAACTTATTGATAAATAATTACATATTTAACCCGACTTTTACTCGTGTACCAATTGTGCAGTTGTCATTGCCAACTTGGTTTTCAATGCAACTTCCAGTTCTTATAATACATAAAGAGGACACACGAAAACTAAGCAATATATGGAACGTTTGCTAACATAAGCTGTTGGTCGAACCAGACCAAGTAAGACTGTAGCAGCAAAACCCCTGTGTGTAAAAATTGAGCGAGGGTATGTTTTATTATTAATGAATTCATCTTATGTGGAAAAGAACAAGTTCTTTTTTCTTTCACTATTCAGATGTAAATCAAGTATAATCCCAGATATATTACACTTGGTTAGATGATGTTAGATGGTTAGTTATTTTTTCAAGGCTACGTTTATATAGATAGATAGACAGATAGACATGTAGATAGATAGACACATAGACAGATATATAAGATGTGGAAACTCTGGAGACTTTAGCAACTTTCTACATATGGTTAACCTCAAGTCAGAGCTGAAGTGATGACGTCTGCAGCACAGACAACTGTTAGTTTTCCCGTCTTAGCTGTAGATGTCATCACCGCAGGTCGGCATTGAGGTCAACCATATGTAGAAAGTTGCTAAATTCTCCAAAGGTTGGTGCCCTATTGTGTTTTGCATCAATTGCTGATAGACCAGAAGCAAGCAAGTATATTTCTGCAGAATACACACAATGCATGCAGACACATAAGAGGAAATGGTGCCAAAAGACATATAGGATATTTTAGCATTTATTGCTTTTCCTTTCCTACCAGTGTGGCCATTAGTCAGGCACTGTGAATGATTTGCATTCACAGCCTTGTGCACCTGTCCGTTGTTCAATGCCAAGTCTACATCCAACCCTGAGGGCAATCAAATATTTACCATCCAAAAGTAAGGAGTATTCAGACATCTTCCGATCTGAATAACAAAAGACTTCACCCTGCTTTTAATAAACCTCAGATTCCCAAATCAATCTGAATTAAAGTATTTGATTACCAGTTTCCTAGCAACCCAAGACCATGGCCATCTGTTGCTTCTGCAGACAGACAAGTCAGTCTGTGCTCCAGCCAGCAGGGAGGAATTCCACCACGCTTTTTACCTCTCAAGCTCAGGCAGAAGTCATTTTTACATGAAAAGGGAAAAGAAATGTCCCAGGATTGAATTTGCAGTTTCTACAAAACACCTTTTAGTTTTCCAGAGTGCATTCTGTTCAATAATTTAGCCTTGGACTGAAGGAAAAAATGTAATATTCATACAAACCAATGTCCTACTCTGTTCCATTCAGGACCTTGGAGCACTGAGAGGATGCCACACACTTCCCGTACACAGTGGAAGATGGGGGTCAAACATAGATACACAACATAGGGTCATTTAAGAGTTCATCTAGTCACTGCACCTGCCGGGAGGACAATGTAAGGTCAGGGGACACATTATTGCAAAATGCTTATAAAATGCGTTTTAAGTTTGCTGAAATAACAGTGTGAATAAAACAAAACAAGGTTAAAAATGTCATAATGACATTAGGACAAAATATCCACAGGGGTTTTAGCAGTCAGATGTAAAGGCAAGTCTGTAGATGTGTTTTAAAGAGGTTCTCCAGGGATTTATTATTTTACCTTCTATTACCTAAAGATATCAGAGCGGGTATGGGTAAAGCTAAAAAACACTGTATCCTACATTTCCCTTATTAGGTTACATGTAAAACAGAAGTTTACATGTACAATCAGTGTAATTCCCCATTAAAACATTGGTCTAGAGAGGAACCTGTGCTTGCATTTATTCAATACAAACTGGAAGAAATATATTAGCCACTTAAAAGCTTGATCTGGGTCACACTAACATAGAAATTCAAAAACAAAAAGTTAGACTGAATGAAATATTTTACCAGGAAACAATATCTGGCAGATGAAACCTGTGAGTTGAATCTAAAAATCATTGTGATGATAGGAGGTGCTGGGTCGGGCAACAGTATTAGATCACAAAAACAAGATGACGGGATCTCATTGATATGTATCCATATGGGTGCTCTGGCAATACCGTTAAGTCTGTCAAAGTAAATATGAACACATGGTGTGTCCATGCCCTCTAGAACAAAACTTTAAAGCCCTTTTTGACATTAAAACTATCAGAACAACATGTATTGAAACGTATAAAATTCCTGTTGATTAAATTGGACATAGGTGTTTGGTATATTATCAGTGAGAGACAACTTATCATGAATTATAAATCAGTTTCGACACTGGAATTACCTGCAAGGCTCCTGTCCATGTTATCCTGCAGGCTCTTTTTGTGAATATATCCACTGTACAGTTACTGACAATTATAAACTGATACATATGAAGACAAATCTGAAAATGGAATGTTTTATTGATGTACCTGCCTAAACAGTTTTTAATTTGCACAAGAGGGACGTCTACTTGACAACTTGGCTTCATCACAGTTTGTTCGCATTTGACAGCTGTTGGCAGTGTCTTAGTATTGAACTTCATTCCTGTCAGCTTGAGCAAAGCAGTATGCAAAGTTACTTTCATTTGTTTGTTTTAGGTTTTTCTGAGACAGTTTAAGTGCCTTTAATTTTAACTTGTATTGTGAGTTGTTACAGGAGTCTTGAAAATAGCCCGGTCCGACTGGGACTTAGCAGCAGTCGATATGGCTGCTGTTTAAATCCTCTCCCTTATCCTTTCTTTCTCCCTGTTGCCCTTCTTCTCTTTCCCTCACAGACAAAGTGACTTGACTCCAGGCTGTGTTTGCTATACACTGCCAGAAGACAGAGACATTCAATAATGTTTTTCTATAATTAGAAGCTGTAGTAACACTCATTTCCCCCCTCTTTATTCCTTTCTGGTTGCTGTTGGCTTCACCTACGTACGTAAATGGTTTGTGCTGTATTTTGCCACCGTATAAGTAAACTCCATAATATCCTTAGTTTTATTACTGCACATTAATTTCCCTCCTGATTCTGTGAGACCAGTGTTTCCGCAATAAGACTGAGAAGTAAATGGTGATTCCTCTTCTTAACTTTATTAGAGGCTTTATCTCATAAAATCCATCCATGTTTTGGCAACTTTCACAGTGAACAATGAAGCACTTCATGAATACAAAAGGAAGCACTTAAACATCCAGGCAGAAAATCTTTGTTTGCACTAGCTGTTGTCTGTTTGCTCGTAGGATCCTCCCTTTTTCCTCCTTCGGCCACCACTTGCATCATTACACCATTCAGCTCCGGTGCTGGTGTTAAGGGGGTAAACCAACCCCTTTGGAATCCTTCAATGCCCATTATTAGTATTCTGTGGGGAAATAAAAGGACCCATCTGTGGAGGTGGTGATGAGGGGGAGATGGGAGGAGGAGGGGAGGATTGTGGGGGTGTCCCCTGAGAGACCGGGGGATTAACCGCTGACACATGGAGCCTGCTAATAAGGCGACTTGGAGAACCCCACCTACAGGATCAGTACATGTACTTGTAACACACACCAAGCACAGACACGTATATGGATTCATATATGCACTCAACATTAGCGATGTTTGTCACACACTCGAGCACAGTCTCAGTCTCTCACAAACACACACACAAGCAGGCAAACGCACACTTGCATCTCCGCATCTTTATTAAATTTGTAGTAGGGCCACATCTGGTCACATTCACCCAGAGAACAAAAGGAGAGGCGCAGGGTGTGGTGGGGGGTTGTGGGGGGGCGCAGTGTCAGATATGGAGATTTCATTCCGTGCCGCAGAGTATTAATGTGCGTGTGCACGCGCCAAGCATCTGTCACATATAATTGGAGGGTGTCAGGTGCAGACATGGGGCCAGATTCAGTCCACCCACAACATGAATTGTCTGCTCCTGTGACTGGTAGAATCTGTGTGTCAACATCTATATTTATTACGCGGCTGACCCAGAGGTTTGGGAACGATGACTGCCTGATGGGGAATGAATGACTCTCAAGATTGCCATGAATTACGCTGCATCACCCCACAGACCAGGAGCATCTCATTTTGCAGTGGCCTCAATGTTGCTGTTGTCGATTTAATCAGAAGTCATTGATTGTTCAGTGCTTCTCTCCAGAGAGGGGGTTTTCTTGTTGTTGCCTGAGTAAAATTGTTCCCTTCACTGTCTGTTGCAGATGTGTTTACACTTGACTTAATAGAGCGTCTTTGTTAAAGCAGTAAAGCGGGACATGTTTGTTTTGCTGTCCAAATGATCTTGTCATCAAGTGCATGAGAACGAGACCCTCTCCTGAGATTTACCTGTCACTGCTGCCTCCAGCTCACAAACTCTCAGGAGTCTCCAGTGCTGCTTGATAGGAGAAACCACTGTGTTACCAGCTTTGGGAGGAAGGTTTTGACGATTTCTTGTTGAAGCTTTGTTTGTGAAAGCAGGCCAAATTGTCTCACCGTGCCGATCCGGGTTCTACTTCGTCACACTGCTCATGAGTGTCTGCTGACTTGAGGAAGAGTATTACTCATCACCTTCAGGCTTCATTCACGCTAGGTAGGTAATGTGTCACACAGGTTGATGAGCCTACTTGGTGTGGGAACTCGCTCCGACCGATAAGACAGTTGAGTGGGATGCAGAGCAGTCTTCACAACAATATGACAAGAAAGCTTTGCCTCCCACAGTCTTGATATCTAACTTAAATTTAACTTAAATTACAGCAGAATTTAGAGTACTTAGATAGAAATAAATCACTAGGATCGTAGGAGAGACAAGGTAATGTCATTCACCACGAGTCAGCCCTCGAAGGCTTCCTGAGATACAGTGGATCCAGAAATAGGATTTTGCTGACAGGAGTTGTTGTAACCAAAGATCGATACTCTCACTTGCGCCCCTGCTTTGAACATAAGGCACTTTTCTGAGTGCTGCATTTTGTTTTCCCTGGTCTCGTCTGGCTTCATCCTGACATAGGAGAATTTGGTTTTGACCGTAACAAAGTTTGCTTTTTTTGGAGGCTATGGCCAAACAGGAAACTTTCTTTTTCTGGCATTTAGAATAAGGTCTGCAAGTTGCTGTTCAGTGACATTTTTCTAGACATTACTCCAAGTCAGACTCCCAGGACATTGCTGGGACCTTTTTTTTTTTTTTTATAGTTCTTGCAGGAAAAAAAGGATTTAGAAAAAACACTGGCTATGGACCACTGGTATACTGATGTATTCAGTTATGTTTTCTGTTTGTCACAGTGACCACAATCATTTCCCCTGTGGACTGCCTTTGCAGACTAGACAGTTGTAAAACTATTGAGTCTATAAATAACTTTCATGAATTTTTAAACAAATCTATCTTAGAAAACATATTTTCATATGTGTGATGCCTGCTCAGAGAAAATAAGTTGTTTTAGATCTGAAGAACTTTTTTATAGTTCCTTAGAACTACTGTATAATCAAACTTCCCCCTTTTTTGTATGTCCAGATCGGAGGAACTATGCACCATAAAAGTTCTTAAAACATTCTTAAAAAATTTTGAATAACCTTTTTAGCTCCTAGTTCAGAGTAGGTACTTTCTCAGCAGAATATGTATACTGAACAATTGAACACTGAGCTAATGCGGCGCGGAGATAAGGCTCAAAGCTGTAATTTTCATCCCAGACCTGCTGCTTTATTACGTTTCTTCATGCATAAAAGCCCTCCTATGTTATATGGTCAGTTTTTCCAAACAGACAGAACATTTTAAGCAGCATGAGATTCACACTGCCAGTGGTGATCTCAACAGGCTGCTGCCCCACTCTTCAGAGCAAATGCCCAATCTGTGTATGTGTCACCTGGGAAAACAGCCAGTATGGTGTTGATGGCTCAAACCTGCAATTTTCATCCTAGGACTGCTGCTTTATTAAGTTTTAATATTTTTACATAAAAGAAGATGTGGTCAGTTTATCCAGATTTATAAATGCGATTTAGATCTCCTGATGTGAATCTGGCTGCAACCTACTGCTCCTGAAAGTGACCGAACAGTGGTACCGCTAGCCTGTGTTCATAGAATTTCAATGTTATAAATAATTTTGAAAGATAAAAGCTAAGGTCAGAGTTGAAAATGACATGTGTTACTGGCATTTGCCTGAGGGGAAAGTTGGAAATATGCATCTGCAGACTCACCACAAATCAATATATGAATACATATATGCATAACTGTTGTCCAGCCTGCGTCAGTGTAGAGCAGTGGTTCTCCATCCTGGTCTACAAGGACCCCTGCTCTACTTCTTTTCCAACTACCCACTGCTAATCGCTTGCATCCGGTGCTTTCAGTCAATCAGGAGCTGGTACCAGCTCAGACTATGGTGGTTTGGGGAAAGACAAAGTGAATGGTATCTTCCAGCTTACGGCTGACCAAACACACCTGATAATAAGCAGAACAGGGGTCCCTGAGGACCAGCACTGAGAACCATTGCTTTAGAGTTCCTGCCTTCCAAATGTTCAAGGAGAGAAATGCTTAAGCATGTGCAGAAGTAAACAGGAAGCATGAAAACTTTTTGTCTTGAACCACGTGAATGTGCCATTTTGGAGCGGAGTATCTAGTTCCTATAATAGTTTCATGCACAGGATGCAATCCAGCATTTCTTGTCTGCTGATAGGCTTGTCACAACTACTGCATACTCACATATATAGTTCACTCAACATTGAGTGAACATTGATTTGGTGAGGGGATTTTGTTCATCAGTAGCAGTTTAAAACGAAGGACCAAACACATAAATCAACAGATATATAGCATCTGTCTGGCAAAGTGCTGAGTTTTACACTCAGAGTTAAACACTGATGATTTCACCTCGCCAGCATGCGGCAGCCAATCTTCCCCATATGGCTCTGAACATGCTCACATGCTGCTGTCAGTCAGTGACTAGATACCTCCTACACCAAACGATGGAAGTGATATGGGCCTACGCTACACGTCCAGCAAAACAGCAGCAGATGGTGAATATTCTGGATCCACGAGCCATTGTGATGGACACCTCCGAGACTCGACTGAGTGACAGCTGTTTCTCAGTACGCGTCCAGTTACTGTGCAGTCAGCTGTGGATCGGGGAAATAACCTGGAGGGCGAATTGGCAGGAGGTTTGGCAAGAAGTGCTTAATCACAGATGTGATGTCATCAACATGGACCTTTAGGTGTATCATTAACTGATAATGATGTGGTCTCATTCAACACTGGAAGAGCTTGTTTTTTCCTGAGGAGTAGATAATAATAAAAAATGCCATTTAAAAC
Organism: Channa argus; assembly: GCF_033026475.1. NCBI lineage: Eukaryota > Metazoa > Chordata > Actinopteri > Anabantiformes > Channidae > Channa > Channa argus. The sequence continues at coordinate 17,068,416 of NC_090210.1, forward strand.
ATATCATAAATACTCAACAATTGCTAAAACTCAACAATTAACAAAACAGTTTTGCTGATTTTCTGCAACTGAATGAAACACTGACAAGTATTTCTCAAACTTAACACCAAAATGTTTGTAGCCACAACTACAAAAGCAGAGCTCCTGAATTAATTTCACGTAAGCGTTTCATTGATGGGACTTCCAATGATTTCACAGAATGGTCTCATTTTTAATTCCCAGTTCCACATGATTACAATATCCATGTTAACTTTCAGACTCTTTAAGACGAGACTTTACTATGATTAAAGAGATGGCGGCTTGTGTTTAACCATCATCAATCATAAGAAACGTAGCTCTAAGAAACGAACCACCTCAACAGCTCGTTTGTATAATGATGTGTTTTACCCTCATTTTTACACACGCTTTAAAAAACTTAAAGCCAGTGAGCTGAACTGGGACATTAGCAGACTTTAATCTTTATTAGTACATATACTGTATTTATTGCCGAGTTTTCCTCATGTTGTGTTCTTTTCTCAGAAGACTAGAAAGTGACCTTTAACACATGTTTTTTTTAAATCTCTTTCATCCACCTAGTTTTTACAGATCCAACCAGTGTTTATGAATTGAGCCATTAACTTGACAGGGAATCTCAAAGGTGTTTGGGAAGCCTGGAAAGGTTCTGTAATTTCTTGAATGGCTTCACTTAGCACAATATTGATACTGGTTCTCATCAGTCCACATGCAGATCCTCGAATTAACACTTATTGGAAATTATACCAAAGTGTTTCTTACATATAGTTGTGTTGATCTTCAATCCTTGTGTGTTTATTGCTTAAAAATACATGTTGAATTTGTCTGGTATAGTTATTGTGGGTACATTTACACCACCATAACCCAAGTTTAATCCATGTTAAAAACCTTTGAAGACAGTGTACTAAAATCTTTACCACATTTTCATGATTTGCATCATCACTGATCTTAACATCAGTCAATGAAATAATCTTTCCATGATTATCTGCCATGTGTTTGTTGTTATTTGACCGCGTCTTTGGTGCTTAGCAGTCATTGCCGTGTTGTTTTCGCTGTATTTCTCAGTAATCACTGCGCCAGCACGGTGATGTCACCAGACCGACAGCAGCTGCCAAACCCCAAAACAAACAGGCATGAGCTGTTCTACTGAGACTACAAATAACAGAACGGCAGAAATGAGCAGTGCCTCAGTGACCATGTCTGTGGAGACAAGAATATCTGCTGCATTTTGAAGCAGTCTTATCATGTGATGATACATTATTATTACTTATCTATTGGATTTGAATGCAGGCAAATAGACAAAGTGATGAGCTGCTCTCTTGAAAGTGGATTTATTGTATTGTAGAAATTCCAACACAATGAATATACACAATCTAGACCAGGCATTCAAATACTGTCCCATGGGCTTAATTCAGCCTTAAAAAAGATAAACTTTTCACCTTTAGAGGTTATGTTAAAGCTTATGTGATGCTTCATATACATAGCTAATTTGTCACATAGCAATTCAAACAATAAACAATATGAAATATAAAGTCCATGTACAGTATATCTCAATATATACAACTTCCTTTTTTTTAATTGTGGATGATCTATCTATATATGATCTATCATTTAATCTTCGTTATTGGGATCTGCTGTAACTATGTTAGCCCAGTCTTTCAGGAAAAATCTGTGCTCAGACTCAGCCCTAAAATATTTAATATTTATACTCTTAAATGAACTAAAATAAATAAACTAGAAATGACTTGTACTGACACAAGTTTGGCCCTGTCAAAAGAGCAGGCCCATGGTTGAAAAGAATAGCCGGCTATGCTCCAGACTGTCTTTTTTTTTCGGCTTATCCCGTGAGTTCAGAGTCGCCACAGCGGATCATCGTCCGCATGTTGATTTGGCACAGTTTTTACGCCGGATGCACTTCTAGACACAACCCTCCCCAATTTCCACTGGGCTTGGACCAGCACTGCACAGCTGGGCATGGGAATGGGCTGTTAGGGGTACAGTGTCTAGCCCAGAGACACTTCAACATATACCTGGGACCGGGGATCGAACCAGTGACCCTGTGGTCTTTGGATGACTTCCTTACCAACTGAGCTATCCAGACTGTGTCTCAAAAAAAAAAAAATTAAATATGTCTCAATAATCTTTTCTTGTCATCATTTGAAAATAATGCAGTTTAACATTTCATTTATCTAAACCCTGTTCGTATTCAAAAACAACGAATAACATCTGCCATTCTTGCAGTTAAAGGGAGAAGTGAAACCATATGCATTATAGTGAAATTCTCTGTGGTCTTAGTGAGTGTATTCAGTGTTTAAGCAAACATTACTTTCTGAAGTTTTTTTACTGCTTTTCAGTACAACTTCTCTGACATTATGGTGCTTATACAAGTGTTACAAGAAAGCTGCATAGTTATAGGCCCTCTACCATCTTTTGTTTTATCTGATTACAGTGCAAATCAAGACTATCTGTTCAAAGTGAGAACATTCCTATAATTTTTTTCAAAGCAATACATAACCCACTTCAAACTATTTAAAGACAAAAAAAATCAGTGGGGCAATTGACAAATCCAACTTTTTGTCAAAACAAAAGTAGGAAGAGAAATTGCACCAAAACAGCATATGACTCAGTTACAGAGTGTAGCACATCACATTTACATGTCATGGGTTACTGCTTTGGAACCATGATTGTTTCAGCATTCTGTCAATCAATGTAACAAAGGATCCCTGATGGGAGGAGCTGTGTAGGAGGGGAGCCCTCCAACAGAAGGGAAGAGTGAAAAGGGGGAAATAGTGGGAGACACAGGCAGAACCTGTTTCTCCACCGTGCTGTACCCCAGGGAGCGCAGGAAGTCGCTCACAGGTGTGAATGAAGAGCCTGGTTGGTTGCCTCGCCTTTCTATGTTTCTCTCTCACACCTCTCCCCTTATCACACAGCTTCACTTTTTATAGAGCTGCCGCAGACATTTCCAGTTACGTCTGGTACAGTGACAGGCAGTGCCTTTTTGGGGGGGGAATATGTGTGAAAAGACCCAAAAAAACAGTCTACACCTGCTTTGTGTCTCTGCCTCTAAAAGCAGACGCTTTGATGCGCATGTGAGGTTTGGGACAAAGCTACCTCTTGGATTTCTTAATGTGAGAGCTTCCAAGCATGAGATGTTTAGAAGGTGCTTTTTGCAAAGGTGATATGAGAATGGTTAAATAAGAAAGTGTTCCTATTATCACTAAAAGATGTTCATTTCACTGATGTCCATGCCTTAATGAACCAAGAACCAAGAAATGTAACTTTTTCTCTTTTCTCCAGCAATTTTTTCTTTACAGTACTTGTGTTTTACATTGTCTGCTGGATTTAAGTCTAGAGTTGTGCATTTAGAGCTGTTACATCCTCTCTCTATTATGCATTCTTTGCAATATTTCCTTTGTATATTGAAGTATACACGCTACACATGCACACCTACACAGACACACACACGCTCATATTACATTCATTAAAAGCGGAGAAGAAAAGTAGCATAACCACAAGCTGTGTGTCAGCATGTAAATTTGGCTCTCATGAGCACAAAAACGTTGAAGCCTAAACCCGACAAGCGCCTCTCTCTTCTCCAATGTTCAACATTTATTAACACTCATCTCATTGACGAAATCTGTCACAACTTTAGAAGAGTGAGGGTGAATGATGCGGAAAGGTGTGCAAGACTGGGTATCTGCAGGGGGAAGGTCTTTCTTCTTCATTTGCAGGCAGGTGAGTGAGACAGGGAGGGGAATAAAATGAGCACGACCCTGGTTCTCCTCACTAATCTCACATTGAGTTTTCTCACCTAACAGCTCTAGAAATGATACATAATTCAATGTTTGCACAACCTTGCCCAGTCCAGGAGGAGCTCTGTGAGTGTACAGGCAAAAAAAGAGACGATGAAGCTGTTTCTTTGTTCCCCTCTCGTTGAACTCTAAAGGTCGGGGTGTGTTGTCCAGATGCTGCAGAGCCTGACCTGTTTAAATAACCTCAAACAGTCAAAGATGACTTGCCAGATTCATGCATGAACAGATTGTCCACCTATAGTCAGGCCTCCTCATTCCAGTAAGGCCCACCTGCTGTTGCACACCCCATTGTTGTCATAAGAAATTTTGAGAAGCATGTGGGACAAAGCAGTTCTTCATCCATGTCTTGTGGAGAACCACGCTGGGAGAGGACATCCTTAAAGAAATTTGTTTGATGTTTTACGGCACAGAGCCACAAGCTCTGGGGAATTTTTTAGTTAAGTAGCACTGACTGCAGGGAATGGGTGTTCTGAGCATACGCCTGTTAAAAATGTGTGCTAACAAGTTAAGGTTTGCTCCTGCATCCTCAGCCATAATGGATTTAGATAAAAAGGGAAATCTTGCAAATACTATATAACTGAGGTTTCTGTATTGGAAAACTATATAACTACGTATTTCCTCTTTCTGGGGACAATAAAGACTGATTGACTCTAGATGTCACCTCAGGAAAATTCTGATTTATCAGTTCTGTCAGAGAAGCTTTTGTGTTTATCCTTGCTGTCTATCAAACTCCCTATTGTCCCATAAAACCTGCATCTATATATAAATACATAAGAATTAATGGTGTTGTAGCGAAAGTATCTATTAAGAGAGGGCTTCAATGGATGGCTATTTTATATCTTGTAAAAATTCATTAAAGCTGCTCAGATCAATACTCTTATATTAAGAATAGACCGAATGACTACATGTAATGTGAAAAGGACTGGATGCAACAGCAGAGACACAGAGAATGGTCACTCGCCTCTGCAGTTCCTTGTGTCTAAGGAGCATTTTAGTGTCTTTCAGCCAATTCCTTTGTTTATACTGCCCATATCTTTTATGTTTGTTTCAGTCCTACCACTTTTTTTAAATATAAAAATGCATCCTGTCTGTTCAGCAGCAAATAGCAGACAACCTAAACTCTGCTGTGTTTTATTATGATTTTTTCCTCAAAACTAATCGTGTCAATTTTGATATTTGTCTGCTTGTACGGTCTGTTTCGTTAAGTTTCTGCACGTTCATTTGCACTTTGCATCATCATTTGACAACATTTGGGAATTTTTATACATGTTTTTGCTAAGTTAACTTTGCATGAGGCATCTACTCCGTCACCAACACCTACGTGGGCTATTTCTTATGTCATCCCACACTTTATTGTACTGCTTGTACTTTCTTTATTTTTCAGTGGCATTGCTCTGCCGTCCTCTCATATCTCCTCTTGCTGATTCTCTTTCTTTCAGCATTGTAATACATTTCCAATAAATTTTTTCAAGTCTTTTCCTTCGTACCAAATTAAAATGAAATATGTTGTCTCCTCCTCTTTCCAGGTGCTCCTATGGCTCATTTTCAAATCTATGTTTTCTCCCTTTTATTTTTTAAAGGGTGGCGAGAGCCTGTCTCTACTTCCTGTAATTGGTCCAAAAGCAAAAAGTGTTTTTACAGTATACATGAACCAAACCATGGTTGAGGTAGATCCAGACTCAGAAAACCTGTTTCAGTCAGACCAAATTCCTGCCATTTTTTCTAAACCGTGGTCCAAGGCACCTTCCACACCTGCTGTTATGATTCAGGAGAAGCTTAAAATTCTGATGGTCCCGGCCACACAAGGTAGGTGTGAAAATGCCCCAAGTATATTTTGCCCTGTGCGCATTTGAGTTTACTAATTTTCATTTTAGGCAGAAAATAATTACAATTTTACAGTTGAAATAGCATCTTGTGAGGATGTTTTAGGAGACATATTCAGACTTGGCTTGTAGTTATATACCATAGTTAACAAAGAATACTCGTTACCCATTATTGCCAAAGCAGCACAGGTAAAGTGTTTCCTTCTCAGCTAGAAGAATCTCTTGATCAGTGATCCACATCTCGTATTTTCTTCCTCCCTGTCTCTTCTGTTTCGCTCCCTCTCGCTGCTCCCAGACCGGCTGCAGTCCACCGCAGAGTTGATGTGATGGAGTCCACCATACGATGGGATTGAAGGGAGAGGGGGGCCTTTGGGACCGCCACAGTCATGGGTTTTATTGTAAGCATCAGACCGTCCCCCCAAAACCTGACCACTGAATGATTCATGAGGTGAAATGTAAGGTGGGTGGGGAGAGGGGTTGAGGTGTGTGTGTGTGTGTGTGTGTGTGTGTGTGTGAGTGACAGAGTCAGAGAGAGAGAGAGATCAGGATCAGTGCTGTGTCTGGATTTCACGTGAGTGTTGTATTCTGTACTACACTATGCAGGGAGATGTAAGGAGAGAGGGAGCAGTGTTTTTGTTGGGGTTAAATAAACACACACACTTCTGAAATTATGCAAGCAATAAATCCATATTACACATCCATACGCATTTCTGGCTTCACATGCTCATCAGACACATGGCAACAAAGACAACAAGGCGTGGTTGTGGCGCCAGTATGGGTATTCCCACTGGAGAAGCCCTGAACACAACCTCCCCTTCCCCCTCTAACAACTTATACATGATTAAGATGTGTCTAGAGGCATAGTAGGGCAGAGAGAACATTATTAAAGCTGTGTATGATTCCATACTCTGCTTAGTGTGAGCGAGGGTGTTTTTGCAGCTCTAATTTTGGGAGATTTTCTCATTTTCCCTCTATGAACCTGCCAACAAAACAACCCAGGGATATAACTCTTGAAAAATTCACATCAGTTGTAAAACAGCTCAAAGACACTAATGGGGAGGTATGAATTGGAGTGATGTGCACCACAGAGGAGCGATGATGCAGTGCTATGAGAAAGGAGGAGCCATCTTTTATTGATTCAGGCATTAATGCACATTATGTACAAATTGGTTCAGGGTGGCCCCTCATGTGAAGCCAAACAAATTTGGATATTTGTCTCAGTATCCACTTGTGGGCGTATCAGGGCGTGAATATCAAATCCAATTTATTTATGAATAGATTTTTTGTTTCATTTCGCCTGACTCGTTTTGTGAAACAAAAAAGTGTCGCAGAAGACTTCTGTGAATTTGTGCTACTCCGTCGAACTGAGCCTGATTTTTCAGCCAAAGAGAAGAATAAGCGGGGGAAGGGAGGTATAAAGAATGAAGACATCCTATATATCACACAGGTAGCTCGAACACTGACAATCGACAGTCTGTCAGCCTTTTCATCTCTACAGGGAAACTCGGATGAATCCCTTTGCTTAGGAGTAAAACAAAGATGTACAGTTGTGCTTAAAAGTTTGTGAGCCCTTTAGAATCTTTTTCTATTTTGCATTCCATAAACATTCCAATATTTATTTTGCATTCCATAAACATTCCAATATTTATGCAAGTCGTAAAACTAGATAAGGGAACCCAGTTAAACAAATAAGACAAAAATCACACTTTCATGTGCTTGTTCTGGGAAATGATCCAATCTTGAGTATTTCATTATCGCAGAAGTAACTGGTGTGACCCCTTTTGTAGCAAAAGTAATAATTTTCTGCTGTTTCTAAGCCTTGCACATTGGCTTGAGTGGGATTTTAGCCCCCTCCTTTTTAGTGCAGAGACACACTGAGCCAACCGCAAAGAACTAGTGGCAACAAAGGCCGACTGTTGCATCGAGTCATGTCACCTTCATCTGAGCCAAAAACTGGAACCCAATCACAGCGCAGAGACAACCATGGCTCTCTAGCACGTACTCTGGGTGGGTACACGAGGGGATGTAAGCCTCCATACGAACTGGTGACAGTAGTCTGTATTTGTGTTTCAAAAAAGGGGAAAGCTGAAGACCAGGGCTGCTGATATCAATCACGAACAAAGCAGCTTTTTCTGATGATGGCCTTGCTGTCGTGAGAATATGCTCGTAATTGAATGTTCAGATGAGATGAAGATAAAAAATAAGAAGAGCCTTTCATGTCTGCCCTCTTGACTTTTGCTTTTGTCGCTTGGTTTGGTTGCTTTTGTTTCTTTCGCCTCTCTTCTTGTGCACTGATTCACTAAGCTGAAGAGGCAAACAGAGTGGCCTCTTTCACTGACTGGGTCCGTCGTCGATTCAACTGCTAAATCTATTGACGAAATGGCAACAACGGTCCAAGTAGTGGGACAAAAAACAACAGTTAGGTTGAAAGATGCTCTCCAGCCGCCGACTGTGCATGAGCCCTTAAAGAACGGCTTCAACTGAGGGTTGGCTGTTTTTATGAAACTGCGACACTGTCAACACCATGTTTCAGTGATAGGGTACTTAGGCTAAAATGGAGCATTTGATTGTCCCAAACGTAACCTTCTCATCAAGTAGCAGTGGTCTTTTTGCAGACTAGTGGATTTCTCCTTGCAACTCTGCCATGCACACCAAATGGACTCATGAACACTGATATCAGGCCTTTAGTTTCTTGGATTTTACCCTGGAGTTCCTTGTGATCCCCTGGACTATTACACACCTTCCTCTTGGTGTGATCTTTCTTGATCGAACACTTCTGCAGAGGATAATAGTGGTGTTGAAGGCTCTTTATTTGCACATGATCTGCCTGACAGTTGATATTTTTTACATCACTTTCAGATGTCTCTTCATTTTGAGCCATGACAAACTTCTGTAAATCTGTTTTTAAGAGCCAGATTTCTCATGTTTTAAATAAGGTGAGGCCTCACAGACTTGCACCTGATTTAAACACCTGATTCTAATTTACCCTTCACATCAATTGATGATCGTAGAGGGTTACAAATTTGGCAACACACTGAGGTTTCAAAATTTGAGTGTGTTGCTGTTTGTTGTGGCTAATTTTGTTTTGTTTTGAATTTCATCATATTTACCATCTGCGCCAGTTATAGTATCTGTGAGAGATGTACAGTGTGTATCTGTGCTTCCTGTGCTTTGCAGGGTGTGTGTATACATACATAAGGTGTAATGCAGAGCTCATCCCAATGCAAAGCCCAGTCAAGCTCTCTCTATGTAGTCTACACAAATAGCCAAACAGACTTAGAAACATCTAAACACACACACAATCTCTCTTTGTTATTCCCTTTCCACACATACAAACACACTTGACACATGCATATACATAACTGTGTCCCTTTGTGGACTGTTGCCATGCAACATTTTTCTGATTGGGTTAGTTGAGCTCTGGTGCATGTGCACTTGCACACACACACACACACACGCACACTCCTGCTGGCTGATGAGAATCAGATCACACACGCTCCTCTGCCACACCCATCCTCCCCTCTCACGGGACACAGCTGCACTTCCAAGGCCAAGGATGGAGGGAGGAGGGAATCTGTGAGTTCTGCTGCTCAGTCCAGGGTCGTAGCTTCTCTTGACAAGCCCCTTGGAAATGCTGGGTTTCTTCAGCTTGATTAAAGGTGCTTTATTTATGTGTATTTATACCCATTATGTGTTTTAAATGATAATGTGTGCTGATCAGTAATCCTACTAATCAGTAAAAGACACCAAAACACCTCTTTCTGTTCATAATACATTTGACAGTGTCTTATGCTGACTGGTTTGACCAATTCTTCAGTGCTCAGTGCTGTGAGTTTCACGGATTTGCTATGTCAATTCTGTTGGTTAGACTTCGTGAAGATAAATTTAACTTGATAGAACTTCAGATCAACAAGAACCCACTGGAGAACGATAAAGACTTGCAGCTGCCGGTGTGAATGCTAGAGGGCGTTTCGCTTTATTTCATGTAATGGGACTTGAGGTTTGTGTTTGTTTCATCTCTGCTCAGACAAATATGTGGCCCTGGTGACCATGTAAACTCATATTTGGTGGGAAGATTTAGGCTCGGTTGTAGTGCAGTAGACTGTGGCAATATGTGTAAACTAGCTTCTGCATTTTCTCCCTTTCAACTTTAAAATAATGTACAGTATTTCAAAGATTAGACATTGATTAGAAAATGTTGTTTACAAAAATTTATTCATACAAATCTTACAACACTTTTATAACATTGAGAAACGTAAAACCCCATATAAGGACTCCTGTGTGTATAACAATGTCACTTGTACTAAGGTTCACTTTTAAAACACATTGTTTTCAGATAGATACGAGGTTAAACATTGAAGTAAGGCGTTTGGCGCTTTCAGAAATATCAACAACAGGCATTTCTATGATCTGAACAACATCTCTGTCATGTTTTGAAACCTTTTATTCTAGATAGTGGTGCACATAGTTGTAAATAATGTGTGGGGGCTCTTTTCTGATTAATAACTTACTGACCAATATTAAAATAATCACAACACTTCATAATCAACAAACACTGGTCATTGTTCACAACTCCCACAGACACTGAACACCCCAAACTCATGCACACACGTAAACACACACATTGCCTGCTCCACCAACAAATACATTCTATTCTATTTTAATTTTTTTTTCTCAACAAATCATTGGCCATGCTTTAAAAAGAAAGCCTAATTCTACTGCTGTTGGGGCAGACTAAGCTGAGCAATTAAACAGAGTAAAAGGAAGTTTTAATGTAAGCTAATGGACTGCAGCATTGTAGGGCCACTTAAATTGCCATCTGTCACTTGTGGCGAATTTTTTTTTTTTTTTTTTGTAGTTTTCTTTTTTCTCACGTCAAAGCAAGGCACCAAAGCCAAAAGCTGTTTCCACCTTCACATTCACGCTCACTCACACAAACATTTAAATGCACACATATACACACACACAAACTCAAACATAAACACAAGTGCACACCAGTATGCAAACTGTTACATTTGCACACACAATCAAACAAAGCCTGTAGGATAAAGCCAAATTGGAGATGTGGTGTATTGGTAGTTTTAGTAATGGAACACAGGCCGCTGATTGGGTTGCAGGGATGCATAAAGCTGCATTTGCAAGAAATCTCTCTAATAAAAGTCAGTGGGAAGATCCCTCTGCTGGAGGGCTGGATTTAATTCACCTCCATTCTAGTGCAAGAGGGAAACTCTAAGTGTTCTTGTCCAGCTTCACTCACATCCTGTTAATCCTTTGTGCTCAAAGGGAAGGGAATTCAAAATCTGATATTTTCTATCAGACTCATTGACCCTGATCGCACTTTGAGGTGAGGCAGCAGTGCTTTCCCCTTCTGTTTGTAACTCTGTCCAGCTGAAACAACCCCTCTCTGGTTCGTGGACATGCCTCTTATGTAACAGCCTACTTTGCTTTCTCAATCACACACGCTGTCTCTCTTTGTTTCCGGCTCGCTCTTCTTCTGCATGCATACTTCGTTTTCTCTCTCTCTCACGTAACAACTCCCCTCATCCATTTATAACATCTCTCACTGCACATACCAAGTTGACACATAACACAGATCAGCTTTGTCTTAACAACAGAATCACAGCACTATCAAATCAACTATTTAGCATCTAGAAGCAGAAGAATCTAAAAATTTGCTACTAGGAGAAAGGCAGTTAGCACAAAGGGCGTCCAGTGTCGTGTCTTATGATTTTCACAATGACAGCAGCAGGGGAGGTAAAAAAAAAAAAAATCAACAAGTCAGTGCAATACCAGTTTCCACCACCTCTAGCCCTCCTTTTTCACATTTCCATCACATCTATGGGGGGGGAGTGGTGCTGAAATAGGCTTAGCAGAGCCTACCTCCCAAATAGAACAATCTAAAAAAGCACAAATGCATGCAGTTTCTAAGCAAAATTAGCGAGGTGTCCGTTTCCACATGCACCAGCTAATAAGATCTAAGAGTTAAATATTCCTAAGTGTAACTCAGATGCTTGATTCCCTGCTTCTTACATGCTCTGGTTCCTTCTTCACTATTTGTTGTGCTGCCCAAATACAATCAACAATTGAAGCACATTCTTCCACATAATTCTGTTGACTGAACACAGACAACATTGAGATGAATGCACTGTGTGGTTTCTATACTGTACTTAATACACACACACACACACATGGAACATTCTTTACACAGTCCTTTTGAGCATGGTATATCCCTTACAGTAAATGACTTTGAGGCAAGTGAGCAAGCAGTGTTTGTCGCATACAGGTAACAGCAACTTGAGGGCTTCACTCAACTTTAATATCGGCCATTATGCCCTTGCACAAGCCTGCAATAATATTTCAGTTTAAAAGAGAGTTGGAATTTACCACCATTTACATGAATGAACATGTAAGTCAATCAAGGGGAGAGGCTGTAAACATAAGCCATCTGAATTCCCCTGGTGGGGCAGAAAGCTATACAAACCCACAGAGCTCCCATTAAGGGAGCGGGGGAGATGAGTGGACAAGGGCAACATCTATCATTTAGGATAAGCCGGATATGCCTCACATAGCATGCTCACTGCTTCTTTGGGCCTGTTTGGAAAACAAACAACACTAAAAAAATAGAACGTTGGTTACAAAAATAAGTATAACATTCAATACTTTGATTGTCTTTTTAAAATCTATTTATTTTCTGCATATGTAGATGACCTTTAAAGATTTCAAGCGCATAATGTTGAAGGTGCACAATTATCTTTTTTTCTAATGTATTTTTTTTAAGTCATTTTGTTATGTTTTCAACATCTTAACATGAAAATAAAATATTGGTCCACAAAGTATAACTGTGCGGTATCAAGTGCGTTTGTACAAAAAAAAAACGATATTATTATTATTAAAATATTCATTTTAATGGCTTAACTTCATACATAAATACATGTTGAAAGAACACAGGCGCAATCCACTGGTTGGTCAGATATATCTGAATGACTTTGATTTAACGACTGGATGTGTATATACAGGAGGGCAGTTTGGGCGTTTTAACAACGCTACAAATAGGCAAGTCGGCGTCCTTTGTTCCTAACTCTCTGTCTGTACCTTCTTCCCAGAACCGCTGCCAGGTATTTCTGCACGGCCATCTGCTTTCTATAGCGACTGTAGCTATCGGTAAAGATCCCATCTGAATGTCTCTTGGATAAGGGCTCTGAGTCGTCTTCCATGCTGTTGTCCTCACTGGAAAACAAGCAAGAAAACAAAACAAACAAACAAACAAAAAACAAAGACCATTATTGAAAGCTGAAGCCTCACACGTTCCTCAGATTTACGCTTATTTTAAAATTGGACATTTTAGCTTTGGTAATCTCTTCATCTCGCCTTTGCGCAAAGTTCCCTGGAGTCATTAATAATGCACGTGTTGGCCTTTTATCCACTTTTTTCGTTTGCGAAGAGGCGACAAGCAATGCAGTCTAAAAGAAACAGTCATTTAGGCGTTTTAGAAAAGTTAAAAATACACTAAACATCCTGACGCACGATTTTCCATTAAATCTTGAACAAACAAAATCAATTTATGGATTAAATCTAAATCGCAGAAAATCTGCCCTAATTCTGAAGTAGGGGGGTCATGATCGCATTAAAACGCCACAACAAAACACAGTCAACAAAAGGTGTAAAAAAAATGTGTAGTCGATTTTTTTTAATGCATATATGCAGAAATAAAACTAAATAAAACACGCACATAAAATGCTAGACAGTGATGCAGCAGCCCGAAACTTGTGCAGCGGTGAAACACAAAAAAAAGGTGACTGCAGGTGAACGCTTATAAAAAATGCCCTTACCCTGCACGAATTGTCATCAGAGAATGTAGATAATGCCTCGCTGTTAACTGACCCAGGATCTCCCTCAAGGCTCTATCTAATTCTTCCTCAGCATGCCTTTCTGGTCTGAGATGAATAAAACGCCAAAACACATAGATCATCAGTGACTAAAAAAGCGCAGACAAAATGATCAAAAGTAGCCTAAAATGTCCCCCACCCACCCGCAAATCCAGCATCACATCAGGTGCAATTAAATCGGCGCCTCACAGGCTTTTTTTACACACAGGTTGTCCTTCTGTATGTATCGAGATTTTATAATGATTATCAGCAGTATTGGAATTAACATTTTAGGCTACTCCGTATGAGAATAACACAGAACAAATAACATGAGGAACTCCGGGGTTGGGGGGGGGGGCAAAGCAAGCAAACATTATCGCCAACAAGTCATTAAAATGAAATCCATCTCAGTGCTTTAGCTGTGATAGGAAAACACATTTACCTCTTCTCTGGTGGGTAGTATAGGGTGTAAGCGTCGTCGTTTAGGGATGGTGGGCTTCGTATAGCAATCTGATCGCTATCAAAGCCCATGTCGGATAATGAATTGCCATCTTCATCGAATGCGTCGTTTTCAAGTCTGCAAAGGGGAGGGGGGGGGGAGAGCATTCATCACAAATTTGATCTGTGCACAAGTGGGACGCAGGACTGAAAGAATGCAAAAATGTCTGCATCCGCTTCTGAAATCAGTGGGACCTAAAATGCGTTAGAGATGTTGCAAGAAAAGAAAAGAAAAATGTGAAAGGTGATAGTGTTTAAAAAAAAAAAAACAGAAAACGAAACATTTCAATTTGACCAAAAATATATATTTTTAAACGTGTTCAACGTGTAGAACTTTCATTGTTTGCTATCATTTATTTATATTTTATTTCAATTGGGAAAAATCAATTTATAATACCAAATTGGTATTTCTGCTCTAATCACGCGGGCTACAGCCTCGTTAAAAATGTAAGAACCGAAAGAATGTGCTTGTGGGGGCAAAGCACATTTAGAGTAGGCATGGATCCAAAAAGAAAAATGAAAAAGAAAACGTAGCTGTATTTAGCTGGGAAAAATTAGAACCACGAAGAACCACGCCCAATTTGTGGACATGCATTTCGCTAGAAAAAAAATAAAAAGAATAAATCTTAAATAGAAAGAGCTCTCCGATTCGTTTTGCCTCGCCTCTCCTTGGTGACGCCAGTCCACCGTCATCCCAAGGGCTATCCATTGCACTGACTGCACTTTCATTTTTAATAAGGGGAGTTCTGTCAACCGTCCCACCGGACAGATACCTCAACACAATTTCCATACCCATTTTCCACACAGGACTTGCGGTTTTTGTTTTTTAATATGCGTTGAAATTTCCTTCTCTTATTCATCACAGTTATCACATTTAAAATACGGTGCATGGATTGCGCAATCACGCACACTTGTTTGAAATATAGCGTCCGTATTTAAATCACTTTATATTATTACTTTATATACCCCAGTGAAATACAGTGATTAAAAAAGCAGGATTTAAAATGAAATGCACAGACAATAGTAGAATACAGCAGGTTATAATGCTGCATAGAGCTAAACACCTACCTAATCTTTGGGTAACTTAGTCCGATAGGTGTGCACAAGACGCTGTAGTGCATTAAGATTCCGTAGATGAGCAAGATTAAAGTCGCTTTACTCGAACTGGCCATGCTGTTAGAAAACGAAAAACAGTAACATGGAACAGGTTAGTCACTCCTAGAGAAAACAACATGCTCGCCCTTTGTTCTATCAGATTCACATGCTCTGCTACTTGTCTTACTGCAAACTAAAGAGCTGGATCGAATATAAACCAGTTTCAATTAACTGGATACAGACGCATCGTCCGTTTGCTCAAAACAACCAAAGATTTTAATTTTTTTTTCTGCTTTATTCTTCCCATTTCGTAAAAGTTTAACTGGTGGTACTGACATCGCATCCTTTGCATGCAGCGCCAAAGTCGTTAAAACCGTCAGATGTCCATGCAGTGCAGGGGGGGCAAAAAATTATTTTCCATTACTTTATCTGGCGCTCCATGAGTGAATTTTCTCCGAGTTTTACGACAATCCGCGGATAAAGCACATACCTATAGCAGGGAAGCAGGCAGAGCGCTGTGCTGGAGGATGTGATCCGGGCGCGGCTGTTGGAGAGTGTGTGTGTGTGTGTGAGAGAGAGAGAGAGAGAGACGGTGTCTTTCTCACGGCACTTCTTTCCTGGCTGAAGCGCCTCCGTCGTCTCCTTATGTTCCCCTCAGTGCTGCCTATCTCACTTTGATACACAATGAGCAGGACTCAAACAAAAACTCAATGGGAAAGTGCGCTGTATGTTCGTCTACATATCGTTGCTCGAAACTTTTGTCCTGGGCTGTGATTGTCTTGGATTTTTATCTATGCATCCTAAGCCTTGCCCCCACCCTCCTCCCCCTCCCTCCAATATGTCACATTAAGGATGCTATAGACGTCATCAAGTCCCGGAATATAATAGTACAGTTTCTTCCTCATCGATGCATCCGTCAGACTCACCCCCACCTCCCTCCTAAGAAGGAAGTTTACTTTCAAACTTTCTCCGTTTTTAAAACAGAAATGGCTGTGAATGCACACGTGAATGCATGAACTTTGCACTGGATGATGTGACAGCTAATGCAAATCCATTTCTCGCTCTCCTCGACCGCGACTCCTTTTCTTCTCCCCACACGTCATCAATAAGTCTAATTAGGCTTTTATGATTATGACCGAGCTGGGAAATGGTCATCTTTACTGGTGGTGGTGGTTTCATGTGACTGAGTGGTTTTGATGGGGGGGGGAATCAGGCTTCCGCTGAACAAGTTCAAGGCCTCTGGGGAGTCAGGAGCTGTCCAGTGCTGAAATGAATCAAATTGCGGCTTTCTGACTTTACAGTCACTTTTCCTAATCATCTCCAATAATTGCTCACTGGATACCAAGGAGGTGGCTTTAATGGCCAGTGCAATGACAGCGCAAAGGCCTCAGCCTGTCCTTTGGACCGTCGAAATAAACGAGACACGTAATCTGATTTGACCACGGGCTGGTGACGCAGGATGCCAGTTCAGAGTGCTTTCAGCCTACGTGGCTTTTCAAAGGATTAACACATTTACCCAACATTGTTCTGAAATTACCTGTGTCATTATAATTTTCTGAATGACACGTTAAATCGAAGAAAAAAATCCAAAGGTATGTATCTGTACAGTTACATGTGTGGCAATGAACAAACAGGGAGTCGGGCCTAATGCGCTCTACACATTAGGCGGGTGAAGCTTAATTTTGGGCATAAAGTGGAATCTTTTTAAGGCTGCTGCTTCTGTGTAATATGTTACGTTTTCTTTGCAAATAATAATCAAAAAAAAAACGCAGCAAAGTACGTTAATACCTTATAAATGTTGGTTGGTAGCACAGTATATGGGATGCAAGTTACACTCAAAAAAGTCAAAAAGTGAAGTGTTTGATTTGCAAACTGTAATCATGTTTGACAAATAAGAGTATAATATGTTTGTTGAGCTGTAATGATGGAATCATGTTTGTTGCAAATAAATGAAAGAAATTTCACATGGATGAGATCAACTCTTGTTGATCTAATGAGCATGAAGCGTTTTAAAACAACAAGTCGCTAGTGCGCATGTCTACAACCTCCGGAAATACGTAAACGCAGCACCCGGAAGTCGGAGTGTCAAAGAGGGTGATTTGAATCTTCAGGCATCCTTGAACTTGTTGGTAAGTACACAATAAATAACTGTTCGCATTTAGTACTGTGGGATTGCTGATTAGTTAGAAGTAGTTATTGGACACATTTGTAGTAATTATAGCAATATTGACTTGTTTAATGCTACCTTTAGCCTTACGCACATGTTACAGTCTATTGCCACATTCCGAACGTTAACTTTAATCTCTGCCAAACTGTCGGTATCCTAAATTTATTTCTGCTGAGCATACTAGTAACTTTAAATGTGGCGAAAAACGAAACAAGCGGTAAGAACCTTTCGAATTGCCGCGCTACTCTTTACATATTTTGTAGAAGTGGCCGGACAGCATGGGAGAGCATGGAGGCTCTTAGTTCGGTTGTGTACGTCTGTGCATGTATATCGGACAGTTATACGCTAAACAATCTTACTTAAAATTTGTGGCACGATGCCATATAACACTTTGAAACAATCACAATTTGAAAAGTGAAAGAATTGGAAAGGTGAGATGAAGCCACGACTTTAGTTGCATGCACTCTGTCTCAATAATTGAGTATAATGTAATGGTAGGTGCAATATGGAATTACCTATGGTGGTTAGAAGCTCTGTGTTTTTTTTACTACTAAAGATTACAAAAAACTTTCATCTTCTTTATCAGATTTGCATCGTAATCTAAATCCTTCCCCATGCTCTTTGTGAGCACTTCATACATGGTAAGTCAAATTTCTTGATACAATATAGCATGAAAGTTTTATATCAAAAATTTTTGAATACATTCTTTTTCCTTTTCCCTTTCTTTCAGTGACGTGTATGTGGCAGTGCAGGCATTGTGCTACAAAGCAGAATTGAAGGTATAAATTACTGAAAAACTACAGACTCTGCCAATATAGTGGAAGCAGCCGTCATTATCTTAGTATATATTTGAATTGTCCATGTACATTTAAGACATGGGTTGCACTTAAAACACATGTTTATAGATCTCAAGATAATTTACTTTTCGATGCATGTTATGTGAACGCACAGACATTTCCACGGAGAGAGACTTTTTCCCTCACATTGGAAACCATTTGAAAAACAATGAGACGGTAAATTGTGTATTTGCTGGCTGCTCATTCAGGACAAATATTTTCAATACTTTTTATAATTGTTTTTTTTTTTGTTTTTTTTTTTAGAAATCATTTATTTTTATATTTTTTTAATTATTATAATTTCTTTTAGAAAATGGAGAAGACTTTCTCATACAGAAGACAAGAAGTTCTTCAAGGACAACCCATGATTGCAGACTTTAAGAGCAGATGGCCAGCTCTCTTTACTGCAAAGGAGGTACATATCCTGTATTACATGTGTCTCATAATGTGTTCACCCACAAACATTTAGAAGAACAGAAAAACAAGTTCTAAAACAAGCAAGAAACGTGTCTTCTATGCTAATTCTTTCCATTCTTTCGTATACACAGTTAACGTGTATTGTTATTTTTTACAGATTGATAAGGAGTTCATGAGGATTTCCACTGTCCCCCTACTCTCGACATTTTTCGCCGGGCTTGACCAATACATTCAAAGGCGGTATAGCTGGAAGAAGAATCAGACAGGTCATGCTTGCCATTTCTGAGGTTTGTGTTATGCTTTTATTTTTTCCCAAGTACTGTTGCCTTTTCATTCTCTCTTATACATTTTCTTATTTTATTTTCTGATCCCACAGGATGACAATGTACATACTAGAAGAGCTTGCATCTTTAGGTCTTTATGCGCCTACCTGAATGAAGACCATGAAAAACTAGTAAAGGAATATCTGGTGAGTTACGCTGTAAATACTCACATACCCTGTACTTCTGCTATTTGAGTGTATTAGTTCTTCAAAGCCCTCCAGAGATAGTAGAAAGCTAGATTTTATCATGGGAGAGATTGCTAACTGATGCATGTGTACTCGCTACCAATTTCATTGGGTAAACTTATACAAACCTATACAGCTCTGTTTTAAATACCATCTTTACAAGGTTATATTTTCATTTGTAAGCAATATCACTGTCAAAATGATATTTATATATGCATTTGTTATTTAGGCCATAGCTGGAGGTTTGTGTGAGTGAAGTTTTATTTAAGCCTCAATTTTAATTATTTGGAACGCATGTTTCATTAAATCTTTGAGTCTGTCTTGCTACACTTTATCTTATGTGCTTAGATGGAATTTCATTTTTTAATGACCCCTCTTGTATTTAATCCCACAGGACACAGACCTTGAGGTAGATAGTAACATGGAGGAAACAGTGATGGGAGTGTATGTCATACTGAAGGATGGTGCGCTGCCTGACGATGACCCACATGACATTGGTGTCCTCATTAAAGGTGTGGAAGTACTCACTGGCTTGGGGAACATTGCACTGGCTTGTGCTCTGTTATTTGGACTCATTTACTGTTTGGACCTAAGCTACCCAGCAGAGCTCAAATGCACTTTTTAAGTCCTACAGAAGATCTTTCTCAATCTTGATGGACAAAGGTTGTCATCCAAGGTTCAGTTTCTCAAAAGTGAGTTACGCATCTTTGACCTTCAAGAGTGGACTTGAAGTTCTAGTTATTGTATTGCCACAATGAAATTGACAGAATACAACACCACAGGGACGATTGTTTTAAATACTTTAAGGTTAGTGGTGCTCAAAACACTAATATATTTTAGTTTTAAAGTTACCTAAAGTGGCTATACTTATTTTTTTATTTTTTTTTTTTAAGGCATTTTTGTTGTATCTTTAGACTGATTATTTGGTACCTAAGAGTTTTTTTTATTGCTCATGTGTCTCTTGGTTATTTTGTGTAAAATATTTGAAATGTTAAAATACTTTTATGATGGGCATGTTTTTAGCTCAGATGTTACTGAAAAGGTTTCTTGAAGTCTGAAGCCTTGAAACACAAATGTTGTGTTTGTTTCTGTATTGTTGGTAAATGGCTTGTTTAAAAAAAACATGTTTTTGTTTTAATATCTAAATGACCAAATTCAGCATTTTGCAAGATGCATAATTGGTTTCTTAAAGCCACTACATTTATGAAATTAGAATACAAATACTCATTTGCAATTAACTTTACTAAAATAGTAGCTGTGCCACTGATATTTGGCGTGAATCTGCAAGCACTCACATCTCAGATTAATAAAATGTAGTGGCTTTGGCAAGTTGTCTTGCATGTTGGTACCCTGTAAACACTGACTGAAACTCGACTAATGTGTGTAATTTGCTTAACTGTTATTTACTCCAGCTATGTGTTAAACATTGAAACTGGATGTACACAGTGTTACTGCGATCCTAATTTGTGGCCTATGACAACACACAGTACAACAAATGTATGACATGGACCTAAGGGAAACAAGCCATTGTTCATGTATGTTAATCAATGGTTGTAAAACTGTTTTTGTTTTTATCTTTGTATTTTTGTGTCATTTGACTAAATTAAATCTAACTGAGACAAGGAAACAGGCTTGTTAGTTCATTGAACAAAAGGGATTTTAGGGTAATGGACAAGGTTACTGATGTAGAGCGAATTAGAAATACATTTACTAGCCTAACCAAAAACAAACATTTAAATACAACAAAATGATAATAGATTGGATGAACATGATAAAATTATTTCTTCTCAACAGCTATATGTAGTGTTCAATTAACATGTTCAAGACGGGCTGTGTTAACTTGGTTTGATTAGATGCATTAAAGGTGCTATGATAAAATCATGTTCATTGAACATTTTATTTTTTTGAGTGTACGAGACTTTTAATTTGGATGATGTTTAAAGTCTAAGTGTATCGGACTGTGTCGGCCTCATTACAAGGTCACGACGCCTTTTAGCAATGCACAGCACTGAGTAAAACCTATAGCTCACCAACCAATTGAAGAGTTTGTAAAAGAGGGAAGAGATTCACGTCAGCGTTTTGTTTACGCAATATGACGAACCGAGCCAGTCACTGACGGAGGGTATGTGTGGGGGTGGGGTGGTGGGGGTGTATCCACAGGACGGGGCGCGATTCCTGTGAAAAGCCCAACTTAAACCCCATATATCTGCATGTCAGGCCTGGAACAGTGGGCATGGACGCGGCTCGGTAGCCTGAGCAAACGGCGCCATCCAGAGGAAAAAAGAAGAGAAGCATGTGCGTCTCACCAGCAGTGAGTATAATGTAGCTTCTATACCCATATATATAGGCTGTGAGCACTTCCCCCTAATAATAATGTTCTATTGTCTGAGCAGTTCGCGGATAAAAGACAAAAGTACTTTTTTGGAAACCATTGCATAACCAGGCTGCAGCCACCTCATGTAAACAGTGACTTGTAACAACACTGACAAATGTTGTTGCCCCGCTGATGGTGTTGTCAGATTGTTCCGTGAGCGCAGAGAGATTAGTGAACGGGCACAGGCCCAGGGGCCGAGAGCTCAGGAGGGCATCTGCACAAACTGTTCAAAGTTGTTTTTCATTTACAAACAGCTCAGTTAAAAGTTAAAGAAGGACTACACGCACAATAACAACATAAAGATGCAAAATGACAAAAAAACGACGAATTGCCTGCTCAAATTAGTGCAAAACAACAAAGCATAAAACATTCTAAAATAACATTCTAACATTCTAAAAGACATAAAATGACCAGTCTGAATATTTTTATTAGCCTACGAACTACACAAAACCTTTTGTTTGAGCATGAATGACCTAACAGAAATGTTTATTTGGGATAATATAATGAGAATAACAAGCGAGCCTGTTAAACTGGTAAATGGAGGATGTGAAACTCGTAAATGAACTTGTATTTTTTTATGGCAAATACGTTTAAAACAAATATATATCTATATACACACATATTTATATATGTGTGTATACACATATATTTATATATGTGTGTATATGTATACATGTGTACGGTATGAGGACAGCAAATGGAAATTATTGCAACAAAGACACACTTTTCTTGTTGGAACATCTTTTTGTTTATTGCTTTTTAGGAGAAATCCCCTACAGGAAAAAGACGCCACCAGGGGTCAGCAGATCTCTTCAGAATCACTTCAAAATAGCGTAGGGTCGCAGACATACCTACCGATGGAACCTGTAGTTACTATAGACACTTAATTTTACTGATGCAAAGCAATTAAAAAAATCTTTAAATTATTCCTTGTAAACATTAGCCACGTCCAAGCCCTTTGTTACGCTATAACTAACACTAATATACAACTATGCCAGTTATATATTCATAAGTTCACTTTGTTTACCTTCGGCCATAGGACTGAAATAGAACAACATATCATACAATATAACATTGTGTAAACTGCTGACCATTTTGTGCTGCAGGCACATTTTATTTAAACTCATAATAGTCTTGTTTCAATTTAAAACAGGACATTTGTCTGCCTCACTGCTGCTTGTTTACTCACAATATAAGCTGCTGAAGTCCTTTTATTGCTGGACATACAGAATTTCCAAAATAATTTAAACCCCCAGAATTTATGCATACTTTTATTGTGATGGTATTAAGACTTCTGCGGTTGTAGTGTTCAGCCTTTAATAAAACACAGAGGGCGCCAGACGCTTGCATTTTGTCAGTAAGGCTCAAAGGTTAAACGGCACGAAACGGAAACAAACGTAACTCCAAATTACGCAAGTTGCGCATTTTGTCAACATTCTATTGAGTGTTAGAAATATGAACAGATTACTGTCTTCGTCACGGAGCAAAATGGAGGGTTTTCTCCTTAATCTGAGACAGGGATGTCGGCCATATTGGGCACACGGGAAAACCATTAAGGAGAAAAGGATGCAACGTTAAAGTGTTAGCGGAAATTGTAGGATGCTTACCTAAGTAAATGAAACAACATAAAAAGTATTATAAACGCTTAAATATAAATTTACTATGATAGCCACAATTAAGATGTTATTTGTGCAGTTTTTATTACATTTTAAGATAACATGTTTTTGCATATATTAATTAAAAGGCACGTGATGTCTATGTAATACGGAGACATAGTAGGAAAACCAAAGTATCCACGTAGAGATTAATTAAAAAAACACCAGAAATAAGAAGACAGTCAACAGAAAAATTATCAGCAACTATTATGGTAACTGAACTATATGAGGAATAACAAAGTTACATAGTTGTAGCTTTTTCAGTGTGGTAATGCTGCTTTTCTCTGTTTTATGATTGATATTTATTGATCCATTTGTTAATTAATTCATTTATGGACTTAAACATAAGTACCAATCCAATGACATTACCCCAGTCTATGGAAAACCGACTGGCATTATTACTATTTATTAATTTAGGCCAAACAATACGTTTTTTAGTCAGGACAATGATTGTCACATCAGTCAAGAAAGTATTTATCCCAGTAGGATATTCATACAGGGCAGCAGTGAACATGAAATATGTTAATATTTATGTTGTTAGGTCTGCATTATTTTTAGTTGTTCACAATCTGGAGGTCTCTGGATGCACAACCAGGGATATCAGAAAGCTTTTTCCTCCTACACTAAACATATTTCATTCTTCTGGTCGGAAATGGAAAATATTTGCAATGCTCACGGAGTTTAAAAATACACATGATTTTGTTGGAAGCCGCCAAAGGCCACAAAGGGTGTGTTAGGTGGTGTTTTGAGACAAATAGAGTTTCTGATAGCCGAACGTACGAGCCCAGTGGGAGTTAGTGAATGCATCGTGATTCCTTCTGTGGCCTCGTCTGATCCCCGGTACTAGTCCGGCTATTGTTGTGTGTCTTTCAGGACAAGCTGACCTATCAGCGGGCGGTGGTCTGTGGATGTTTAACTGTTTTGCGCTACGGTTATCCCGCCATATTAAGCAGCCTTTGTCAGCTGTCGGTGGTTCCTCTATTTTTTTTTTTTTTTTTTTTTTTACCGGAATTCAGCCGATCCTAGCGGGGGAGTTTGGCTTGGAGAAGTAGTTGGTCGGTATGGGACAGACGGAAGACTGAGATTCCACGTTAGTGAGGCTGCTCGTGCAAGCAGTTTTCCACTTCTTGGGATTTTCGACGTGAGACAAAAAACGTGGGGGAAAGAAGAGATCACGGGACGCATGTAGTCGAAGTACAACGCTGCCAAGGTCGCTTTTTAAGGTAAGAAGTAGTTGAGGGAAAAAGTAACATTTTATTTTGCAAGTAGAGTGAACGGGGCCTTGTAGTGGTGACACACTTTGGAGAAAGTTGGAGAAAAGGGCTAAAAGAGTTTCCTCGGTTTGTTACACTGTAATTAAAGATGGGATCTTTGTGAGCGGCTGATCCAGGACCAGATCCCTTTGGGTCTTTGGTTTGTGTTAATCCACAACAATAAGACGCCTAAACCGTCCTAAATAAGGCGAAACTGTGATTTTTGAAATGTTTAGCCAAACTACGAATTTTTCGGTTGCATTATTTAAACATCCGTTAGATATGTGAAAGAAAACATAACCAACTTTAACCCCATGCACTTCTCTGTCTGCCTCACCCAGTCTCTTCTCTCTCTCTCTCACTCTCTCTCTCTCTCTCACAGACACACACACACACACACACACACACAGTCAGCTGCTGTAGGCCTCAGCTGTTGTAGGCCTTCATTGCAGGATTCACACAAACCCGTGGAATATATGCCTTTTCCCACTACGTTTAGCTTTTATTTTGATGGTACAACTCACATTTCTCTGAATTGGCAGTTTTTGTGTTTGTAAGAAACACCATAACTGTGCATGTTTCGGTTAGTGTGCTTATATACTCTGGTGCCACAGTAATCCTCCTCCATGGTAATCCTGCTGTTAGTGCAGCCCTGGTTGGCTTTACAGTCATGTCTCCTCCACACACACAGACGTACACAGGGACACACACATAGCTGGAATGGGGAGCACTGTTGGCAGAGGATTGAGGAGCACAAACAGGTGGTATTGGCCCGAGTTTGTGGTTTTGAGTTTAACTGGAGAAGGATTCTCTCATACCCCTCGAGTGTCCTCACTGCGTGAATGAGACTCTACGGTGTCATTGCAGCTTGTTGATTAGAAGTTTTCCTATCAGAGTGAGAAAGCCCAAAGTCATGAAAACACACATATACTTCTCTGAGCAGATGTTTTGAAGAGAGAATCTTTAGATTTCAGGTTTCCACACTAAAATCGCTGGACACCGAGAACAAGAAGAGCTCTTCTTTTTATAGCATGAAGATGGCTCCCTATCCCAGCCTCACTCCAGCCTTTGACAGTCACAGCAGGTGGCCTCAGTGGCATGAATGGATTCGGAAGGAAGTTCGTCTCTTCCCTCCACAGGCCCCCTCCACTCACTGTGATTGGCAGAGATGGCAGGCTGCCCCGGAGATAAGGCCGAGCTGCGTCTCAGTGCCAGGGCTATTCCTGAGTTACGCTTCAGTAATAGTTTGCAGCCCCTGGTACCTTGTCATCTTTGAGTGGTTGTGGCCAATGTTTGTGGAGCAGGTCTGTCGCTCACATTTCATGCTTATGACCCGGATTTGTCTTTTCATAGAGTGCGGAAGTTTGGCTGGTACACTTCATGTGCTGCTGTTTGCGTGAGCCAGGAAAACTCGCAGCCTAACGTGATCAATGGAAAACAAATTAAAACTGTAGTGATAAAGTAATTGTTTAAGGAAAATTCTCTCTGTGGTTTTTCTATGACTGGGAAATTAATTTGCTGGAGTTTGTTACAAAACAAGTCACCCCTTTTTCACCCAAAAAATCTTGGCTTCCCTAATAGCTAGTTGGAATATCACACTTTTTCTTTGCAACAGTGATAAACAGACCCCCTGCACTCCAGCCCCTCACATAGTTATCGACCAAATATAGAAATATGCTTAAACACATAAGATTTCTTCACAGATAATTAGCCTAAAACAATTTGTTGTAGTAAGTTGCCCATTGCTGCATTAGGCTAGATTAAGAAGGGGGCTGTGTAGTTTGTTTTAGCCGTAATAAAGAGGTGAAACTTTTAAATTATGTAGAAAACAGTTTGTGTCTGTGTTGTTGCTGTGCTGTTCAGCACTGTGCATGGTGGTCTGTGCTTCCCCTGCTCCCTCCCCTCTTGGTTCCTGTGGAACCTACAAGCCCAGGTTTGAGGACGTTCCTGTGGCTCGGTTTTAAAACCATATTACAAATTTCTGGACATCGCCTAATACCTTTCATTACAAAGAGCTCAGTGTAAACGGGAACTGGGGAAAAAAAACAGGTAGCGAAGCCCCAAAATGTGACTCTGGAAATGTTTTGTTTAAAACAGAAATTAAGTCTTAAAACATAGATGAAGGAAACCTTCAGTGACAGATTACTGGTACTGGAAACATTTTTATTACTCAGTTGTAGAGACACATTTCGGTCTGTACCAAAAGAGTACATTCACACATTGTGAATCTGAATACACAAGCTGGAAAATTGCATCTTGCGTCACAGTTTTCTCCCGATTGACTGCACAGGCTACACATGGCAGTAGCTCAAAGGTCAAAGGGCCTCTCCCAGAGCTGCACCTTATCTTATTAGTCAGAAAGTTAGCGAGAATTGTATCATGCCTTACGTGGCTGAATACATTACACCGATATTTGGGAATTTGTGCGAATAAAAATAACTTGAAATAATGAACTAAAGCTTAGTGTATCAAGATTTGGCCCACTGTACACATTTGTACATTGCTTTTTGAAGATTTTCCAAGTATTTCCCTTTTATCTGTCTTTATGTTTCCCGTGAGAATCCTGCCAATACAATATTGTACCTTACTGTAAACTTTGTTACACAAATAAACATGACCGTAGTACAGCTGAAAGTTAGCCCATGGCTTTTTTTTAAATATAAAGAAACTGTAGAACTAACCATTTGACTTGATACCATTTAGTGTTGCTGCTTGCAAGCTGCAGCAAACATGTCCCTCTTGAGGTTCTCCAGCATTGTTGTACATGGCCCTGTGGGAAGCATCAGCCTCTGTCTCCTTAATCTGACACGGCATCGCTGGCAGTTTGGCGCACAGCCTCACGTGTCACATGCCCTTGGATGGGGTCCGGCTCCAGCACTTGTTTAAACACATACCACTGCCTTTTGTGTGCTCTTGTTCAGTGTATTCGGGATTACGGTTATTCCCAAATATATGTGCTAGGGCTACATTTTACCTCTTTTTCCAGTCATATCTGACATATCTCTGAAATTAACTGTAGGTTGTTTAAAATTTCTTTTGATTTTGATTTTTCCATTCTTCCAAAGGAGGTTTGGTTCAATTTCAGTTTTGTAAATGTGTAACTTTGTAACTGTTTTAGCAGCCTCAAAAGTTTTCACGGTTCTTGTGAAACAAATGCAATTTACAAAACCGTCTAAGTCCGATCCACAACCAATTTCCCATATTTCTAAATGAAATGTTCCTTTGCTTAACAGATAATCCGAAACAAGGGAGTGATGAATACCCACAGGGGGACCCCATGTTGCACTGTGTGATGTGTTTGGATCCAATTACCCACTAAACAGCATATGCTGTATATAGCAATGATTTTATTTAGCTTGCTGCAGTGATAAAACTGTCCATTCCTACCAGCTGCAGTTGTAAATCTGTCTCTCTGTATAGAGGCATCTGGTTGCTTTCAGTATGTATTCAGAGTACTTGGCTTGATTGATTGTTGGTCTTTTTTTTTTTGGCTCCACTGTAAGGATTGTGTCTCTGTGCCCTTATTAGCATTTGTGCTGCTTGTTGTTAGCATGTGTATGGGAGTGTAAAGTTCGGGGGATTGTGAATCTGTGGGGGAGCACCAAAAGGCACTTTGTCTCTTTCCATAACAAAGGGTGGATGGAAATAAAGAGGGAAACCAAAATCCTTTCTCTGGCGTTAAACAGGGAGAGTTGAGGTTTTCTGTTCTTCTTGGAGCACAATTCTCTATGGGTGGTTCAAAGGCTAGCACACAGTTTTGTGATTTAAAGCTTTTATTTTTATTTTTTATTTTTTTCTCAAAAGAGAACAACTACTACACAGAGTGTGGATTTTAAAATGACTTTAGTAACAAGTGACTTTGGATTGGTCTGATGCAGGATTACGAGTACTATTTTTTAAGGCAGTCTTCTTTAGGTCCCTTACTATCGTACCTAATCTTCGGTTGGTCTGTGTTGTAGCACAAAAATGAGTTATGTGATCAAAACTGGGACCTTCTTTGGGTTTTGCTGTAGGTCGTATCTTGTATTTTGTCATGGTGGGGAAAGTATCCTAAGTTAAGTTTCGGGGGGTTCTACCAGTGTCACCTAATAATGTGCCAACACTGTGAACTCACTCAGGCTTGATGTCTCTCAGTGGCCATTTTCAGAATCATTAAGAAAAGAGAATTTTATTATATTTAGTTTGGCTTTAATTTGATGTTTATATCAGTCAATTAATGGCTCTTGATCTTTTGGCAGAAGTGGACCACTGATACTCTCCCTAGAGTTCACACATTTATCACATTTTCTTTCATATCAACCATAAGTTTGTAACATTAGCACCTGTCTCAAGCAGTAAGTGTTTTGAAGGTCAAAGGTGTAGGCCACGTTCATGTTTGCTTCTACCTTGATGTCGCTGGCTTTTCTTAGGAGGCTTTGAGTACAAGAGGTTGTGGCAAATGTTGTAGAGGTATTTCTATTTCTATTCTATTTTAATTTCTACTATCCCGAAATCTCATCCAAACATATTATCATTTTAACTGTATTGCACTAAATGAATAGTTTGTCTAACACACAGGTTTTGTGTTGTTTTGCATAATAACCGACATTAAGAAATTGCCAGGACAAGTAGCGCTGCCATGCCCACACAGCTTGCACGCTGTCACCACCAGCTGTTGCTAGTCATCCTGTTTGTGCAAGCAATCTTGTCGAGGTTTCTCAAAACACTTGTTCAAATGGGCTAGTGAGCTGGCATGTGTGCATAAGTTAGATTAACAATTTTACAATGCTCAGATTGTATTTCTGTTTGTTATCAAATGTCATTTATATTACACTTTATATTACACTTTTACACACATTTCTTTTACACACATGAGCCAAAAGCATTTAAACACGTCTGTCACGGTTACAAAATGTTGCTAAAACATCCACAGTAACTGAAGCAAATGGCAAGAAGCAAAGATTATCTTCAGCTGAGACGAGTGTTATTTACATTCCAACAATTACCAGTACATGTAAATTTGTCTCTTGCACTGTCTGTCCTGTTTTTCAACTTCTGTTATTTATAATAATTATTTACCTTCCATCCTACTTGCCATTGCTCGTCTTACTGTTGTTGTTTTTGTTTTTTTTTTGTTTTTTATTATTTATTTTGATCTGTCATCATACCTGCTTCAGTTTATACTTTTTTGCCATGGGAAGAAATCCATAAACCATCCACCTCAAATAAGTAGATAAGTAGTTTAATTATTGACCCTCGGTTTGTTTTGTTGTAGCTCTTAACATGCTGAGACTTTAGCTCCTAGTATAGAATTGTTTTCTGCACCAGGGGAGTTTGTCTGAGTTCCACTTTGATCAAACATGGTGTGGCCAGATCAGAACACTATATCTGTTACAGTGTCAATAGCAAGATAAGAGGGATTTGTATTTAGGATCTCACCTTGTTGCAACGGAAATTGTTGAGGCTGATGTCAGGCCATGCTTGTCTGACAGACTAATCAAAAGAAATTAGCTGAGATCTAAAATACATTTATTACATTTTTAATCAAAACAAAAATGTCCACTTGTGACAACGTGTACCAAATGAAATTATAATGATCAAATTAAAACAGTGATCAAATTAAGGGAGCAAACCATCACAGCAGCGGCCAAGAAAAAATATAGTGACACAAGTGACCCTCACTCCCACAAATGATCGTGCAGGTAAACAGGTGCAGCTGAACCATAATTACTTCTGCCCCTTCCCGTGTGACGCAATCACCATAATTACAATACATATAACAATAAAAAATAATAAAAAAATCATACCATATATCCATGTCCTACCAAAATTACTTCCTTGTCTCAAAACCTCATGAGAAATAAAGACCAAAGAATCATATAACATGAGCAATGAAGAATAATATGATGTAAGCAGACAAGAAATCTGGCATAAGCAGGCATACGAAGCTATATTTTGCTTTTTGTATTTTGAGTTGTAATAGCTGGGATGATGAGTGTCCTTGATTCTGTTTTAAGAGTTTTTTATTTATTTAAATTGTATGTGACCATTAATGTCTTAACAAGCTGCAAAAACATCAAATTAGTCTAGACTGCAAGTCATTGCTGTAACTGGTAAATGAAGTCAGCTGTAGCTAATTAATCTTAATTCCATTGGTAGCTCAAACTACTGAAACCTCTCGCCTGTTGCCTGGTTACTGTACTGTCCGCATGCCCGTTCATACACACTCTTGCGCTCGGCTAAAGATGGTTGTGTTAAAGAGTGTGGCATTTTGATGTCTATAAAGATTGTTTCTGGTGTATTTATTAACAGTTAAGCCCCCCGGATGTCCAAACACTATTTAAAACTTCCTGGTTAAACTTTGGATTCAGGACTGTGAAACAACTGGTCGTGTAGAGTGTAGAGTTGTCAGCAGTACTGTTGATTCATTGTGTTGGAGTCAAAAACATCGAGAAACACTCAAAGGCACCATGAAAGACAGAGATGCAAGATGGTTGGACAAGCTTTTTAAGAGGCTTGGTGGTTGGCAGGCAGCTGTCATTTGTTGAGAGAAAGACATTTTACAGAGGTAAATAAACATGCCTATAAAGCCTCAATGCTTTTTTGAGGTACTGACAATGGATCAATTTTTGGACTTGTTTCATTGTGTCCAGTGGAAAAACAGACATTTTCATCCTGTGCAGATTTTTCAATGACTTCTTCTCAAAACCTTACTGTGAAAACCTAATATGAATAATAGAAAACACATTCATTCACACTTCAAGGAAACTTCACCCAAGCCCCAAAAAGGCTTCAGAGGATATTTCTTATATTTCTATTTATGTGACATAATCAAGTCATAGTTTTTCAAGTACAGCAAACACACAGGTGGTCTTAAATAACACTATGCCCAGGAGAGGGGGGAACAATTCCAAACACCCAAGAGCTTTTGTCCCGCTCAAATCTGTCGGAGTGATAGTGTGATCACAGGGGAGGGTTGAAATTGCCATAGGCGGTAACTGGATCTAGTTTCGACATTTGCTGCCTTCACAGGTTTTTGTTGGAAGTTTTGATGTTGTGTGAGGTCACTCAGTTGTGTGTATATTTTACTTTTGAGAGGCAGAGTTGGTGCTAAGAATGTCCAAAAAGCTTTATGCGAGAACCAACAGTATTATATTAATTTCTCTGCATTTTGATAACCACGTGAGTTTAGGCCTTTTCTTTTCTGTTGCTAATTTGTGAACGAATTTGCTATTGATCCTCAAATGGTGAAGCTGCTTATCACAATGTTTGAGTCACTGACAACCCTCTAACGCAGGGACTCAGATTTGTGACGGATTGGACACTGAATCAGGCAGCAAGTTTTTAATAACCATTTTAAGTTGCTGCATGAATTTATTTAAAAGCTTAGATGTGGTTCAGTTTTTCAAGGTTAGAAAAGTACTTTGTTAGTGAATATACTGGCATGTCTGGCCTTTGCAGGTATCATATATGTATTTTCTAATAAGTAACGCTGAGTACCTCATTGTTTCCCATTTACATTTATTAATTGTATGATGTGAAATTTAGATGAATTTTCTAACCATAGTAGCTGTTAATTAAGCAACACTGCATTGACATTTTGTGGGTTTTCTACCGTCATATCCAGTCACTTCCAGGGAATCGCCTGTCTCTCTTGGTTCCAGTTCATTACATTACATTCATTACAGTTATGAATCATAATGCACCATTTTCATATGGACAGTTCAAGTCACATATAAGTCATTGACAACATGTCATGCAACAGTAATCTAAGATACTGAAGTGCTACTATGTACAGCTTAATGAATATACAGATGCTTGAACTTTACTGTACTGTAATCGCCATTTTTGACTCATTAATAACCCACAATGAAATTGTGAACACTAAAACCAATTTCTTAGAAAAAGAGAAGGGGTCTGTATATTTTGTAAAGTGACCGTAAATACGACCAAACCTTTTTTCCCTCCTCTTTCTTTCAGGCTTGACAATGGGTTGTGTCAGGAGTAAAGAGGACAAGGGTCCAGCGCTGAAGTACAGACCAGACAACTCAAATGCTACACCAGTCAATGCTCACCTGGGCCACTACGGGCCTGACCCCACTCTGATGGGTCATTCACCAGCCATGAAGACACACAACAACAGCTATAACAGTCATGCTGCAGCACTCACGCCCTTTGGTGGGGCGTCGTCAGTGATGACGCCATTTGGCGGCGCATCCTCCTCCTTCACGTCCGTGGCAGTGAGCAGTCCCTTCCCCAGTGTTATCACAGGTCAGTCTGCGCAGAAGATTTATTGTTTAGAGGGCATTTTTAAGAAAAGAGGATTTGAAATTTTCTAAATATGGATAAGATGTCTTCTAGATCCAGAAGACCTTCAGAGGAGAAAGAGAAGCTAAAAGATGTGCTGCTTTTCATCCAAAGTGAAGCATATACATTTGCTCAACTTATTTGCCAAGTCCAACCTAATAATTAAAACCTTCTTTTTATGCCAGTTTCTAACTTCTTACTCTCTTGTCATTATGTGGATATGAACTTTACAAGAAATTCAGTTCAACAGTTATAATGCACAGCAGATGTTATGCAAATTGGACATTTGAAACGAGTCAGCCAAAACATCAAGGCCGAACTGAAACTCAAAATAGGTCTGTAATATGGGAAGCAAAGCAGCAGGCATGGCCTCTCCTGAGCCAAAGAAAACATTTACATGCAGTGAGTTCTCTGGCTTTACTCAAGCTTTATTTTTAACAAGAGTTGGACTTTTTTTATTAAGGATTTGTTGATAATGAGAAAAACTCTTTGTGACATGACCCCATAATCTCGGGTTACGTCATCATAGATTGAATGAGTAAATAGCACAGTTAATGTACACAACAAAGACATTTCCTCTCAAAGCACGCACAAACACTTATCCGTCATTTGTTGCCTCGTCCTCTGAAGGTGGACAATCTGCTTTGCATAAGTCCCTGCCTGTTCCATATTGTCTTCAAAATAAACATCAGAGTCCTGTTAGTTTTATTGGTGACATTATTTTAAGTTAATAGCCTTGAAGTGATACCACCAAGGTTATTACTAAATAAATGTGTTCTTAAACTAACTTCATGTTTGGAGAGCTGGTTGCATTCAGACTCTTGGGTGTGAGGTGCAGGAAGAGGGATGTTTATAAAAGCAGCACAGCTGTATTCAGAATTATATTAGCATAAATGTGTCTCTGTTTGGTTATTATCTTTTTGATGATGTGAGATTACAATGAGAGACATGTAACAAAGGAGGATAATTAAAAAGGCATATTTTAAGTAGTATTTGTTTGCTGTACAACATTTTTAGATAAAAACAAACTTACCCTCAGTTTGTGTTGCTTTCAGGTGGTGTCACATTTTTCGTTGCGCTGTACGACTATGAAGCGAGGACATCTGATGATCTGTCGTTCAAAAAGGGGGATCGCTTCCAGATTATCAACAACACGTGAGTTCATTTGCTTTTCACACCGATAGACGCTTGCTGCGTGGATGTGTGTGTACATGGTTGTGTTTGTGTAAGTGCCCTGTGTGTTTAATCCCTCTTTGTGTGTCTGATATTAATGCTGAAATCTGTCTGGGTTAATGGCTTTCTCTAATGGGCCATCTGTTTAGTCCTCATGCCTTTTCTCCTGCCACAGATCATTCCTCCACTTTATGGAATTGCTGGGAGACAGTGAAGTGTGCCACTTTTGTTTATTTGGTAGAGTAGTAAATAAATATGTCTGTTAATAATATTTACAGAAGCTGTAATCAGAAACAAAAGAAACATTCAAAATATGTCAGAAGGTTAAAATCATTACAATATTATGCAATCAATTAAGTTTTTAACAAAAATTCCCCACTTCCTGTTTTTAAGAGAATAATTATAGAAATATTTACTTCTTTTTCGGTCACCACATTAACCAATAAATTTCAGGTTTGCTAGAATCAAATCAAGATAACCTTTTATTGGAGCGCTACTAACTGAGTAACGTATCAATGTTTGTGATATTTTTTTTATAATTTACAATTTTTAGTTTTTACTTTATTTCAGTAATATTGTACTAATGCACAAACCCCATTTCCTGAAAAGTTGGGATACTGTTGGAAATCTAAAAGGAGAATGCAATGATTTGCAAATCAATTTGAAACGTATTTGTGATTCTCAATAGTACAGAGGCAACATATCAGTCTTTTTGTTTTGAAAAAATATATGTTATATATATTTTTTATTTGATGCAAGCAACCTGTCTCCATGTCTGTGATTGGTCTGGACTGCAGGCTGGCCTAGTTGAGCATCTGGACTTTTTTAGTGTAGATCATGAATTTGATTTCATATTGTGTTGCTGAAATTTAAAAAAAGGCGTCATCCGGGAGCATATGTTATAACAAAACTCGTTTAATTCAGGATTGTGTGTGTGTGTGTAGTAGAAGTATAACTCTCATTTGTCGATTCAGCAACTGTGTTCACTGACCCTGGATTTTAAAGATGTTCCTGAGCCCATGAAATGATTTCCAGTAGAGAAACGTGTCTGTCTGTAATGCAGTGCTGCCTGAGGAACATAGCAATTCAGTGTTGGCTTTTGGCCTTTGTGCCGTGTGTACATAGATTTCTCTAGATGATAATATCCCCAGGTTATTTGTAAATTCACGTTGAGGAACAATATGAAAGTGAACATGCAGTGTTTGACAGAGTGAAAAATCTTCCCCCATTCTTACTTCTGTAAGACCCAGCTTGTCTAAGATTCTCTCCTCTACAATACAATTTCAAATACAAGAGTTTTTAGCTTTTGATAAATTGTCTTTGTACTACCTGCAATCTAAAATAGGTTTTACTTATAGACGTAGTTACAACTTGTCTGCAAAAGGGGTTTGCAAAAGCAAATTGCACAAAATAACACATAAGTGTCTTTCCATTAGACAGATATCCATAAACGATTTTCCCAAATAATCATTGCCCCTCTAAACTTGTCAGGCCGTTTCATTTTAATAATTGATAGGCCCAAAGAGGTAAACTACAAAAAAATCAATGCTTAGAAATGCACAGATTCATTAGTAGAGTGTTAATCTATTATATAATATTACACTTACAGTATGAATCAAAATTTAATTACTTTTAGTTTTTATAAGTTTTGATTATGACATTTTTGTACTTAAGTAGAACTTAATGTAGGACTTGGTACTTTTACTTCAGTAAAGGATCTGAATACTCTCTGAATACTGCTTTGAAATGATCTACCCAACTTCCAACAGGATCGTTCAGAAGTAGGTGTATATTTCAATCATGCTTCTGTGTCCTTGCAGTGCGCTTCTAATTTCTAATCGACTTCTTTCTTCAGCGAAGGCGACTGGTGGGAGGCTCGCTCCATCAACACAGGACAGAAAGGTTACATCCCCAGTAACTACGTGGCTCCAGCTGACTCCATACAAGCTGAAGAGTAAGAGCTCATTACCCTCTGTGCCAACTCTCCGTCCTTATTTTTCTTTTAAATTCAGTCCTCCCTCTCATTCCTTTCCCGTGTCTCACCTTGCTCAGTCAACACAGCGTGGCCACATGTTGTGACTAACCCATCACATAAACATGGCAGTGAAACAATAGAGTCCTGTTTAATCACTGTGTGTGGATGGCATTGCCATTGCCGTTATTCCAGTGTAACAGAAACGTTAAGAGACCGCGCTGCCAGTTGAGAGATGGTTGCACGGTTTTATCCTTGTTTCTAATTGGCTGACAGCCACTAAATTACTCATCAAAAATACACCACTGGGTAAACCAGCCTGTCAACTTTGCCTTCAGTCAAAAAGCACCGTTATTGACTGTGTGCAGTGTGTTCCTGCTCTGTGTGAAGACACAGTTCAGTTTGTTTCTGACGTGTTTGGACTTGTGGAGTCTGTGTATTCTTTTGAAAGAAGAAAAGGAAGAAGAAGAATTTTTATGATTGTTTTCAGCCATAAGAATATTTTACTTATTCATTCGTCATGGACATTTTTATTGTGCTCTATATGTAGTTTGATCAAGCTGCTCCCTGCAGCAAAGTGAATATTGAGCAATAATGAGATTAACATGGTATAAAAAAATCTAATGTCAGCAAGCTGACACTAAGCATCAAATATATTTTTTCACTTTAATTTCACCGTATTATGATATCTCAGAGTTATGCACAGCCAAAGAACAAAATGTAACATCATGAGCACTTTGTTTTTTTTTTTTTTAACCATGAATAAGAACATCCTACTTGTTGTGCAATACACTGTATAGCAGTAAGTGCTGCTCCTGTCACATACTGTGCGACTTTCTCTCGTTTGACAGATGGTACTTTGGCAAAATGGGCCGCAAAGATGCTGAGCGTTTGTTATTGGTTCCAGGGAACCAGCGGGGAACTTTCTTGGTACGAGAGAGTGAGACGACCAAAGGTAAGAGGATTTGTTCCTGGAAAGTGGAAATGTAATTAGAATTTTACAGTTTCATACTTGCGGGCTGTGGATTTATGGTTGTCAAAAGTGAATTCACGTGGAACAAAATAGATTTTTTTTTCATGTTTATTCAAATGTCAAGTGTAATTTTTTGTAATTGTTATGTTAGATCTTTGATTTCCTTGCACAATTGAATGGAGCATCATCTAGTTTTATTTTTTCACATTTTTAAGGTGCCTACTCCCTTTCTATCCGCGACTGGGATGAGGTAAAGGGAGACAACGTCAAACACTACAAGATCCGAAAACTTGATAATGGTGGCTATTACATCACAACTCGGGCCCAATTTGACACACTTCAGAAACTGGTGAAACACTACACAGGTATGTTGTCTGTGGACATGACCACATGATAACAACTTGCTCTTATTTAGGTAGCATTTAGACAAATTGTTGTTTACAAGTGGACAGATCCTCCAGCTCACAGCAAGTTGGTTATTTTTCTGTTCAAACGTATATTTTGTGAACGGGTGCACTGTAACACTTTATCGTTTGGACAAAAATGTTAGTAATAGTGATTTAGACAATTCGGGGGTTTGTTGCTTTATTCTTTTAAGGTGAAGTTTCATTCACTGTTTCAGCCAAAGAATTCAGCAGTGGAAACTGCATTATTCATTTGCAGATATGCTGCTGGATATGTATTAAATATGTTTTACATATGTTTTTTTTCTGTGGTGGTTTAAACCTAGTGCTCAGGCACCGCTTTCACTGAGTTGGTCACAGCTCGAGAATCATGACAAAGTCCCAAAAAAGGGAAACCATATGAAACTCAAGTCAGAAGAGGAATAAAT
Organism: Channa argus; assembly: GCF_033026475.1. Lineage (NCBI taxonomy): Eukaryota > Metazoa > Chordata > Actinopteri > Anabantiformes > Channidae > Channa > Channa argus. Next base: position 17,105,970 of record NC_090210.1, read on the forward strand.
GCAAAAAGAAGTTTTAAGAAAGGCAGCCTTAAGCCTGCTGTAAATCTTTACAAAATTTCTAAGCAGGCAGCTGTTCCTTAAAATCCCCCATGGACTGTCACATGAAAGAGTCTGGATGATAAAGTATTTAGTTAAATGTTTGCAAAAATACATTGGACTTCAAGGAACAGAATCCTTAACCAAGAGGATGTTTGTTGTGTTAAGCTTCAACATTTTGATCTCTGGTCTTGTGTTGTTAACCCTGACCTGCCTGGTTCCACACAGCGCACGTATTTACGACAGCACTTTTATAAGTGATTACTAGAAAATTCAAAGCTCTGCAATTCGTGGTTTCTTTTTAAGTGTCGCCTTTTAACTCTATCAAAAATCATTAAGGAAAAGTCACGCAGAAAAACTGAGTAATATTCTTTACGCAAACTGCATGTTTTCTGTTCAGTGGTTGAATATAACAAGCGGCTTCTATAGTTTATCGCTTTTTTGTGCATAGAACAAGTTATGGTTAACGCTGTCACTGTCAGCCAGCCATGTCTGAATTTAGAGCAAAATTGGCACCTTTGAGATTTTGCTTTTTACTGAAGTTGAGATACAGTTGTCAAGTTAACCGGGTTCTCATCATTATTGAGAAATCGCTAAAAATGTATTATTCTTGGAGGGAGATAAAATAATGAAAAAATATTATGTAAAGACTTCTGTGTGTTTGCTTTACTGTGGTTAGATTGTAGTTTGCAGCACATACTGTATGTTGTACTATGATATTTATGGATCACATATTTACAGTTTACTTACTGCGGTACAGCTCAACCTTCTGCTGGGATTGTGTATATACATGAGTTTCAGTCGGTGATCATGTTTTTGTTGAATTAGTAAGCTAATCACAAGCTCATGCTGTCTTTGTTTTTTCTCCCTCTGCGTTTTTACATGCCCACTCCTGTCCAGAACATGCAGATGGTCTGTGCTACAGGCTGACGACTGTGTGCCCCACAGTGAAGCCTCAGACTCAGGGACTAGCTAAGGATGCCTGGGAAATCCCACGGGAGTCCCTCCGACTGGAGGTCAAACTGGGCCAGGGCTGCTTTGGAGAAGTCTGGATGGGTAAGAGACCACAAATAATGATGATTATTATTATGGTTATTTAGGAAGTTTGTCTTGTTTTTTACCATTACTGGCTTTCACTTAGAGTAATTTGTCAGTATTATGATGCAGTTTAATCAAGGGATGGCAGCATGTATATATTAGCCTTTGTGGCCTAACAGCTGGCGTTACATCTATTTGTGAAGCCATTAAGACTCCTTCAGAAGATTAGACACGTCTAATATGTGGGTCAAAACTGTACAAAATTCCATGTGAATTTTCAAATAACAATATTTTTTATTAGCAATTAATTTGCAGAGTAAGTCAGTTTTTCATGTGTTCCATAGAAAAAAATAAATATATGTATGTGTGTGTGTGTGTGTGTGTGTGTGTGTGTGTGTGTGTGTGTGTGTGTGTGTGCGTGCGTGCGTGCTAATGTACATGTGGCAGTGGGATGGTCTTTGTCTGACGAAAAGCCATTAACATACATACAGTACTTCCTGTGTCAGCAGCACATGTGCATAACTACGCTCTCAGAAAGAGGTCCATCCATTATCAGTAACCACTTATCCGGTTGTGGGGGGCTGGAGCCTGTCCCAGCAGGTGAAAAGCAGGGTACCCCCTTGACATGTCATTTGTATATCTCAGGGCCAACACAGAGAGACAACCATTCTAACTTATGGGCAATTTAGAGTCACCAGGTAACCTAACATGCATGGACTGTGGGAGGAAACTCAAGCAAGCACGGAGAGAACACAAAAGTCTACGGCCAGTGGATTCGAACCAGGGACCTTGTAGCTGTGAGGCAGCAGCACTAACCTCTCAACTGCCGTGCTGCTCCAATGTAATAGTACATACTGCATGTGCTCTGACATGGCCTTTAAGGTTTACATAAAGAAATAATGTTAAGTCCACATTATTTAAACCTGATTTTAATGGAATTAAAAATAATCCCAAAGTATTAAATGCATGTGAACTGAGTTTATAGCACAGTTCATGTTAGGGTAAAGTTAAGTGGGACTGGCTCAGTAAAGAGCCCGCCTTGCTGCCACACACCGGCCCACATACTGATGTTCTGATTAGTGATTGCTGTTGGTTTCACATGCATGCACACACAGCTGTGTAATCACAGCACCTACGTCACCTCCTACGCTTCAGTCCTCTCCTTTCATCAATCAAGCTTTCATTAAGCTGGGCCTGCAGCAAGCCTCGACCTGCAGGCCTCCGCTGTGCAATCCCAGGAGTCCCTCTCTGTCTCTCCTTGCACTTGATGGCTTTTTCTACTCTGAAAAAAAAATCCCATCTCTGCTCATGTGTTTGTCTGTTATTAGTATTTTAAATACATTTAACATTTGTGGTTTTTATCATTGCCCTACACTGTCCTTTACCTTGTGCTTGCTATGCAGAGTTTGTTCAGTATGATTCATTTATGAAGGTCAGCCTTATGACCGAGGCAATATATCTCCTGCCTCAGCTTATTGTATGTAAGCAGGGCGTGAGTAAGTGGCTCTCAACCAGGAAGTTACTGATTGTTTAAGCTGTTGTGTTCTTTTTGTCCTGAGCTGCTCTTTACACATGGGAACGCTGCCGGAGATCACTGGCTTAAGAGTTGATTTGACAATCAATTTTTAAGTCATTTTAAAGGGTTAAAAAAACTCCTAAAGGTTTATGTCCTTGGAATAATTCCTATTTCAAATATGAAATGCCAGTTTGGTTTATTGTGTATCTTAAACATACAGTAATTTATCATTTGAAATATGTCATTAAAAAAAATATATATTTTATTTTTATTTTTTTTTTATAAAGGCACATGGAATGGCACTACTAAGGTGGCAATCAAGACACTAAAGCCAGGCACCATGTCCCCAGAGGCCTTTCTGCAGGAGGCTCAGATAATGAAGAAGCTCCGACATGACAAATTGGTGCCTCTCTATGCTGTGGTTTCTGAGGAACCCATCTACATCGTTACCGAGTTTATGGACAAAGGTAAAGGCCTCTACAAGTGGACACAAAAGCTTACACATGATAGAAAAATTGAACCTTAGAAAGTCTAGTTGTGATCTACAACAGAGGTCTATGCAGACTGAACTACCAATCATCACGGAGAGAAGTTTGTATAAAATGTATAACGGTTATTGTTTAACTACCCAAAAGCCAAACAACTGCCCCTGAAATTACGGTTTTAATACCGCATCTAGTTTTCTTCATCAACTTATCGTTTAATAACCTAAGACAATTTTGTCATTCATCTGCTGAAGGGGTTGTGTGTGTGTGCGTGTGTGGGTGTGTGTGCACTCGTCCTCTTGAATCGTTTTTGCTATGACATGTGCATCATAAAGGGAAATATAAACGAAACTGATAGCTTCACTTTACATTTCACTTGTGATGTTGTATTCTGTTTATACACAACACAGACAGATTTACTGAATCTGAAACTCTCGACAGGTAGTCTACTGGACTTCCTGAAGGAGGGAGATGGTAAATATCTGAAGCTGCCCCAGCTGGTGGACATGGCGTCACAGGTAGGATCAAAACCCCATTTTTTATTTATTTATTTATTTTTGCCTCTTACCTGCCCAGCTGCTGTTTTAATGTCACTGTCGGATGGAAGAAGCAACAGTTATGCAAAAAGGCACAGTGTGTGTAGGTGTGTATGAGTCAAATATTCAGTCCCAGTTAATAAGGGTTCATTTAGTTCTCCATCTCACTTCCATATTTATTTAATATCCAACCTGACATCTCTACCCTCCTTTCTCCTCACCGCTGAAACTGCCTCCCCTCGTTTTCCACCACTTAGCTGCCTGTAGCACTTAAACACTGCTCATGAGAGGCCACTTAAGCTCGCTGGTTCAGTCACCTACTGTGAGCTGCTCTTAATTCCCCTCTCCACACTCCCTGGCTCCCTCTTCTCCACATTCAGCAGAGTGGAAAAGTGTTTGAGAATTAGACCAACGCACGCTGAAGCCCTGAGACGCCTCCAGGGGAGTTGACAGCCTGCGTGAGGAGATGTTGGAGTATTTTGTTAAAGATTTATCCGATTGTTCTCATTGTCACCGCTGCTGCTGATTTCTGCTTTTAAAGCATATTGTTAAACTAAGTATGCATTACAATCTGGGTCAGTTAGCTTTAATTTGGTTGTATTCTAACACCAATCTCTGTCTTGTTCCTCCTCCTCCCTGCCTGTCCAATCTCTCGCCCCAGATCGCAGACGGCATGGCCTTCATCGAGAGGATGAATTACATCCACAGGGACCTGAGAGCTGCCAACATTCTGGTGGCTGATAACCTGGTGTGCAAGATCGCCGACTTTGGCCTTGCTCGGCTCATTGAGGACAACGAGTACACCGCCAGACAAGGTGCGTGCGTGTGTGTGTGTTTGTGTTAGGAACTGGATGCATTTAGTGCGCACACTAGATTGTTCTGCACTTGTGAGGATCCACACTGGCTATAAACAGAGAAATGGAGCAAAATAGTTCAGAACACTTAATGACTACGGTGTATCTTCAATGTACCGTCATTTTAGCTTCTTGGTTATGATAATTTGTGGTTTTATATATTTTTTATATACTTCTATATCTTTGTTTTTTCATAATGGAGTTTGGTTAATAAGACATCTATTATTTTGCTAATATATGAATAATGCAAAGATAAAGTCTGACGATTTGCTGGTTTTTCAGTCTTTAGACAGATGATGGATCTGTGGTAAAAATAATCAACCTCACTCATATTAATCTGTTCATCTTGCTTGACTCTTTATTTTGGTTTTACCAGGTGCTAAATTCCCCATCAAGTGGACGGCCCCTGAAGCTGCTTTGTACGGCCGCTTCACCATTAAGTCAGACGTCTGGTCGTTTGGTATACTACTGACTGAACTGGTGACCAAGGGCAGAGTCCCATATCCTGGTAAGCACAAGAGCAACACCGACAGCTGCTTGCTAGAGATGAGGCATCGCTTTCAAAGAACATGAAAGGAGTTAGAAGTTTTCCTCATGCGAAACAGGAATAAGTATTAATTTTTTGCTTCGGGATTATTCCAACCTGCTGCTATGATGCATAGGCTTTTATTAGTATTTTCTCACGCAAGCAATTCAAAATAGAACTGCATATAGATGAGTCAACGCAGATGTCTAATGACTTATCAGTACATGGGAAAGTACCCCTCACCCTCCTATGTAGATCTCCCTCTCCCTCCTATTTGCCTCCTCATTTTTGCCCCCTGCTGTCTGTGAGCTGTACCGCAGCACGTCTGGTGTGGATTGTGGTTGACTGGCACTGATTACAGACTTTGCCATATGGCAGACTCAACCACTATCTCTTGTAGTTGGCCATCTGGGTCCTGTGGCTTTAGTCTTAGTTTAGTCTAATTAAATAACCCCAGTGTTTTACGTTCTAGGGGCTGAAACCCTTGTTGCCCTATTTTAAATTGCTGTGACTCACTGGACGTTTGTGGCTCTTGCTGTGTGTCTATTTCTGTGTCTTTGCTTAATGGCACAGAAGCTGGAGGAGGCAGGTATATACTATGCCTCTGCACAGAAACACGGCATCTGACTCTATTTTAGTCGGTGCAGATATAGATTCTTCAACGCACTCAGATGTATGACAGAAACGTTAGTGGAGATTTCAGATGCAAATTATAAATCAAGCCAACATATCAGCATCTGCCCCCATATTTTGGTCTCAACATTTGTTCCTGGCCTTTCCTCTTTCCAAGTGTGAGATAATCTGATCCCCACTCTCCCACAGAGGGACCTAGGGGGGTGGAGGAGCAGAGGGAGGGAGGATGCAGCTATGGCCATGCCATTGATTCTGTGTCATAACCTCCTTTTTAGCCACAGTTGAGCTCCCCATGGAGCTGCTTCTGCGCCGTGTCACAGGGTTCATGTTCCCTGTCTTCCTGTCTTGAGAAGGAATCCATGGCTTTATATCATAGTAGAGCCGGATGAGGCCAGAAGGTGAAGCAGTACTGTTTTGTTTTTTTCGTCCTTTCGGCTTATCCTGTTCAGGGTTGCCACAGCGGATCATTTGGTGTTTGTTGAACTTTGCTGCTTTTAAATCGTTTTAAATCACAATTTACTTTAACAATTGTGTTTAAACCTTGAGGGCCACATCTAACAACCCCCGTAGTAGAGGGGCAGGGATTGTTACACCTTGATGACTCCACCCTGTTTCCACCTCCCAACTTAAAGGGCCTATTCAGGCCAGGGTGGAACAAAGGCTACTCTGAAGGATATAAGTGGGTTCCCCAGGCACTTTTATTCAGGCTGAAGAAGCTGCTTGGATAAGTGGCAAAATGTTTCTAACCAAGAAAAAAAAGTCCAGTTGACATGATTCAATCTTAGACTAAATTTTGTAAATTTGTTTTAATGCACAGCCCGAATATAACAAATACAAACACTACTAACAAAAATAAACTCATTACAGACATAAAAATTACTTAACTGGTGCCGTTTTTCCGTTGAAGCTAAACTCGGTTTATTTATCAACTCGTGAAGTCTTGTTTGTCTATTTGCAGTAATTCATGTTTCTTTACGTCACATTTTGATACCTTTCAATATTCTGTATATTTGTTGGATACTGTGTGGTATGACAATGGTACTTTTAATATCAAGTACTTTTTCAAAAAGAACTTTTAAAAAATAGACTTAAGGTTCAAGGAACTTATATATTGAAGTTTATATATATATTCATTGTATGGAGATGGGGGTACCTTAGCATACTCTGTGCACATGTTAAATTGACCAACTGACCAAGTCAGAGGTTATCTCAACTATTAGTTCAATGACTTGCATATTAGTTTGCTGCCATCGGTGTGAATATGTGCTTAATTTTAAAAGCAGTATGAATACAATCCTCATTAAGGATTTTTTTTTTTCTTTCCCCCCCCCCCCCCCCCCCCCCAGGTATGGTGAATCGAGAGGTGCTTGAGCAGGTAGAGCGAGGTTACAGAATGCCCTGCCCCCAGGGCTGCCCTGAGTCTCTTCATGAGATGATGAGGCAGTGCTGGAAAAAGGAGCCAGATGAGAGACCAACATTTGAGTACATCCAGTCCTTTTTGGAAGACTACTTTACAGCCACAGAGCCACAGTATCAACCGGGCGACAACCTCTAGTGCACCAGATTTAAGGGTTGACTACGGTTTCAATAGCAGAGAATTTGGGACAGTGGAGAAGTTCAGCAAGGCTACAGACACTTTGTAAAGCTAGTCCCCAACCACACTGGCATACCTGCAAATGTAAGAAGAAAATGAAGTAGAGGCTTGTCCCTTGTGTACCTGGGAGCCAAATATTTGGGAAAGTGTGCACATTGGTGCCGGTACGTAAAGCTCTGGGACCCCTTCTAATCAGAATAATCGCTATGGATGGGCCCCAACACTGTAAAACACAGGGATTTCTTCTCATTTCAAATCTTCTTGCAGATGCATCATTTTTTTTTTTTTTACCTAAAAAGAAATTATAACTCTCCTTATTTTTCTTCAATTTTTCCCATTTTTTTTTTATTCTACAAACTCAATTCTTTGATAATGGAGTCCAGATATTTTTTATATACATGAGTTTGGTTAGAATATGTAGGTCGATGATCATGTCTCTTTAAGTGACCAACAACTGTGGTGGAATTGTATGTGCTCCGACAGTAAAGGCTCGACAGAGAAGTGCACGGTGACGTAGAAGAAAAAGGGTTTACTGTACAGATGCAAGAATGTACACATGGAAGTAAATGTGCATAAAATGCATTTTTAGCTGGTGTGAGCAAGTGAACGAATTAAAATGTTTTGTATGATTCTTTTAACATGAACCCCTGAATTGAAAATCGTGTCAATTTATTACGCCTTTACATTTTTTGTAATTGAAAATGGGACTTGAAATCAGGTATTTTGGTTATGTACATCAGTTTTCCTGTTTATCAATTCATAATTGTTTGAAAATAGACCTTTTAGCTGTGAAATTTCAGTCATCTCATCTTGTCTTCTTGGATGCACATCGGGGTTGTCCTTATAGTGCACACATTTGTACAGTTTAATGTTGGTAGATGGTACAGCAAACTGCTGATATAAATTTGTATCACCATATAAATCATACATGCAGCTGTAATATTTCTTTGTCCTCTTCTCAGGAAGATCCCACCAACATATAACTAAAAACATCTCTAGTGTTCTTAGCTCTGTGTGTGCTGGAGGGAAGGTTCTCCGGAGCCAACTATACAGAACAAATCTCTTAATTGGTAAATGCTCATGCAAAGCCAAAAAGTGATGTTTACTGGAACGTCTCTAATGGTATTAGCATGTGTAGAGCCTCCCTTATGGTTTTCTAATTTCAATTCCCAGTTGCACAGAAGATGGATCATTTCTCAAAAACAATAAGCAGACCCAGACAAAACAAACACCTCACACACACTGTGGTCTAGACAGGGATTTAATGCTTACAAAGTACGAGAATATAAAAGTCGAACGGCAAGGTACTTCCACTGCTGGTCCAGCTGTGTGTGAGTGTGTGAGTGTGTGTGTGTGTGTGTGAGAGAGAGAGAGAGGAGATATTTGAGATGTAATTCAGTAAGAAAGCTTAAGGACTTGACAAAGATGTGAACGTTTTATATAAGTATTTCATTCTGTGTGTTACTTATGAGAACCTAATATGTGATTGTTCCTAAAGATGAGGACTTGAACTAGTGGGCAGATAATAATGATAATTACTGAGAATTGTAACTAATATGATTTTGTACAGAATAAATAAAAGTTTTACTCAAAGCTTTCCTATCACATGACTTTCTTGACAGGAGACAATGATCCTCATCCAGGTTCATCCCTGACCTCTCAGTTTGTGGCATTTATCTCTGGGCTTCTATTGTTTAGCAGCATTTTTAACAGTTTCATGTTATTTTATTTTCCATTAATACAGTTTAACAACTGGTAAGATGTTGCAATTACTTTAAATTCACTAGTAATAATTGACACGGTTCGAATGTAATAAAAGTATTTACATTTTAGCAAGATAATAGCAATACTGAACAGAAACCAAATCTAGCTCAGCTCATAAAGTGCTGGTAGAAGTTTAGAGGGAAAAAATGGCGTTTATTCATCCTCGTACCTGTGACAAGAAAATGAAAAGAATATTTTATATTAAACTGATTTTTGCATGAAGCTCTTGATCTAAAGAAATTTACTATGTCCTTTAACAAATCTACAGTAGACTCAGGAAACATTTTAGATAAAGTTGTTACCTGACCATCTCCTTGTACTTGTCCAGAGCTTCCTGTGCCACATACTGGATGAAGGCTGGCTCCTGCAGATTCAGGTCCCCAGGAACAGAGATGATAAGTGCGGGAGAGTTCAGGATGTTTACCTCCAGCTTGGTTTCAGTGACAGATTCATTCTGTTCATCGTGGCTCTTTGGCGCCACCTGTTGAGTGAAAGGAGTATAGTCACCCATCACGCACATTATTTTTTTCATTTTTCATTCATTTTTCATTTAAATTATTTTGGAATAAAATCAGCTTTGTTGCCCAAGTATGTTTGCACATATAGGGCATTTGACTCAGGTTTGTAGTGGCTCTAAATGTACTTGCATGCAAAGTTTCAGCGAAAGTACGTGTAGACAACAAGCAATGAATTTACATTAGAAGCATCTGTTTTCTACTTTTAACTTTTATTTTTGCTGAATTAGTCTTGCATATGTAACATATGTGCCTTTCATGCCTGTTATATGTGCAGATTTATCTTCACATTTGTTTATACTTAAGAAAATAAGTATTCGGTTTATTATTAACAGCATTAATTTAATCTATTCTTAAAACAACAGGTGCCCATATGAATCCTTTAAGAAATGGATCTCTGTAAGAGATGTGTGGCCAATATCCAGTCATTCATCTGTGCAAAAGTCTATTAAAATGTTTATCTGACGAGAATAAAAGGCTTCAACCTTTCAAAACCCACTTGGACTGTGGATTTTGCCCAATGTCACTTCTATTGAAAGAGCTTTGAGAACAGATCTCTGTGGCCAGTGTAAAGAGGAATAATTATAGCAGGGATAAGTCTTTCAGCGTTCATACGTGCACCTAATTGGAGTCTTAAGACACACTTGTGAAAGTGTGTCTTAAATGTGAACCTGTCCTTTAAGGCTCTGTCCCCATCGTCTCTTGTTGCTCACCATGGTGACACGAAAGATGTTCTGAGGAGTGCTGCTGTCGTTCACAGCCTGAGCCACCCAGCTGAATTCCGCGGCCATGGTACTGAGCCAGCTGACTGTCTCATCCACGTGGTGTCGAACAATGGACAGGATCTCGTCATACTGCTCTTTGGACACGTCCAGCAGCTGTGAAACTTCATCCAGCTCCACATGCAGCTCACGCACACTGGGACACTCTGGAAGCAGAAAGAGGATCAGTCAGCTGAGCTGTGTTAAAACCTGAGCTGAAGCGGTCACATGTGTGAGGGTGGTGGTGCTTCACCTGTGAGCAGGGCCCCCTGGCAGACCTCACACTGGTTCTGTAGCTGCCAGCACTCTGAGGTCTGTTTGCGAAGGTCTCTGCACAGCTTCCTGTTCTGCAGGATATGTGTGAAACTCTTCCTCTCTAGACCAAAGAGAAGTTGTTTTGTTGTTGGTTGACACAGTGTTTATTATCATTTCTATTTGTAAAAGACAACAGGTAGCATCTCTGTACTGTTTTTAAAGTTAAAATTAGTCCAACCCAGTAGTTTTCGTCCATGTGCCACTGAGACCAATCCTTCTAAGGCAACTGCTGCTATTTTAAATTCACCTATGCCACCAGATAAACCAGTAACTAGTAGTTTTCTAACTTTTTAGGCACCAATAAGCTGCAGAGGGCCCCTGTACCTTTCTTTGACTCTTCTACCACTGCCTCATGAAGGCCATCCAACACCTGGGTCACCACAGCTCCAAACTCCTCCACCACACTCTTCCCAAAGTCCAAGAAGGAGTCCAAGACCTCCTCCAAACCCACGCCCTGCAAAAAGCCAGAGTCCCGTCCTGGGTAGTAGGGATCGGAGGTGGTTTCTTCCATCGGGACGTCAGTGTCCTTCAGGAAGGCTCTCTGAAGCGCTCTGTCGACCCTGCTCCTCATCCTGGACACCAGGGCGCTGCTCGAGTCCACCAGCTTGCCCACCTTACTGAGCAGCTGATTGAAGGAATCCTCAATGCGGACAACCTCTCTGTCTGTGTCTTCAGAGTCCTGGTTCACCAGAATGTCCCCTGCATCCATACCAGGTTCACGGGGGCCAAAGTGTCTGGACACTCTGCTGAAGAAATTCTTCACCTGCAAGATGGAAGCAAGATTACATCACTGTTATCTAAAGTCGTGGTTCCTAAACTGGAGGGCTGCAAGATATATACCAGGGTTCATAATAAGAAAAATACTAAATCATATCACTACTACAATTACAAGTCTTTGCTTGTTTAACGCTGTATAGTTCTACATCTTCAGACCTCCAGAGACTAATCGGATGTGTGTGCTTAATCACTCCAAGTCATATTAATGTTGTGTCTTCGTTTACAGGGAGAACGTGGGACTGGCATTTGATTTTAAAACAGGTTCACTTTTCACAAGTTTCACTTTTTCAGCTGTGTTTTAGTGTTAAGAGTACGAGATGTTGAAGGTTGGACGTGTCAGAGCTGTAGTTTTCATACCTTGGCCTGGAAAGTTGCAAACCCCCTGCGGCAGGTGGAGGTGTAGAACATTTTACATGCATCCTCCAGGCAGGGTCTGCACTCCTCCCACTCAGACTGCAGCGAGTCTTTACACTGCGCCTCTGCTTCCATCAGCTTCTCAGTCACCTCTTTAGCCAGTTGGGCTGCACCCTGATGGCAGAAAGGGTCACACTTCATATTTTTTTATTATGTGGTCGCATCTTTTTATTTCTCAGGAAACACTATAAAGGTTGATTCTACCTTCCTCTTGTCGCTGCTGTGCTGAAGTGAAATCATAAGGTGTTCATGCTTCTGCTTGTTCTTCCACATCACCTCCTTCATCTGTTTCACCCCATACAAAGCTCTCTTCACTTCCTCGTCCAACAGTTTCTCACCATCCATGGACAACTCTTTAGCACAAAATCATAAATTATCTCTGTCTCATTATAGCCTAATTAAACAGAGGTCAAAGCACCTGCAAAGTGTCTATAAAATGACACTAATATGAATTCCTCTTTGTTAACTCACGCTTTAATGTGTCTTCTGACGTTCCATTGCGTTGTTCCTCAGAAGAACAACTGACGGCATCCAGTGTCACCACCAGAACAGCCAAACCCAGCAGGAGCTTCATTGTTGCTCACAATCACAGTGTTCTGATGGGAAAACTCTGAAAGAACATGGCAAGTATGACCCTCACACACAGGAAAATAAATACACACACAGAAGACGCCTCTGCACACATGTCCCTGTACACGCACAGGAAACTAAAGCAGAATCTGCCTTCAAATGTTTTTCACAACAGAGACATTCATCAACGGTACTGCACGCAGTCGTGAGCCTGTCTGCCACTTGATGGTGCTACAGCTCAGTCCAGACCATCCGTGCCTAAAAATAATAAATCATCAGTGGGCCAGATAGATTCAGCTGCACAGACAATTTGGTGTTTTGGCAAACATTTGCCTAGTAAACCTGCAGAAATTCAAATGTTACATAAAAGCTACACATCAACAGACGATATGAGGTGACAGCTAAATTATTACTATTTTATAGTGTAAAGTATCAGGCCTACATGTTGTAGTCCATCGTATTGTTTTTCTGCTAAATGATCTCCACAAACACTGTGAAAGACCTCTCTCTTCCCCTCTTCTGTGGACATTTGTCTTCTCTGTTCTTCATTAGGCTGAAAGAGGACAACTTTGCCCTTGGTTTTTGACTCAAAGTGATACCACGCAGAGGTCAGGAGCAGGGGGTGAGGCATCATGGGGTCTACCCCAGCTTGACAACTTGCAACTGGCAAGCTGTGTTTATGTCCGGGCCATCTGCTGTGACAGGAGGTCAGGATCCATCAAGCCACAAAAAGCAGCACACAGGAGAACCCTCGAAGATTCGGAGAGCACATTGCATTTTGCAAAAACCATTATTGAGCCAAACTCATCTGTCTCACTTCACTGGAGGCTCTGTCCCAGTTTAACCACATGAGGAGTTACACAAGAACGCATCCAGCAGAGATTTAAAGTAAATGGGGATCACTTTATTTCATTAAAGGTTTAAGTTGCTTAGACAATCTGCTTTTATTCTCACAAAATATCCAGCTGCTGTTGAGTCTAAGAAGCGGAGTCTTATTGTCTAACTTCTCTAACTCATACACAAATGTTTAAAAATAATTTAAAAGATGTGGCCGCAAAAAAGAAAAAGAAAAAACAATCTTTGAGTGGTTCATTACAAAGAAACAAGTTCACCTTTAAAGAAAAAACTGCTGACATAGTCAGCTACACCTTAAACACACAGTGTGTGGTCAGGGCTTTGTGCTGTGTCTGTGTAGCTGGTGTGTGAGTGTGGCTAACACAACAAGTCAGATACAACAGATTTACTGTGTTTGAATTTTTGCCATTATTGTCATTTATGGATCTACACATTTCCCTCCATGTCACAATGAGGTAAAACAAACTTCAAATTGAAGAGAAACCTTTGTCTCAACACTGTTACAGTTAGATTTTCATGTAATCAGCAGAGGCAGACAGTTGAAGGTATCTAGACAGTTTACTAATGCCTTGAAAAGACTGGATTTTCTTGCAGCCACTGTTAATGGAATAAAAATTGATCATTTAAAAAAAAGCAAAACACAAATTTTTGTTATTCGGGACAAATGTCCACTAACATTGCCTCATCATATACGGAATTAATAAACACACAACCATGTGAATAAAGAAACTTACCAGCAGCAGACTGGAAGTAGCTTCGGCCCTGCCAGGTATAAACAGAGTGCTCTGTGTGGACAGTGGTCATTAGTTATCTTAACCTGGTCTGGTCTATTTGTGCTCTTTCCACTCAAGCTTTATCCTATTACTGTCTTTGCTTGATGTTGATGCCCATTAATCCAGCACTTGATCGGCTGCCAAAGAGCTTTGTTTTGCACAAGAGGTTGCTTAGTCATGTCAGTCACAGTGTTTACACCTTGGGAAAAACGTGTTCATTTCCGCAGGGATACCAGCTTATGCACACACAGAAGTTCAGAGACAAAGTTCAGAAATACAGTATTACCTCTTAAAACACGTAGAGGTCAGTGGTTCACCACAGTAACTGAACTGTGAAATGTATTATTATTACACAAATTTTTTTTTATATTGGGTACATGAAGATTGTTTCCTGTATTCAATTCAATTCCTTCCTAAATATTTCTCCTAAACATTAATGACAATCTGTTTGTTTAGAAACATTAATGCAAACCATGAATAAACCTGATCAAATAGAAGTGTATGTTTTTGGGATGTCTGGTAATTGATTATGTGTCTTAAGCTGTGGTGGGTTGGATGACACTGACATCAGTTCCCAAATTATCCCTTAGTAGGAAATCCCTAAGCCCACACACACACACACACACACACACACACACACACACACTCAATCTTTTAAACGGAAGCCCTGTCATCATCAAAGTGAGTTGTATATTGTTTCTAGTACTTGTTTAATCCCCAGACTTTCAGCTTATGAATATTATGATGTACTTTGTAAGAGTTTTTCCAATAAGATGAAATCACATAATCGGAGATCATCTGCTGATTTTATAAAGCTTCCTTTAAGGCTTAAAGGATCCCTTCCACATTTGTGTGTGTAAAAACAACATACAGATGACTGCAGTCTGTTGTGTGTTCCCACAGTTTATTAAGATCCATTATCAGAGTGTTTTTAGTCAAACAAGACATTATAAGCTCTCTACTTTCACATCCACTGATGGAATGTGAAGTATTCAGGGTGAAAGATCCCATCTCCTCACCGTTGCCCAATTTCCCTCAAAAATGTGCCCTCCTTGCATGCTGTGACCCAGAAAATATGGCCCTCACTAGATAATAATCAAACGCAGCCAGTGCTTCAACCCGGTCTGCATCCTCCGCTGACACCTTCAACACATGGTTCCCATAACACTGTTCTCCCATGGTTGTTCTAAACATAAAACAGTTGTCAATTAACGGGTCTGAGGCTACATGCATGCAATCAGTCATACGGGGAAAATATAAAACCTAAAATCCCTCCACTCAGAGGCTGATTGTTTGGCTGAAATTTACTTTGTGTCAATCTGATGTTCACACATCTTTCCAGATGTGTTTTGGCCTTTTTTGAGAGCTTTTTAAACTGCCTTCAAAGTGTCCATATAACCAGCTCGCAGTGTGGTCTCCTGTTAAGTTTTGTGAGGTGTGGAGTCCGGGACTGAAGAGATAAACAGGTGCAGAGGATAAACTGCTTTACAGACCAAATCTGTGAATTGCATAAAGGATGTTTTGTCTTTGTCTTCGCTGACAGCAGATGTTGAAAGTGCTGTTTAGATTTAGTGTAGTGCATGTGTAGTGCAGCTCGATGTTTTGGCTTTATACATCACAACTTTGCTGTCTTGGTTCAGTGGTGCTGCTCTTATCAGCATTGTTTCAGCCATAGCAGAGTAGCTGCTACACACCGATAGTGGAGCATTCAGCTGCTACAAAGTCAGTTATATCTTCCATGAGTTGGTGGAGACCAAACCAGAGTTAAATGAGTGTGAATTTTGGACTTAAGTTTTTCTCAGGTGGACAGAAACATGAATCCAAATAAATGCAAATGTAAGGTGGATGTGTCCACGCTTCAGTTTTAGCAACAACTTTGTTCAAAGAGCTCCTGCACTTGAGACACCGCTGGAAGTGTTAATAAAACGAACATTTAAAACAAATCATCATACAAATCATGGAAACTATTTTGTGATAGTGATGATAAATGGTACAAAAGCAAAATATCAAAAGTTGAAACTGGGAAATTTGGTTGTTGAATTGATTATTGAAAACAGTGTGTGCACATTTTGAATTTGATGTCAGCAGCACATTAAACAAAACTGGAGTAGTTGTGTAATGCTGAAATGAACACCTGGAAAACCCAGAACTCCTGAGATTATCGGCAGCGGGTCAGTATAAAAGAGCAGAAGTGAGGATGGGTGAGGTTCATCAAAGTGTTAAACAATAAGTTCGATGCATTAACAATATGGTTTCACATCAATAGAGTTTAAAGGTGACATCTTTATCTGGCTAATGCTGAACTATTTTGTGTATGTGAACAGGAGCATGGCTCACTAGTAAAAGAGTCCAGGTTTAAAACAGGCCTGGCTGCAGTCCAGGCCTGTCACCTATGAATTCAATTGTTATTTTTTAAAATTTGTATGTGACTGTCTCAACATCTTTGGCATCTGCATTGGAAAGACTTTTAATTTCACATCCAGCAGAAAGCAGACAACATTTTGAGTGGACTACTGCTGCTCATCTCATTGCTCGGAGGAAAAATAAGAGGAAACGCACAGAAAGAGAGACTGACAGCAACACAGATGTGGGAACACGTAGTTTTCAGAGCAGCTCCCCACCGCGTCCCCCCATGTTTGAATTCCTTAACTCTCTGAGTCCCTTGGGTTAGTGCTGCGGGTACCAGTAGAGTGCTGAGCTGGACTTGGATACGCCCACACCTCAGCATCTTTGCACACCACTAGATAAAGAAGGTTTTTATTCACTTACCGAGTAACTCCTACTTACTGTCCTCACTTTCAACTAAGTTCTCCAGCATCTGAGTTGCAGCACTGAAGTTGCGCCCAAGGAGGTCGTTCCCAACCCCAGGAGCACGGATGGAGCTTTGAATTTTAATATTTCATCCCCCCCGTAAAGGAGGATTTTAGGATACTCTCGGATCCAGGGTGCCGTGCTGCTCATGGGGAAGGTTTGGGCAAATGCCATTGCGATGCTGCGGATGTCACTTTAAAGTACAGCTTCACAACGGTAGAGTCCTGTAAACCACAATGAAAGGTAGGCTCCTTTACTTACACCACATTCCTGTCGCACTTTCTTTGTCAGATTTCGGCGCCCTGTCTGTCAGACGTGAGGAATGCGTGGGTTGCGACGACCGTCAGACATCTGGTTTTAATTAGGAGACTCTGTTCTGGAATTGTTTTGCATCTGGCCACCAAAAGAGTTTATTCACAGAGGAGCCAACACTCAGGATCATAGCTCAGTGTGTTGGTGACAAAATGTGAAACAGTTTGTGGAAACGTTTTTTGTTTTTTTGTTTTCTTTCCCATTTTTGTGCAACACCTGTAGCAGTAGAATAAATGTTGGTCTCGGTTTAAACAATTCAATGACCTGTTGCCTTTACTCAAAATAAAACAAGTGCATAAGTAAGAGGTAAGTGGGTGAAGCCTCATAAGGTTTTTATTAGGCTTGTGAGGATGTGGTTCTCTGATGTGTTGACCTGAGGGTTTGGACTTTACTGCAGATTCTGGTCAACATGGATTCCGCCCCCTTGTGGTCGATACCAATGCAAAGCTCCGAGCTGTGGTTACGCATGAGCAACTCAGTGTGTGTTGTTACTGTAGAAGAGTGTTTGTAGAAGAGTTTTGATGGAGAAGATGTTATTTATGGAGGCCTGTCAGAGTTTATTCATATCGATCTGTAGAGGAGTTGATTTATTCGAGATATTTGCTGATATTTGTTTTCTTTTGCTGTTGTGTGTGTAGTGAAATGACCAGTTTGCACCTGTGAGGTTCTATAAGTTTTACCAGAGTTTTACCAGATCAAATATTAATTGGTGACTGTCACTAAAAAACAGTGACACTGTGGTACTAATCATCCACTGCAGTAACAACTTATTGGGAGACAGGATTTCTTAAAGTTTTTGGGAACAATCATTTCTGAAAATACAAAGATGATGTCCCATCAATTTATGTTTTCACAGACATAAAAGCTGCTTAAAAGGGGGTAACACTAAGGGCCTGTCAGGGAGGTTGGGCGTAAACCCTCAAAAAGTGACAGAAAAAGAGTTTTTTTTGTTTGTTTGTTTGTTTGTTTCATATTAAACTGTTTCAAAAAATTGGCTTCAGTGACCAGCAGAACATGTCCTGTATCTTCTGGTCATATAAGGTTTAAAAACTACATTCCTTCAAATAATACCAACACAGAATACGTCTAATAGCATTAAATCTGATTGTTCTGCTATTTCATGGATTAACTGCACCACTGTGTCTTTGTATCATTTATTTCTTTCTGTTTTCTTCCTCTAGACGACTTTGGTGATGAGGAGGAGGTGCAGTCCTTTGGTTATAAGAGGTTTGGTAAGTATCGAGTGACTCCTCTTGCAGAAAGAACCTCTTTCGCTGATTCACATCCCTTATGAGAAATCGTAAAGACATAAAGAGTATTTTCTTTATATGAATAATCGCGACGGTTAAAATGAGGCCACGCCCCCTCACTTCCCAGAAACAACTCACTGTTGTAACAGCAGCTGGATACAGTAGGAACCGCAGTGTTGGGTTCTTCTGACCAGCTGAGTGACTTTGCAAACTTATCAGCATTTCACTTTAGTTTGGTTTCACCCTGCTTCAAACCCACACATGATAATTTGATCTGCAACCAAATCAGTCTCCAAATTGTTCAGCCCTTTTCGTTTGCTTGTAATTTCGCCATTGGATGCCGTTCTCAGAAAACGTGGGACCTAAAGCAACAAAAACGCCCCGACAGCTTCACAATCTAATCCTCACATTAGGCAAGAAAAACTATACGCGCTGGATGTTACATTTACAGAGACAGAGACATTTCAACAAAATATGCAAAACACAGCTGGTTGGTCTTATAACTAATGATGTCACTGAAGGTTCTCTGGCACAGTATGAATAAAGAGATATAAAATTCACACTTTTAAGTACATTTTCAGAAACTGATGCCTTACATTTTCCACAAAGACATTAAACAAGATGAATCACATCTCCTGCAAATTGGCATTAGATGATCTTGTAGCTGCCATTGTTTATTAGCTCTCTATCAGTTTTCTCCCGTCAGTGGAACGAAAGTAGAAAATTACTTGATTTGATATATTTAGAATCAAATGTGGTTCTATATCCATTGAAAGTAGCAGCAACACGACAGTATGAAGTCCAGAGAAGAGGGACATGGCATCCATTCCGAGCTTAGTACAGCAGCTTTACATTCATGCCCATTACATCGACTGCACTGAAGCTTAAACATGTACTGTAACAGAAAGAGCTCTTCACTGTGGTTTGGCTTTGTGCGTATCCTGTCTTCTTTTTTTCATCTCTTGATCTGTTGTATTCACGTGCTGCACCTAAAGTCATTTATTAATACAAATACCCTTATTTTCATCTATTTAAAGTCAGTGTTTCTCGCTCTGCTTGGGTTCCATGAGTTGCTGCTTGCAGCTATTTTTGTGCTTATCGCTGAAGAACCATAAGTTCTGTGTAGTGAATTATCATCTGGTGAAAAATGTCGTCTGCTTCTGTCCCAGAAAAAAGATCAAGTTTCCACACTTGAAATGGTCACAGCGTTCACTCCGGCTTGAGAAGCGGAAACGCTGCCTGTCACCCAGACACACAAAAGCCATATGTCAGAGAGTGTTAGTGCACAGTGCAAAGTCCACACAATCATTTCACATATGTGAATACGTCTTTGTGTAGTGTTTGTGTTTTAGCTCAACTCAAAAAAAACAAAAAAGTTTTTTTTTTCAGCACCATCCATTTGTCTACCAATTGGCTGCATTTTCAACTTGCTCCTAACATTTATAGTTTCCCTTCAGCGTGCCTGGCTCAGTCGTGCTGTGGAAAAACAGATTTTTGCCAATGCTCCAGCTGCCATTAGAAAGTATTTCATACTAAAAACATTTAAGCGGAACAATCCTTTAACTCTTTAAATTACACCCTAAGAATTACTTTTGCAAAAAAATATTTATTAGTGAAATTGTGTTGATGGCCCTTCATTTAGCAAGATTTCAGGTTTTATTTGTCAGATTACCCAATCAGGAAGCACGTATAAATCAGGATTTATATGTGTAATGTGTTCACAAGTAGGCAAACATTTTGCTATAATTATGTCTGTCTCTTACAAATTAAAGGACTAGCAATGGCTCAAAACCTTGAGCGAGCCTGTTTAAACTGCCTTCGTAAACTGGCAGCTCAACCGAGCGGTTGACCATTTATGCCCATCAAATAAAATATAAATTTTTGGGGTGTCTAGAAAATATATCTGAAAAAATAATCATCTTTCACATGTATTCCATGTCATTTCTGAGTAGCTTCGCAGCACTGAGTCGCCTCCGTTTTTTTTTCAACAACTTTCAGACAATAATATTTGTTCAAAGCAGCACCTCGCAGTGGATATAATCGAGGTTACATACACTGCTCAATGAGGTGAATGAGGATAAACAGCCAAAGAGAGGTTGTCAGACTTTTACTACAGCAAGATAGCGGCAAAAAAAAAAAAAAAAAAAAGGTCAACCTTGCGGTTACAATGTTAGTTAAAAGATTAATGCTTGAAAGATTATTGATAGATTGTGAGAGTCTCTGGAAAATCATCTGGAGAGCACTGCTCTTTGTAGCTATAATGAAGTTTGTCTTTTGATAATATTCGTGAAGAGCTCAGACTAACTTCCATAGTTGGTTTAATTAAGCCGAGATAAGTATCGCATACAGGTTTTCAAATTGAAAGCAAAGACGAAGAGCTTGACTGATGTAACTATTTTTCTGACAGTCAATGCGTCTGTGTGTTGTTTGCCTTAAAACTGTAAAGACCCTCCTCCTTTTAAAACCACAAATTGTTGTCTTCACATTTCTGTGAACAGATTAACATGTAGAAATTTGTCGATTACTGTGCGTTAGAGATGTTGGTAGACTTACTCGTGAACTTTTTATTCTGTTTATTCTAAGCTACGCTAACTACAGAAACAAGGGTGATGTTGAACGTCTATCGTCTCATTCTTTTTTGTTAACCTGTCTACTACAGATACTTGTAAACCAGCGGAGGTGTATGTTGTTTGTCCTCTCCTTCGTCTTTAGTGTGGAGAGAAATTAGGTCCTTCACTCGTTTTGACATCTGCTTTCTACAAGAGGTCTATTATCCCACCGAGAGTATGTCCAAACCTTAGAAGCCGAGCCGCTTCCTGTGTCCAATATGGAAGTTTATCCAGGGAGAGCCTGTATACTCAGAGCGAGAGAGGTGCAAAAGGAGTGGGCATTGTTGGCCTGCAGAGCCCATAACTGGGCTGTGCTGTGTCAGCAATGAGCCAGGAAAGGAGGGAAAGAGGGGGGAGGGTGGAAAAAGAGAGACACTTCCAAAAAAATGTACTAGCTTCCTTTATCTGAGTGTTTATTAATGATCAGTGGTTGGTTCTGCTTTTATTCATATATACAGTGCATCCAGAAAGTATCCAGCACTAAACATTTTCCACATTTTGTTATGTTACAGCCTTATTCCAAAGTGAATCAAATTCATTATTTTCCTCAACATTCTACAAACAAAAGTTTCTTTGAAATCTTAAATATATTGTTTTTCATATTCAATGGGTAAACATTTGTCAACAGTTTTATTTTGAGCTAAGGACTCACATTCCTCGCCCAACTTATTTTTGGGAACAAAAAAGCAAGTGGTTTTAATTTACGGGGACTTTATTACCAGAAAAGAATGTTTTCAGAATTCCTGCCCGCTACTTACAACCTCCTCCAGGCCATGTGTGCATGCAGTGCGTGTTCTGTTGTCCTAACGCTTGCGTTTTTAATAAAGAGCGGCGTGAGTTGGAGGAGGAGAGAGGGAGATGACATTCAAATACTACAACCAAGTAGGAAAAAGTTACAAGAGTAACAGAAGGAGAGATAAAGACAGAACAATGCTGCTGAGTTGACTTGATGGTTGAAGCCTGTGAATGCTTTGAAATGTTGGGAGGCGGGCGTGGATGGAGCAGTGACAGACAGACGGGACCGCATCCCAGGCAAGACACAAGTCCCAGGGTTAAAGGCATGGGTCCTCCCACTCTGAACACCGCTGGGGGGACAGACAGGCACAGGCTAGCTGCAGGTCAGCTAAACAGAGTCCTGCACTTAGGAGCCTTTTCTTATAAAAGTCTTGACTTCTTACTTGCTGATAAAAAGGATTTTAGAAACAAAACATGACAGCTGTGAAGGACAGTAAATACTTTTATATTTAGTCAAAGTTGTTTTGACCAAACTCAGTCAACCACCTCATCAAGCATCCTCACACCACCGTGTGCTGCATGCTCCTAGGGGATAAAGTGGCCACGGATAATCACATGCCTGCGACCAACGGTCTTCTGAGGGTGTTATCTCTCACATAATGGATGTTTAGTAAGTTTTCCGTTCCAGGAGGTTTTGGCTGGTTCACTAAAAAAAACAGACACAATATTGGAAGCGTTTGACACCATTTTCTGACATAGTGGATGAAACAGTCCTGCATATGGCTCTGCATGTTAATGGAAGTGTTTTGGCTCCAGGGCCAACGTAAACCTTGCCGCTTCCTCTCTTTGAAAAGCAGCAGAGTGGCTAGAATGAAAAATGTGTGTTTTTCTTTGTTTTGCTGTGGGTCGTGGTGTTGCCTACGATCCAGCTCTCAGCCTATGCTGCGGTGCGTTCGGTTGCTCTGGCTGTGATTAACTATGGCCCCAAATCAGCACATTGGTCATTGTTTCTCTTGTTTATGCTTTACTACTTGTATTTTTGGAGACACTGAAAAATGCCTGTCAGGCCTTGTAGAGTTGTTTTTTCCACTGACTCAGCTCCCCAGTGTTTCAGATGTCTGTGTTAAGTCAACCATATGTTTAGTCTTCACAGCTGTACATCTGCTGCAAAGAAAAATGTCAATCTGGCTGAACGTATTTACATTAACTTTAATGTTTTGCAGAATTAGCAGTAGTTTAGTTCAGTGGTTCAGGAGATTTATGGGAAGCATTGATTTGCTACATTACACAGATGGTCTTACTTTAAGTATTAAGTCATGTAGGTAGTTTTGTCATTACTTGGACAGATTTGAAGATATCATTTCCGAAATTGTCTTATCCAGTGGAGGTGAAAGAAATATTACTTGTGGGGCTTAAAGCGTTTTATCTTTGAAAAATGCAACAGCTTGTCCCACAAAACAGTATATTCGTTCCTTAAAATCTTATCCTGCCATTTTAAACCTAACTGCTAAATGCTAAATGCTAAGTTTATGCCATTTTCAGCTCCAACAGAATTAATGAGAGCAGTTACTGAGAGCTCAGTGTTTGTCACGCTGATCAAAGAGCTGCTGCTTTATCGGAGTTGTTTCTAGACACTGATTAAACAACCTGTAAAAGAAGTCTATTGCATCTAAAGAAAGATGACATCTCTGTTCTTAAGACTGTGCTCTGTCATCAGCTCAGCAAACAGACTTGTGTGAGTGACTCTTAAAACAGAGATGAAACGGTTCATCACTGAACCAGGCTAATTATTCAGTGCTGTGTGATACTTTTTAATGTGACAAGGACCACAGAGATGTTATCACAAAGTCTCAGTGAATGCAGTTAGTCTCCATGACTGGAGGATGCCAGCAGTAAGTAAGAAATAATATGATGACAAAAGTTTAGTAACACATTCCATAACTTGTCTACTGTGACGTCATAGACCACAGTGACACCACACTGGCCTGAACTGGCAGTAGATGCCTTTTTTTAAATGTATTTATTTTTTTCTTTTCGGCGTCGGCTTCAGGTTCTCACTATGTGGTTTTGTTGTGTTTTGTTGGTGGGATGTAGCACAGCACAGACTTGAGCGGATGATCATCAGGCGAGGTGATTATTGCTAAATCAGTATCTCGAGCGTCTACGGCAGCAGACCACCCAGCAGTCGTGACCACACAAAAACCCAACTGCACAGATGGTCTGTGGCGTAAACTCCAGAACTTCGACTCTGCACCTAAGCAGCGGTTACATATTCACACATGAGTATGTAATTAAATATTCGAAACCCACATGACAAAATATGTTCCGGTTTATTTGTGTTCATGTTGTTGTGGTGAGGTTAAAATTAGGAAGAGCAGGGCTTTATGAGGGATTTCTTCCGTGTCTTCCAAGACACAGTTCTCCAATGAGGAAGCCATTAGAGAAAATGTACTAACTCCAAAATAGCCTGGTTGCGAAAAAAATATTTATCACACTTATGTAATCCACATTTCACAAACAATACTCGTGTTTTTCCTGGTTGTAGGAACATAAACAGGACAAAACAGGATCTTGAGAAAGATTGAGATCACATTGCCTGATGCAGCCTGTTAGTACTTCCTTTACAAAACCCTTTTTTGCCCTTTGCCTAAAACCTTTTAAACAACTTGAGTGAAGGAAGCTGTTTTATATCTAATGTGGGCTTTGTCATTAGAGTGGTCACTGCTTATTATAATCACATTTTATGTGCTGGCAGACTATAACAAGTACTGCACACTATTAGAATAATATTAGTAATGAAGCACGTCACTGTAGTTAGTTGGTTTGGGGCTTTTAATTGAAAGTCCTATTGTCATACAGCGGTTAATATTTCACAGATGAGACTTTTCCAGGCATGATACTGATAACATTAATAACAGCTAATCTCTAGATGAATCTGGGTTGTAGATAAACGTAGAGGCTGCTTCCTTACCTTCACTGGAAGTGTGTTCAGCTGAGTTGGAGGGCAAAAGAACATGAGAGAGCATGTGCTTATGGGGTGTGATTGTCATAGTGAAGGTGAAGAGCAATGATCAACCCCGTCCTCTCTCTCTCTCCAAGGTTCACATGCTTGTGTTTTCTGTGAAATGACCTCATTCCCACATGCCAACCCTGGAACATGAGCAGCAGGAGCCAAAGTTTTCTTATTGCTATTCTCCACTCCAGTAAAGTTTGTGGCTTCCAAGTCGTGCATGTGACGGGGGGTAAATGAGAAATGTCGGTTGTAGCTGAGCATGTCTTCTTATTGTAAATGTCCTCCTCCTTATTAGAGATGTGGTGCCTATAAAAAAGTATATATCTCCTGAAGGTTTTCTCCTTTTATTTCTTTCCATGGTCATAGTTAAATCACGGTCAGTGTAATTTGGCTTTCTTAAAAATCACTTACAAAAAAGCTTCTTTTGTGTCAAGGTGAAAACGGAATTCTACAAAGTAATATCAGTTAATTAGAGTGATAAAACAAAAGAAATAAATGACTGCTGAAGGTATTCACCCACTTCTAGTTGGCTCCAATTCCAGCATTGAGCCTGTCCAGGTAGGTCTTAATAACCTTTGAACTTCTGGACACTTTTTCCTCATTTATCTTTGAAAATCTGTCAAATTGCACGAGGATTATTTTGAGATGTGGGGTCTCACTCAACATTGTTGTCTTTGAATAAATTTTTTTTGCTGAAGGTAATTGACTTATCAGGAAAAAAAATCTAATGCAGACTGCATCAGTTTTTCCTCTAGTATGTTCCTATATTTGACTGCACTCATTTTGCCATTATAATTTGTACAGAGCCTAGTTCAGAGAAAAATCTCCACAGATGCTGCCACCATGCTTCACAGTGAGGATGGTGTGATGATGATATCTTCATCATCTAGTCTGATCATCAGACCAAATAACTTTCTTCCAGTTGAACTCAGAGACATTTTCTGCCACTTTCTCACAAAGCTCCTACTGCTGAAGAACTCAGGCAGCATGTATGTATACTCTGTCTTACCCCAGCTGATGTATCTTTAGCTCCTATAGACGAGTCATACATGTCTTAGTGGCCTCCCTCACTTGTCTACTTCTTGCTCAGTCACTCAGTTTTTGAGGCCGACCTGCGTCAGGCAGATGTGTCATGTTGCTCCCATTTGTTATGCGACATTTTTTCACAGAGTTGATTAGATTCCTTTGTCTTCACGTTGTAGTTTTTCATTTTGTATTTTACTATACTGCAAAGTATAGTATTTCAGATGCACGTGGGAAGAAACGTAAAAAGCGTGTACTTTAATCTGCTAGTGCATAGAAGTCTACTGCTTGGAATTGAATGTGTTGATCTTGGCTCATTTCCGTCTTAGCCACTTAAAAGAAATAGGTGCATGGTTTTATAACAGTGTTACACTGATGTTTGCAATCACTTGAGTGATAATTTCTCAAGCCTGAACCCTAATATACATGTTGAGTGGTTGAAATCTCTTGTTTGTAAACCACCTGTTTATCAAATGTAATTAAGTCAATCGTTCTAAGGAGGTTTGTATATATGTGGTGAGAGAATTCTAATTGTGGAGTTCAGGTGCCAAGTGTGTTCCTGCTTTAAAAATTCCTTCTATTAGTGTGGGTGCAGGTGCTATTTGAGTCTGATTTTACAACTTTCCCTAGGAATCTTAATTCTTTGTTACAATAAAAATCCTGCCAGCCACCAATGTTTGTGTGTGCCAGTTCGTGGAGGACACAAATCACATGTTGTATCCCACACCAGAGTGAATAATTTGGATTTCTTCCTCTGAACGGTCAGATTTTTTTTTACAAGTATCCCCAATGCAGTGGCCCTGCTTTGTGTGTGAGGCACACTTGGGTGCTTAGAAGTCTTTCTCTTGGGATTATGATATACGACCAATCTGTCATAGACTGTCAGCCTCTAACCAAATACAGATGGGATGACAAAACCAGATCTAATCAGCTCCATGTCCACTGCTTTACTGGATCTGAATCCTCATTTTTACAGGCCATCTAACCGTTTTCCCTACCAATTGGGCTCTGTGCATTTTAGGAAAATAGAAGAAGGAGCAGCTGCTCAAATAACAAAGAAATGCACATTTGTCCTACTGAAGGATGTTTTTCTCTCTTGATATTGCACAACTTTCATGAAAGCATGCCAGAGTTTTTTACGGACCCTCGGTTATACAAACTTTGCAGAGAAAACTGGATTGTGATAAAGTAACAAGTTCCAGGGACATGTCTACTTAAATAATCGTGTGTATCTCTACTAAAGGATAATTTCTTATTGTGAAAAAAGGAAGAAAGAAAAATCTGTGCAGTCTTTTGTTGTGACACTCCTAATGAAAACCCTCAATGGAAACAACAGTCTTTGTTTAACCTCAAACCAAGAGGAACATTCATGCATCAAGTTACATTTGTTGTCAACCCACTATTTTGGGCTGACTGCAGTTTCCTTATGTTAACTAATGAGGAACTGGACCAGACAGCTGATCTGTATTTCAGATGAAATTCAACCAACGGTCACTCAACAGACACAGTGTAGCTCTACGTTTCTGAATATGTTTGTTAGATAATGATGCAGTTTTAATAATCCCCTATGGTTTTGCCCTGCTTCATAAAAGGCCCAGTAAGCAGATTTCAGTACTTTCACTGTCATGATGACCTGTCATGAAGGATTAGGTAGTGACAGTACCTGTGGTTGTATGAAAATGCTGAGCTAGGATTTTCATACAAAGTTAAATACTAGATTATGGCAAAGACGCTTATTAAAAGTTAGTGTATCATCAAAATGAGAAGATTGTTTTATTTTAATGTACAAAAGTTACAAATTTGGGTTTTAGTATTTTACTTGTGCTAAAATCAGGCATTGATTTGGAACGTTAATACTTATTGGTTGTTATTGTAATTGTAATTTAAATAAGATTTTTATTATTAATCATCATTATCATTACAGTATATCCAGTTCCTGTTTCTGGTGAATTCAGCAGCACATTTCTTTACCCTAAAGAAAGATTGTTAGTAAAAACCGTGTTCAGCAACAGCTCAAGAACCAAACATGCATGTTTGCGTAATGAGGGCATTTCATCCAGCCAGATCTCTGGCTGTAAAGCTCGTCTTACCCATTGTGAGAAGGAAGTGAGTACCACTGAGAAGGCTTCTTATAAAAATGATCGGAATATCCCACTGAAGGCAACGTTTAAAACCTTACTGTACTCCCTATGATGCTCGGCATGAAGGGTTGATGTATCAAATGTTGGCATGCGACCTTTGATTTGGCTCCACTATAACAGGGTCCAGATGTTCTAGAGGTCCAGGGCCCAATTAGAAATGTCATAAACCTGTTACCAAACACATGCAGCTCAGGCCTGCTATGTTAGCTCTGCAAATTTAGAACCCTAATATCTCAGTAATCTGTCTCTGTGCTAACTTCCCTGGATGCAGAGTGTTTACTTGTTAACATGCCAGCTGGCAACATTAATACTGTGGTAGCTATGAGGTCCAGAGGGGGACACCAGGGGCCCAGTGAACTTTGTTAAAGGTTCAACAATGTCTGAAGACTTAAATAATGTCACTGAAGCAGTCCTTGAGTACAATTATCCATCTGATCTGCTTATATTATGGTAGATTGCAAGTAAATCAGTATATACACAAATATTCTGCTTCGCAATCAGAATTGACCACTTGTTCCAGTTCCCAAACAGATCCTTAAAGGGATCAGGAGGGGTCTATAAGTACATCAAACTCAGCTTGATATTGGGTTTTGGGGTAATTTTAAATGTAACACACTCATGTAAGATGGTAACCAAGGTTGACGTTACATGCTAAACATTATTTTGTGAACAACATTGTAAGGATGTTAATGTGCCTTTAATATAAGACACTGCGGTGTTTATCGTTCTGCTATTTCTTCCTTTGAGAGGTTCTGCAAACAGTCACGTCTTCTGCCTCTAAACATTCTTCGTACAATGCAACTCACATACCACTTCCATTATTGGGAAACTTGTCGTTCTACGTCACAAATCCGAGCTCAGTGTGAAGGGGCCACCAGCTGGGAACGGCTGCTTTAGAGGATACTGAATCTCCAATCAACTGAAATGCTTGTTTGGATGTCCTAACAACAGCACTGCATGTCTTCATCCTCACAGACTTTTCTGTGCCTTCTTGTGTGTGCTTTGGCTTGTTTAAATCATTTTTAAACCTAATTGTTTCAGTACATGGCTGATTGTGGAAACTACAAACTGTAACCTGAACCACAATTAGATGTAATGATAGTTTGACAGTTTCTACATTTGGAGATAGATAGCACGCAGTAATGTAATCACAGCAAAGAAAGACACGTGTGCTGTCTTTGGAAATGTCGGGGGGAAACGCTGCAGCATTTGGCAGCATTGTAATCTGTCAGACTCCATCCAGGTGGACTTGTGACTCATCCCCTGTCTGTGTGACTACTGGTTTTTCATATTTCACAAAATGAAAGACTCCAAATTCTTTGAATCTGAACTGTGGAAGCCAACAAGTTACTGTATATGACATAACATTAACGTGTCAAAAAGGGGCTACACATGCACACACACGAAGCTTTAGACTGTACAGGCTTTCTTTGTGTTGCCATGGAAATTTCCACTGCCAGGAGTGAGACAGAGCATGCAGGCAAGTCTAATAGCAGGTACATGGAATAAGGGAAGAAGTGTTGTGGAGAGTTTTTTTTTCTTTCACTCAGACTCCAAATTAACTACAGATGTTTTACAGATGCCACACTCGATTTTCTCTATTTCTGTCTTTTCTCTTTCACCCTGCTCCTCTGCCACTGTCTTTCTTCACTTTTCATGTGAAATTCCCTTTTTCCAACATTCTCTTCACTTTTTCCAACATTTATGATTAGTGATATGGCTATATAAATAACATTTAAGCCGATTTATTGTGAAAAAACTTTAGCTGTGTCTCAGTTTAGGGGGCTTCGAAGGCTGCATTTGAAGTCCCGTTGCATCCCAGAATTACAACTAGGCTGTCCTACTTTAAAAGGCTTTTTTATAAAGAATCATAACAATCCACAGATTTCACTCATTCTTCTTTGTGCACCCGCTGTACAACACTGTTTATTGTTGTACTAATTAAATTAGTACAACAATAAACAGTGTTGTACGAACTGCAAGCGACGAACTGCAGGCCTCGAGGGCTGCAGTCCTGCTTTTATACCAGCTATCCCTGCACAATCCTTATACTCTAGGTCCTGACTGATTTAACACACCTAATCCAGGTAATCTGCAGTGGATAATGCAGGGCTAGTGGGAAAACAAGCAGGGCTGCGGCCCTTAGGTCCCGAGTTCGCTATCTCTGGCGTAAAACATCCATCTAACTCTTGTGGGTATGGCAGGTCTGAGATCTGCAGAAATTAGACTTCTGGCAGGTTTCCAAATAGTCACATTATTAAGAAGAGATTAGAGTTGACAGCTATGCTGGTGACTCAGAGGCTGTACATAAACACAGCAGCACTTTGAGCTAAATGCTCATTTCAGCAGGTTATAAAGGAATTTTCTAACATGCCGGTGCATAGTTTAGCATTTTGCATTGTCAGAGATTGTTAAAAGACATCTAATGGTCATGTAAGACCAATCAGTGTTTGCAACTTCCCCAGAACAACACGGACAAGTTAGTAGTAAGTAATTAGTAATTGCTACAGCAGCACAGGAAAGCATTCAGTTGCATTTATTGACTGGCAGCACACAGAGGGGTTTCTAGCCTTAAAGTACCTATTTTAAACCAAACTACCATCTTTGTGTAAACCTCATCAAGTTGTTTTTGCATATATACCTAACCAAAGTGGGACTGAGTGACTAGTAGCAGGGATAAAATGTAGTTTCAAAATAAATGCTTATACATTTAGTTTGGTAGGCTCAGTCCAGAAATACAGTATATCCAGTGTACATTATTTACATATACAGAAACATGCCAAACCTGGGGTACGTGCTTTTCACTTGAAGGCATTAATATAACAGTATCCGCCATCATTCCTCTGGTCTTTCTAGTCTTCTCTGGCATTTATTCACCTTCTGGGGATTATGTTGCAGGAGTCCAGCATGTTGATTGGGACGTCCTGGCTGCTGTCCAGCTTCTTAACTCTCAAAAGCCCCTGTGTTCTGCACCAGGCTCTTTGGTTTACCAGTTTGTTTGTTTCCAGTCAGCTCATGACATGTATTTGTCAGCGTGTTTACGTAGTGTGGTACTTCATAAACACAAAGCAAAAGGTCAGAAGGGTCATATGGTTAGGAAACTGACTCGTGAGGTAAATCATCTCGGGTTATAATACACAGCACGTGCGAAGAAGAAACTATGTATTTTTTTGTGATTTGATTTGTTTCTGCTGCTGCATCCTTGGATTATTGGCATCAGGATAATAAGAAAAAAAAGTTTAGTCAGAAACATAGAGCAGAATCCATAATTACTATTACACACCTTAACATTTCTGTGGATGTAGCTGCAACAGAACAAGCAGTAAAAGTATTCTTGAGAACCTGATATGCCCTTGGACACTGGACCTGCACAAAACCTCCACCCTTTTTTAGTTGTTTTGAGCCTGTTTTTTGTATAATGTGGTAATTTACTGTCTGTTTTTTTGACATTTAGTATTTACTTTTAGTTAAGTGTGATGTTTGTTTTGGGGGAGGGGGTCATTTTGTGTCTGGGTTTAGTTTTTTGTGTCTGTATCTATTTTAAGTCTGTTTTTAGACATTTTCTTTTGCTGTTCTTGATTTTTTTTTTTGATTGTGTCTTTTAAGTGAGCTCTTTCAAACAGGAAACATGAAAAGTCATTTTAGAGGATCTGGTCAATGGGGACTCAATAGTATCCCTCTATGCTTAGCCCACACATAGCATGTTCTTTTGTGTGTGTGTGTGTGTGTGTGTGTGTGTGTGTGTGTGTGTGTTTGTGAGTGTGCGTGCATGTGTGTGTGTGTGTGTTTGTGTGTGTGTGTGTGTGTTGGGGGCGTCT
This sequence comes from Channa argus, assembly GCF_033026475.1. Taxonomy (NCBI): domain Eukaryota; kingdom Metazoa; phylum Chordata; class Actinopteri; order Anabantiformes; family Channidae; genus Channa; species Channa argus. Next base: position 17,137,644 of record NC_090210.1, read on the forward strand.
TTGTAACAGAATACTTCAGTTAACTTGGAAGTGTTTTTCTTCATTCTGGTACCACACGGCTGACAGAATAATTGTATGAGCAAAATTCCATGGAGGGAAGCAGAAAACTCTCCAGCGACAGTGGCAAAATGTTGCAATCCTGGACAGAGCAGCTGCTGGCTCTGCCCAGAGTGATGTTCTATGTCAGTTCAGTGGAAGCAGTGGTAGCTCCGAGAACATGACAGTCTGGGTTTGTTTCCTACAAAGTGACAGTATTAATTCTAGAAACGTTACCTTTTGTCCAGACACCACATGAGCATTTAAATCATAGTCCTGAGAGTTATTGCACTTCATCTTTGCTTATGATTTTACTATTATAGACCATTTGGTCCATGGTGGACAGATATCTTTAACGTTTATGCTCCCAGTCAGAATCCCAAAGGTAACCAAGCATTTCCCATCAATCCACCACCGTTCCCCAACTATGGAAAAATTTGATATTTCCTGTTCATTGCAACTTTTCAATACTGTCTTAAGGGTTTGTGTTTACATTACTTTATTATTTACATTACTTACATAATGGCATATTGTTTTAACATATTCTGTTTCACAAGATATGACTTTAAGATTATCAATATAAATGACCTTATAGTACAGTTATTTAGTTTGAATGCTGTTAAAATACAGCTGTGTTAAATCTCAGTAAGCCGTAAATGCAGACTGATGATAGAATTGCTCATGACTATGCTGCTTTATGCAGTTTTATCACACAATTTGAAATATGGACTATTTAGTAAAATAGAAGTGTTTTATCTTACTATGACTCACTCAGAGCTCAGAGAACAAACTCAGAGCTCACGTCTAAGATAGATTCAAGCACCAGCACATCTTTACATTTGTAACACTCTCAGTTACAATAGGGGTGTAGATGTGGAATATCCATTTTGAGTGGATCACAAAAGCATGTTAAAGACATGTACACATTATGACATAATCATGATTCTGTGAATTCCACCACATATTGTCACTATGGTCCACTTCAAACCCTAATGAACACAGCTAAAGCTCCGATGCTTTGCTCTTGATCCCAAACCTGCAGATCATTGGCTGTGTGTTTACATGCAATTATGTTATCCTTTAAGCTGCATGTAGTCAGGACCAATGGTGAAGGGGATGGGGAGTGGGTTCTCTAAAGGAGCTGCATACATATGCCTACATATCCATCTCCATGGCTGGGCCCCTTTGAGGTGGTCGGACATTATGTTTGCACAGATGTGTGGGTTCAAAGCCAAGAGGCCACCCTCCAGTACCCCTCCGGTGGTCCCGGGCCACCCCTGACTGGGAAGGGGACAAACTCTCCCATGTCCCAGTATGGACATACTGTGGCTTTACCTCTCATGCTGTTTTAGGGAAGACGTCGTATGAAGAAGTCAGTCCAGCTAGAGAACTTAACCCAATGGAAACAACAGACCTAACCATAATGCCAAGGGGCCATGTTTTAACCAGCCCATGTTGCTTTGGTCTCCGACTCTGACTTTAATGTTTTTTAAAGGAGAAGTTTTACTAAGAGAGGCTCAGTGGTTCAGCATAGTTTTCATATAAAGGGAAACTTTATCTTTATTTATAACACATGATAAAATTGCTATGTTACAGCAGCAGGGTATAGCCTTCCAATACCTTTACGGCATTATAGAGACTGTCAGTCTGTAGTCCATAGTGCCTTGTTTTTAGCGCTGTCTGTCTTCCCCTTATACACCTACATTTCATTTTGTGTCAGGTCTTGTGCCTCCTAAGTGTCCTAATGTGTATTTGTATTTCATAATGTAACGCCCTGCTGAAGAGTTCCAAACTAAAAGCGTGTAATGGGCAAGGGTTATCATTAAGCAGATTATAAGACAGGTTGTAAATAAACTCCTAGGTTTGCCAAAACTAAGATGAATTGTGTAAACACTCATCACACTTATAGATTTTATTGTCTGCTTCCATGCTGTTGGCTTGTTTATAACATATTGTATGACTGCTTTTGTTTACCCCATGCATAGCTATGAGGGAACCAAAGCCCAGCATCTAAAATAGAGGTATTTAGGTATTTACACATTGCATTACCACAACAATGAAATATAAATGTGATGCTTTTGCTTATGCTAAAACAATTTATATTATAATCTTCCTGTCAGTTTAAGCGTTACAGGTTTTCTCAAATTCTGTCTTCTTCTATAATCCAAATTAAAGTTTATTCCATCCACTGTAAGGTCTTCATTACTTATTGTTTGCCCACCCCAGCTGCACTCCTTCTCTGCTTGCCAGGGGCTACTTGGTCAGTTATAATGAAGTCAAGTAAAGATCCTGCCTATAGTTTAATGTTCAACATTGTATCACGTGGTCTTCACATAGTGAACATCGACTACGTGAATGACCACTGTGCTGTGGTTTTGGTTCGGATGCCAATGAGGAATGACACAGAAGGAATGGTAGTACTTTGGTTTGGTTTCCCTGGCATATGGATAACACATGTGCAGTGTTTTTAAGAATTCATAGTCAGTCTTCTTGCCTATTCATAAGTGCAAATGTTTCCAATTCATACTTGGCTGAATAAATGCACAGCATGTCCCACTTTAGAAATGCAGTACTAAACTTAGTTATGAAATGAAAAAAGCATCCCATGTGATTTCACTTTTGAATGAAAATGTCTGGCCCACTTTCATAATCTCACTGCTCTAGTTGCACAATAGTTGCTACTACACTGTATTGTATTATTAAGATGACCACTTACTGTATACTGTTATTATTTGTGACAGAGATTCTCTTGTATGTTGCAGGGATACAGGAGGGTACAGAGTGCACCAAGTGTAAAAATGACTGGGCACTGAGGGCAGCTATTGCACTCCTCTATGTGCTCTGTGCCCTGCTGACTATAGCAGTGGCTGTCCTCGGATACAAAGGTAAGACCGAGCTGAAATTTAAAAAATGCTTCTATTACAGCACAAGAGTACAAGAATTTCCCTTTTCCTCCAAGTCCTCAGGTCCCTCTGTGCAGTCTTTCTCAGTCCAAAGAGTTTGATAAAGGTCAATTGATCGCTTCAGTGACAACAAAGAGAAAAAATTAATTCAGCCAAGAGAGAGTTAAAGATTTATCATTTTAATAGAGCCCCTTGACAGAATCCATCGTTTACTCTCCCCTAAATTGATATATTTCAGACGTTAGTAATAGCCTGAGATAGGAAACATTTGCCGTGCAACATTTTTCTAAGCATAACTCATTGTTGCTGTTTCTCCCTGATTGAACCTGGGCAACAATCTAAAATCGAAACCAAAAGAAATCCAGTTATTTCAGGGGTCATCAGTATGGAATGTACTTTGTGTATTGCCCAGACTTACACATCTGTGGCTAAATCAATCACTGAAAACCTGTCAAAATATCCTTGAGCAAAAATTTTAAGTCCTGTTTTGTGTCCAGGGCCCCTACCCCTAAGAGCCATGTACCTCAGCCTGCAAGCAAAACAACACTTTTGGTCCAATAGCAAAGGACTTTAACCAGAACATCTACAAGTTTACTCTAGATCTAAATCTGCATAATATGTTGTAAGTGCTGTCATGATTGCTTTAGGTTTACAGCATTGGGTATTTGTTAGCATAGAGCCTGTATGATTTTTGATGGTTTGGCTCTAATATATACCAGATGGCCATGCAGCAGCTCTTCAGGCTTAACAGCCCAGAGGAGATTTTATGGCTTGGTAGCAATTTCTTGTCTCAGGAACTACAGGTTGATTCACAAATGGCTTCAAGTGTCCAAAATAGTTTAATTTTGAAAAACCCCAGCATAGGCTGGATTCTGTGTTGTTTTTGTTTTCTTTCTTTAGCCTTTATGTTACATATACTGCAGTTTCTAAGCAAACATACATATAAATACAGTTTTCTACACTGATAAAGATATCGCTTAGTCATGGCCACTCAAATACCTATTTTGTCAAAAAATAAATGTTGGTATTGTTTGTGTCATCTGGTGTGTCTGCTCCCTCTGCATGGATAAACATTGATCCTCATGGGCCTCATGTTGAGTAACAGAAGTCTCATAGCTTGGTTCATAACTTGGGTCATAATGGGCAGTCATTACGCTCTACTCAAATTAGCAGCATTATATAACATCACATCATGATGCTTTTCCAATACAGGTGAGGTATAAAAACATTAGCAAAGCGAAATAAGAGGGTACTTTATGTAACAGATCCGGAAGGACAAAATCTGTATAACAGAGTAGCAATATTATTATCTTCAATGATAATAGAATAGAGAAAGGTTTAGCATTTTACAAGGAAAGCCAGACTATACTGAAGCTGCCAGCTCTTCAAAACTGGGCTTATGTGATTTATTTTGTCCCAGACGGTGCTATTTTTCCATGTTTTTGTCACTACTGGAATAACCACAGTGAAAGCATAGGATGTTGTCTGTTGTGCAGTTTTTAGACGCCCACATGCCGACAGAAAAACAAACCGTGGTGAAGAAGAGATGTCCTCTCACTGCAGATGTGAGGAGGAGAGAGAAAGTGAAAGCAGAGTCGGACCACATGTGTGTGGTATTCATTAAGTGTTGTTTATACTTTTGAAGAAGAATTTGTAAATGTGCAACTGGGAGAATTGATAGTTGTATCGATCAAAAGATATGTAGTTGCCTGGTTACAGTATTCAGAGGCAACTCTTGCTTGTGTTCAGATGGTATGTGCATGTTTTTGAAGTTATTCACTAGACTGAGTTGCATACAGCAGCACCCTCTGCTGTTCAAAATCACCTCTACTGAACACGTTTTCTGCAATAGAATTTATAGTTAACACTTTTGTATTTATCTATCTGTCTCCCTATCTGTCTGTCTATCTGTCTATCTAGCTAATAGGTATGTGTGTTTGTGTGTGTGGGTGTTATAAAGCACACACACACAAACATATACATATACATATATATAAATTTATAGTACATATCTATTTACATGGCACCTCCTTTCTGATTCCTGTTTTGTCAGTGGTTCAGAGAATGGACAGCGTCACAGAAGGCATACAGAAATATGGAGGCAAGATCAATGCTGTGGAGACAGACTTAAAGAAACTAGGTAAATCCCATTTATTAACACAAGATCAGATATGAGAAATACTTAGTTTACCCTTACATTGATCTTAACACGGATATTGTTGTGTGTCGCCTTCTCAGATGATAAGGCTGGAGAGAAATCACTTAATGCCACGAGTGAAATCAAATCTTTCAAGTCAGATCTGGAGACATTACAGAATCAACTCAATGACATTGCCCTCAGGGCAACTAGAAACAGAGACGTTCTGAATGAGCTCCAGACCACAGGAGATGATGTGCAAAACAATCACCTGGCCCTGCAGAGATTTCTGGAAGGCAATGCTGCCTCACTGAGGGGGCTCAACCAGACCATAATCTCTTACAGTGGCTTGATAATGAACCTCCAGACAGACACTGCGCGGCTCCAGTCAGAGATACAGGGCCAGGTCAAAGTGCAGAGCCAGAGCCAAGTAAGTATCAGCGCGCTAAACATCTCCCAGTCCCAACAGCGTAATCTGCTCATTACGCTGCAGAAAACCATTGAAGACGCAGGCCAGGCAGTGCAAAAACTGAAGACTGACTATCAAAGCCTGCAGCAGACAGCCAGACAGACCCGGGCTGACACAGAGTGGCTAAAGGAGAAAGTCCAGAACCTACAGGTTTTGGCAGCAAACAACTCAGCCCTGGCCCGGTCTAATGGTGAAGCTCTGGATGACCTCGGGACTCACCTCAGCACTCTAGCCAGCCAGATCCAGAACACCTCAGCTCTCACCGAGGGGCATGACCAACGATTGCATGAACTGATGGACCACCAGAGAGACCACGATAACACCACCTCATCGAAGTTTGATGAGATGGAAGCACGCTTGGACAGAAATGAGAACAACATTGACCTTTTGACAGGAAACATCAGCTTTTCTGCACAGCTCCTGGGTGCCATCAGCTCTGACCTGAACGGCCTGAGGTCTTGTGCTGAGACAGTGATGCAACATTCAGACCTGTTGCTAGGGCTAAACAGCAGTGTGACAGAAGCCAGCATAGAGAGCAAAGACCTGCGTGCCCAGCAGGATGAGCTGGCAGACAGGTTGGACAAAGAAGTCAACAACCTGTCCATAGTGATGGAGGAGATGAAGCTAGTAGATAGGAAGCACTCACAGCTCATCACCAACTTCACCATCCTACGGGGTAACAATTCACAGTGTTTTTGGTGTGCATAATTGAGTGTTATGATTTAATTCTAGGTAACTATTTAGATAACACTGTATATTGTTAGTACATCTCAAATACATACATTCACCAATTGAAAAATCCATCTTAAACTGTAATTGCAAATTATCTAATTGCATGTTTTTTTTAATTCTGGTCAAACCAAATGAAGAGATTCTGACCGAGAAGAACATCCATAAAATTTTTAATTAAGTTCGACCATGTCTGTCCCTGGTGCCGTTCTATCAGCGAACACCAAATACAAGAAATGGATGTTTTCTTTTGACAGCACAGAAAAAAACTGCAACCTTAACAGTAACACTACCTTCTGACACAAATAGTCATCCGCTGGTGTTATTTTTCAGGTCCACCAGGTCCAAGGGGTCTCAAGGGAGACAGGGGTCCACAGGGGCCAGTGGGCCAGTCAGGACAAAAAGGTGATAAAGGGGACAAAGGGATGCCAGGATTGGTGGGACCTAAAGGAGACAAAGGTGCTGCTGGACCTCCAGGTGCGATTGGTCCACAGGGTGCCCCTGGGCCTCGAGGTCTTCCAGGATCTAAAGGATCCAGAGGGTCTGGAGGTCGACCTGGAAACACTGGTGATAAAGGAGACCCTGGCACTCCAGGGTTTCCTGGTAGAGATGGACAACCAGGGTCACCAGGACCACAAGGGCCACAGGGGCCCAGGGGACCAGCAGGACCTGCAGGGCTATCGGGGCCTGCTGGACCTGCTGGACCTCCAGGTCCTCCAGGGCCACCAGGGTTACCTGCACCTCCGATCCTTGTATGGCATCCCCACCCTTCTCAGGTCCCTGAACTCCCAACACCACGTCAACCTCCCAAACCAGCAGAGGGAACACAAGAATCAGTATCCCAGCAGCCCCCTGTTGCTCCTACACCAGTGCCTGGTGAGTTAAAGGATTACATAAGGGTAGAAAACACTGTATCATTATGACTTTGGTATTATGTGTGGACCTTGATTTTGATTTTTACTTATTTAATATAACACTCTGCTAATAAATCATTCCAGGTTGCCCACCTGACTTCATAAAGTTTGGAGAAAGCTGCTATTATGTCTCTAGTTCTGAGAGACTAAACTTTGATGAATCCAACCAGTTTTGTACTAACATTTCATCTCATATGCTCATTATCAATGACAATGAAGAACAGGTAGATATAAACAGACTCAGATATTTTCTTTATTGTTGTCAAAGAATATCATTAATATCATCAATAACGATATTTAATTACCACCCCAATTCCAAAAAGTTGGTAACATGTGTAAACGTAAATCAAAACAGAATGCAATGATTTGCAAACCTTTTCAAACCATATTTTACTCACAATAGAACACAAACATCATATAACTTGAATAATGTAATGAAAATATTAGTTCATTTTGAATTTAATGGCAGCAACGCATTTTTAAAAAGTTGGAGGAGAGGCAACAAAAGGCTGGAAAAGTAATTGCCACAAATCAAAAACAATTGGAGGAGAAATAACTAAATAGGTTAACTGGCAAGAGGTCAGAAACATGTCTGGGTATAAAAGGAGCATTTCAGAGAAGCAGAAACTCTACAGTGTAAAAGTGAATAAGGGTTTCACCAATCTTAGGCAAACTGCGTTTAAAAATTGTGGAACAATTTCAGAAATTATTTCTTCAATGTAAAATTGAAAAGACTTTGAAGGTCCCACCATCTACAGTATATAATATCATCAAAAGATTCAGGGAATCAAAGAATCTCTGTGCACAAGACTGGATGCATGTGATCTTTGGGCCCTCAGGTGGCACTGGATTAAAAAAACTGCATGAGCTCAGGAACACTTCCAGAAATCACTGTCTGGGAACACAGCTCACCGTGCAATCCACAATTTTAAGTTAAAGCTGTATCATGCAGAAAAGAGGCCATATGTGAACAGGATCGAGAAATGCTGCCATGTACTTTGGGCACAATCTCATTTAAAATAGTCTGGGAAGCCTGCATCTGTGATGGTATGGGGGTGCATTAGTGCCCTCAATGCTGAAAAGTAAATACAGGTTTTAGAGCAACATATGCTCCCATCCACAAAACGTCTCTTTCAGGGAAGGCCTTGCAAATTTCAGCAAGACAATACTAAACCACAAACTTCATCCATAACAACAGCATGGCCTCACAGGAGAAGAGTCCTGGTGCTAAACTGGCCGGCCTGCAGTCCAGACCTTTCACTAATAGAAAACATTTGGGGCATCATAAAATGAAAAATCCAGCAACAAAGGTCCAGGACTGATAAGCAGCTAGAATCCTGCATTAAACAAGAATGGGACAATATTCCTCTCCTAAAACTCCAGCAACTGGTCTCCTCACTTGTACAGACAGTTTTTAAAAGAAGAGGGGATGCTAAACAATCGTAAACATCGCCCTGTTCCAACTTTGATATGTGTTGCTGTCATCATATTTGCAGTGAAATCATAAGATGTCTTAGTTTGTTAATGTTTAATTGTGAATAAAATATGGGTTGATGATATTTGCAAATCATTGCATTCTGTTTTTATTTACATATACAAATCCTCCCAACTTTTTTGGAATTGGGGTTGTACTTATTACTTTGTAAAATTTGTAAATGTTTGTTCTTTTCTATTTGTAGCAATTTGTGAGAACTGCAATCGCAGGAAAAGGCTATTTCTGGCTGGGCATTACTGACAGGGAGGAGGAAAATGTTTGGAAATGGGTGGATGGCACCATACCTGTTTTCACGTCAGTTAACCCACCAAATTGCTTTTTACATCAAAATGAAATTCATGTGTTTTTATTTATTTCTAATTCTTTGCTTAATTCTGCTCAATACAACACATTTCTATAAATGTGGTTGCAGCACTTCATCTCTGAAATGTGTTGTTAACTTTCAGTAAGTGGAAGCCTGGCCAGCCTGATAACTGGACCCACGGCCATGAAGAAGGCGAGGATTGTGCTGGCCTTATCCATAATGCCAACTGGAATGATTTCTACTGCACTGACCGCATTGGTTTCATCTGTGAACGTGACTCTGATTGTCAGTGCCTTCTGTATATCAGACTGTTTAAATGAATGTGAATGTTTAAATCTCCTATTTTTCTTTGTTTACTTATCACCCATACTAACAATGTTTTAGTCCACCTCTCCATATTTTTAAACTGTCCCACTGGTTTTATTTCATTCGATAACTTATTCCACATCTAAATAAAATAAAATAGCCCACAAATAGGTAATAATTTAGTACTTTTTAAAATATGAATCAAAATGGGGCATTGGTATTTTTTCTGCTGTCGTGAGCACCAGTGTTTAAAGCATCAAATGAAATAATTCATAGTAAAGTACAGTGCTCACTGCCAAAACAATCTTTGGCAAGTTTTTTTGGCAACATCACACGGTCCTCATCAGTTGCCATGGGAAATACACGAGAAATACATGTTTCCACGATTCTGAGCACCAGGAATTTATGAATGTTGAAGATTTAGAATACTTTAGATTAAAACTTTATTCTTGATGTTAGAAACAATCTTCAAATTCAGGCTTTGAAGGATTTGGTATCTGAGTTTAGACACAGTTTAGGTTTTATACAGAGTAGAGCTTGTAAGCACATTCTAAACGTAATAAATGTATCTTATTTGTTCCATTTCTCCTGTTGTCTTTGCAGTAAAAGTTCCAGTTTTATAGCATCCACCTAAGCTGTCTGTAGGAGCAAGGTGAAGAGGGCTAATTCAAGGCTGAAGATGACAGGATATTGAAAGACACACGGAGGAGCTCTAGATGACTAGGGGACTCTGATGAAGCCGGACCAATCTAACATCAGTGATCTTCGTCATAAAGGCACTTTACAACACAATACGGTGCAGAACACAGAGCCAACCCACTGATTTCGTCTTTGTACTGAAGGAAACAGAAGAATGTACACTAGTCATTCATTTAGCAGATATGAACGTCATTTTTTGGTGGAGCCACTGTTGTACAGGTGTATCTGTAAATAATATTTGACAAAAAAAAACATTGTTAGTTTGAACTGAATTTTTTAATGTTTTTTATCTTCCATGTTAATTTTTACACTTACAAAATACATTTACATCACAATGTTTTTAATAAAATGTAACTATTTTTATACCGTTTAATACTTCACAGATTCCTGAGACGGAATGAATAAGCACTCATCATCAGCAAATGACTGCAAACAGATAATACATGGAAATAAAGCTAGTGCAAATTCCAGCTTGCTACAATTTGAAATATCAATGTGATTTTTCTATTTCATAATAGATGCTCAGTGTGAGCAGTGCTGCTGTTTTCTGAAGGACAGTATTAGTTCAACTTTAGGCTGCCAGTATGAGTTTTATTCAGGATGTGATTCATATTATCGGTATGTCAATGTTTTGTGTTGTATCCATTGTAATACAAGTTATTGCTTATGCCAAATACAATGTGTGAAATATTTTACGTTTAGAGATAAATTTAGAGAGATAAGTTTAGATATTTCCAAATAATAGACTGCTTAAATCACAAGGCTCATTATGCTTTACTTAATTTACCAACTTCTTATGGATCAGTATCACAATAAAATTGAAAATGAGTTTGGAGTCATTGTTATTGTCCTAGATTATAGAGCATGAAAACAATTTATTCACCTACTGAAACTCAGGTGATTAATCCATAATAATCATTTTTTAGATGATTATAGTTTTATTAAGAATCCAATCTACCAATATTGTAGTAAATTAAGGTGTAAAATAAATTATTTTCCTCTGACTTGGACTAGAGTAAAAAACATAATATACAAGTACCCTCACAATGTAGCCAACTTTGTTACTCACAACATTTGTAACCTTTAATTTCGTAAAATACGAGAAGTACTCAAGAAAATACTCAAGTTTGTACTGAAATGCAGTAACTTGGGAAATGTAATTAGTTACCTTCCCCACAGCTGTTTTGCTATCGACGCGTACACTTAAGGTCACATGATCTCCATCACCTGACAATGACATGATTTTTTTTTTTTTTTTTTTACAGACAGGACATCTTGCAGCTTACGAGTAATTTTCTTTTGTGTATATCAAAGTGAGACACATTAACTGCTGTCTTGCTTGCAAGGGTTAAATCCTAGTCGATATAAACAGTTTTATTTAACACGGGACGGCGCGCGTCAGCTACCCAGCATGCCTCGCTTGTTGCCGTCTGGTGAAGGAGTGACAGTGTAGAACAGAGTCGTCTAGCATCATTTGACATTCATGAAGTTGTTGTTACTATGCATTTTTATTGTATGAAATAAGAAACAGAGAGAGATAAAACCACAGTGGAAGGCAGGAATCGGTTGTTGTCACTACACCAGCAATGCCTCTGTTCACGACCAACCCATTTGACCAAGATGTTGGTGAGTAATCAGAACTGGGGGCTATTTCTTGCAAGCGAGCTGAAGTAGCTTTGTTTCTGTTGTCCCTTTCAGTTAGCCCGTGGTCTTATGCTGCTTATGCCACACAGCTGCCTTGCAGCGTATATGTTATGATATAAGCTGATATTTATTTTAAGGTCTGCCTCCCTCGTGCTACTTGTGATTCGCCCAGCTAGCCAGAGAGAGCACCGTTGGCTAACTAGCTTGACTCCTCTTGTGTGGAGAATTAGCTAGGTGGCTAGCAGTAATTAGCATCCAGATTCCTTAAAAACGTTCACAGAGTTCGACATTTGACTCTTAAGCCTTACCGCTAACGCTCCTTCATGTTTTTATCGTGTAAGCCATGTTTTTTAATTTTATCTCGATATTAGTGACACTGTTGATATACGTGGGGGACACTTATGTTGTCACAAGCTCAATGAAGTAGCTAGCTGGGCTTCTGCCTTATAACAAACGTTACCCCGTATTGACCATCCAACATCGTTAGCCTCACATCTCAATTAACAGATTAACAGAAGTGAAAGAGGATGTGGGTGTTGTGTGAAAGCATAAAGCTACGATGTGATTTCCCCCCCCCCCCCTTTGTTCTCTCTCCAGTGGTTAACCACAGCATTAGTATGTAACATGAAGAGTGTGAAGGCGGTCGGGCAAAGCACCCAAAATACCTGCCTGAACAGTACAAACTATCACCCTGAGATTTAGCCTAAAATGCTAGTTTGCAGACATTATGTCACAGTGAGTAGTAATGGCTGTTTTGGCTCTGTTTTTAGGAATACGTGTGCTGTCTCTTGACAGTGTTGTTGATCATCCACATGTAACTAATAAAAAGGAGGATATTAGTATAATATAAGCATTTGATATTTGGATCTTTTTCAAGCAATGTTCAAAATATTTAAAACAGCTTATTATGAACATAACACATTTATATGATAAATGCAACTGGTGGGAGAGCTGTGCAATGCAGCTAACTTCTATTAAAATTGCCACCATGCCATCGTTTTATTGCATATCTTTCCATAAAGTATATTGCCGTGTTCATTGAAGCCTTCTGCCACTTAATTTTTCAATTTTTTTCGGTAGCACTTGTACTTTTTTGTGTATGTATGATCAGTTCATATCCTCTCTTCAGCAAATGAGTTACTAAGCAGACTGACAGCAGTGGTCATAGCTGAATTAGGTCATGTGATCAACCTCAGGGCTGTGTCCAAACCCTTACCTGACTCTTTTACTCTCTCAAGATACACAGTGGAGAGTCACAGATGCACAAACACACACATACACACACACACACATACACCTTCATACTTTAAAAAAAAAAAATTAATTTAAATGGTAAAATTAGTTTGCGATGAAGTCTACCTATAGTGGAAATGCACACACAGACAGGAAACACACTTTCTCCTTTTGTCCATATTCTACTTTGAATGCTGGACCATTCAAAGTAATGATATTGTGATTGTTTTTATTATTGTTATTATTATCATTATTATTATTATGTCTTCCCTGGGTTGTTGATGTTTTTTTGGGGGGGAGCTAGCTAAAGTATGCTACTTTGGCATAATTTTAGCTTTTATACTCTATAATACCTTTGTACTATAAATCAATGACATCATCAATTACTTATCTGCCTTTGACGATTTAAGGGTTGCTTTGAAGTTTGCCTAACCGTTATATAAGAAGGGGTCATTTCAGCTTTTCTTGGGAAATCCTTTCAGTGTCGAAGCATTCACAGTATATTTTCTTTTCGGAAATGCTTTTTGTAGTTTTCTGTGGTTGACATGTATTGTCATTATTTCTCACATTTTGACTTTGCTTTGCTTAGCAGTCAGTGACTGCTGCCTCAGTTATAAAAGCTGTAAAACAATTGGCTCATAAGTCTCAAATCGTTATTATCGGGTTTGTAGAGGTTTTATGTTCATCATTAATAAGTCAATTTTTATGATAACGGGTTAAGAGTCCACATAAGTTAAAAACACTGAGTCCTTGATATGTTTCTATTCATAGGCCTTTATTTCAGTCCAACCAAAACAAGGTTTTTCACTCTTAATGTCTCAGATTAAAATTTAACATTATACATTAAACTTATGCCCCACAGGATACATTTTGCAGAATGAATGATTTTGATACTACTATATTTTGATAATTCTTTTATTCCTTTACTTGCAATGGATCAGTCCTAATTAAGTAAAAGCACCTAATAAAATGTTCTTGTATATTTTATTTTCTTGAGTCTACATGTATTTGTAGACTCGTGGTACTTTTACTTTAGAGGACTACCTTCTTCCACTACAGAGGACAGAGAAACTATGATGATAAACGGGAACAATTGGTATATTTGCATAATGGCACAAGCTAAAATCCCAAATAAACCTAAAGTTAAATGACTACCTCTGGCAGTCTCAACACAAACCAAACATTTACTCCAGCAACCTTGTATTGTACCGTGTTTCTGGAATACTGTTAGCTATTTATGTGTATAATTATTTCTGCTTGTTTTTAAGGATCTACAATAGTAGCTGTTGAATTCACAGATGTTTGAGTGAAGGGGATTTAGCCAAAAAATGACTAAAGGAGAAGATCTCATGCAGGCTACAGAAATGTTTGTTTTACAATGCTGCCTCATTTATAAACTTAGGATCCTCATCTTTCTCCATTGTATTTGTCTGTAATAAGTTAATAATTGCTTTTGTAATCTTTAAACATTTCTGATTACATTGGTTGTTTGGCCTCTTTTTTCTACAGAGAAAGCAACCAGTGAGATGAACACAGCTGAGGACTGGGGCCTCATTCTGGACATATGTGATAAGATAGGGCAGTCACGCACTGGGTAAGTTAAATGTCTTCTTTTTTTTGTTGTAGTTGTTAACAGAGATATTGGAGGGGTTGCAGAAGAAATATTTACAGTCAGCTGTTCATAAAAAACTAAAATGTTTTTACCTAGCACAGCTGAATGGTTCTTTAGTCTTTGCCAGGCAATGAGTTTCCATTGATTTGTATTATTCTGTTACAGGCCTAAAGAATGTCTGCGCTCTATTATGAGAAGAGTGAACCACAAGGATCCGCATGTTGCCATGCAGGCACTGACTGTAAGCAGACCTGAAACAAAGTTATGTTTTCTATAAAAATGATGTTCAGGTCACTGAAGCACCATGTGTCACCAAATGTCATGGAAATCTGAATATGTTATATCCTGACAAATGCAACATATTGTCGCATTGTCACTGTGGATTAATAAGTAAGTCAGATGAATATGTTCCACCCGGTGTTCTCACAGCTTCTTGGTGCTTGTGTCTCAAACTGCGGGAAGATATTTCACTTGGAGGTGTGCTCCAGAGAGTTTGCCAGTGAAGTCAGCAATGTCTTAAACAAGGTATGTGATAATTTTCATTCTCCAGTTAGCACTCAATATTTCATTATCTTTTGCCCTTGTTCTCATAACATGCATTTTTTTTTTTTTTTTTTATGTGTCTCCAGGGCCATCCCAAAGTGTGTGAGAAGCTGAAGGCCCTGATGGTGGAGTGGGCAGAGGATTTCCGCAACGATCCACAACTTAGTCTGATCTCAGCAATGATTAAGAATCTACGTGAGCAGGGTGTTACTTTCCCTGCTGTGGGGTCCCAGGTGGGTAATTATGGTGTTTGCCAAAATGAAGTACGATGTGTGTGTCCGTGTGTGTGTTTTTGTTTTGTTCTGTTTTTTAAAAAACAAATTTATAAAGACTCTAACACTACATTCATGCTTGCTGTAGAATGTGTCACAAAACCCAGCACACCCCATGATTATGGGATAATGGCGTGTATGAGGGACCCATGTGTGTCTGGTGATTGCCTCAGTTGTTGGAGGGAACCCCCAACCACACTACTTCCTCTTCTGCCTCCTTCCAATGCTCACTGAAGCAAGAAGGACTCAGCACGCGTGCTGTTCAACATTTACATACTGAAACTGTCATGTTTTTACAAGGAACTATAACACTTGCTTTCTTCTTCTACAGCTGCACTATTCTAAGCTGCTGTACACTCATTCACAGCAACATCAAGTGGCGCTTTCTTTAGTATGAACACATTGAGTGACACCGTGCATCCCTTTGCCACAGAGCTCACACCTGACTCTCTGCAGCAAGCATGTTCAGGCCCTTGTGTGATGAATTGGTATGTGGTAATCATTTTTCCACAGGCAGCAGAACAAGCAAAAGCAAGTCCTGCTCTGGTGGCCAAGGATCCCTCCACCTCAACGAACAAAAAAGAAGAGGAGGACTTGGCCAAAGGTACAGAGGCTTCTAGCGAATAGTCTGGCAAATAAGAAAAAAACACACTTACACCTTTATTTAATGCGTAGATGACTGTGTACACGGGTTAATGAATTGCTGATGTTTATCATGGTTTATGCACTTTGAAGGACAAACACAACCACACATTTCTGTCTGTTTTGTTTGCAGCTATTGAGCTGTCACTAAAAGAACAACGTCAGCAGGCGCAGACCTCTCTGTCAAGCCTTTACCCAAGCACCTCTAGCCTGCTCTCCTCACACAAGTCAGACGGCAGAAAAGTCCGTGCCATCTATGACTTTGAAGCTGCTGAGGACAATGAGCTGACCTTCAAGTCAGGAGAAATCATCACTATTCTCGACGATAGGTGAACTTGCACACTCGCAAGAATAACACAGCATACAAGGAATAAATAGACTCATAGGACTTAAGGGAACTAGGTTGGGTTTTAAACATGACCCTAAGAAAGCAAGTGTATCAACCACCTTAAAAGAAAATCCCCCTTGAAATTTCACATGTCCCATAAATCTAAGGAATATCCTTTGGCTTCTATTACAGTTTGTAACAGTATTCATACCCCTTGAACTTTTTTACGTTTTGTCACGTTACAACGGCAAACATTTGTATTTTATTGGGATTTTATGTGATAGACCAACACAGTGGTGCATAATTGTGAAGTGAAAGGAAAATGTGCATTTGTATTTAGCCCCCCTGACTCATTATGTTGTAAAACCACCTTTTGCTGCAATTACAGCAGCAAGTCTTTTTGGAGTATGTCTCTACCAGCTTTGCACATCTAGATAATGAGACTTTTTCGCATTACTTCTTTGCAAAATAGCTCAAGCTCAGTGATATTGCATGGAGAGCGTCTGTGAACAGCAATTTTTAAATCTTGCCACAGATTCTCAATAGGATTTAGGACTGGACTGGACTAACACATGAATATGCTTTGATTAAAAACCATTCTGTTGTAGCTCAGGGTTTTCCTACTGGAAGGTGAACCTCCTCCCCAGTCTCAAGTCTTTTCCAGACTCTTAACAAGTTTTCTTCTAAGATTGCCCTGTTTCGCTCCATCCATCTTCCTATCAACTCTGACCACCTTCCCTGTCCCTGTTGAAGAAAAGCATCGCCACAACATGATGCTGCCACCACCATGTTTCACAATGGGGATGGTGTATTCAGGGTTATGTGCGGTGTTAGGTTTCTACCACACAGCGGTTTTCAATTTTGGTCTCATCTGACCAGAGCACCTTCTTCCACATGTTTGCTGTGTCCTCTTATGGCTTTTTTTCAACAATGGCTTTGTTCTTGCCACTCTTCCGTAAAGGCCAGATTTGGGGAGCGCACGACTAATTGGGGAGCGCACGATTCTCCCACCTGAGCTGTGGATCTCTGCAGCTCCTCCAGAGTTACCATGGGCCTCTTAGTTGCTTCTCTGATTAATGCTCTCCTTGTCCGGCCTGTCAGTTTAGGTGGAAGGCCATGTCATGGTATGTTTGCAGTTGTGCCACACTATTTCCATTTTCGGATGATTGTTGTACAGTGATCCATGAGATGGTCAAAGCTTGGGATATTTTTTTCTAACCTAATCCTGCTTTAAACTACTCCACAACTTTATCCCTGACCGTTGTGTTACTTCATGATGCTGTTTGTTCACTAATGTTCTCTAACAAACCTCTGAGGGCTTCACAGAACAGTTGTTAACAGTTTTACTGAGATTAAATTACACACGGGTAAGGCAATCGGTTCCACTGGATTTTGGTTAAGGTTATAAGAGTAAAAGAGGCTGAATGCAAACACACTTTTCAGATACGTATGTAAAAAACATTGTAAAACATTTTGAAACCCATTTATCATTTTCCTTTGACTTTACAATTATGCACCACTTTGTGTTGGTCTATCACATCAAATCCCAATAAAATACATGTTTGTGGTTGTAATGTGCGGAAATGTGGAAACGCTCAAGGGGTATGAATACTTTTTCCAGGGACCGTAGTAAATTAACCTGCTGATCTAATCTGTTGAATCTTCAATATAAGATCAGTCCGCAGCACTGACAAAATGACGTATTGAATGTAGTGGGGAAAGTTGTGTTGTAGTTTCTTTTCATATCTTTCTTTCATTCTTTGTTTTCCAGTGACCCTAATTGGTGGAAAGGTGAAACATATCAGGGTGTAGGGTTGTTTCCCTCCAACTTTGTCACTGCTGATCTCACTGCCGAACCTGAGATGAGTGAGTAAACACACTAAACCCATCCTTTATCCACTTATGTCATGTTTAGTTTTTTATAGCCAATTTAGTCCATTAGCAGTGTTGCTTTATTGATCGTGGATTGGGAAATGCATTGTCACTTAGACACAGATGGTGCAATAATAAATACAATGCAGAAAAATTCCTGTTTTTGTAGCATAAGCAGAAAAAGATATCTGGATTACTACATGCAGGAAACAGGAATTTTGAACAGATTTCCTCTTCAATCTTAAAGCAACTTTTTCTTTACATTCTCATACAGATTTGAGTGACTGTCATGTTGACAAACTATATGGGTTACAAAGTCATGAGTGCACTTTAAATTAAATTAAATCTGTCATACATTCATCATCTCCTTTATCGCTGCAACAATTGATTCTACTATGTGAGCCTTAAAAGGAATTTTCCTGGACCATCACTTTTTGAAGTGCAGAAGTCTGTTGTCTGTACATGGAGTTATATCTGAGCTCCTGTTGTAGAACAGTCAACACTTTCAAATGTTTTGAAAGCATTTTACATAACGAACTGTGAAAGAGACTTAAATGTAGGGACTAGAGCTTGAGGAGCTTCACCACAACCTTTCCTGTTCTGTGGGCTTTTTTCTGTTTGCATTCACACCACCCTGGCAGACAGTTGGTATTTGTATATTTGATTGATGGAGTCTGCAACCTTTCAGAATACCCAATAAAGTGTGTTTTGTTGACTTTCCCTTAAGGCAAGTGGCAGTAATACATATTTAAAAATTGACACCAGCTTTTATCTTCCAAAATAATGAAAACATCTTAAAAAGAGATCAATGCAGCCTGAGGTCCAAACCATGAGATGTCAATCAGCTTTATCATATTTTTCCTTAAGATGCTTCTGCAAATAATTAATTCTTCATCTCATTCATATTACACATGTGAATCCTGCTTTTTTGCTTTTTCCCTTATTAAAAAAAATACCTTCACTCAGTAAACATTACCGGAGCAACTACTGTTTCTTCCTATTCTTCTTTTCCTTTCGGCTGTTCCCTTTCAGGGTCACCATAGTGAATCATCTGACCCCATCTAACCCTGTCCTCTGCATCCTGTTCTCTCACACCAACTAACTTCATGACCTCTTTCACTACATCCATAAATCTCCTCTTTGGTCTTCCTCTAGACCTCCTGCCTGGCAGCTCCAACCTCAGCATCCTTCTACCGATATATTCACAGTTTCTCCTCTGAACATGTCCAAACCACCTCAATCTGGCCTCTCTGACTTTATCTCCAACACATCTAACATGATCTGTCCCTCTGATGTCCTCATTTCTTATCCTGCCCATCCTCGTCACTCCCAAAGAGAACCTCAACATCTTAAGCTCTGGTACCTCCAGCTCCGACTCCTGTCTTTTCTTTAGTGCCACTGTCTCTAAGCCGAACAACATCGCTGGTCTCACCACTAGGAAACTACTGTTCCTACTTTTACGATATTGTCTATTGTAGAGAAAGCAAATTTTCAATTCTGTCATTTTAAGGTAATTTGTAAACAGTTTATTAGAATAACTTTTGATTTCTTCTGATATCTGGACCAACAATTTGCTCTTGTATCAGACAACCAATTTAAGTAAAGTTAGCACATTCTGCTAATGTATATGTAATTGATTGCTACAGCTACATTTATTTGCAATTGTCACATTTGCTACAACTTTGAAATCCGCAGTGAAGCCAGAGAAGAAAACTGTACAGTTCAGTGAGGACATCCAGGTGGAGACCATAGAGCCTGAACAGGAGCCTGTGTTTATAGATGAGGTAATATTCAAACTGTGAAAATGAATTACAAAAGTATATTTGTTGCATCTACTGTTTAGTCCAGTGTTTGTTTGTCTCTTAAAATTTTTATCTGCTCACAGTATTATTGGCAAAACGATTGTAGAAAATAAAGTAAGGGGAATATTTTTCTTATAGTGTATTTACAACATGTTAAAATTAACTTATCACATGTAGCTGCAGTGTGTCATGATGGGAAAACTTGATTTAAACCTTTCAGGACAAAATGGACCAGCTACTGCAGATGATTCAGAGTGCAGATCCTACAGACAATCAGTCAGACAGCATTGAGTTGCTACAGTTGGAAGGTAAAGTGAACACTATACAGTAAGTGAAAGAAGGAAACAGGGGAAATGCCAGTTTACAGCAGGCTATGTAGTTCTGTCTTTTTAAAGAAAGGTTAATGGTGCAGTAAGTAACTGTTTGTTTTTTGTTTGTTTTATTGATCAGGTGCCTGCAATCAAATGGGACCCCTCATTGACCAGAAGCTAGAGGATATAGACAGGTATAGACATAATCAAGAACCACAAAATGGTTTTCAGCTGAAAGTTTTGAAAGTAAAATAATGAACATATCAGACATTAAAATACTTTACCTGAATTATACAGAACTCTGTTCTCATTAAATATGTAAAGACAGGTATCAAACTCTCTTTATTTGTATTTGTGGATTTGTATCATCAGGAAACACTCAGAGCTGTCAGAGCTCAACGTGAAGGTGATGGAAGCCCTGTCTCTGTACGCCAAGTTGATGAATGAGGATCCAGTCTATGCCATGTATGCCAAACTGCAAAGCCAACAGTATTACATGCAGCAACCTGCCAGTGCAGCACAACAGGTAGAGGTCTGAGATCTTACCATGAGGCTATGCTATTTTAACTCATTGTGACTGTGCAGAGGCAGGAAAGTGTTGAGGCCTAACCTTTCATCATATGCTGTAAATGAAAAATGTTTTGTCCAATAATGCAAGAAATGGGTTTCATGTTTAGAAAGAACCATTGCTGTCGGTTCATACAGTATACTGTATTTTAGACCTTTGCTCGCCATTAATTAAACTCTTAGCCTGAGCAGAGCTCATTAAAAGTATCTTGAGGGTTTGATACTTAAAAGTAGCATTGTGATACATATAATAATGAAAGAAAACTAGAATGTGTTTGCTTAGACTTGGATAGTCACTGATAGTACTCAGTAGGTGCTCTGTGCATGTTTGTGACCACAGGTGTATCCTGGTCAGCCTGCATCAGGTTCATATGCAATGAGTGGAACTGCAGTGCAGGGTTACACTGTTCCCATAGAGCAGCTTCCAGCTGGAGCCCCCATACCTGGCCAACCTGCTCCAAGGTGAGTTTCACATAACCTGGAGTTCCGGTCACCCTTCAGTAGTACGGATGTCTATTACCAATTGAAAATTAAAATCATCACTAGAGCTTCAAAAAAAGGAACTTATGTGTTCATATTGGATTTTATTTTTCTGTGACTGCCAGTGATGGTACGTTTGCAGCCATTCGCCCATTTCGTCGTCAGAATGGCTGTCTGTTCATGTTTGCAACAAGTCAGTGTCATGAATTTCTAGTATCTCCTCTGAGGAAATACAAGCTGGAGTAATTTTGATTGTTGTTTTGCCAGCAATGACTTAAAACTGAAAACAACGTAAAGGCTCCTACAGCAGGTTTCCTCTCATTCTTTTATTTCTAAAATTCTAAAGGGTTTATACATTTTCTACCCCCACTGTGACTGTACTACATTTTGTGACTTTGTAAATTTAAATTGTATATATTTAGGCTGAAACTACTTTTCTTTCTTTTAAAAAAAAAAAATAGTTTTCTGGATTAATGGTTCTATTCTACTGTAGTGTTTTAAATAATGTGGCTTCACTCTTTCCATAGTGACGTCCATATGTACATGAGCCAGCGGCCAGTCTACGCCGCAGCTCCAGGCAGCCTGGCCCCAGCAGAAGTTCAGCCCTACCACAACCCAGTTGGTGCCCCCGGCCCCGCCCTAGGCACATCCCATGCAGGCATGGCACAGATGCCAAACTACAGCACCCCCTCTGGTCCAAGCATAGCGCCTTCTTCAGACGCCACACAAGCCCCTTACTCAGAAAAAGTCCTGCTATAGGGGCCCCCTTGAGCTTGAGCTTACTGTTATCCTACACACACATGCACACACACGCGCTCCAGACCTGATCAAATAGTGATAATAGAACATTTCTTTTGTCTTAAAATCTGTTTTATGACAGATCAGCAGTTACATTTCGTCCCAAAAAGTTGCATCCCCTTATTTTGAAATGGAAAAAGAGGTGAACTTTTTTTCATTAACATATTCTTTAATGCACATTGATCTTGTAGAATTAGGCCTTGATCAGACTTAAAAGTACATTTTGAATAATTTAAAATGGTAGATGCAAACTTAACCCTAAACCTAACAACATCATAATAATAATAATAATGCACATAATAAGCACACAAATGGTCAAGAAGTGTGTTAAAAAAAAAAGTAAAATAAAAAAAATGGTATTGGTCCAAAAGTTTGTATCCCTTTTAGATAAATTAAAATTAATTGAAAGCAGAGAAAAATGTACATTTGACACACTTCATGGTATACAGTTAAAACTAGAGTCACATTTCTTACCACAGAGATCCTGAGGCTTTGATTTGAAGACAGCACAGAAAGCCACACATTGTCTGTATCCCATATTGTTTTAATGTTTTTTTTCTCTTCATTTGCTTTTTCGTTCTTGCTCAGTGTCTTGACCTGATTCAATATCAAGAAGCTTTCAGTTGCATTGATTGAAGTTTTAGTCAAATCTAGCAGCAATATATCCATTCAAATTGTGGCTGCAATTTACTTTTAGGCGTCTGTTTTTTCTATGGTAGAAAGTTCTCTTGAAATAACTATTATTTATTTTTAATTAATTTTAATTTTTTATTTTTGTTTAAGCTTGAACCAGACTTAGTCAGCCTATGATAGAGCAAAGGCAAGACAGTTGATCTACTGTGTGCTCAAAGGTTCCACCAGTGGAAGTAAGCTAGTTTCTACAGTGCTACAGTATTTAATAACAAAATATTAGTTCTTTCCCAGAAATGTTGTGGGGAATTATCAAAACAGTGCAGATCTTTCTAAATAAAGCATAACCGAACTGCTTTAAGAAAGCAATTGTAACTGGAGCCACTTCAGCGCAACCAAACACATATGCAATTACTATTTGATCAAGTGTGAATTATGCTCAGGCTTTCCTGTTACAACATCATTAACACTGGAGCTACACACACAAACTACTCAGAAACACTACAGGTGTACCAGTGACACACATGCAGATGGAGCTACACCACGTATTTAACACCTTCTTAGCCGCATGTGATGATTTACCTTTACTCACACACTAACATGGAAAACCACACTATGCCCCAGTTTTCTCACTCACTTAAAGTGACTGCAGTGCTAATTGACTGTCAAAAAGGGGGCGCTGACTTTTACGTTTTGTATTTATCAGAAAAAGGAGGTTTAGCAATGCTGAAATCATTAGGCTTATACATTCTGTATATGTTGTCAATTTTTAGAAGTACTGAAAACTGAAGCCACTTTGTTTTGTTGGAGGGACAGGAGAAAAGAGGAATTGGAGCATGCACATGACTCTGTATATACTGTACTGAAGTAGTAGTAAAGCCACCTCATGAGTGGGCTCCATGTTAACACAGCTCCCTCTGGGTTTTCTCACAGCCTTAAAGGTGAAATCTGCAGTCATGATGTTCCACGGGATTACGAAGGTGTAAAAGACAGAGGACAAAAATGCTCGTGTCAAAAAAACAAAACCGTTGACTGATTACTTCATACTGCAGAGTTTACCTTTTCAAAACAAGCCGTTCTGGATCCTTGGTCGTGGATGTAGGACTGGCTCTTTGTCCTTTCAGGAGCTGAATTAACACTCATACACAGACTTTGCTACTTAAGGGGTGATCTAATTTGCCCCAGTGTCTTTAAAGCATCTCTTTAGTCAGTGTTAAAAAAATTACAATGTGTTTTTTGGTTTTGTTTTTTGTTTTTTTTGGTAGTGCATTTTAATTTATGTTTTGATTATTTTAAATAGAGAACAAGTACAGGATGTATGTATTCAGAGAAAAGCAGAGTATGTGATATTCTGCCTAACTTGGTTGTATATTTAAATCACTCACCTGCCAATATGGACATTTCTCTATGTGTTTGATACATGCTTATCGTACTGTAGAGTAAATGGTAATGTGAAACTGATCGAACAACCCCCACCTGTCTTTTCTCAAAGCTGTCTAACACTAAAACAAATTCTACCTGAACTAAATAAGGTTGCTACCATCCTGGAGTAGTCAGGATTTGTAAACATCTCTTTTCTGAAATATGCTATAGTTGACAGAGATCAAATGTTGTATAAAGTGTTCTCTTACAGCACCTTTTTTAATGGCTAATTTATTAGGCGTCTACATGTTAAAAGTCTTTGGAAAAAGATGGTTACGAACATCTGATGAAACAGGAAATTATTTATCTGTTGTGTAATATTGAAGGATACTAAGTGAAGGTATTAATAACCGATGTAAAGTGTGAATTGGTTTTCCAGTTGCAGGGGAAATTGGAGAGCTGAGTAATATTTGTTATTTCAGTTTCTCTTGAGATGTGTTTGAAGCCATCATTCTATCCCTTTACTGCCTTGAGAATTTCAAACAACCCACAATGTAAGCTTGGTACCTTGTGCAAACAAGAGGCCATTTTATTTTATTCTCCAAAACTTGATTTTTAAAAAGCATCAATGTAGTTGTTTCAAATATAAGTGAAATAGTATTAACGTGTTGGATCAAAGAGGAGCCTAAAATATCAAGGTAGCAGCTATTCTGGGACCACGGACCATGAGCCAGTTAATCATCACGCATCATCCAAATGTAACATTTAGTTTCACCGCAGCGTTGGACTTGGTGTAACTTTACTGTACAGGATTGAGATGCTGCCTGTTTTTAAGTTTTAAACCGACTTTATTGTAAAGTTTGTGTCTAAACTTGTACCTTGCTGTTTGTATGTATTCTTTTAACCATACTTATGAATTGGTATTCACAATAAAACCAGGCCAAATGTACAGACTAATATGTATGGCCTTGTTTTCTTGTCTTTGGAGCACTTAGTCCAAAAGTTATCATAGTGTTTAGATGTGTAGCTTTGCAAAAGCTACAACTATCTTGATGAATATTAAAGCTGTGTTACAAGTCTATACACGCAGATTTGACACAATGCCTTACATGTATTGTTGCTGTAGTATATTGGAAGTACACAAATGCTGAACACATTTTATACTATCAATAACTTAAATACTTTTGATGGTAGTGGAGCTGCAACCTCAGAAAGCCTATGTTTAGTAAAATTCAAACATCAACATGTTTTCCGTAAATGTAATTTTCTTTTGCTTTCTTTTCCCCCTTTTATGCACTTTTTTTCTACATAGACAATGTTTATGGTTAAAACTCAATTTAGCATTTTGCTGATTTTGGCACACAATATTAAAAACCTATACTTTACCATCACGTGGTTCTTTGCCAGTATAAGAATTTCACTATTGAGTTGATACTGTAGACTGATGTTGGATTTAAAAAAAAATAAAAAAAAATTGCAGAGCATTCAAACTGGTCCTCTGCCTTGCCCCTAGATGGAGATCTGTCTCTGTGAGACACGGCTGGTAATGTGTTCCAAGCAAAAGGAAAAATGCCAGGCTGTATTACTAGGCAGTTACTAATAGCTGTGTCACTGTGATGTCCATTTTGACATTAGATGTTTATTTTGTAGCAGTATTTACATGATTGCAGCCTGATTGCAGAGAGTTTTTGCATGGAGAAATCCCCATCAAAAGATGGGAGAGTTTCTTCTCAGAACTTGTTTACAGTTTATTTACCTCCCTGATTTTATAAGATGAGAGTGATCACTCATAAAAAGGTGAGCATGACCATCTCATTGCCTCAGCAATAAAAGAATACAGCCTCCAGTGCAGTGTAAGCAGTGTGAGAGAGCAGAGTCCATCAGTTTCACTGGCTCATTTTGTGGGAGATGATTGTCGAAGTCTTTACGTTCAGACGAGCAACTGGTTTTCAGGGAGGATGCCCTCTGGAAAGATTGTGAAGCTAATTTTTTATGAGGTGCTGCAGTTTGCAGCTCTCACTGTGCCAATCTTTGTGATAATGGAGAGGTTTGCCAGCCTCATATATGATGTGAAGGGACGGGATCGAACAGCTTACTGGTTAGTTGTGGCAGTCGCTATCGCCTATGTGACCACGGTGACGCTGCTGGTGTGGGTTCCTGTCAAATATCTGATCCTGAAGAAGCGAGTGTTCAGTGAGATCACACAGTGGTGAGTACAAACAACAAGGAAAAGAGGAGAAACACATGATCTGTGTTCAGAGGAAGCGTCAGAAAAATTATACTCACTGTATCAAAAGTAAACGACAACGGACAAACCCTGAAGTTGAAGTGGAATTAATTCTTTGAATATTCCATAGCTTACTCTTTACCAACCTATCAAGTGTGTTTTTATATGAGCTCAAAATAAAAACGTTGAATAAATAGACATTACTCCACACAGCTCAGTTCAGTTCACTCGGGGGCTTCACTGTTTTTGCCTTATTTAGTCTGATGTGACCACTGGTTTATGTTTGCAAACATGTATCACTTTATCACTGGCTTTTCTGAGTCACTGTGCTGAACTTATGACTCTGGTATCTGTACAACTACTACTCGAATGTTTCAGGGATCACTCTTCCATAACCGTGACTTGTGGCCGTTGTGCTCTTTTTCAGCAAACTTAACATGGTCTCACTTTAATTTCCCAACTAACCCGTATCAGTAGGTGTCAGATGAATATGATGAGTAGAAAAATATGTACTTTTGAAGTAGAAATGGAAATTCTATCTCAACCTCAGACTGTCCTTCACTGTAACTACAGTATACAAATGTAGGAGAAGACATTTGTGGCCCCTTTTTTCATTATGCTGACACGATAATTGTTTCGATGTGTTTTGTTTTTCAGGAGACCAGCAGCACTGGCGTACCTCATCCTGTGCACATTCCCCTGCTTTGCTATTTTAATCACCAGCTCCAAGGTAATATCAACAAGAATGATCGCTCTTGTCACTGAGGAGCACCTGTTGCTGTTTTTTGTTGCTGTCATGCTCTGACGGGCTCCTTGAAAAGGTGTATTTGTTGTAAACAGTTCATTTGTAGCTCAAGCTCATTTTATGGCCCCCACGTGTACGGAGATGTGTTAACAGCACTGAGGGATGCTTGGTACGGAAAGCATTGATTATCACCGACTGCTGAGATTTTGTTTCCTTTAAGTTACATCCAGACAACAGTAGTGAGAAGGACTTTGGTTCCATCGCAGTAAAAAAGGAAGAGGCAAAATGTGTACAAGTCACAAGACTGAGTAAAGTCTGTTTGTGGGGTATTCAGTAACTTGTAGTAGACATTACAGGTTGCCCATTAACTCAAACTGTATCACCATCCTCCATTCTAAAAAGAGGAGTTTTCACACAGATATTACACAGTGCTAATATCCATTTTACTCTTAGACAAGCAAGGACATGAATAAGAGCATCTGCTCACAAATACATGTCTTGGATGTTTATGCATCTAATAATTCTTGAGTTAAGGGCATTCAGCAGCCTCTTAATGTTTGCACTGATGGGGTCATAAAATCAGATGGGTTCGTAAAATTTGGTATGCAGGAGCTCGTCTTCCTCAGCAACACCAGATGTTGTAATGAAGACTCTCACTTTCCTTTCCTCTTGCTTCGTCTCTCATAATTCCCCTTTCTTTATGCCACAGATAATTCTTTCCACTGTTGAATTCATAATTGCTTTAACTATTATCCTTGGTAATGCAGGTGCAGGTGGACGCAGGGTCAAGGCTGGATCCTTTCACTGAGTTGCCTGTTTCCTTGGTGATTTTCTCTCTCATCTGTGTGGACATCACAGAGAGGATTCGAACCTGCAGCCTCACTGGAAAATGTGAGTACTGAAGGTGTTGGTATCATTAACAATTAAATGATACATTTCAATGTGTTGTCGCCTTTGTCGCAGCAGACATGTTAACATGTCCCTCAAGGAAAAGCACTTCAAAGAAAGCAACTAAAGTTGCCTTAAATCTTTTTAGTCGCTTCAGTTTTGGGGTCCTGGTATCAAACCTGGTGATTTAAATTGCATTGCACAGAGTCGAGTGGAGCAGAGCATGGATTAGGGGTCTGGGTGGAGCAGATTGGAGTCTCATAGTGATACTTAACCCGCATATTTTAACATTAAGTCTTTTTCCAATGCACCTTGTTGCATTTTACTTTTATCAAGATGGAAACTTAACCACCTCATCTTAGCATAAAATGATTTATTCTTTGCTGTATTTTAAAATTTATTTTTGAATGCTTATACTGGAAATGTGCATAAAACCTACCTAATGTCTGCTATTAAAGGTATAAATTGTATTTTTTAATGTTACACATACATGCTGTGATGACTCAGCACAACGTGTGCCGCTTTACTTAGCTTTAAATACATTTTGACAAACTAATCAAGGTACAGTCAAGCAGGAGTGGTGGAGGCTGTTTATGTACGCTAATCTGCATCGACTCTTCAAAAGATCAGCTCCCAAAATCAACCACCCAACCACTCTCGAAGCAATTTTTTTCAGCACCATGACAATATTTCTACATGTCATGTTAGGTTTTATCATGAGCTGGCGACTTTCACTATTTCAGGATTATTTATAGGTGGGAGGTGAAAATAAAAGCGCCAGTGACACAGACATCAATACTGACAGATCAAAACTCGTTTTACTGAAATCTCCAATAAGGGGACGGGTACTAAATCTGCTGAAACTCGAATGCCTGTTCTTCTTGTAAGACAAATGTTTCTGAATTTGCTCCTCCTATGATTTATTTCAGTTTTTTATAAAGGGTGTAAGAAAACAGATGAAATCTGTGACCTTGGTCCATGATACTTACTTGATGGGACAACGCACACTTGTTGATTCATACTGAAACCTGTCAGGGTATCTGCTGATACAGGGCCCAGGCTAATATCTGTGCTGTCTTTTTCCATTTTCTGGACTTAGAATAACCCTCACACTGTCATAGATAATTTACCAGCTAATGATTTGTGTGTGTGCTCTTGCCATATGCAGCTGACAGCCTGGATCCTGAGTTTGACATGTCAGGCCCCGTTCTCACTCACCTAGAACAGGTGAGCACAGTATCAGGCCAGCTGCACCCTGATGAGGGCCAGAACGCTTTGTACCAAGGCCCACCACAGGTCAGAAACGGCAGCGCCTCAGGCAGATGTCCGGACCTCGCAGGCTCACCCAACCACTTGAATCCCAGCACTGCCTACCTGTACTCCTCATTCTCACGGCCCCCATCCTACTCTGGCCATCTGGGTTTCCTGTGGAGGAGGGATGGAAGGTCGGAGATATTTGTGGATAGTTTCCTGTTCTGGTTAGACACTGTGGAAATGGTGAGAGTGCCAGGAGATCCGTCAGTCTTCTACTCCCTCTGGGTGTTCCCCATTTATATTTCTGCCTTCTTGTCTACTCTCCGCTTGGCCATCACTCCTCACAACCCCTTGTTGTCTTCAGCTGGAGTGGCTCTGCAGGACCTTCCTTTCCTCGTTATTCGGGCCTCTCTTCTCGGCGTGTTTGGTTACGTAACACCCGTGTTATACCCACTGAAAAATGTGCTGGTGAGCCTGGCTTTTATCCACTTTACATTCCTGACCAAGCTGAAGTTTTTCAAAAGGCACAGCATGTTTTGAGGAGGAGTGGCACATTCTGTCGTTGTTGAAAGGTCTGTTTTGATTTTGCAGGGTTGAACAGTTGCCTTATTTTCTGTGTAGGGAGTAGCACTGAGGAAACATGGTCCCGGTACAGTAGGAAAGCAGCATGTCAGGAATTATAATGGCTGCAAATTGAATACTAAATTCTGGATATAGTGCAGTTTGGGGGACGCAAAACATACATTTTTCCTATTTTTATGTGATATTTGAATCTAAATGTATTTATTGGAATGTAATGTTATGTTTACTTGCTACCTTTTATGCATTTTTACTACATTTGTTAAGATAAAACATATGAAGAATTGTTGTAAACAAAAATTTTTAAACAATATTCAACAAACAATTGTATTTAATAAACATTCTTTGTTTGTAACCCATGTAAATTTTCTGAATTAATTTGGATTAAATTAATATTTTTATATTAACAGTACAACTGTAAGAAGCTGCAGAGAGGTCACATGTATACTTACCACCTTTCAGATAATTGTGTTTGTTTAACAGTGGACAGCTGCAAAGCTATGACTTCTTCAGTACCAAGCTACAAACTTAGCCACCGAAACTGGCTAACACCAAAAGATTTTCCCTGAGACCTGGTGGAAATGAGAAATCAGCTGAAAGGACAGTAAATGTTTAACCTCTCTGGAATTTGCTGAAGTAGCTTCTGAACAGCATTTTCTAGCAGTGTGACACCGCTTAGTGGCTGTGTCTCAGCCATGCAGCAGATAGTCATAGTATGTGGAAGTCATACACAGAGAGTTAATGCAAATCTGCTTTTCAAGGAACTGTATGAAACAAACACCCTTCTGCAATATATGTGTTCCGGTTTATTTTAGTTCAGCCTTTTCAGTGCAAATGTTAAAATCTAGAGTATGATGACCAGGCTTATGATTAAATCACATCACATCAAATCACATAACGACCTTATATTTTTTATGAGATTATTAGGTTTTTACATGGGAAAATAATCCCCTAATATACAGTTTGCTTTTCCCCAAGGGAGTCGATTACATCCAAACCACACCAGGAAATTTGCATGTGTGTGCAATTTATGATTCCCCACTTATTCACGCAGGTTTTTCTCTTAATGTATTACCTGTTTGTATATGCCAAGTTCACATTCCTAAAATTACTGGGAATTTCAAAGGAGCAAAAATGTTAGGATACTGTACGTAGTCTGTCGTTCCTCAGTAACTCTACTCATCTGCATAAATTTGACAGTAGACAGCCATTTAAGGTCTTTTATTGCAGCCATAAAAAAATGTTGTATGTCTCTCACCATTTCCTCGTTCCGTCCTTGGCTGTTGAAAATTATCCTCTCACCCTCGTTTTGCGCCTGTGGCTCTGCGTGATGGTTTATGTGTTTTCATGTGCGTATAACAGGATTGTAACCTTGCCGTACAGTGTGTGTGTTTATCAGTGCAGAATGCCACAGTGACAGCCCGAAGAGATGCTGGTGTACTGTAATCGGCAGCCCTCCACCGGCTGTGTAGCACTTGGTTTTTGTCCACCTGATGGATGAACCAGGGCTGTAGGACAAACTGGTGAGTCCTGTCTCTCCACAAAAATGAGATGAGAATAAATGAATCTCAGACAGAAATTTACATCAGCTTGAACTGCATTGCAATGAGAGGGAAGATTTGCTAAAAGCATTATTAATTATGTACACTGCCAGTGACAGGACGGTAGACAAGAAGCTGAAATTTACAATGAGGCACCAAATCTGGCCTGGTTTCATTTACTGGTATGTGAACTACAAACTAACTTCCCTTGATTTCCCCACAGCACAACACCGATCATCCTCCTCCTTAATGATTCATACCATAATCTGCAGGAAAGCATTAGTGTGGTTCGACTTACTGTGGCCATTTTACAGTAGCTACACTTTTTTTTATTTCCATGAATGATGGCTGTGATTGATCAAAGAAACAAGCCACAACCTGTATGCTGAGAGAAGCTTTGCATTAATTCAACCAGAGGCTGACTCATACCGACTTTGGTGATTTCCTGACTTTTCCTCTGGCATCACCAGCAGGTTAAAACCTCTCAACATCTGTTCAGTGAAGTGCCACAGAATTACGTACTGGTGTATGCACTTTTGGTGATCCAGGAGCATCATACAAACCAGTACTGCAACCAAATGACATTACCTTAAAATGTTCGCTTGTTAATATTACTTTGCTTCCATACACAATTATGAGTGTCATAGTAGTGTCACGTCTAGTCTACTTTAGTTTGCCTGAAATGTTTTGGGTTTTTTTGAAACCCACATATTTGTACTTTTATTTTCATCACTTCTGTGAAGAGGGTTTTGAAATGTGAACTTTTTTTGCAACGTCGAACAGACGCAGAATTGTTCCCAGTGCCTCCTCAACCCACTCTCAAACATAAAAACAAGAGAGAGCGTGACAGCAGAGAGGAGAAATGACACAAAAGGAAGCAACAGCAGAGGGAGAGAGGGGCAGACAATGTGGACAGATGAGGAGAATGAGATAGAGGAAGAAAAAAGTAAGGGCAGACAGAGAAGGAGGTAAGGTGGGGGGGCATGCTGTTAAAGAGCGATGGAGGCTTTCTAAATCGGAGAGGCTGGAGACGCATTTGAATTCAGGCTGTGTGTCTTCTGCGCTATCCGAATGTTACCTGCTCTAGCATGGCAACAGAAAGAGAGAGAGAGAGAGGGAGATGGGCGCTTCAGCTGCAGCCTTAACACACACACACACACACGTGCATACACAGTTAGGAGTGCAAAGAGTGACTCAGGTAAGCAGGAACGCCCCTGATGAGAGAGGACCCTTAAGAGGGGGAAGCAGCATGGTGGAGAGAGAGATGCTGGAGGAGGAGCTATAGGGCTGAGATTTTGTAGGAGCAGGAAAACCAGAATCGCTCAGAACCCAAAAAGCTCTGAATGTTGTATCCCGGGGTGGGTTTATGAACGACGGACATACACAGGCAAGCCGAACGTGAAGTGATGCAGGAGCTTTGATTGGATGTCAGAGCACAGAGAGAGGCAAACACAGGGAAGAAATGACATTTAGTTTTTGTAGCAAGACTTCTGGGGAAGCTTAAGCTGGAGGAGGCTGAAAGGAAGGTTTTTCAAAAGGGTGAGTCAAAGGAGAGGGAGGAGGGGTGAGGTGTCACAGTGGGAGTGGGTAAATAAACACAGGATGGCAGATGAGCCACCTGTCCTTCTGAGGTGAGGTGAGCACACACAAGACAGACAAACCTCACTCACACACTTCTCAGCACATTCGACTGAATCTGCGGGACAGTTGTGGGATTCAGGATTGGATCAGGGCTCCCCACAGAGTGCAGGATTTTCAAGATGCTGTGAAATGTTTGGCATCAGGATCACCTGAACTCATCTAAGGACAGAACATATGAGAGGGACCAGCCACTGATCGTCTTCTGCGGCAACTTGTGGATGACTGGATTCTTTTTCACCTCCCCAAACTCCCTGAAGAGCTGGCGATCAGGTGGATCACCTGCACAATGAGGATCCTGTGTTTAAACCTATCCTGAATTGACCCATCACAGAGGCTCCATCAGCCTGTCCCCACCTTTCTCCCCAACTGGATGTCTTGATGTATTGCTGTGGGCTGGGACACTGGCGGAGAGTGCAGTCCACCTATGTAAGTGACCACCGCAGCATCACTTGTGGCATGCATCCCCATCTTTTTGATCCCATAGCAACAGTGGAGTTGTTTAATAGGAGAGAGGGGGCTGCATCTAAAATTACTTTGCCATGGCGGGTTTAGTTTTTTTCCTACTGTGTATGACTGTAATGTCTAGTCACTCTCCACTGTGTGAGTGTTCACATAAAAATCAAGCCAGTGCTACTTGCTGCTCGGGTTACTGTAGCCCAAATAATCCCAAGCAGGCTTGTAGCAGCTGTGAGTGTGACTCTTCCAACCTGTTATTTGCTGCTAAGGTGTCCACCGCTCAGTGAGTTTTCAGCAGGGCTGCGGGACAGACGGATGCTCTCTGTATTGATCCCAGCGTGAGAATTCTTGAAAAACATTCCTCAAATGCCAATAACTAATCTTGGATGGTTTCACCTTTACTGTAGTTTGTTTTCTACTATGAGGCAACAGTTTGATATTTTTAGTGATTTATTATGTGTGTGTCTTTTTTGGCATACCGGTGGTTTTATATAACAGTTAGAAGAGCTGCTCTTCTTCACATCATCCGTCCTGACTGCTGGAGGAGCAGAGGAGCGGGCGGAGGAGGACAAACAAGTGCAGTTATCTCATTACAGGCCAGGTTTTATTGTCCTCTCAATGACAGAGTAGAGCAGGGAGGACAGTCTCACTCCTCTGCTCCACCTGTTTCTCTTTGATTCCTTTCCTCTAACTCTCTGTTAATTTCCAAGCTCCACCCTTTCTGCTTCATCACTATATTCATTGTTGTTTTGTCTGCGTGTGTGTGTGTCTGTGACTGTGTGGCGGTGTTTCAGCGAATACTCTAGATTGTCAGAGCTGTACATTGTGCAATGGCAGTGGCTGCAGGGGATCCTATCATAGCCCCATTCTTACAGGAGGCAGGCTTACTGTCAGCCCTCAACACTCAAGCCTCACAGATTAGCACGCACAATACTGCTGCATGCAGTGCGTGCCCACCTCAGAAACAAGCCAGGAAAGAAGCTTATAGAATAAAAAAGCCATGGATAGCTCGAAGCAGTGAGACATCAAGACGTGGGGCCTGGTGCCTATGTTCAGCGTAGTGTCATTGATTTTCTGTGTTTGCAATAGTTTAGCATAAGTGAAAATCCTGATTTGAGCAAATTCAATATAAAGTAGTAAAACAAATCAATAACATTTGTTTATACGTTCGCAGGCTTGAAAAACTTAAATGTCTCATGCTTCTCCAAACCACAACTAGTACAAGTACAAAGGTATTATTTTATTCTGTTTGCTTTATTCTGTTCGCTTTTTTAAAAATACTCGGTTGTTGCCATTCGTCAACAATCTGAGGACAAAAAAAGCTTTTACTTTTTACTTGTCTCTTTCTTTAGAAAAGAGAAGTCAGGTGAGAGTTATACTCACAAGAATCTCAGCCAAAAAGCACTCGCAAACATTACACTATACTGTAAATGTAACCATATTGTATGTTCATTTAATTGCATGTGTTACAACAAAGACGAGCTTTGCTCTAACACATAGTTTAAGGTGTCTAATTAGATTAGGTAATTTTTTAAAGTATTTAAAAGCATTAACCTCCTTATGACTTTCAGTACTCTCTTGTGAACCCTGCCTTGTTCTTTATTTCTTATTACTAGGAAGTCTGTCCTTAGCAATATCCTGACTTTTGTTCTTCTCATTGATTGTATATTTGTGTTTTGCTTTGAAGAGTGAGTGGAGATGCAGCAAAGCTGCAGTTGTGCCTCCCAACCTGGATTCTCTTGCTGTAAACTTTATTAAGATTCAGCCAAGCAGACACCATCAGTCACTTACTCAGTTTTGTGTGACAGTGAATTTCCCTTTTTACCGGCTTTTCTACACATTCACTGAGACTGAGTAAAATCTGATGATTGTAACAGATTATAATCAACCCCTTTCACATGCCTCAAGTCTTAAATTGTTGGAGAACAGAATACAGGTGAAAAAGAGGATACAGCACTGAAAACTATGACCAGAATATTCAAAGAACGTACCTTTACATACTCTAGATTGTGTTTCAGTGGACTTGTTTTGGCGCCATGTTCAGTAATGTGAACGATGTATCGTTAAACACATTCTCTTATTTATTTATTTTTCCATTGCAGAGGTTGCTGTGATTTCTTTCCTCTTGTTGTCCACTTTAGTGGAGCTGCATCAATCAGGACCACAGATCCATCCAGAGCAAGGTTGACATTGATTTTAGCCCCGAATCAAAACCCTGTGGATTAGGTAAACATGCTGCAGGATGTGGTCTGTATTGACTTGCATCCACACTCGATGCTCACATTGCTATTTTCTACTTCACCCGCAGGGAGGGAATTGATCGCAGAAGAGTTTCTGCATGAGACCAAAAGAAAAGCTTTTCTGGCCTGCTTGTGTTCACCTGTTTTGTTTCCCTCAAAGATGCACTTTACAGGGTTAAAGAGGAGTTATAATTGTTTTAAAATTGTGAATAAAATAAACCATCTGGCTAGAACAATCAAAATGACATGTGAGACAGTGTCTTAACTGAAGCTGGAATATAAATACACTTAAGAGAGGAGTGAATCACTTAGTAAAAACACTTCTTTTGTCTATTCAGAGAGATGCTGTTGTGCTTTGGTAGACAGCGATGTAAAGTGGTCACCGAACCATTCACTTAACCAGCGCTTAATGCAACCATACATACACACTGATCCCTGTACACTTTCTCCACATTAAAAAACTGCATATGGTTGTACTGTAGTGAGAGAGATTTTAAAGGAATAAGGATTTGATTGAAATGGGTGTTTATGTCACACAAGCCTCTAAAGTTTGGAGGCCTGTTCACTGTAAAGAAAGTAAGTTTGAATTCCATCCAAAGCTAAACATCAACATGTCATAAACTCACTGCAAAGAGCTTCGGCCCGACTCGTCTACTGTAAATAGCTCTGTTCTCCTTTGCATCGGATTTTCAAACCGTTTCCTAAGACACCCTGCCAATCTTAACGGTCTCCCGACGCCCTCAAATCTTTTTCTAATGTAAAAGTAAAATGTGCAGCATCGAAGAGTCACTTTTCTAGAAGGAGAGGAGTTATTTACACTAAGGTACTCTCAGGGTAATAACCAATGAATGGTTTTCCTTAAACACCAAACTATGTCTTCAACACAAATGTGAGCGTATTATATTTTTAAACCAACATTGCTGAGAATGCACTGTATCTGTGTCAGTGTGACTCAGGATGGGAGCCTGTTAAAGCTGAGTTTGGGATGGGCAGAGAGAGACTGTCCTCCATAATACCATCAATCTCTTATTCTGTCAGTCCTTCTGTTGTGGAGCTCAGCAGCGCAATTACAATCAAAAGCAGTCGGACAAAATAACAAATGCAAAGAATATACAAAATTATGAATGCCCAGGTATTTATATTTATCTTTGTGGGAAACTAATTATCTTTTTATCAATCAGCTCAATGTGACATTTTTTTTTCTTATTGCCTAATGATACGGATCTTTCAGTCTATGTCTACTGACCAGCCCCCTCCAGTCTGACCATCTTCCCTCCTCCACTCCATGATTCCTCTCTGCTCCTGCTGTACCATCCTTCTCCCTTCTCAAATTTATCATCACATTCCTCCCGTCTTTCATCTCGTCTCCTTCTGTCTCAATCTCTCCTCACCCAGATGTTGGGAGAGCAGGATTGGCCATTTGCTGGCCCCAGCCTCTGGCATCGTGGAGGCGGGGCATCAGCCAGATATTTGGCTGCACATTCATACAGAGGTTATGAATCTGAAGAGACTAGACACCCACTGTCCAGGAAGAGGAAGAGGGTGATTCAAATAGAAAACTGGAGGAACTTTTCTGCCTGTTCTATCTCGGCCTCTGACGGGAATTTTTGGAGCTTTCCTATCTTTATTTCCTTTTACTCCCACTCCTCCTCGTCTTTCTTGAGTCACTTTTGGAGCATGTGATTGGTGGGCGATACTCCAGGCAGATGTAAATCTGGTGAGGACTGCTGGGGAAACAGTGTAGGATGTGAAATGAAATCTCAGAGCGGGCTGCTGCTGCTAAAGGTGGACTGGGATCTGGGTGTGTGTGTGTGAGGACACTGGGTTTACGGGGAAGCTGGGCCCCTGGTCTCTCCACCTGCGAGCCATGTCAAAAGTATCCAAGAACAAAAATGTCTCCTGGGTGAGTACTGCCTCTGTGGTAGGTTGGTGTGGGGAGCTAAGTTCATTTTGAGTGTGTTTGCATTTCTGCTGCTTTAACCTGTTTCAAAATGTGTTATCTTTGGCTGTATTTACACTCAGTTGGCATTTAATTAGGAACACAGGCTAAAACTGATGCACTCAAATACATGTCTTCTACTGAATCCTCCCTTCACGAAGCTGCACAGGGTTTAGATGGAGTGGGCAAAGTATTTGAAACACCAGTTATCTAAATCGTATATTTTATTCTCTATCTTAATGTGGAGTTAATTTGCTGTTGACGCCTCCCGTGACACACAAAACAGCACTGACAGCAGTGCAGATATGACTTCTTCTAAATGTTTTTGACGGAGACTCACCCTTGTAAGCAATCAGAGATGATGCATCACAAACTGATGTACCTTGAACATACAGTTGGGTGCAAAAGTTTGCACCCCCTTGTTTTGAAATGTTAAAATAAATAATTACACAAGAAAAACTAGAACAGAATTTATTGCACTCTTTGTTTATTTTGATGAAGGAGCATTTGTACTTGCTGAATGGGCATTCATATTATGTTGATGGAAAAACATTCTGTTTTGCTCTTTTAGTATTTCAAAATAAGGGGATGCAGCCTTTTGCATCTGTATCTATGAGATGGCTTCGACACAGTGTCAGCGTTTGGTGTTCTACAGTTGAGGATTGATTACGAGTGTCATGCTATACCCCACTAGGTTCCCAAATGCTGCGTATTTTCCCTTTTAGAGGACCACAGTCGTACTTAGCTTTTAGCTTTAACTTGTTTTTGCCCCTAACAATTTAACCCGACTATAGTCTTGTTTCTTTGATGTCCGTTACATCTGCCCATCTTTTAACAGTTGAATCAACACCTCTATAAAACATTTTTAAAGGGAGAATTTGGTGCGCATGATAAACCAACTGTATATAATTTGTTATTTCAACTTACAAAAGTTTGGTTTAATGCTTTTAGACAAATGAAGCGCTTACTTTAAAGGCTTAATCCAGGACCCCAGAGATAAAGCAGAAAAGTTAAAACCGTTGTCTTTTATAGTTCTTTGCACATCTGTCTTTTTGTGTTAAACAGCTGTGCGGTCAGAAGCATCCTAAAGCCCTTTGTGCTCTACGCCCGGCTGCCTTACCCAGCCAGCTGAAAAATAAAGGAGCGCTAACAAGGAGAGACTATCACCAAATGGTCATGCTTATCCTTCAATCAATGAGCGGGAACTGGGAGGAGCTTATGTCTGCCGAGTTTACACGACTGCAGTTAAATGAAATTAAATATTCATTCCTTTTCTGACCACTACTGAAAATGTGTCTTTTTCTTTAGGTCAGGACAGATGTGTGTTGTTTAGCTGTGTGAATACAGTAGAGGGCAGAGACGAAGGCCATGCTCTGGAGCTTTGCCTCAATTTGTGCGTGTTGTCCATCCCTTCCCCGGCAGCCCTGCCCTGCCTTGCCCTGCCCTGCGCTGCTGGCCCCCGGCTCGACAGCAAACAGACAGACACATTCAGGTTGTAAGAAGCTTAGGGACAGATGTTTATGTATGCGTGACAGCACATGTGCACTTGAACACATGTGCTGTGTATGGGTAGGGGGAGTGATCAGGGAGAGAGACGGGAGGTGTGTGCTTTCTTAGTGGCTCTGTGGATGATGCAAAGGGAGCAGAAAATGGTTTTGAAAAAACAATCAAGTTCGTTTATTGCCGCGAAGCTTTCTGCTGTACCACAAAGTCTTCATCAGCAGATTGTTTACTTAGTTCCCACTGATTATGGCCACTGAAGATTCAGAATTGTGGTTCAAACTTGTGATGATGAGAACCTCCTGTACTTCCCTAATCATGTTTGAGCACAATCAATCTGCTGATGAAGATTTTGTCATACAGTTAAATGCTAAAAAGGCAAGTAAGTCGACCTTGGGATGTTCTGGTAGATGATTTTTCTACTACGAAGAAAGTCAGATCATAGATGTGGGAGTAATTGAAATCAGCTTTTTTTCTGAGCTCTTCTGCATTCAGACGTAATTCAAAAGGAACGAACTGTTTTTGTCCTTGCTCTAATGATTTGAATTTTCATTACTATGGTTAAAAAACAAATTTGCAGTCACCCTACAAGAGCAACTCCGAGCAGTAAGTCCAAATATGTTACCTCACACTTTATGGCATTGATTAGTTCTGAGGGCATTATAAATTGGACATAGTTCTGTTCATTAATTTATGCTGTTTGCCTACTTTGGGAAAACGGTGGAGGAGTGGTTAGTGCTGCTGTCTCACGGCCAGAAGATCCCCTGTTTGAATCCATGTTTTGTTCTCACAGGAGGAGACCTGACTCTTGCTGGAGGAGATTTGAGGTGTCATGGAGCAGAACTAATAAAGCCCCAATTCTGGTTCAATCCCAGGTCATGGGTTAACTTTTGGAGAATAAGAAGAATTCTTTCTTTTCTTTCTAAACCAGCAGAGATTTTGATAAGGATGCTGAGGTGTGTGCATAAACTATAAATGCATCCATGTGTAGTATCTGTCCTGATGTGTGTGTGACCCAGAGGTCAGTGTCACAGCTCTTTGCTCCACACTGTCACAGCCTTGGCCTTCAGACCACAGTCCACAGTCTCCATTCTCAGTTATCTGACACCATGGCAAATAACGCACTTTACTTTACTATATATTTGTGTCTCTTGCCCCTCAAACTGCAGATTTTGGTAACTCTCTGTGTTGCCCCCCTGCCTGTCTGTCCGGGTTAAAGTGACCAGTGACCAGTGACTTTGAACGGTGTTGTAGGAAACATTCAGATTCTTTATTTTGAGGAATATTACAGTGTAGACATGCATCACATCAAGGTAAAAGTCAACAGTTTCCCTACATACCAAAAATAATAAAATAAATAAGAATATTTAATAATGAGACCGGTTCCAGAACGCTTACAAATGACATTAAAAGTTACAAGTCAAGTGAAAACAGATTTTTAATATAGATGAACTCTCCTGACTTGTTAACAACATGATCTTCAAGATATAAAACAACTATAAAGTCTCATAAGTGCCAGTGGTGTAAAAAGTACAATATTTCATTCTAAAGAGTATAGAAGGAGATTTGGAGGTTGGAAAACACTGACTTAGTCTTTTAACACATGCTAACTTCCTGAGAGTGTTAAGTAACTCAAGGACAGAACAAGTCAATCTGTGAAAACAAATATGGAAAGATGAGAACAGCATGAGTGATGAGTGCTGAGCTGAGTGATGAACATTGGGTTTGTCTGTAGTTTTATGCTGCATTTGGGGCACATGAAGGAATTATGTAGTGCTGGCTTTTTAATTTCCATTTTGGAGCCAGACCATTTAATACTCCCACACTCTGCAGCCAAACCCCAGGAAGTTGATTTGAACCACACACACACACACGCAGAGACTCTACACGTGTCGGAATGAGCTCTGGTCAACAACACAACTTTGCGTCACGGCGAGCGCGGCGCTTGGACGCGTTCTTCGGTCCTTGAGGACAGCGTGAGCTGTGTGCAGAAGCCGCATTGATAAATAAGCCTCTAATAACCCCGGAACCCAGGAAAGGGTAACTACACTGAACTCACCATGCACTACTAAGTGAAACCCTTCACGGAACTCATCGTGTCTCCGATGGTGTTCTGTGCGTCGCGGGATTTTGGAACTATCTCACCTTTACGCACGGAAAGGCGCACAATCACCGTGTATTTGTTGCATTTACATGCTCGGGATACATCCACCCAAGTCTTTAGAAGTGAAGCCAGCCTCATGGCATGCGTGTGCGTATCGGTGCCTCATTCACTGGAGCCAGGTGAACGTTAATTGGAACTGGTTAATACAGTCCGAGCGTTTTTAACTGACATGCCGCCCAAGAAAAAGGTAAAAATATACATTCTTGTGTCTTTTGGATGTGTGTGTGCGCGCGCGCTTGTATTTGTTACCTATAGCTAGTGTATAAATAGTAACCGAGTTGTGACGAAGTGAGGACGTGTTTCCAGTCCTGACAAGTTGGAGGGGTTAATACTTTGTTTTATGGTTAGAATTGGTTTTAGGTTTGGGGCTAAGAAGAGCATCAAGTCAACGAAAGTCCTAACAAGAATAGAAATATGTGTGTGTGCGTGCGTGCGTGTGTGTGACTAGGAGAATGCGCCATCTGTTCCACTGGGCGTTAATCCTTGTGTGAGGCCTTTCCACGCTGCTCTCACTAAAGCAGCAACAATGCGCAGAGCACAGAGAGGCATTTCCACATGCATGTATCCTGTCATGTGTCCAGCTCAATAGCACAGGCTTTACAGACAGTTGCATAATCAGCGGCCTGTAAAGAGCACATGGTTTAAATCGCTTTTATTTCATTTGTGCATTTCCCATGTACTTGCTGTTGTGTTATTTCAGGCCACAATTGGCTTCATTCGTGTGTGAATTTTGCACTATAGCAGCAGCAGTTGATGATGTCAGGTTTCCCTTCCACACTGTAACAGCCATAATTAGACACATTATATTATGCCAGTAGATGATTCCAGTCTTATCCAGTGCTATTGTAGGATTTCAGTACCATAAACAGAAACACATTCCAATTAATGTGATCTAAATACGTTTTTTTTTTAAATTTGAATTTAATTGCATGTATTTGCAGGGCATTTCCAAACATAAACATGAGTCGTTCCTACTTGAGTTCGTGTGACTTATTATGATGTGTTCACTTAACACATCAAATGAAGTTTTAAATACGCAAAACTAGTATTTATATTCACAGCCTACGTTATGACTCTTATTTGTAGGTTTGTAAAAACAGACACTGCACATTGGTGTCGGGCAGACAAACAGAAAGTGGTTAGTTACTGACTGGTGCCGCATTAAGCAGCCAAAGAGCCACACGTCCCTTATATTCGTCAAGTGGCCACAAACACACATGGAATGCAAACATTTGGATCAAACAACCAAATGACGTTAGCCATAGCAAGTCTAAAGAAATCAGTGTAACACATGACGGGCACAAACTGGGACTTAAGGAAACCTCCCAGTGACTGGATGGCCTACTGTCTTGACCTACTGTGTGCTGGCCCACTACCTGTTACTTGGAATGGAAAAGCCTCTTAGTAGCTGTTACTGGGGCATTACATCCACACACCTGGCAGCAAGTGGAGCAATTGGTGCTGGATGAAGTTCTGGAAAGTTCCTGGAAAATACTTTGTAGAGAGGTTTCGT
The DNA here is from genome assembly GCF_033026475.1 of Channa argus. Lineage (NCBI taxonomy): Eukaryota > Metazoa > Chordata > Actinopteri > Anabantiformes > Channidae > Channa > Channa argus. The sequence goes on from NC_090210.1 coordinate 17,180,419, forward strand.
CTGAGATTATGACTTTCCAATTTTATGGCTGAATTGTTCTCGTTTTTCCTTACTTTATATGTTTTATGTGCTTTTAAAGAACACAAAGATTGTCACAACAAACCTTTTCATGCTGCAACACAGAACAGCTGAATAATTGCCGTAGTGCAATAAGCACAAAATGATTATAACAGGAATGGTTGCTAAAATTCTTTTTTATAACACACACACACACACACCCCTCGTTTTATCACCACTAATCAGGTTGCATCATAACTCTGCCATGCAGAGAAGCAGAAGGACGTGCCATCTCTGAACTGTACATCTTCTATAATCTACATCTATTTTACAGGAGCAAAGTAATCCAGAAATTAAGTCCTATAGATAATATTAATGCAGCTATTATATCGCTATCTGATGAGTGTCAGGGCGCTCGAGCACACGCAGTGCAAGCAGCCGTGTTGGCGCTCTGTGAGGAGTTCGCATTTGTCTCTCTCCCTCTAAATCCTGGATTGACGCATACTATCTTAATCTCCTTACTCAGAGACAATCATGACCCAGAGAGAGAGAGAGACAGGAGGCCAAAAACTCATTGCTTCCTCCACCCCCACACTGATTTTTTTATTTTTTTTCCCCCATTTTGACTTTGATGCTGTGAGTCTTTGCCTAACAAATGATGATGACATTGTATTGTATTGTATTGTGATGTTGAAAATGGATGGTACTCAATATTTTGGCATTAAGAATAAGGTCTGGTCCCATTCGTCTTATACGTGGTAATAACTGGATGAACCTTTCCCATATGCATTAATTGTCCAATTGTCTGTAGGCGTGAATGTGGGTGTGAATGGTTGACCGTCTGTGTATGTTTCTCTGTGTTAACCCTGAGATGGACTGGGGACCTGTCCAGGGTGTACCTCGCCTCTCACCCAATGACAGCTGGGATAGGCTCCAGCCCCCTGTGACCCTGAACAGGATAAGTGGTTAGGGGATAGATATTTTACTCTTTTTGAAACTTATAATGGGAAGATTATAATTTTTCCACCCAATGCTACATTCAAGACCCCTTGTATGATAGCTTGAGCAGCTATTTATGTACCATCAAATGAGACTGCTACCATCTCAAATCAAGGAACTATCATTTCAAAAACTGATGTGTGGCCGAAGTAAATATTCCATACTTTTTATCATGAACTACATGCTGTATGTGTTATACGGGGTCCAGGTGGTTCAATGGGTAGAACATTGGGTTGGGATACAAAAGGCCACAGGTTCAATTCCCACCCTACCAGGTGTGGCCTCGTACAGCCACCAAGTGTTTCCTTGGAAGCTGGAAGACGGAGTTAAATTTAGTGCTGTACAGATTTGCTGGCTCTCTGATCTAAATGGCCATGATGCAGCTTTTAATTCCACTCAGACAATTGTGCCAAAGTAAAGGTGGTGGTGCAAGTCGGACCATATCTGCTGTACGGTAGCATCAAGCAGAGGACATGGAGCCAGATTCCTTCAGACAGATGATGCAGGGCAGCTGATGAGACAGGGCTTGGAAAAAACTGGATGGGAACGCACAGAGCTGATTATGACCAAGAGATACAGTAGCAAAGACATTATCAGAGCAATATAACATCAAAGTAAATGAACAGGAGCTAAATGCAAGAGGGTTTGAAGTTGTGTAATCCTACTGTTCCTCAGCAGAACCAAAACAAGAGACGAAAATGAGAAATCTGTAGTCACCTGGGCTCCATGCCAGCAGCTCATTGGAGGGCCGACAGGAAATTAGTCACAATTAGATTAGTGACCTGCTCTACATACAACAATGAACTGTACTGAAGGTTTTATGGGAAGCAGGCCCTGTTTCTGTCTTTTTTGATGCATGGCTCACAACTGAAGTTCACTGCTACAGTTTTATTGAAGCTTCTGATCAAGAACATGTTTGTGAACATCTTTTCTCATCAGAAATCTTTTACTAGATCACACAAAACTAGCACATCTACTTGCTAAAGAGTTTGAACACACACTGATTTATTTCACCAATACTTTTGACCTATGAAGAATATTCAGTAAAAACTGGCTGTTCTTAAAAGCAGCTGCAATTGGTGCAAACACTGCATCAACTGATGCGACAAACTGAGTGAGCAAGCAAAGTATTTTGAATAAAGCCGGCTACAAATCAGTCCTTATTCTCACATGTTGTTAGTTTTAATCATATCGTCTGTCCTGAGCTGGAGCAATCATTTGACACTGGTTTTAGATCAGCAGCTCAGAAATGTCATTCTGTACTGGTCAGCCGCTGTTCTTTGCAAAGCTGTTCCTTCACGTTACTATAGGTGTACTTAGATCTCTCACATTGGAGCTGCTGCGTAGCCAGGTGGAAACTTTTTACTCTACTTGTTTTCTCTGTATCAAATGAGACAAAGATAATGGCAGCACTGATGCAGCAGCCAGCCAGGTGCAGGAAACTGCAGTGCTGAGTGTGAAGATGCATATGATGCTCATATATTATTAGATGCTCTTCCCTCCAGTTTCTTTGTCTCCTTGAAATACACACAGTATTTACGTTGTTTGTTCATGCTTTTATCTACTTTGCATGAACTTGTGTGTGTGGTTACTCATTTATTTCACTCCCGTGATGTACCGCTCAGATGCTGTAAGCATGTTCAGTGAGCCCGGTGTGGATTTCACTTAACACTTGGAGATAAAAACGTAACTTCTTTACACCTGTTTACATTTCCTGTGAGAGGGTTTAAATTCATGCACGCCGAGGGTGTAATTCTGTCCACTATACAGATGAGAAAATGATTAGCTCAAGTAACATACACAAAAAGGTGGTTCATCAGGTATGGTAACATCAGGATTGTAAGTGAAGAGATACCTTAGGAGTGTAAAAACCCACAGTGCAGAAAGGTGGAACATGAGGTTTTCCTTATTAAACTTTACATTGATGACACTAACTTACGATCATCATCAGTCTCATTGTATTGCTCATCACTGAGTTTACACTCAGCCTAAAGATGCAGGGACTGGTAAAAGTGTGAATGAGAAAATGTGAGAAGAGTTGGACCGAATGTAATGTGTATTTCTCTAAAGATCGCGGCGTTCAAGTAACAACAGGAAAAGTATTTTAATCAGTGGGAGTTATTTATGTTGAGGTTGCATATTTTGCTCGGTGGTTGTCATGGAAACAACTCCCCATGTGTTGAGCCAGTGTGCAGCAGGAAGGGTATCTTTAGGAGAACAAGTGTATGCTATAGGATGCAGTGGATAATTGCTATTAGCATTAAGCTCTGGATTTTGTCAAATTGAGCCAAATGAAGATGGATGGAGTCAGAAATTAGAAAAGCAGAAATTCTGGCCAGGTTGAAGGTGAATTTAAGTAACTTTTTGGTTTACTCAGATAAGCCACAACGTTACCACTGGTGGGCTAATGTGATGGAGGACAAAGGTCAGCATGGTCACTCTGAGCAGTCTGTAGCTGCACAGCCTCATATACAGCTAAATGTGATACATGGAAAGGTGGTAGAAGTACAATCCCAGTTCCAAAAAAGGTGGGTGTAAAATGTAAATAAAAAATGCAAATGCAATGATTTGCAAATCTCATCAACACATATTATATTCACAATAGAACATTAACATATCAGATGTTAAAACTGAAATTTTGTCTTCTCAAATGTATGTTCAGGAACATTTTTCTGAAATTGTTGCACAATTTTTAGACACAGATTGGTGACCCTCTACCCATATTTGCATTTGAGAAGCTCTGCCTCTCTGAAATGCATCTCCATTTTTACTATTCCAGCCTTTTGTTGCCCCTCTTCCAACTTTTTTGAAATGCGTTGCTGTCAACAACACAGGGACGAAGCGAACACTCACTGAGCTAACAATACTAGGCAAAAAAACAGTGGATTGGTAACTAAATAGTGGAAACAGAAATGAGAAAACTAATAATTAGTAATAAGATTTAGCCAAGAAGGGTGCACAGCTACAAAAACATCCAGGACTAAACTAGAGGGCAAACACAGTGCATTCATATGGGGATCAATCACAACCAGAAAACAGTTTAACCAAACACTTATACGGGGGTGAACAGACAGGGATAAATGAACAACTAAGTTAAATACTTAACAAGACTGACAGACGGGGATAAACAAAATACTGAACAAAGTGTCTAAACCGAGACAGACTAAGAGACGAAACGAATAACCAAAACTAGCACTGGTAGCTCAGTTGGTAAAGGTGGTTGTCCACGGACCACAGGGTCAGTGGTTTGATCCCCAGCCCTGGCTATATGTCGAAGTGTCTCTGGGCAAGACACTGAACCCCTAACAGCCCATTCCCCTCCCCAGCTGTGCAGTGCTGGTCCAAGCCGGGTAGAAATTGGGGAGGGTTGGGTCAGGAAGGGCATCTGGTGTAAAAACTGTGCCAAATCCACATGCAGACAATGATCCGCTGTGGCGACCCTGAACTATTTATTACGTGACATTTTGTCATCAGTTACCTTGTTATTTGTTTAGAACAGCAACAAACAGCTGAAAATGTATCTGAATATAAATATTCTTATGTCCAGGTACAGAGTACAGTTTTTTCCTCTGGGCTATTTCAGTGCTCCAGGCCAGCCAGCTGGCTCCCGGTGACTCAGTGGCTTTGATTATTTCAGTTTGGGGATGGAGTCCATCTCCCCAATCAGAAGATCCTTTCCTAATGCACTCCCATGACGCGTGCCGAAATAGCTGTGTAAACGCTTTTGAGCAGGAAGGGAGTCACCTTCAGGGGGGAGAATGCAGCTTTACTTGAGCACGTCATCTTTGTCCTCCACCTTCCTTCCACACACAGACATGTAATCATGTTAATGGGCTAGGAAGGATGCGCCGATGGAAGGCTGTTGGTGGAGATGAAGGCATGAATTAAGAGAGAGTTTGAGATAAAGACTGAATCAGTATGTCACTTACAGCAGGAACCATACTAGACATTTAGAAAGGATGTGACCTATTAGAATAAATACTTAAATAATTCAATACATGCTCTTATGCAATTTAATTGGTATGTTGCAGTGTATCATTATTTCTAGTACTAGGTAATTTGCCAATTACATTTTTACTATTTTAAAATAAGTAAAATATCACTTAAGGGTGACCAATTAGAAGGTAATGTATTCAAAGACAGCTCAAATCCGATATATGGCATGTTTGTTTTTAGAAGAGATAAACCAAGAGTTTATCAATCGAATCAAACAATTAACTTTGTCAGCTGTCTTTATAATTATCAGATGTGTAAACTTTAGTTTTCATGACTCAGACCACCACTTAACAATTTGTACGATGTAAATGATGAAGCTGTTTGGGCAAAATAAGGTATTTACCATAGTCATTTTTGCTTTCCTTATCCCCAAAAGTAAGCGTCTCCTCTGCAGTAGTGAGCTCAACGTTATTCAATAATTCAGCCGGGGCCTTTGTACTATTGGCTGGGTGACATTAGCTTTCAGGAGAGGTGGTTGCTGTGCGAACAGATGTCTACACCAGCCATGGGTAAACAAAAAGCCCTGCCTGGCCATAATTCTGCCCCAGGGAGATTTGGTTCCTCCTCCTCTTTTATGCTGTCCTCATCATGTTGATTTGTCTGTCTTGAAAATTTCTCCCCTGCATACTCCATACTTTCTGTACTCTGTAATTAAACCATCAACGCTGCCACGCCCTTTGATATATTATGTCCTCATCCCTTTTTTGTCACAATATTTGAGGCCCTATTTGCTGCTATGTCATTTTATTAATTCTCAAATGCATTTTCCTATAGTGTTTTTAAGACATATGAATTTATTTTTGGGGTTCTGAGCAGTTTACTTTGTCTGTTTTTTAGTGATACTTTTAGCTCAGTTTGTACAGCACTGATGACCTCAATAACCTTGTCACACTGGACTTTCTTCCGCTGTCTTAGATTTGAAGTGGTACTTTTGGTGGGGTACTTGTTTTGGTAAATACTTGCACTTTAAGTTGAGTATTAACTTTGTGTACTTCTACCACTCTGGTTGTGCCTGAGACAAATGTAACCAAATGGTTAATCTGTGCAGTTTGTGTTGATTCTGTCATGATCTGAATTTCAGGTTGTCTCATTAACAGTCTTCACTTCCTGTTCTGAACTTTTATTTTGTAGCCGCTCTCCACAACTTCCTCTACTATAGTGATTTTGGCCACTTCAGACACCTCATTCATTATAATTGTTTTCACCTGTGCCCCTGATCTTTTTAAACCCCCAGCAGGATTCACTCCGTGCCAGATTCTCATCTTTTCTCCCTGTTGTCTGCTCAGTTCCTGATTCTGCCTCTTTTTTATTCGTGGACACTGTTACCCGATTATTTGGTCCTGACTTTTGCATAAATGTTGTAATTTTTTTAGTTTCTGTAGTCCTGGTTTATGTTTTTGTGTCTTCTCCATAGTCTTTGCTTCATCGTTCTGGTTCGTGTTAATTTCCTATTCGGATTCTTTAGTTTACCAGCTCTGCGCTTGGTTAATCCCTTGTGTGTCTATGCCCTCGTTAGATTTTTGTCTTTATGTACCTTACCCTGCTGTAATCCTGCTAGCTTTTGTCCTCCGTTTGGAGTGAGTTTTTGTTAGTCTTCAGTTGTCTTTTCTTTCCTTGTATTTGGGTAACGTGGTTTACTTTCTCTGCCACACTCCCTCTCATCATGTTGCACTTGAGTCCACCCTTAATACACAAATGTGACACATTCAGCCTTAAAATGGCTTTCGGCTGACAAATGAGATGTTCCAACTTATGTGAATTCTTCATTTAGCATGTTTTCTCGTTTTACTTTCCCAGCACATTCCTTTTTCTTTCACCTTTCTCACATCCGTCCTCCCTACCTGCAGCTCTCTTTCAAACTTTTCACCCAATACATTCTATTAAATCAGAGCCTTTTTTGAATAGAAGACATGTCCACATCAACTATAGTAAAGACATGCTGCATAATCCATCATTGTCAAAGCCAGAGCATCTCTCTAGCATTAGACAGCATAGTGTGTGTTCATTTGGAATAACATGGAGGGTAACATTGGGTGGCAAGCTGAAGGAGAGCCAAAGGGATGACCGTCTCTGCTGGTTAAGCACGGGTTTCGAACAGTGAACTCAGTCTGGACTGACATTCATAATCACTCAGTGAACAACATTTATATTCTAATAATCCTTGTGAGATGTGTTTTTGAATCGAGGTAAAGTATTACTGTCTGAGAGTTGTTACTGATAGATGTGAAGTTCTCATTTTTTAAGAAGGTTGGGGTGGATGGAGTTGTGCTGCCTCTCACTTCTGTTTAGGTCTAAGCTACTAAAATATTTGTTGAATGCAAGGATAACAGACCTACAATAGGTTCTAATTTGTATTTCAGTGTCATAAATGGTTCATAATTCAAGAGAGAAACAAGGAAGTATATGTTCAAAAGGAGATTAAATGTAACTTCATGTCTTACTGAGCACGAGAATTTAATGGAGTCTTTGACTAATAGAATCCAGCAACACTTAATTATATGTGAAGGGGAGTCAGATTTTCAGAACAGAAGTAACTGCAGATGGAGGTCAGACACTGGTGGTGGTGTAAAGAAGAGCTGGTTGAAGATGTGGACACAGTAGCTCTGCACCAGACTGAGCAGACTGACAACCAAAGAGCTGATTTGTGACTCTGGGATGCAAGAGTGTGTCTTGAGTGCCAGATTGACGCTGGGGGCTGTGCCACCTCCTGGCTATGACAGAGGGCATTAATTACCATGTCATTGAGGGGACAATCTAATCTCTGGGACACATGGCACATAAACCTGAGTGTCCCAGGAGAGCTGTGCTGCAACATTTCTTGACACTTAAAGACATGATGCTTCTGGGAAAAGGAAGAGAGAAAAAAATGCAACAGTGTAAAAGAGTTTGAATTCTTGCTGGGATTAAAGGACATTTGTAAAGAGGTGTTTGTATGAATTTAGACAAAATAAGTTTGACTTTCGATATGTTAAAGCTTTTTACTTTTGATTGAGATTGGATTTCTTTAAGGTGTCCTCATAGGTTATTACTACATAGTGAACAATCAGTCTTAATATTCAGAATTTTAGTAATGATCACAGGATCATTCTTTAATGTGCTGTGACTACTTCTGACATGTTTCTGTTATTTTTATTGTCAAGTGTTTTGAGATCATAGTGATGTTAAATAAGGTGGTTATGGTTACATAGAATGACTTCATAAATTAAGTGATTCCAACTTCATTGGCCTGGAACTGATGAGTATTTTTGATTAAGGCCTACTAGTCTTACTATTAAAAATACAAAATTTCCAGTGTCCATGATGTCTCCAGATGTCTTATTTTGTCAGACCTTGATTATGTTCTTAAGAACAAATTATCAAATAAGTCTGCTGATTAATCGACTCGTGCAGCTCCACATAATACAATACATTGATAATATATGTGGATCATTTATCAGACTAATTTAGTTGTTTAACCTTTTTCACTTCCTCCTCCATTTTTCTCCTTCATTTCTTTTGATTTAATTAAATCATAATTAATCCACATCTCTTAAAGAACAGGCTGCACTGCATTCTGCATTGCACAATAATTACATTAGTCCAAAAAAATGTTTCAAAATCCATGAATATTCTGTTTGTCTCCTGCAGGGAGAGCGTCAGGACTCAGATGCTGTTGAAGAAAGAAACGCCCAGGTGCAGCTGGAGAAGGCCAAGGTACTTTCTGACTGTTCTCAATGTTCTGACACATCATGGTCTCACCTGACTTGACCCACAGCGGCCCCTCATGGATTCGCTTTTCAGAGAAGCTGCTCACAAGGAGATGATTACATCACAGACAGCAAACACAGACATTAGATGTTGGATTAGTCTAGTAATAGTTAGCTTTTTAATTGACTCAGTGCAGTCTTCATCCATTTCACCCCTTTATGTGCATGATTATTGGATTATTGCTGATTCAGTGAAAATTAATTCGGACACCTTCTTCAGTTAACTGTTATATGTATAGACATTGTGCCATTTAAGTCGAGTTCATTCCTTAATTTAAAACTCTGGAACATTTTTACCATTGCTTATACCAGTGCATTCAGCCTTTGCTTAAACTGCTTGAAAAAGGCAAGAGGTTGCCAAAGTTTTACACTTTTGACAGGGATGTCTTGTTTAAAGGATTTGCTTTAAGTAGTAAAAACAGTAAAAAGGGAGACTTAGATATCAGAACATATAACCAAAGCGATTGCACAAATTCTATGTTACCATGTTACAGGCTTGCTGTAAATTGTTAAAATATTTTTTATTTTTGTTTTATAGGAAAATGTATTAATTATCGTATGTGTTAGGTCCAGTGAGTGGACTTGGTGGGTCACGAAAAATACAAAAAAGAAATATGAAAATTAAAAATAAGAGGTGAAGTGTTAAAACCATTTCTGTTCCCAAAAAGCATTCAAAAAAGAGATTTCATCTTTTAGAGATAGCCATCATTTACAGTTTATGTAGCATGACTGTTTGCTGTATGTCTTAGATAAATAGATAACTATCGAAGGTGAGTTTGATATCAGCTGTGAGATTTTGATATCCATTATATCTAACTCTTCACCTGTGTTTGCCTTTTTAAGTCACAACATGTCCCATCGATTATTGAATTAAATCTTCCTCCACAGAGTTAATGTGCCACCAGTGGCGCTTTGTAATTAAAGTGGCAAACACACTACCTGTCCCCTGCTGACCCCACAGCTTCTCCCACAGCCTCATCTTCCCAGAGTGGTGTAATTAGCAGCTTGATCGGCATGCTACTGACATTTGACTCTGATGGGATTACAGCAACAGGCACTCAGTCAGGAGGAGGCAGACAGTAGCTGCTGTGCAGCAAAGAGAGAGATGCAATTTGTCCTTTTCTTAGCAGACATTTTGACTGGTTCTAGTGGTTTGAGTAGTTCTAGTAATGTATATCACAACCCTGACACTGAACGCTTACTGCACATTTTATGTTGGATTGTCTGGTCCAGTTGCAGAACACATCTAAGACCTGTATATAAAGTAAATATTTTAGAATAAAAATAATTAAAAACTGCAATCAGTTTTTAACCTGATTTAGTCTGTTAGTTTATAACTCCTATGAAAAGATTCCATTATCTGTAGGTACGTCGCATCTGTTACCTGCCACTAGCACTGTAAAATCCTCCCCGACTGACCAGAGCACAGAACTTTTATTTCAACTGTTTACAGCAAAATTATCAGGTTAAAAGCTCTTAATAATGCTTGGACCAAATTTAATGTGAATAATTGTGCTTGTGACTGTGTGGATTAAGATATATCCAACCCTGACATGATTACATGTTGGTTATTCTGCACACTGTGTCCCGTGTCCCCAGTACAAGCCTGTGGCATTCGCTGTGCGTTGCAACTTCTCTTACACTCCCGCGGATGACGACAACATCCCCGTACCAGGCCAGGCTGTTACTTTTGAGGCCAGAGACTTCCTACATGTCAAAGAGGTTTGAAACAATCATACGCATCAATAGATTACATTCAGGTGAAGTTATTACTTGGCATTGAATCTGATTGACAGTTTGATTTAAATTAAGGTGCAGGTGGATACACACTAGAGTAAATAGCATTGACACAAACGGCGATAATCTCGGTGATGAAATTCACAATATCAGAGGAAAAAAATATGGCAGAAATTTTCTCTTTTCTTTTCAATGTACAGAAATTTAACAATGAGTGGTGGATTGGTCGGCCGGTGAAGGAGGATGGTGTGGTGGGCTTCATCCCAAGTCCAGTCAATCTGGAAACCATCCTCATCAGAAGAGAAGTCCAGGCGAGGAAAGCTGCCAAGGCTTTAGCCAAGTGTGTACATTACACTGCTCCTTACACTTGATTCACTACAGAGCTGGATTTTAATAGCGCAAAAACCTAATGTACTCTCCTGCGTTGTCTTTGTCATCCAAATATTAATCTCTACTGGTGCAGCACATATTCAGCAAAACATCATTCACAACATCCACAGATGAAGCTACATTTTGGCTAGAAAGATGAAATCCGTGTGATAAGGGTCACACAAATTAAAACAAACATGACTGGAATGAGCTGGAAAAAATTAGCTGAGCTCCCAGTTGATACAACCTGATGCTAATTAATTTAGTTTTATTTATTTTTATTTTGTTCATTAACATAGCCATGTAAGAAAACATGCAGGTGAAATTACTTATTTTTATCCAGCATTGACCTTCGTTTTGCCAGTTCAAACGCAAAATATCACGGGCAGCAAGGGATATTAGAGTAGCTGTATTCACTGTACTCTCTGCAAGCCTGCATGTATGTATTCAGCCAAACAATGTGATCACTGTTTAACATCAGTTTTAGCTTCAATGTTACTGGAAAGCTTTTTTTAAAAGGCACAATAATAACTAATTGTTTGGATTAAATATTTTAACATAAATATTAGAGCTATGTTAAAGTAAATTTCAGCAATTTCATCCTTAGATCCATATCAAGCCCGTGAGTCTGATAGCAGAGTTACTGTAACTACCACAATCTGACACGGTGCACCTGGGGCTTCTCATGAGCTACGTTCTGTCTTGAAACTTAATAACATTTAAAAGAAAATCTAGGAGCAGAACAATAAAACACAGTTTAAGAATCCCCCCAGATTAAAGTGTCACAAACATTCTGAAAATTCAATGGATTATACCAACAATTTTACATGTTTTTCGGTTCATTTTAATACATTTCCCATAGCTTCCCAAGCAGGGTATAAAATCAACTTTTGGTCAGTCACTAGAATATCTTTACACTAATCAGTCTGGCAGGCATAACAATGCACTACACTCTTCCAAGTTTAGCTTGACCTAGTTGGGGTGGCAGAACCCCATCTACAGGATCTTGAAAATGTGGCTTTAGTGGGAACTGTGTGTGTGCAGAATCACTTCAAGGGATTTACCCTGTAAGCTTTATATAGCTCTGTCTTATATAAGTAGATACAGTAGTCAGTCACAAAGTGCAAACTATTTTATAGATTGTATATAATATTCATGACCAAGCCACTGAAATTGTAACTTTTAAAGATGGTCCTGTTTGTCATTTGAGTGGGGAAAGTGAGTAATTGTGGCCTTTTTCTTATTTCAGCAAAGCAGCCACTCAAGTAGCTCAAGATATGAACTCAAAAAAATACACGCCTCCATCACAAGGTCAGTGTGTATTAAATTGTGTAAACAGACATTTTGTGTTTATTTTAATAATTGTTGAGTAAATGTTGGGTTTCTCTCTTACATTATCTTTTATTACTAGCTAATCAACAAGTGAAAAAGAAACCGGTAAGTGGCTGAACATGTCATTAAATTCATTTTTTTTTTTTTTATCCAATTTTTGCAAAAAAAGTCCAACAATGCAAAGATGAAGCAGAGTGACTGTGTACTGCTCACCACTGACTTTACTGCTTTATGTACATTATATGTGGAGTAGTAAAGAAGAGCAAAAAGACAGTGATTTGGGACATGTCCTATGTATCTGCACTACTGACAATTGACTACAGTTGTGCATCAAATAAATAAATAATTTGTATGTCATTCATGGATAGTTTGTGTTTCTGTGGCATTTATTTATTGTGTATCAAGTATCCAGTATGGAAACACTTGTATAAATTATTCCATATCATACTGTTTATGGAATATAAGCTCTATTAACACAGTGATGATTACATCAGATTTTTATGCTTTGTGTTTTAGACATCACATATGTTTAAGTTGAAACCTTGCAGTGCCTTTATTCAATGTCTGTCATTTTAAAATTGTTAGAAGTGTCTACTGACAGTGCTGACCTAATGTACCTCTAGTGCTTGCAATGCAAACATCTGGAGATATACTGTACTACGTCTAATATACCTTTTTCTCTTTTTTCTCCACAGGGGGAGCAGGTGGCTATGTATGATGTAGTGCCTACAATGCGTCCTGTGGTTTTAATGGGACCATCGCTGAAGGGCTTAGAAGTGAGTCTTCCAATCTTCACACACTCTTTATCTTTCCATTGAGAGCATAAGATGTTGTGAAGCTGAGAAAATCAATCTAGTATTTTTGATAAATATTGTGTCAAACCTAAATTGAGGGGAATAGTTCTTAAAATCTTTTTTTTTTTGTATAATTCCAGGTTACAGATATGATGCAAAAAGCACTGTTTGACTTTTTAAAACATCGATTTGAAGGCAGGTAAGTTCTGACCATATTCTTCACTATCATCAAATAAAATATAGCCTAATGAGGATTTTGACTGTGTAATAATGCTTGTTCCTTTTTCTCATCTCCAGAATAACTATTACACGGGTCACCGCAGATATCTCCCTGGCTAAACGGTCTATACTCAACAATCCTGGCAAAAAGGCCTTAATAGACCGGTCCAACACCCGCTCCAATTTAGGTATATTGCTTTATGATCCTAACCTGCAGCCAGTAGTTGTGGCACCTCTTGTTTTTCATTGGAGAGCAAGATTGTCGGGTTTCTCTATGTCAGGAAAATCAACCACTGCAGACACTATACACCATATTGAAGTTACTAAAATAACTTGTAATTATCGGAGCTTTCTGTCACTAATTTTGTCCCGTCACCCTTGGAAGCCTAATTATTCAAAAACACTTAACTCATATAAGATCAATTGTGATGAATGCGATGAGTATATCAGACATGACTGTATCTCATTTACACACTTTGTAAATTATGTTCACAAGATATGTTTGTACTTTCATCTCATTTTATATGTACTGCAAAGATGAAAGGATTTAAAGATATGAATCCTTGCAGTGAAGACAAATACTGACATAATTGATAGTTAGACATTTTTTGGGACATGTTAATTTGCTTTCTTGCCGAATAATTCGATGATAAATTTGTTACCACTCTCCTTTTTGTATGCACAAAATGAACAAGCAGCCATTTAGCTAAAATCATTAAGTCTGAAAACTGAGGAAAATTTTGTCAAAAGGCAAACAATAGGTTGATATGGTGTGTGTGTGTGTGTGAGAGAGAACATGAGTTTACTGTATGTTACACCCTTTTTTGGTTATGAGAAATGAATGGGTAGCCTACCAAACAGAAGGGGGGATAATATTTTATATTATTCTATTTTATATAATATATTTTATATATTCTACTCTTATCTTTATTGCTTTCTCATCCCAGATGCCGCTGGTATGTATGACTAAGAGCATTGGTTGTTTCTTTGTGTTTTAAATGCTTCACCTCTTGTCCTTTCTTCCTCTATCACCAACTATTTGCGCTATCAGCCGCTCTTCTGTTGCAGTTTTATGTGTAAAACTATGGCTTGAAAATAAATTAAACTTTCAGATTACTTTTGGTGGGTTGATACTGATGTCACATGTAATTTGTGAGTACTGCAGCTTTTTAAAGGACTGACAAAAGAAATCATGCCCTGCTCTCCCTCTTGTGGCCAATATTTGAACCGATCCTTCCATGAATGGAAGAAAAAAAAAGCCAAGGACAAAAATGCACATTTTAGGATGTCTTTTTAAAAGTGGGCAGTGTATTTTTATTGACAGTGTTTGTTGTGTCATTTGAGATGATTTTTGAGTCCCTTTCCATGTCATGAGTGCTTAAGTATGCTTCAGGTTAGGGTTCAGCTCAAAAATGTATATTTTTTTTCCTTTTTGTTTTGCTTATTTCAGAAGTACATCAAGAATTAAAACTACTTCCAAAGCTAGAACAAGCTTTCTTAACACATTGCTTGATTTAATAATTTTCAACCTATGGTAGAACATATGGTAGAAATTAAATATGTGCAACTAATTTCCTTGACCTTAGTTATCAGCATTATACAGTACATTCTGCTCTTGCAGCCCAAATCCAGGGGGAGGTGGAGCGTATCTTTGAGCTCGCCCGCAGCCTACAGCTTGTGGTTCTAGATGCAGACACAGTCAACCACCCACTCCAGATGACCAAGACCTCCCTGGCTCCGATCCTGGTCTACGTCAAGATCTCCTCCCCAAAGGTATGCTTCCTTTTGACTGACTGCTCCACTCTTTTCTCAGTATCTTGTACTTTAAGAGTCTATGAAAAACACATGATCTTGTGAAATCTAACAGTTGTTTTTCCTCTCTTTTCACACTTGTTGTGCAGGTGTTGACCAGACTGATTAAGACCAGAGGGAAGTCTCAAACAAAGCATCTCAATGTTCAGCTGGTGGCGGCAGACAAGCTTGCCCAGTGTCCACCAGTAAGCACCATCTAGTGGCCATTATGTGGTGCAGCAGGGCATTTGATTCAATATTACTACATTTCATTTTGAATAGATGTTGGATTGCAAAGTGAAGAAACCTGAGTTACAGTTAAACTAAAGCAATGTGGATGACCCTTATAAAGGTCAGCATGGGAATTTGATACAGGATTTTAGATTGTGTATTTGAATTGCACTGCTTTTAGACCTTCATGTTAGCAAGTTTCATTATAGTGTCTGCTGGCCCCCCTTATAACTCATTATTTGAACCTCATTGACCATTGACTCAAAGACCATTGATCAACATGAGAGTATTATTTTTCAAACCCACCCATTCATCTGCCACACTATCAGTGTCACAGTTCAATCTAGTGTCTCACTTACAGGCTAATCTTTTTTGTTTGTGTCCCTATATTGTCCATATTTTATGTTTCCTGTAGGAAATGTTTGACGTTATCTTAGATGAGAACCAGCTCACTGATGCCTGTGAGCACATCGCTGATTATCTAGAGTCTTACTGGAGAGCGACTCATCCTCCAGAGATGGAGCCTGCCAACGCACTGGTGGCCCAGCTTGCCGAGAATACACTGCCCTCCAGTCCCTCAGCAATAGCGGTACATGAAAAACAATTGCATATAGGAAAAATCAACCACCTAAAATGTTTTTTTATGCCTTCATCTCATCTCATCTCATCATAGGTGCTGAAAGTCTGAATGTGGTAAAACTGGATTGTAAATTATCCACTCAGCAGGAATGACAATGTGCTGACTCTTTATTTGTTTTCATTATTCCATCTAACATTTTCATTTGATTTCTCCTCACTCTTCTCCAATGGAAAGTTCCATAAATGAGTTAGGACTGCCTCTGGTGAGTGAGACACCTTCAGATTGTACTGCAGTAATATAGATGGTGTAGAGTAGCAACTTCTTTAGAAATTATCTAGAAATGAAGCATGGGTAAATGTGGGAGCAATTGGCAGTTATAGCCACCTAAATATTATTAAGTTAGATTGTGGACAGTGACCCCTATACAACAGACCATCAACTGGTAGTTAAAAGACTCCCTGGACTCCCTCAAGAAAGTAATTGTATGTCTTTTAATTCTGCCTCTCTTAATTTTTATGTAATTCGGTGTTGACTTATGGAACAATGCTTTATGCATTTTATGATAACCTCTTGATGTTTTAAAATGAGGAAATAACAGTTACAACCAAATTGAATGTTCTGTGGTGAATTTACTCAGTAGTGTCAGCATCTGTAGAAAAGATGGAAGGTGACTGAAGCAGCTAGTGTGTCTGCCTTTGTGAAAGCAGATGGACAAGGTTGCACTTAAGGGCCAAAAGGTCGATGAACAAAAACTGAAAATATTCAGATTCCCTATGGTCTGATTGCCAGTTTATGCTTTTGAGCACCAGCTGCCTCCACAACTCCAGCTGTCTCTATACATGTTTACCTTTGTGTGAAGGCCTACACTTAAAGACCAATGATTAGGACATTTCTATGATGCCTTGTATGACTATTCATACATGATATTGCTTATTTTGGTCTCAGGATGAGCAGAAAAGCAAGACTTCAGCAGCACCTAAGCGGAAGGGTTCCTGTGAGAACCATCTAAACCAAGAGCCGACTTCAGCCCAGGTGCAGGAGCAGAATACTGATGAGGGACATAGAGAGGAAGAAGAACGGCACCTGAGGAGTGAACCGAAAAGACCCCAGCACATCCACCATCACCACCACCACCGCCGAATGGAGCACCATAGCCACATCCAAACATCCGGAGGCATGGATTGTAGCCAAAGGCTGCCCCACAGAACCCCATCTGAAGACAGAGAGGAGGAGGTGGAAGATGTGGTGGAGGAAGACAAAGAGGGGGTCCGCTACCGAGGCCATAACCACCACCATCATAACAGCACCCACCATCATCATCACCACCACCATCAACATCAGCATCACCGTGAGAACAGCCAGCCATATTACAAGGAAGAGTATAAGCAGGAGCACAGTGAACGCAATCGGCAGCACAGGCAAAACCAGCATATTCCACAACGGACACAGCACACGAATCACAATCCTGTACACAATCATCACAACTACCACCACTACCATGGCCGAGACAGAGATCGAAACAGAGACAGAGATCGAGACAGGGATGGAGACAGAGATAGAGAAAGGCACAAGGACAGGGATAGAGACAGAGATAGGGGTCGTGGTAGAGACAGAGATACAAGACAATGGCACAGAGATTCTTATATTCATCACTGACTGTTCTTTCTACTGTGGGTTGGGGCACCGTTATATGCTGCTCAAGTTATAATGCACTAATGGACAAGACAATGTGTCATCTTTGTAGAAAATATTTTTACTCGTCTTGTTTGCCATTTTTTAAGTTTACCCTCTTTCCCATGCACACTTTTTTCCTTATTTTTTTTTAACAAAAGTAATTTTAGCACTTTAGGACACAGTTCTGTATAAATATAATAATATTGTTTAAGATTAAAGATTTCAATTCCCCACTCCTGAAACATACTCAAATGTATTTTTTTTTCCTGAGCAATAACCTAAAATCCAAAGATATTTAGTCTATCAAAAATAACAAAGTTAATGCAAGAAGCAGCAAATGCTTGTTTTTTTGCTTAGAAATATCCAGATAGAAAAACAACTAGAATGATAGTTTGGTTTTTGAAATAGTTCCAGATTAATTTTTTGTTCAATTTAATTGTTACACCTTTGTTATAATTTTGCATTGGTCATGTAACAGTACAGAAGCCAGAAGCAGACATGTTTATATCAATTACTTTATTAACTATCTAAAGTCACAGGTTATTTTTGTTGATATAATAAATGTAGTTTAAGATAGTGTCTAGTTTTCACAAGTTAAAAGGTATTTTCCTGTAAGAAACTGACTACTAATGTAATAACTGATTGTGTCATGAACCACTGGTCACTCAAAACAAGCAGTTACAAGACATTACCTGACCTCTCCCCCTATTGTTAACATTTTATTTGCCAAAAGATGGATGTGTAAACCAATAATGGGCAGATTAATCAATAGTAAAAGTAATAATGCTACCTAAATGCATTAGAAACATCTTTTTTATTTCAACAAAAATACTTAACTTGATCCCAAGATAACAGGTGAAAATAAAATTATTAAGACAATGTCTTTGGTTTCTGTACATCAGCTGCATTTTATGATTCTATTTTTACAAAGTTACACAACAGAATGTTGTATCCAATTAAATGGGCAAATAACTTTGAGGAACAAGTGATTGGGGGTTTCATACTTTACTCTACGCCGTGTATTGAAAATCAGTTGTGTATCTTATGAAGCCAACAGTTTATTTTGAACATTGCTTCGGAAAATTTAGCTATTTTTCTACATGATTATAAATGGAAGTCGTACTCTGTTTCCTATTTTTATAAGTGGCATTCAAGCATACTTGTTGACTTGCATTTGTTGAATGTCTAGAAGTGTGAATAATGTGCTATATGCTGGATACTCTATGCATCTTGTGATAAAATATGTTGCTCGAATACAATCTCTATGCAGTTGTACTGTACATACTTCATAACTGCCTTGTTGGGTAAATGAAATGAAAACTAGAGAGTCTGAGTTTGTAGCATCTCACCTAATGTCTATGAATGCTTTGGACGGGTGAAACTGAACTGTTTCTCTTAAAATTATTTGTTTTCGTAATTTTGTTTTGTACAGCATTCATAATTTCATTTTGACAAATATGCATTTTATTGTTGAAAATCATTAAACTGAAAAACAAAGACTGTATTAAGTGACATTTTATTTGAAGATGCCAGAACCTACCTCCCTTCTGTCCACACCCCATCAATCAATTTGTTCCAAATTAATTTTTTCCAACAAATAAGTAATATTGATTTTAAAATGCATAATACAGCAATTGTGCATATTTCCTGGGGATGTCAGAAAAAGTAAAAGGGAAAGAATGAGTAATGTCTTATAAACTAAAGAAACTACCCCAGGCCCAGAAATTCATTATTTTTTTCTACAAAAAAATTGTTAATTATAAATAATTTCCGTGTCACAACAGACGGTTCTGGCATTGCCTTAGGCATTTTCTTGGGCTTTCTATCAATGTGTGAAACAGCGCCCCCGGAGACGAGCTGTTATTAGTGTGTTGAGTCTGTGTGGACAAAACTGGTAATGCACCTTTACCTTGGTCTACTGGTCGACGGAAACGCCGTCAATACCAAGGCCAAAATCTGATCGTAAAAGTTCCCGTAAAAGATGAACTGAATTGAATTGTGAAACCAGTCACTGGCATAAATAAACATTAGAAGGTCAGGAAGTTACGTAGCTAATAAGAGTAGAGAGTAGAGTTAATACTTAGGCAGCGAGCTTGTTTTCCAATGCCGCTGACCTTTACGAGTTTTTGGCTAACGTTAGCTAACAGCGACAAGGAGAGAAGATTTGGTTTTGGAGTTTTGCTCAATGGTCGGGAAAAAAAACCGACACAGCAACACGTGCACTGGAGCTAACTTGATATTATATGGATATCATGTCAATAAAGGAAAAAAAACGGTCGACCTCGACATCAAAAAATGTGAGTAGCATTCAACTTTTTTTTTTGAGTTACCTCAGAAGCTCGTTTACTTGAGGTAACGTTTAATTTACTTTTCTGAATGTAGTTCTGTGTGGAACGTTGTGTAGTTGATCCCCTAAGAAGCTGTGTTGTTCTTCACGTAAATATATATCTGATATTATTATTATTAATGTTATCATTATTTAGCTTCTGAAAGAAATATTCAAATGCCAAAAAGCACACTGACCACCCCGTCTTTTCAGTCATTTTATTTGTTCTGAATGTACTTTGCTTGCCCTTTTTAAAATGTATACTGAATAGAGCAATGTCACATACGTTTGTGTGTAAAACCTTGAACAGTACCTGAGAAATGATGAACTTAAAAAAAATAAACACAAAAAACGCTAATAAAAACATTGACTCTTTAAGCTTCCCATACACCTCAATAAACAGTCCAAGGAAACATCACACATAACAGTTAACTTAGTCTATGGTTTGCCATTTCGCAAGTATTTCGCAATCTTTTACTTTTTTTTCAGCTAGACATATCTTAGGAAGCTTCTAGATTTCTGAAAAAAATAAAACATCCTGCACATAATCTTAAAGGGTGAGTGGTGATATGCCTACATATTTCTGCAAGAACAGATAAACATAATTTCAAATTACAACATTTCTGTATTATAAATGGAAATTTCTATGTCAATTAAGACAAAGTATGGTCTATTTCTTTGCTAGAAGCATTAAAACGTCTAATTTTAGTAATATATACTGAAATTATTGGTCATGCAACCCGCTACTGGCATTTACATTAGGCAGTTATAAGAGGCCCAGGGTTCTCTTCCTCTACATTCGCTACTAGTTTCTCTGTGTCCACCAGATCAGGTCGGGCTCGGTCATTGCTAAAGAAGAGTGGGTTGTCAAAAGTAGTTAACTTCTCAGGTATACGTAGGTGGTGGCCAGACCTCTTGAAGAGAAGGAACAGGATGACGGTCCCTATGGCAGTTGCAGTAATAACCAGCATAACTGCCAAAATTATGTGGCCTCGGGTTGGAATTTGCGTGTTAGGTGGTACTGCACAGATTTAACACGCAGATGATGATCAACCAAAAGAACTGAGACATTATTATAAATTAAATGAAAATGAGAAAGATATGTAACCTACCAGTTGTTGGTGGGAGTTCTTGTAATACTGTAAATAATAAAGGCATGATTACCATAACCATAGTTATAAAGCCACATTGTGTATGATTTTATTGACAGGATAATTCCAATATATTCATATCTTTATTCATATATTTTTATTATTATATATTATTCATATTTTTAAATACGTTACATATTCCTTTTAATTCAATTAATTAATTCAGAATTTTTAGTTACTATAATGGTCTCACCTTTGGGTGTTTTGCAAATACATCCTCTGTCCTCCCAGCGTTGGCCTGTCCTCCATTTCCCATCTGAAATTTGAATCAATCCATACTCACTGTAACGACTCACATCTACATCCCAATTAGTGTAGTCCAAGACTGTTTTATCCAACCATTGCCACACGCCTAGGGAAAATAGAAAAATGTAATATTATTTTTCTCTGTACAATTTCTTTTTTGTACCAGATAAATGATTATATTTATTTTAATGTATAAAACTAATAACAGGCCCTTGTTCTTTGTATGTGGATTAACAGTTTAGCTGAATCATTTTGTTGATGATCTAACATGTTCACAGGTCTATTTATTCCTCATATTGAGTCATTTGACAGAAACAGTGCATAGACGCACCGGTTCAGTGCTTTAGCTGGCTGTTTTGTGTTGTCATTTTCCCTGACTACATCCTGCAAGGCAAAGATCATCTACAGCTGGTGCGATCTCCTAGAAATAAAATTACACAGCGAACATGCTTTTTTCTGTTTCCACAACATCCTGTAGGAAATTGCCAGGCTCCCCAGGCTCTCTGTGGAGCACCATCTGTTGGAAGGTGACAAGGGTAACGTAGAGAGAGGAAGAAAAAGTGATAATGTAGAGCTGTGTTTTTTTTTTTCCACCAACGCAAGATTTCACGCTAATAAGATGAATAAAGTGAAACACAGGTTGCAATGAGCAACATCATTAAGGACAGCTGAATTCTACTCTTAAGAGAGACCTGGCTTAATTTATTCATTCCTGCTATCAAGCTGGAGGTCTGCACAGTATCCTTCTATGACAGGAACAGGGACTGGTAAGAACAGAGAAGGTTGGCTATCAATCTGGTGTACCAACACTAAGACTTAACACTAACACCTAGAATTTGCGACTGTTAAATGCAGGATTGTATATCTATATTTGCTGTGTATAGTCCACCGGATGCTAATACTATTACTATCCTTGGACATTTACACAACACCATTAGCAGTCACCAGAGCATGTATCTTGAGGCTGTTCAAATTGTTACAGGGGACTCTAACCATGCTGATTTAAAAGCAGTGTTCCCTAAATTCAGTCAGCAATCAGCAAGTGTGCTACTAGGGGAGCAAATACACAGGACAAGGTCTACTCTAACATCAAAAAGGGCTTTGGGCTAAGCCACTAAAGGTTCAAACAAGTGGTGCAGTAAAGGAATTTGCCTTACTGTTCCAATACTTTTGGAGGGGAGTCTCCCTCCCAGGCAAAGTGCTCTTACTACATCCAGAACTGTTAAAAGCATGGTCCAAAAATGCCTCATCATCTGCAGGACTGCTTTGAGTCAACAAACTGGGAGGTTTTTGACACAGCGGCTTTCCTGGGCTGCATCAAGTACCTAATGGCCACTGTTACTGTGGACAAGTCCATCTGGGTCTATTTGAATAAAAAGCCCTGGATGACAAAGTAAGTGCAGAGCCTACTCAGGGAGAAGAACATTGCTTTCAGGTCAGCTATATACATTGTTGCTAGAGTCAACCTGAAGAGAGCATGCCACAGCTGTCTGCTTCTAAAGCAATGAGTCATGGCAGGTTTGGCAGGGGATCCAGTGTATCATCAACTACAGATCCTGCAACTTCTTTGCAGTTTACTGTGACGCCTCCCTGGTTGAGAAGCCGAACCACTTCTTTGCCCGCTTCAAGGTAGATTCACCAGAGGTAACCACACTACATCCACCAACTCAGAGCAGCCACATCCTCACAGTGGAGGAACACAAGTTGAGGATTATGCTAAGGGCTCCATTCTCCCCAACAGACCAAAGTCCAAACTGTCAGACTTGGGAATATCTCAATTTATCTGTCTCTAGATCAAGGACTTTCTCCCAGAGGGTGAGAGTAGGCCTCCGCATCACCTTCACCTAACTTACCCAAGGGCTGTGTGCTGAGCTCCCTACTCTACACTTTCTACACACATGACTGCTTTCCTGGCCACTCCAGCAACAGCATAATAAAATGTGCTGATGACACTAAAGGGTTGGGGCTGATCTCCAGGGTGATCTGCATATTAGAAAGAGGTGGAGCAGCTATTTGTATGGTGCACAGAAAGCAATCTGATCCTGAACTGAATTAGTATAAGTTTTATAATTTTAGTTTGTTGGCACTTTAAGGATTTAAGTACTGTACATATTTTTGCCATAATTGTCATAATCAGTGTTTTTTTTAATATATACTTTCGTACCTTAGTCTGGTAGGTTTCTTTTACAATTATTTGAAGTGGTACTTGTGGAAACATTTTTTTTTTAGTATTGAGGTTGTGTTTTTTTTTACCATTCTGCATAGAGTGTATCACATTTTGCTGTGTTTGGGGTTGTATAGCTGCGGACTCTTGTCCTTACATTATTTAGACCACCAGTATTAATTTTGTGGTGATCGGTTTATGCTTTCTAGTTAACAACCACAAGAGCACTTGGTTACGTCAGATGATAATATCCAGCTTTTTATCCAGTATTACTAATTTTATCTTGAGTCTGCTAAGCCACATACAAAGAATAGGGCCCATAGGTAGCCAATCTCGCTCCTCGAGGGACACTGTCCTGCTTGTTTTTCACTGCTGATTACCTGGATCATGTATGATCACTCAATCAGTAGCTTAAAGATCCCAGTACACTTTGTCTTACCTCAGTCCACCCTCCTCTAAGTTTGGATCTTCCACAAAGTGACAGGGGAGCCAGAAAATCATACAAGAGGCTAAGAAATACTAAGACATGGACTTGAGCTTGCAAGTCCTTGCTAGTCCTTCTATTTTACAAGTGTAATTTTTATTTTTCAAGACAAATTCTAAATATAAAATATATATTAATAGATAAATTATTAAATTATTAGTAGTATTTTTGTGGTTTCAAGAAGAGCAGATGGTGTAACCATACCTTTGTGAGTTTTATACAAGCCGATCCAGAAAGCCCTATGGCTGTCTTGAAATGTTTTTAAATTGCGTTCAATAAAACTTTGCTCATAGGGATCTTCAATACTGGCCAGAGTTCCACCTTCACAAACAAACAAACAAACAAAAAAAAAGAAGAGAGTAGAGCTTAAAAGGAATGGTCTGAGATTTTTCAAGCTGGCCTTATTAGAAACTCGAGTGCTATTTACAGTAAACATTTTCCATTTTTTTCCACAGCATCCATGAAAGTTTCCATCCAGAACATGAGTAGGCTATAAGAAATGATGGGCACCCTTACAGCACTTGTTCCGTTGAAAAAAATGCACTTCAAACTTCAGCACGAGGCAATTTAGAGCTTGGATTTTTCCAATTTACAGTCCTTTAGGATAAATTTTACTCTTGAGTTCTGGAGTAAACTCCAAAGTGTGTTTGTATATTGCAACAGCTAGAGTATTTTTGAAATTTAAGGTTTTGGATCACAAATAATTTGATAAAGATTGCTCCCAGTCAGCATTTGTATTATGCTTGTGTGATTCACTTCCCATCTTTCCATCTTTGTTCAGTTGTCATCCAGACAATGTGGATGTGGTCTAGCCAACATAGATCTTTTTCTTTTCATCTACATTGTTATAAAATAAACAAGCGATCTGTGAAAGTGTTTCCCTCTGAGACATCCTGAAAGGTGCAGGTTACTCTTAACAGTGATTGTAATAGATAGAATACACCATTTGCAGACTATTGGGAGGGTTGCGTCAGGAAGGGCATCCGGCGTAAAAACGGTGCCAAATGAACGTTCGTACAATGATCTGCTGTGGTGACCCTGAACTCATGGGATAAGCGGAAAAGACAAAAAAAAAACACCATTTGCAGACTGTTACATGTATGTGGCGATTATTTTTTAGAGGAATATGGTGTGGAAAAAATCTGGAAGCTGTAACACCACTGGTTCGCTAAACCAAACAGAGTAATAAAAAAAGTGCACTTGACCATCCACAGATCCTTACCGTGTCTTACGCAGTCTGCAGATGCATCCGGCCACTCAGACACCTTTGTAAGAAAGAGGTAACAGTACCCTTTAAATGGTCGCCACATAGTACTATGGCCTGAGTATCTTGTTGTTTCTGCGTCAGGGCAAAATCCTGGGAAATCACTTGGCTCTGTTGGTGCCACATCTGTGAACAAGAGAGAAGGCAAAATAAAATGTTTTCAGATCCTATGTAAATGCACCGATACTAGATGACAATCAAAACAATTCGTGTGTTAATATTAAAAAATGTCACGTAAAACTAGAAACATTATGTATTCTGATACATTTGGAATCAGTTGCATATAAATGTATTAACATTTACATAAGCCCTACCTGTAGTTTTCATACAAACAACTGTCCTATTGTCATTACAGTCCGCAGTCTTCCATGTTCCATCCAAATCCACGTATACACAAGATCGGTCTGTTCTTGGTTCCAATGGACCCCAATTAGAAATGGTTAAATGCCAGCCATCACTATATCTAAAGTATCCACTAGTCTGAAAGCAAAGATTCAAATTGCATTTAGCATCATTATTTCAAAATATCATAATACTTTTTCAAGGAATTTTTATGTATTTTTATACAGAGAAACATGTTGTTTGAGACTTGTGTGGCCTGTACCTTGTTTGTGTTCAGTCCAATCCACAGAGAAGCTTGGAGATTTAAAGCCATCAGCTCAATATACATCTGTGACCACTTATTTCGAATGCTAGCCAGGTTGGCATCATCATCATCTTTGCAGTGCTTTCTGGCTGCTTCCCAGTTCATTTGTTTAGTAACAACCTTGATAGAATCGTTAAATAATTTGATATATTCTATAGGAGTTGTTGGTTCAGGGGAGTCTGTGAGATTAGGATCTGTTCAGGGTGAGAAATTAGAAAAGCTTATTCGTTTTTATTCAACTTCATCTCTTATTATAAGTTGTGGTGTTTTTGAGGTGGATCGTGTCAGGGTGTAGAAATTATATAGTCCATTTTAGAATCATGCGTATTATTGCAGACATTTCTTCAGGTCATGAATGTGAAAATATATTTTAATTGCATTATGACATAATGTACTAGAACAGGGCTTCTAGTGCTAGTGTTTTCAGCAAGGGAAACAGAATATCTGCTCCAAGTTTGAATTAGAGCTGCAGTAATTTAAGTGCTCATTTAGTTCAAAAAGATATATTCAGTATATTCAAACTAAGATTTCTAACATTAGAATATAAACACAGGGAGCCAAAGTGCCTTATGACACTGGTGGATTAGTAAGGTTGTGCCTCCACGTATTCTTCACAATTCCTGTGTGTATATCAAATAAAAATTGAAAAACCTGTGACAGCCATTGTTAACAAAATCTTTCTAGGCTGGAGGAAATGCATTTAAAAGAAAAGGGAAGGTATAGACTCACCCAGATTTCGAAGACAGACATATCCATTGGTGTCATTACAGGACCGTCGTATCCATTTACCAATACCAATTTTAGTATCAGTAGTCATCAAAGCACATCCATTCTGGTGAACCACAGATTGAGAACAGTGAGATATAAGGCAAAATGCAGTGTTTCTAAGCTGTAATGATCTTAGCTCAGCAGCGGCAAGTGACTGACATAAAGCATCACTAACATTCTATCATTAGTTGACCAAGACAACAACTATATTGTGATTAAACTGAGGCAGCCCTCATCGTAATGCTTACAGCTTTACAACATAATTTGAGAAATACAAGGTATTCATGTTAAAGGTCGCCTTCAGTGGTTTTGAATTTTTGGATCTAGTTTGGACAGTACATGTAAACAAATGCCATTAAACACCCCTTTGATGTCTCTATATTAAAGTCTCTCTCCACTTCTAGCTAAAAATTACATCCAGATGAACTCACTTGCAGGAACATTTAGTTCCAATTATGTCATGTTGTCACTTATACTATGGAGTTTGTGATCATAGTCAACCTGGTTTTTGGTGATGAAGACGTCCTTTAACTTGAGCTATTACAATTTAGCAGGGTACCCAGCAATTTCCATGCAGTATACTGTATCTCTGAATGAGTGCCCTGTAGATGCTTGTTTTTTGTATTCATACATATTCAAGTAGATATCTTTATATTACAAGCAATAATTTCCAATAAGTAATGTCATCTGGATTATCTGAAATAAGTACAATTATCAAAAAATAGATTTATGAAAATATTAACATTACACACAGAACCATTCTGTAATAGGATATGAAAATGTACTTGCATCAATTTTTGTTCTCCTATTATTTTTACACAGATTTAAGATTTTTAGAATTTTTGTACAAATCTTACAGTGCTTACAGTTTTGTGTGTGAAGTATGATTTTATTTATGAAGTATGTATTTTTTGGTTTCCACAGAAGCTTCAGGTCAAATGAAGCTAAATTGCACATTACTGCGTAAAGAAAATTACCTCATCATCCATCAACATGAAATGGGAACGGTAATCCATCTGTTACAGGCAATCAAGATGTCAGAAATGATAATGAAAATGGATACAAGGGCATTGGGTACTACTTGTGAGCTTTACTACAGGTCCTGTTTAGTCCTGTTCTTAGCTCAAATTGAATTTCATTGCTCTCCTCATAACTCACAATGATACATCAGCATTTATTAGTTCATAATGTTTTTATAAAAAAAAACATCATACATATTTCAAAACCTACACAACCATATTATATATAGATGTGTGTGTGTGTGTGTATAAATGTGTGTGTAAATATGTATATAAAAATGTGTGTAATAAAATAGTATATAATTGGGTTTCAGTGTACAGTCAAATGATGAAAGTAATCTTACATCATCCTGCAGAATTCTAAAATGGTGGTCCTGCAATACAAAATCAGTATGTCAGAAATATTTAGTTATACACCATAAATATGTTAAAACAACCAAGATGCCTAGAACTAATCTTAATACATAAAAGATTTTGAGAAATAAGTTAAGTCGTTTCAGCACTAAGTTGACACAATTATGCCAGTATAGTAAAGTTTAAAACTGTTACCCCAAAATGATCATAAACATGTCTATGAGGATGGTGGCGCTGGAAAAGTGGAGAAAGTTAAAATAGAATTTAAAAAAACTTTGTTCAACATTGTAGCAAACAGTTTTAGTAGTAGTAATAGTGCAGCATGTAACTTATGTACCCATTGTAATAAAAATAATCTCAGTGTCAACTTACGTTCGCAGTCCCCCAGTTGTGGAATCGCATTGGTCTGCCATCTGTCCAGTAAAACTGAAAACCACGTGAATTATGCAAACCAATCCACAGGTCTTTAGTAGGTGCCTTGGCCATTTCAATAGACAAAAACACTAAAAATGTAATGCATAAAAAACGGATGATGATTTGGGGTTTATGAAGATTTACATGCCATGTTAAAATATTGTATGATTGTCTTTATGTTGTAAGTCAGTGAGTGGGTTAACATATAAACACATAACTTGTAACCTCCACAGCAAACACTAATACACAATTATTACCACTTATTACATCCATTGTTATTACCGGGGAGCTTGGATAATGGCAAACTGGTTGGTTAGGTGGCCAGGGCTCGAAATTGGGACAATTTTGGGACAGTAAAGAAAGTGACTTCAAAGTGCGCACATTTTCTTTTAAAAGGTTAACTAGGACACACACATATAAACCATTAAGTGTGTTCTGACCTCAAGTAATTTCTCCTTTATGAAGGAGATATGTGAATAAAAACAATTTGATGACATGCAGTGGCCAGCTAATCAAGAGAGAATTGTGAGTACAAAGTGATCTAGAAATCTGCTGATAATACAATTAGTAATAAATATGTTTTTTATAAGGCAAACTGATATTTTAGCTCTTTAAACTGTTTACTGTCTATTCCATTTTAATATACAGTTAACTTCTTTCACAGTATGCCAATCAGAAGGTTTGAATTTACAGTGTAGTTTTGCAGTGATGCATTTATTAACCAAACAGTGATGACTAAATGAGGCTATAGTAAGGAAAACTGATGATATAGTTGAGTTTTATTGTTCAGATGAGCACAGAGGTTAAATCAGGGGTGGCCACACTTTTGGCTTGTGAGCTACTTATAAAATGACCAAGTCAAAATGATATACCTACTATAAAAATATAAAACATATATTTATTTATGAATATATTGAGAATTCTTTATATTCACAATATATTTTGGTGTAGCTAGCATAACTAAATGAACCCTTGATGTAGAGTTGCTGATTATGCGAGCTACTGAAAACACAGTGAAGGTGGCTGAAGCAGCTTGTAGTTTTTGTGGTGTTTTTAAAACATTTACATGAAGACATAATGTAATGTGGCCATACGCACAGCTTGACTATCAGGTTTTACATCCTTTCTTCTTGGTTTATTGTTTTGGCTCTCTGCAGAAATGTAGTATGATGTATAGCATATCAAAATTAAATTTATAAAATTAACCTTGTTCATGTCTTGAGAGAATTGAGGCAAGATTTCCACTCTTTGCTTTGCATTGTGTCCTTGCTCCATCCCATGTCTCCTGGGCATAATTGATGTTGTAACACTGTCGGTACAAAATGACAGTTTTGTATAATTCATAACAGTCGTTTGTTTCTGTGTCCATGAATAGAACAGAGTTATAAAAGGTTGTATTATTAGACTAGAGACCTATTTTATTACAGGCACTGAGAATGTAATTCTTTACAAAAACATTTGTATTCCCATTCAATAAGCAAAAAATCACAAAAGGTAAAGTGACCTCTGACCTTTAAGTTAAATTTTTTCCAGCCTTGTGGACATCCCCCTTTTGGAGGAACAGTTGGTGCTACAGTGGTGTTGACAGGTGGCGAGCCACTGCGTTTGCAAATAGACTTGTAATCATAGCCACAGTTATAATCATGCCAGAACCCTATGAGCCGATGCAAAATGTGAAAAACAATTTTCAGCAAAAACAACGTGAAATGCTACACACTAAAATCCAATGCATTCTTAACAAAATTATAATTTTAAAGTATGCCAGTAAAAAATCAATTTGAAGGTACTCACCCATGGAGATAGTCATGGCAGCACAGTTCTCATCATTGTTTTTGAAATCAGGTTGATTTTCATCCCACCTTTGAAATACTAATGAAGAACCATCTATCCACCTTTTTGGAACATAGGGAACCAGTTGCAGTTTTAGAAGATATTTCATTGCACAGTCTTGCTTTTATTATTTTTTTTCATTTTTGATATTATATAATGACTGCTCGGGAAGTGTCCTTTGTGTACTTCTTCTCTAATTCTTGTAAAACTTCCAGTACTGCACATGATACGCGATTTCACCCTAAATCTGTGATTGTTTTTCTTTTTTGTCCCCCGTATTGTAATTAGGGTACCTTGCTCAGTTTAATTAAACTGGTAATAATAATTTAAACTCAATTGTGAAATTTTCATGTACTGGCAAAAACAATTACTATTATTTTGAAACAAAGGTCAGCTGTCAACGGAAATGACCTGTCAATCAATAATAATTTGGAAGATGTGAATGAATATTCTTTTGTGCCATCAACTTGGGTTGGTAGTTTGGATGGATATACAGGGTATTAACCCCTACAAGTGTAGTCTGGCATTAAACACAATGAGAAGAAGAAAATGTAAACTACAACAACATGTGGACTGCTGGTATTGGCAGGTGCAGCAACAGATCCATTGCAACTTGAGGGAGAAACAAAATGCCAGAAGTAATGATATATTTTGCATTCGGGTCAAATGATCAAGGCATCTTAGAATTTAAGAAAGAAAACCCCCTGTACAAAAAAATTCAACTTGAGAGTTTCAGATTTTAATGTGTGTTACTAAATGTTAATATCTTAAATTGTTACTGTGTTCAAAGAAGCTAATGTTAGCTTGTTTAAGCTGATGAAGTTCATAATGCAAGACAGGCTCTGCATATAATGTTCGGTAGATATGCTACTGACTGTTCACCCTGTAGATATATGCATCGCAGCAATAGTTGTCTGTGTGCGCGAGTGCTTTAGTACCCTGTGTGTGCATTTACTTTAAGCTATAATATTTTTGTTCTCCTAGTTGTCTTTTCTCTGAATCAACATGGGAAGGGAGGTGTTGAACAGGTCAGGCAGGTGTAAAGAAGATAAACACAAACACTGAGCCAACCAAGCTTTCCAGAGGCACATAATGACAAAAACTGGCTATGCCACAATAAAAAATGTATTACTAAACAAGTTCATTTAAGGCACTTTATTTTGTATTCAATAATAATGCCTTTTTATCACTTGAGTGCTTCATACTACTCTTGTTACCAAAATTGAATAAAAGAGGTGATGCTGTGGCAAAAATAGTAGTATTTTTGCCACAGCATTGAAATTGGTGTTGATAATCCCTGACTTCAGTAGTACTGGTACTGAGCTGTACTGTGTCATCCTCATCCCACAGCTTCTGCATCTATCACACCCTTTGGGGCTATTTTATATTGTTAATAAGATGTGTTGAGGGGGCACTTCAAAGTGTAGATCATCTATGTGTCATCAAAAAATGGCTGCACACGAGGATTTCAGGGGCAATTCAGAGTTTAAGTGGTGCAACGCTTTACTTTTCTTTTACTTGTTTTTTCCTTATTACCATTATATTTACATTACTTAATTCATACTCACGCAGCTGTTCCATCAAGATCTACAATGAGGCCTATCCAGTAAGACCCATAACTTTGAGATATCTGGACACAGAGAGGTATATGTTGAAATCATTAGTACTTAATATTCTGTATGCTCTGAGCTTCAGTAATGTAACGTAAATGTCACTGCTCACCTGTTTCCATAAAAAGACACTTTCAGCTTCACTGTTTATAGTTACCAAGTCACCATGCCTCTGTTGGCAGAAGGTACGAGCTTCTTCCATGGCCATTGACTTTTTGTTGAAATAATACTGATTCCCATTCCATTCTAGCCACCCATCTGAAGTCTTATTGTAGTCTAAGATCATGTTAGAAATATGTATCTTCAGTAATGTGTAGGTTCAGATTTTTCCATTTTAGCATACATTTAGATTTCCAGATAATGCATTCTGACTTTGGTGGTCCCTTGACTTTACACTTAAGTGCCACAACGAGGTCCTCCATCTAATTTAAACTAAGTCAAAGCATATTAGGTTTGAATTGAAAAGGCATTATTGACATTATCTGGCACAACCTACTTACCAGGTGTAACTGAGTCTGGGGGTGGCTTTGGTGTCACTCCTGTAAGGAAAGAAGATAATTATACTCAGCAGACTGAACTACAACTCTGTAGAGATAGTAGACAACCTTAAGTTGTGTATGTGTGCCCCTTACAAATATGAGGAAAATGTTTGCAAGTATGCAAGTGTAGCTTGCAAATAATAATTTTTGTAGATTTTGTTTGTAATTAATATACTTTTCTTTTTCTTCAAGAATTTAGACAGTAAAATTTGACTGCTATTCTAGTACCCTTGTGAAGCAAGTTCAGGAAGGTGGACTACTATTGCAGAATGAGCTAATTAGAAGGGCAGTCTTAAAACCATAAATATAATAAATACAATATATAATACATGTTCTGACTTGCCAGTCAGAACTTATGTCTATGTTGCCACCATATTGGGAATTGCAAGTCTTGCCTCTAAACAAACACAAGAAAACGTGGGAGCTGAGATTTTCTGGATTAAAAGCCCTGTAATGTTCACATTTGTGAACCAATGTCAGTGGATAGTTCTTATATAAACAAGTTGTTTTACATGCAGTACAAAATATGATTTGTCTACAGGGTCTACAGTATGTTATTATTATTGTTTATTATTATTATTATTATTTGTTGTTATACAGTTTATTACTAAATATCTTATTCATTATAGTATTCCCTATCATTAATCTATTATTGTATTGCTACTATATTAAAGGACACTTATACTAAATTTTTTCATATTGTATTTAGGCAATTATCAAGCTAGATGATATAGCTATATGCTATACTGCAGCTATACAAAACTGTTTATTGTGCTGTATTTTCATTATTTACATACTTATACAACTTATGGTTGGCTTATGGTCAATTATTAAGCAAGGGCTAAAGCAGCCAATGCATAATATATCTATGCCTAAAACAGCTCGTTTCAAACAGCAATTGAGGAGCTGCAGAAGGGTCAGAATAAGACGATTAAAAAATCATGTCAGTAGTATAGTATGGTACAGCACCAGAATAAAAGTAAATACCAGGAATTGTGCATGATATGTCAGCCTTTAACATTAACTTAAACTTCAATAAAATCAAATGTTCTTTGAAACTTTGATAACCAAACAAGACACACAAGAAAACAATGGAATAAGTTGGTCAATGTTTTTACCAGCACGTATTTGGCAAATCCATTCATGGTAGGTCTCACAATGCACATCATTCCAAGAACCACTTCTCTTGCTCATGTATAGCTTGATTTCAGCACAAGATTCAACATTATTTTTATTGTTTGGCTCTCCATCTTCCCAATGTTGAAATTGCAGCTGCAACAAAAGGATAAAATATATAAAAATATATAAAAAAATAAAAAAGGGATTTAACTGATCATTTGAGTATCCTAAAGTAAGAATGACTAAAAACTATAAACTCACTGGGGATCCATCACTCCATACATAACCGGCAGATGGGTCAGGGGCACTTAGTCCAATCCACACTCTTCTATTTCTGTAACAAACAAATGTATTTTAAGGTGTGTCAACCTGGAACAAACATTTGCTAAGGTTTATAGTGATTTTTGTAAGAACTGTCCCAGTGCTGCAGCTGCCAACAATTTTCATCTCCTGAAAAAAGTTTAATTTTACTTTTTTTTTTTTTTTGTAATTTGCCAGGTCATACTGTACCGTTGTGGTAAGGCTTGAAGATCAGCAGAGCTGTGGATACTGAGTAAGTCACCACCAATGGCCCTGCAGTAATCTCTGGCATCATACCAGGTCCTCTTGGGTGAAGAATGTTCATAAAACTCCTTGAACAGAAGACAAAAGTGTTCAACATAATTCGGTAGTGTCAATTCATTCCAAATGCAGATTCATCATTTACGATTGTATCTAACACCGTAGTTTCAGTACATGGTTTATACCTAATATATATCAATTATATTAGAAACATCTGGTTTATATGTCATACATTTTATATAGATGGGATTTGTTTTGTGCTTTGGGATAGTGCTGGGCGACGGGGCCATAGAATTAAATCTCTTTTATTTTTCCAGTACTTCGGATTATTCCCTATTTTAATCTGTGGCTACCATTACTGCCGCTTGGTGCTGGTGACTCCAAGAAAATGACAGCCAGTATTAAGTTTAAGTAAAAGCAGAGTGAGTAATAATCTAGATTTTTCAATTTAGATTTGATTGAAAAGCTAATGTTTGTTGAAAAATGCATTTTAATAAGTAATATAAACACAGCCAGTAGTGTGGTTAGCCACCGCTTAGCATAAGTACAGTCAGAAGACCCCACATAAAACAAGTCGTTCATGGAAATTAGTTTCAACCAAATCAAACCAAATATGTTGTCTCATGTTCCACACTTACTGTATGTCCCACAGTGTCATTGCACAATGATATGATTGCTTCACAGAGGAGCAATGATATTATAACTAGCAATAACTATTGAATATTTTATTAAGAGTCTTAACATTTTGGGGGGGATTTGGTTGTGTTCTTCTAGTAGTTGTCATGCTCTACCTTGAAGCAGTAGTTTCTTAAATCCAATTTATTCCATCCATCTGCACACTTTGGAGGATCATGAGTGGGTGGAGCTGGGGTTGAAACTGCACCTTCTGCCTGGTGTTTGCAAATGTATTTCTCCCTATTAGTGCAGGGCAACACATCCCAGAGGCCTGCATAAATCCCAGTATTCATGGCAACGCAGCCCTGTTGGTGACCTTGTTTGGTTTGGGGAGAAATTGTTGATATTATAAGAATGAAGTAATGTAGTGAAGCCCCTTTATGTCAAACTGAACAACAGACATTTCAGATTTCTCCAAACCTGGCATTTCAGCATTCCAGTGAGTAAACTTCACAGAGTTTTTGTTGGTCCACACAAATTCATCAGTGTTTTTCTGATTTGAGAGCCCAAGCCAAAAGTATTTCGCTGGTCTCATACCTACCAAGCTGATAAGGAATGCATTATCCACCCTGGAAATATTTGCAAGAGTAGGATTAATCATTTCTTGATTTGACTGTATATATTTTTATTTTATTTAAAATGTTATAAATTTAAAACATTGAAATGAATATTTTACCCATTTGAAACATCAGCTAAATAAGACTCTGAAGTCATGCAGGCATGTTTAGCTTCATCAAAAGTTTTACGTTCTGTTGCTATGAAGTAGCAGTATGAGCCATGTCTCCTCCACCCCTGCATTGTTGGAAAACAGAAAAAAAAAGAGACTATGATATTTATTTCATAATTTAGTACTAGTTAACCTATCGGACAACAAAAAGCACAAAATTACCCAGAATACTTTATTTACAGGGATCACAGTTATTTATATCTAATCAAAGAGAAAAGTCATACTCAACTAACTTTTACCTTCAATCCTATGGTATATCAGGAAAAGCTGGTAATGTTTTAATGAGTATGATTACAGAAACTATATACTGCATTATGTTAAGAGTATTAATACTGCATCAATACTTTGTGGAGACTGACAAAAACATCTACACCCTTGACATTTGTTTTATATCAAGGTGCAGTGTTGGGATTCAAATGAAGCTGTGTATTTTGAAAAAAATAAAAATAATAAATAACGAAATAAATAATGCCTATGTATTGTGAATGAACAATGGGTATGTACTGTGATTAGAGTCAGGAGACACAAAGCACTGACTGACTATACATACAATGTATTAAGGAGAAAGACACAGAGGCTGTGGTTAGCAAATGGTCTGGTTTTGAGGGATTAAGATTGTTTTTTATAATTTAGTGGTGAAATAGATGTTTTATGTTTTTGTTTTTTTTTAGAAACTAGGTAACACATATAATCTTAACGTACAGTTTTGCAGCCCACATCCTGCTCCACTTCTTCTCCAGTGGGTGTTGATGCACTCATCTTCATACAAATGAAGCCATGTTTATCCTCACATATACGATCAGCCCAGTTCCCGTTCTGTAACGAAGTAGCAAAATTATTTATGTTGAGAATTTATATATTTGGGCCTACTGCAATCAGTGCACTCGCATGAGGCAACATTTATAGTAGCAAATAGTGTATTTTTACTGTGCTAGGTTTAGGGTTAAATTTAACTTGGCAAATGAAAGATATATAGTTTGTATGTATTGTACATACAGCTAATATGTGCACCATGTTCTCATAATGCTACTTACCTCTCCAGTGACCACAACACAGTCCTGTATGTCAGAGGAGACAGCTGGTTTGCCATACTCCCAGCTCGTAAAGCTGACGGTAGAGTGGTCACTCCATTCAAACAACCCCTCTGTCTTCTTATCATTCAGTCCAATCCAAAGCTCATCAGTAGATTCTGCAGAGAAGACCACCACCACCGCATACATTAACTGCTAGGCAGTGACTTAATATTTCACCAATAGACATTTGCACATTGTATTATTGTTATTATTCATTAGCATTTCTTGTGAAGCTCTGAAATGTACTCAGTGACTCCCTTTACATTCACTTAAGTAACCCAGTGTCTTACAGGTTACATCTTGCCTAAAACAATTTGCGAATTTATTTTATTGTCTTTATATACCATATCCAAGTTGGGAGATGACAAAACTTTGGTCTTCCAAATTGCGAATGCTGACGAGGTCCCCTCCTTCACTGCGGCACTGTCTCTGAGCATCAGGCCATCTTTTCTGAGTACGATTTAGGTGGAAGCAGTGGCCATTGTAGGGAATCCAGGGTGATGAACAGAAGCTTGTATGGACAGCTGATCATGAAATTCAACAGAAATATAAGGACTGAGTGGAGGATAAACAGTATAGCTACAAATAACCCAGAGAATGTCTGCAATAGGCTGGACATTTTTCTTTACCTTGGGTAGGAGTTTCCTGTGGCTTTTCACTGTAGCAGATGTAGCCTAGTTTCTTGCTACAAGTTAAACTTTGCCAGGAATACTGTACAGCAGGATCGAGAAGTGCACAGTTATATCCAGGATTAGGAAGTGGATGTCCTAGAGGATGATAATTTAATAATGAATAAAAAAATAATTTTACACCTTGTCATTGTCATATTCTTCATTTTTACTCATGTAAAAATTAACATTCATTTACATTTCACTTACATTCATCCCCAAAAATCATGATGACTCCTTCCCGACATGCTGAAAATGTGTTTTTGTTCAAAAGCATCAACACAAACCTTTTGACAGAGACCTACTAAAATGCATACTTTGTAAAACTGAGATTGCCTAAGGGTACCAGTTGTGTTCTTATGTGATGTATATCAGCTATTTCCATTAACTTTCCTCTTTAAGTCTATAAGCAGATGAATAAAATTAGTGCATTCTGATTACAGCCAGTATTACACATTAAACAATTCACAGCCTTTCATCAGCTGCTGCTCTTGTGCAGCCTGTGTTGTTGCTGATGATGATGCATCACAGAGTGTGGGTCATCTGCGTTTTAGAAAAATCAGTTTTGGCTTTAGTGTCTGGATGTTGGCTGACGGCAAAATGATTAATTTAGAAAATAACAAAGTTATTCATGACACCTCTGCACTATTCTCAATCTGGACCCTATTACCCAAGAAATAAAAAGCCCAGAATTTTCCACACTACAAAAGACCAATGACATCAGAGGCCTAGCTTCCCAGAACTTACTGACAGATAATACTAACATGCAATCACAACTACCATAGTTAGACATAAACCAATACAATGTCAGGAATCACCCGTAACAGAGCTCAGATTTGGTTGTCGGTCTTTTACATTTTAATGTAGTTTGTAAAATGTACTACATTTTAATATAGTACCCTGATATTTGGCACACACCCTCCGGTCCTCCTTTTTAAAAATATGGACAACCACCCCAGTTTGCCACTCCACAGACACTGTACCCGTCTTCAATGTGACACTGAACAGGTGTGTCAACCAGGAGAACCTGACAATGTCCAGAGCCTTCATTAGATCTCATTCAGAGGGGTTGGACTCTTTCCTATTCTGTAGTTTCCCAGAGTGGGAGGCGCTGGTCGGGTGTGGGCTTACTCGCATGTCCCCGGCTGAGTGCTCCTGTGTTGGAGTTTTCCCAGAGGAAGGAGAGGGTTGCCTCTAAGCGGCTAAAAGTTGCCCAGGAGAAGGCCCTGGCCATTGTTTGTGCTTATGCACCAAACAGCAGTTCAGAGTATCCAGCTTTCTTGGGTGGGGTCCTTGAGAGGTTACCCCCTGGTGACCCAACATATCTGTTGGGGGACTTCAACGCTCACGAGGGCAATGATGGAGAAACCTGGAGGGGGGTGATTACAACTAGCCTGTGTGATGGTGCTTTGTCATTGAACTTCTGTGCTAGTCATGGTTTGGCCATAACGAACACTATGTTTGAGCACAGGTATGAGGTCCCTGTCAGTCGGATCTTTAACTCCCATTTAACTCCCACGGAAGAATTTCCCATGCATTCCAGGGGAGGCATGGAATCTGAGTGGACCATGTTTAAAGCCTCCATTGTGGAAACGGCAACTCTGAGTTGTGGCCAGAAGGTAGTTGGTACCTGTTGTGGTGGCAACCTGAGGACTTGCTGGTAAACACCAGGGTTAAGGGAGGCCGTCAGGCTGAAGAAAGAGGCTTTTCGAGCATGGTTGGCTCAGGGGTCTCCCGAATCAGCAGACAGGTACCAGCAGTTCAGAAGAGCTGCAGCCTGGGTGGTTGCAAATGTAAAAACTCAGGTGTGGGAGGAGTTTGGAGAAGCTATGGAGAAAGACTTTCAGCTGGCTTAAGGGACGTTCTCGGAAACCATCAGAAACCTCAGAAAAGGAATGCAGGGTTCAGCCCAGGCTGTATTCAGAAGTATTTTTCCCTATGTACATTTTGTGTATTTAATACATGTTGGTATGCATCCAAGATTATGCAGAATATTTTAACACCTTTCCTAATTAGGCCTATTCTGCATAATTCTTGACTTTTGTGTTGAGTAGTATTAATAGGTAAAAGTTAAATTTGAGATCGTGGACACCTTTTGATAAGGTGCACAGCCCATACAGGCTTACAGGACACTAAAAAAACAACTCCCTAGTATGGTCACATGAAAGAAGTTATACAACTCATATATTTTTAACAAGACATTTGATAATGTTGAGCAACATACTGAGTACAAAACATCCTGTCTATATATTCTATTAACTGCCAAAACAATTATCTCCTCAGTAAAGAGCCAGTGAAAACATGTCAGATGTTCTGTTCTGTATTTTTTAAAACAGTGGCTTCCCCAAATCACTATAATTTCAGGCAGTTCTTGCTATAAAGGTATTTTTTTAAATGAAAGTAACTCTAATATGCAAATTTGATTTGACCAATATTGATCACATTCTGTGCTCAAATTGGCTTAAAAATGAATAAAATTTTTAGAAAATGTTTAATGGCATGTTTGTCCACTGACTGTCACCATAAGGGTGTCAGTCACTCTCTAATTTACAATTTCCATTAAGCAAAAATTGCATTTCCCCTTTATTCTGGAGTTTTTCAGTTCTCAAAATGGCCTGGTGATGGACACAGGCTACAATATTTTCTTTCATATTTCCCCAGTGTTTTGCCTCATTTTGGTCTTAAATTTGTGGAGCTCCTTCTGAATACATTTTTAGGTGCAGTTCAAACAAAAATAGCCTAGGGCTTAGACTAATTGAAAAAAATTGGTAGATTATGTCACACTCCTCATCCTAAACATATGTTGTGTCTTTCTCTGGTCTCTGGTCATTTTTACTAAACCCCAAGCTCCAACTTATGGTACCGTGTTAACATTAACTTGCTATCTTAAGCACTAAGCCCCAGATTATTGTTAGTTGCAATGCCACGTTAGGTACCAAGCTCTAGGTTCCAGGCTCCTCTTTCCATGTTAAATTACTATGCTAGGTTATATTAACAGCTTTTGCACAATCGGCAGTTTTGTATATAGCAATGAATACAGAATATTCTCCCCACAGATATGAATACCCACACTAAGCCTTCAGCATCTCAGGGCAGATCTCATTCAGAGGGGTTGGACTCTTTCCTATTCTGCAGTTTCCCAGAGTGAGAGGCACTGCAATTGTAAGGCTCTGTAATTTATGTTTAACTGTTTAACAGTTAAACAGATGGAAATTAGCTATAATCTGTGTCTTTTGAGCTAATGTTTTATATACATGGTCCCTACCAAATAAAAATGGAATTGCCATGTGATGCAAGTACTACTATTCATATTTTGTTGTTTCATAGTTTGTTCAAAATAAATGCTTAAATTTACTATAGGAACTGTATCTGGAGTCTGCATCTGGTTCTTAAGTCCTTAAACCTGTCACACTCATTTTAAAATAATCGTTAGTTGCAGCTGTAGAGGCTTTAGAAAAATACCCATGTAGTATTTGGTACTGTTGTAAGATTTTTTTTTTTTTCTTGTACAGAGCTCGGTATGAAGGAAGTATCATTTTAGGCCAGTTAACTTAAACTCCAGGTTGCATTGAAAACAAACTTGCTTTAATTTTGAGTTTGCTGGCATTAAATGGGTATTGATAATAAATTCAATGTTACCATTTTATTGCAAAAAGCAGTGCAAACTCAAAGTAAATGAAAGGCAAAACCTTCCTTTGGTTTGAATAAAAGCTCTATATAAACTTACCGGAGTCCCAATTCATGTAACGGTAAGGTCTCCCGTTAGACCACTTCCAACCATGTTCTGAATCCAAGATTAGCCCCGTCCAGATCTTATTGCCCCCTTTTCCTAGTAATGCTGTTGGTAGCATGGGGAACAAATGACAATATCAATTTGAATAAAACCAAAAAATCTCTTTCACTAGCTATTGTTAAGATTTAGATTGTTTACTAATTATACACACACACAACACATGGTACAAGCTAAAACGGTAACACTTGCAATATTATATGAAAATATGAAATATTTAGGATCAGCACAGGAGACAAAGAGAGCCAGGTAGGAAAGAGCAGCTCCCTCCTGCACTACTTGAACCTTCTCTCCATGCAAATTCAGACACGACAAAATCCATCACTAAAGTAGGCGTGGTTATAGCTAAAAACATATAACCCTGTGCAGTCATGGGCAAAGTGGAATTTCAGCTTTTTATTGCTCATTGTAATGCTTCCTCTAACCAACACACAAACAACACGGATAAAACTTGAATGGTCAGAGAAGTGTCATTTTGAAACTGTGCACCGTGTGCTTTTGGTTTATGCTGCAATTTATGTCGATGGGTCCAGTCTATAATGTGCCCATATTTATATAAAATAACAACACTGCATTTTTTTAAGGAAAAAAGTTAGCTTTTGCCAAATAAAGAGCATGTTGAAATTGGCAACACCTTCCCCCTGCTTTACCAAATACCTACCCAACCAACACCCCAAACTGTGATATGGACTGAACTTTTCCAATCCTTACAATTACTGTATGTACCTAAATAATGCCTTTCCTTAATCAGTGCATTTGGCATAGAGTCTGTATGTAACCTTACCTGTGACATAAGCCTGCTGATGAGGATCAGTGATACTGAGCAGAGAGGCCCCCTGCTGTTTGCAGCTGACATCAGCCTGGGGCCAAGTCAGTGCCGAATCTTTGTTGATCTGGTAATAAGCTCCTGTGATCGGGTGTGTATTCCAGTCAGCTTTAGCTATTAAATGGATGCACAAAATCGATATGTTAATGTTTGCTACATAGTGTGATACTTTCTCCCTATAACATTTAGGTTTTTCATTTATGTCTCCAATAACTGATGCGAGTCAACTTAATTGTGAACCAGTCATAGACTGTAAACCAAACATTGCTTGTAGGTGCTCTGAAAAATAATTGCAGCTGCAATACTCACAATTTGTTGGGCAGCAGCCCCAGAGTCCATTTTGATATTTAGTTTCAACCGCACACCAAAGATAGTTTTCTGCATCAAATGTTGTGCAGTCTGAAAACCACCGGTTTTCGTAAAAGAAGGGAAACATGCAGGGCAGTCCAGCAGCATTTCCACTAATGGTAAAAATTTCTAAAAGGTGATTAAAAACAGAGATTATTTTCAGAAGCTATGTGCCTTTTAAGATTTATAAAACAATATTGACTACAGTATATGGCTTATATTACAATAAATATTAACATGAGTAACTGTTAACCACTGTTAACTGTTTGAGATAAGTAACATGAAATATTACACAATATGTAAAGCCACATTTTTAAAATATCTCTAACATGTTGTCATTAGTTTTATTTTATAGTTTTGTACTTAAGATTTTATGACTGTGGATTTTGTATAATATGTATAAGTCCTTCAAAAGAGCAATTTTACCATACCTCTGTATGTTCTTGTGCAAGCCCCACTGGTCGTCCCTGAAATTATGATGTAGTTGTTGGGTCCCAGTGTTTTTGAGAGAACTGCTGTGTTGTCTGCAGTGAGCTCAATGTAAAGCTCTTGGCCTTTCAGAGCAAGCAAGGTTTCATTCCTGCATTCCCACTTTTGGAGGTCACTGTTTTCATCACAGTCATACAGGCCTATTTCACTTCCCACACTTTTTCCTTGGACTCCCACACACTTATTCTTTTGTGGAACCAGAAGTCGATCACCAGTCGTCCACCGTATTTCATTGCACTGATTATTTGTTTTAACCAAACAAAAACCAGTGGCCTTACTAGTAAGTTGAAATGGTGAATCTGTAAAGAAACATCATAAACATACTTTATAGTGTTTATGTAGAATAACCAAATGCATGATCTGTCATTTTGTTTTGTTGTCTACTTTTGTTTTATAACAACATTAATACTGACAGCATAAAGACATTTACTAAGAAGCATACCTAAAACCTCATGTCCTTATTTCATGTCTTCAAAATATAAATGGAAACATTGATATGCATGTGTAAAGCATTATATGTAAAAACATTCATAATCTGAATATTGAACTGTAGCAAATATACTTGAATTAATGTGATTCATGGGTGACAAAGCACACAGCATGCATCACGTATAGACACTATCTAAATGATTCAACAGTCTTACTGAGCAGAGTGCACATCTACTTAATTCTTACAAAGAGCTTAAGATAAAAGTTATAATACTGTACCATTCGAAGCCAAACATTGGAATATCTGGATGAGTACCACGGAAATTGTATGAGTTATCTGCATTGTTAGTTTTCTACTTTATCCATGCATTTCTCATTGAGGATTCAAGAGTTGTGTGACTGATTGTCGAAGATCACTATTAATACTGTGGCAACATCCTGTCTCGTCACGTCGTCATGACTTTTGTGTGGTTTTTTTTTTGTTTGTTTTTTTTTTCCCTTTTTTTTTTTTTTTCGTCTTTAACATTTATTGTAGGCAAGCAAGGAGGGGCTAAAATTTTTTACCCAAACCAAAATGAAGATATTGGCACATGTGGTAGTTTCAATGTAAAACTCATTGCAAACAATGTGGATAATGTGTGTGCTGTTGCATAACACACAGTGTGGAAAACAGGAAGTGGGAGTATTGTGCTGCAGTAAGCGACATTTTTAAAGACAGCCAGTCTACACAAAAACACATGAACCAACCCAAAATATTTCAGAATTTTAATTGTTAGTTTGAATATATTTTTCAATTTAAATATTTATTGTTCATTTGTCTTTTAGACTTTTTTGCCAGAGAAATAAAGTTGGAACAGCCAAACAAGATTCACATAGATTCTAAGAACTTCACAGTTGGCCGTTGGAAATTTTTGTCAATGTTAACATCACTAAAGAAAGTATTGTGCAATATTCACAACAAGGAAGCTATCATAATGCTGACTTTGTGTTTTTTTTCTTTCTCTAAGAAAATACTGGACCTTCTCCAGAACTGGTTGTCCGAAAGTCCCCAGTGTTCTACAGT
This sequence comes from Channa argus, assembly GCF_033026475.1. Lineage (NCBI taxonomy): Eukaryota > Metazoa > Chordata > Actinopteri > Anabantiformes > Channidae > Channa > Channa argus. The sequence goes on from NC_090210.1 coordinate 17,224,467, forward strand.
TATTGTGGTTAATTTTATTTTACCATCGGTTAGATTCACAGGAATGACTTTTTTAAATCATGTAATGCTTCCTCCATAAAATGCCTTTCAGCAGTACTATGCTTATTCGGGAAAAGCATAGTTCTGCATGTGAAAACAGTTTCTACTTGGCCTGAAGGCAGTCAGTCTGGGCCAAGATTAGGCAACCGTGGTTCCCCAGAACTCTTTACCTGCTTTATCTTATTTGGATAAAATCAAAAATCAGGTTTGTGTGTTGTAAATTCAAAATCCATGAAAAAACATGTTAATGTTAACATGTTGGAAAAACCAAGCAGCCTCTACACAAAAGACTAACCCAGCACAAGAGAAGCAACCCCTTCGTACCAGAACCAGCATTGTGCCTACAACTGAAGCACAAAGGAAACTCAAGGAAAATAATGTTCACATTTTGGACAGAGAAGACAGATGGTATGAGAGAAGTATGTGAAGACATTTATGTTCACATGGAGAACCCTTCTCTCAACAGAGGAGGCGGCCTCAGGCCCAACCTCCCATTTTCCATGCTTCCCCCTCATCCATCCCCAGAAAGATTAAGACCACTTCACAAATCCACAAAGAGAGCCACACCTAATGAGGTGTGCATTTTTGCTGTTTACCTAAAGACTGTTATGACCAAAGGCAGAAAGGCTGCTTTTCTTTCTTGAGTTGTACAGTTGTGTCTGTACTAAAAACAAACCACTGTGCTCTCTATTGGCATCTTTAAAGCTTTCTAAATACACATTAATGAATACAGTAACCCTATAAATATGACTTCTATGATTTCATTGTTCCATCACTACATGAAAGAGCACACCCCAAACACCTTCCCAGTGTTGTTTTATTTTAAAGGGCTGGATTAAAAGCATAAAAACAAAGTTCATCTGAACAGATCCTAATGCTGGCAGTTATGAAGCACTAGTTATTACTATTTATTGATTCATTTATATTACTAAACTTCATGACAACAGGGCCTGGGGAATCAGTGGTAGACCATTGGGGTTGGGATGTAGAAGGCAGCGGGGTTTAAATCCCAGCCCACCAAATATGGCCCTGTCCGATCAACAAGGGCTAACTTGGTGCCGGTCCTGAGAAGAGGCAAAAACCACTGATCTCTGATCTACTAAACTTTATGACTATTTCAAAGACCAAAATAATGATAAATAAATAAACTTAAATAATTAAATACTTTAAATATTTAAATAATCTTTTTATATTTTTAGTTTATTTTATGCTTGATCCTATATTTCATAATAACAGCTTTTTAAAATGTTCAAAATTTTCTAATGCTTATTTTTATTATGCCATCTGGAAAGTCAATCCTACATAACAAGCTGACCCATTCAAATTCTTAATGTTTCATGAAAATGACCAAAATTTACTTTTGCTTGACATCTTATGACCTTCATCTGTAGTAAAGTTTGTCAATTCCACATGACCACATTAGGTTGTTTTTATGGGAAGTGAGAGTGGTACGGTTGTACAGTCCATCCTTTCTCAGTTCAAACGGGTTTTCTGCCTTTAGATGTGAATGGCCTCCAGACACGATTCCAGTTCATGAATGACCATCAGTATTATCTGACCATCTCTACATTAATTTTATTCGCAAAATGTAGGCACATTTACCTTAAATCCAAAACCAGTTATTTAGGCCACGTGGATTTCCAGCTATACTACATAATTATTTAACTTCCTGGAGGATAAAAAGGAATAAGGAAAAGTATAATACTCATTATGGCAAAAATCATTGGTAAAAAAAAAATCAAATAAAAATCATTTATCAAAATCTATTTATATAGCACTATTTATACTGATTAATGTATAGTTTAATTTATACTCAGTTTTTTACAGATGATTGAAAAGTTGATAAGGCAAAACAAGGACGATAAAAAAACTGTGCTAATATTGCACACATCAAAAACGCAAAATTAAAGGAAGATTTGATAATGACCAAATGAGGCCAATAAGTCAAAATAAAGAGACTATAAAATAATGAGACTGCACAGAAATAAGACTAAAAATAAAGATTTTAATAAATTTTTAATAGAATAATAACACCAGTTAACAAATAAACACAAAAACATTGACACCTATAGCAGAAAAATAACAAGTGGAAAAAAGAGTTCAGTAGTATATATATATATATATATACACACAGTTTATAAAAGCAAATAAATGAATAGATCACAAGCCAGAGGGTTGGGTTTTAAATTGCCATTAAAAATCATCCTCCCATTTTTTTTTTTTTTACTCAAAGCTGACTCACCAAAACGTTTGTCCTCAAATTGGGAATAACTAAAATACTCATCTCCCAAGGGTTTTGGGAGCTTGTACTTGTTCATTCATGAAGTGCTTTAAAAATAGGTAAAACAAAATGTGTCATGTATTCTCTCCTTCAGATTAAGTCTTTCTTTTTAAAATTATTTTTTGCATATTGTGTTTAGGTCACTTTCAAGTCAGGTCCAAACTTTTGGATTCAAAGAACTCTACAATATTACACGTCATATAGTTATAAGCTCAGGGTTCTCTTCTTCCGCATTTGCTACCAGTGTGCTGGTGTCATTTACATCACACTGCGACTGTCCATTGCTGAAGAAGAGTGGGTTGGCAAAGTTGGTCAACTTGTCAGGTATGGGTAAGCGGGTACCTGACTTTTTGAAGTGGAAGAAGGCAATGACTGACCCCATGGCAATCCCAATGATGCCAAACACAACTCCCACAACTATGTGGTCACGGGAAGTAACTACTTTCACACCTGCTGCACAAAGGTAGAATAAAAAAAAGTAAAAATTAAAATATGGTCAGCAATGGTCATTATGAGTGAAATAATTAAGATCAAAAGGTGTCACTTACGCTGTGTTGGGGATGGTGTTATTTGTAATACTGTGGAGAAAGAAAAGAAACATGTGAGCAGGCTTTCCTCTGAATACTCTGGTTTTCTCTCACAGTCAAAAGACTTAATGAACTTCAAATAATTTAGATGATAAGAATGAAACCTTGGTGGAGAAACCGGTTAAAAACAACAGTGATATCTGTGCTAAAGATTGTCTATATGCGTCCACTCCAGAGATCGTTGTAGGAACATTTATTGAAATCCACGTTTCTCAACTTGGCTGATAACTAAACTAATTCTACAATACACGTTTAATAGTAATTTCACAAACACATTCACAAATCAATGCCATTAAACAAGTTTCTCAAAAGCGGGTCCTAAATCCACAGAACAGGGTAAAAAACTGTGTGCCTCCACAGCTACACACTGAACCTTTGCACTTCTACCTTGTTGCGATCCACACTTGTAGTCAGTTCCTTTTTCTCTAGTTACTGTCGCTCTTTTCCACGTCTGTTCCTTCCAAAAGCTAAGCTGATGGTCTCTTTCACCTGACAACTGCTTAAACAAACTTAAAAGATAAACCACAAAGGCAAACTAAAAAGGCAAAGATCAAAGCCATATGATGTCATTAATGACATCATCAGTATGCTTATAAGTATACTTCTTAATCTAATTAATCTTGATACCAAAAACATACAAAAAAACAGATGAAACCCTGGTAGGCTCATACAGTATCACCCTAACAAATTTGAACAATCAGAGTGGACCAAGGGTCTCTGTGGTCCCCAAAACTCTCACAGTGGAGTTTAAAACTCTTGCAAAATCATCAGCTGATCAATGCAGCAGTTTCAGAATATCCCAGGTTAAACGTTAACATAGTGTCAATAAATCATTAAATCAAGACAATAGTTATGAGTTAAGACCTTTAGTAGTCTGTTTCAAGCAAGTAGCTGGAAACAATGCTCCAAAGTCACTAGGCTGTTAATATGTAAATGCAAATAAATCATATAGAATCAATATTTGCAAAAGCACTGAGCTTTGCTGACACCAACACTTCAGACAACCTGACTAAGAAAGTTCACTGTATTACCACAGTTACCTAATTTGACCTAATGAACACTAGTTTCATGTTTAAGCAAAGGACTAGTTGTCTTTCTGTTCATTGTGGATATTTGTCTTTCGGACTGGTTCTCTGCTCTGTTTTGTTATGTTTGTTGATCATACACATAGTTCTAATTATTTTTAATAGATAGGAAGCTACCTTGTAAAAATATTAGATAGTCTGATCATAGCGCAGGAAGGTAGAGCGGTTGTCCACCAATCTCACAGTTGTTGGTTCAATCCCCGGCTCCTCGGGTCACATGTCGAAGTGTCCTTGAGCAAAACACTGAACCCCAACTTAGTTGCTCCCGGTGAGTGTTGGCCAGCTGCATAGCAGCTCCCCCATCGGTGTATGTGTGTGTGATTGTGAGTGTGAATGGGTAAATAAGAAGCAGTGTAAAGTGCTTTGAGTGCCAATAGGTAGAAAAGTGCTATATAAGTGTAGTGTAGACCATTAAATATGTAATAATTTTACCTTTGGGTGTTTTGCAGATGTATGGTTTTCTATAAGACTCTGTGCTTGTCTTCCATGTCCCATCTGCAGTGACAACTGACCCAAAGCCGCGATCATCAGGTTGGCCTTCGCCCCAGTTAATATAGTCCATGATGGTTTTATCCAACCACATCCACTCCCCTGGAAACAAAGAGGTATTTTTCGTCCTTATTTAATGCTCTTTTTTTTTTACTTTATATCTTTGACGAAAAAAGCTTATTGCACCATAGCACTTGTTCCAAAAATAAACCTGAGTTCACATATCTCTCTATTCCAAGTTTAGGTTTTCTTTTTGTATAGTCATTTCCCTTCATTTAGCTAAAAATGTCTTTTTATGAGAGAGCAGAGAATGTTAAATTATACCTTTGTGAGTTTTAAGCAAGCCAATCCAGAAAGAGGTGTGGCTGTCTTCAAATGTTTTCACATTGCTTTGAATAAATTCTTGCTCCGAGGGGTCTTCAATGCTCGCTAGTGAGCCACCTTGGTGAAACAAAATAGTAGACCTTAGTGTAAGCTACAAGTATTTTACAAAACAACCTAAAAATACAGAACACACTTACCATGCGTATTACAGCTAACAGCTGCATCTGCCCAGCTTTTTACTTCTGTGAAAAGCATGTAACAGTAACCTTTAAATGGTTGCCAATACAGCCACTCTGCATTGAATCCATCCGTTTTTTCAGGGCAAACTCCTGGAAAAACATTTGACTCTGTTGGTGGCAAATCTGTGAAAGACAGATTGATGAAGGAGAGTGTGATTATACTTTAAATTAACTTTTTGCAAACATTAAGGAATGTAAAGTTTTTATATACGCATGACAATAGACCAATATTTATGTACCTGCAGACTTTAAACAAACACTGTTAATGGTCTGATTGCAGCTGGTGGTCTTCCATTTTCCATTAACATCCACATAGACACAAGGTTGGCCTGTTTTTGGCTCATTGTCACCCCATTGAGTAAATCCCATGTGCCAGCCATCAACATATTTGAAATAACCCCCGGTCTGAAAGGAGAAATTGATCCACATTCAGTAGGGGCGTTAAGATTAACCGATAAGGACGTCAGAGACTTTTCCACGGTGTCTAATGTGCTACCTAATGTTAGCTAACATACTCTGGAGGTGAAAATTTTTTGACAAAACACTGGTGTGAAAAAGGAGGACAGGAATCATTTTTCTGAGAGTTATAAACGTTGCTACTTTTGTAAAAAGGTGATGGAGGAAAAAAAAACTAAGACTGTCACAGGGCAGCAAGTCAGCTTGAGGAAAGTAACATCAACTGTGTTTACAGTGCTAGTGTTGGTAACAGATAATTCAACCTGTAACTGAAATCATAAGCTATCATTATATCATACACAGAGACGTGGGTCTGTTTAGTGTTTAAAATGTGTGTCATCAATGAAATAAACACTAAAATATGATGTACTGTATATTGTTAGATATATGAAATTAGCTGTACCTGCATAACTTTTGATCATATTGCACACCCTAGCGTTGCCCAATTTAACAAACCTTTTGGGTATTGATTTATTACAGTAGTCAGGAGTTACACACAGGCATCCAATATGCAACATCCTTCAGAGAATTTTCACACTACCTGATTTTTGTTTAGCCCAATCCACAGAGGAGCTTTGAGATTCTTGGCCATCAACTCAACGTAAGCCTGTATCCACTCATTTCGCAGGCTAGCCAGGTTGGCACCATCATCTTTACAGTATTTGTTGGCTGTATCCCAGTTCAGTTGTTGAGTAACAACCTTAATAGAGTCATTAAGTATTTTGACATAGTTGGCAGAAATTGTTGTTTCAGGGGAATCTGGGAGAGATGGGACTGTTTAGGGAGAGAATTGAAAAAAATGGGGTTTTTAGGTCAAGAGCATAGATTCCTTTTCCCTAAGATCAATTTAACTGAAGACTCACCTAATTGTACTTTGTATAAACTGTTGTGTTTGACTATTTGTATGTTTATTTTAAATGTTCATTTTTGTAATGTTGACCAAATTGCAGTGAAATCATTGGGAAATCTTAACTACGCTATTAGTCTCAGAGCAATGCCAACCGTGGCATTAAAGGTAGAATCACATTAAATTAAAAATTATGAATGAAATTACAAAATAGAACTAAGTTGTTATGCTGTATATTTCATAAACTTCAGCCGACTTATCACTTTCTTTGCCAGTAGAGTGTGATTTGGAAATTACTAGGTGTCATGCAGTTATATGCATGGTTAGTACTGTGGAAAAAAAACGATAAGGGATTATAAACTCATTTAGGATATTTAAAACCTTTGATAGTCCTCACCAGCATTTTGAAGACAGATAAATCCGTTAGTATCATTGCAGGGCTTGGGCATCCATTTACCAATACCAAGGAGAGGATTAGTATTGATCAGAGCACATTTATTCTGGGAAGGCACAGAAAAGACAGTCATGATCCAGTCTAATTACAAAGGTACTGTAATACATTTTCAGTTTATACTTCTCATAGCAATATAATGACATATTAAGATAACTGTAATAACTATTTTAAATCCTATTATCTTATAAAATTGTATAGTCCACTGTCAGTCTGGGATTAAACATTACATTAGTTTGTAAATGTACCCAAATCTATCATGAAATAAACTATTTTAAAATTAAGAAAAGCAATGTGTCCTCTCTTTGAGAGGAGAATACAATAGGAGTGTTAAAAATGAATAATCACACATATGTCACAACAAATTTTAACTCTCTGGAATCTAGGATATATCTGGTCATTTTTGAATACTTTTGATTTTACCTTTATAACCTACTTAAAACCGTTATCATACCAATAGTTAGTGTAATTGTTTTCAGAAAAACCTCTCCTGTGTGACAGTTATTTTTTTATTTTGACATACTGTAATAACCCATTGGATCTAAAACCACACAAAAAATGTCATCCTGCTGAGTTTGACGTCAGCAGATTGGCCACACTCATTTGCGCAATTGAAGACATGTGAACCATTTGTCCAAACTCTAGTTTTACTTGGGTGACACCATTCAAAAACTGCAGATGTCAAACTGACTTTAACATCAGCGAGAATAAATGACAAACAAGCTGCATTGATTTTGACAGTGAGGCTTTAACGTGGTTATGTTGAATTGTAGATGTTACAATGGAGATTACAATTAGGAAGTTTTTAAAGAACTTACTTGTAGTCTTTGATAATGACTTGTGTAAACCTGCATTGTAAACCCATACAAAAAAAAGGTCATAAACAATGCAAGTGTATTTGACTTTTTACAATAGTAATTATTCTACGAATAGAATATTTGCTGCAAAATCTATGTACGTAGTATATAATTAATTAATTAGTAATTTAAATGTTACCATCCATCTGTATCGATGTAGACGATATGTTGCATAACGGGGGCTCTGAAACAATGCAGAAACATACTGTCACCTTAAAGTGTGTGTGTGTGTGTGTGTGTGTGTGTGTGTGTGTGTGTGTGTGTGTGTGTGTGTGTGTGTGTGTGTGTGTGCGTGTGTGCGTGGGAGCGCGAATTGGAATGGAAGAAAAAAACAAACCAAATCAATATTTGGTGTTAAATATATAATATAATTAAAATATATAATATCAATAAAATGTGTTTGCATGCGCGCAAACAAACAGTAAAGATTACACATCTTGTGCTACATTGAAAAAACAGAATATCACGAGCGTACAATTGAAAAAGAAAGGTGAATATCATATTTGTCATGTAAAGAACAGTATATACATATAAATGCAAAACACGTGTTTTGTGTAAAACACAATATTGATTGTATCCACTTACATTAAAATTGGTGTATGATCTCGGTTGCCCATCAGTCCACCAAAATTCACCACCATATAAACTATGCATACCAATCCACAGGTTTGTAGGAGCCGTCTCAGCCATTTGACTCATTAAAAACACTGGAAATTTGAACAGATTTAAGCTTTCACAACTTGGCTCAGAGGAAGGACAAATTGTGGAACACACAACATTTAAATATTTCTTTCACTAAACGCAAATAAAATAAGAAAACAAGGAAAAAGTGTCATCAGTGGAACAACATCAGTGGAGTGGCCATTGTATGAATCTGTGTATTAATTAAGTGAAATAAAGAACAAAACAAGCAACTTGGGATAAACTAAAGCGGCAAAGTTAACCCTGTGTGTAAATTATTGGTTGTGAAGCTAAATGGAGGGCAGAGTGGAAAATAAAGAATCTTCCACATGCACACAGGCGCGCACACACACACACACACATACACCGTCCTACTACTGAGACTAGATAACTGTACATTCTCTTACAACATTTGATGACTTTTATATCTGAATTGTTTCTAGTAATTTTCAAATAAACCGCATTGAGCAAATTAATTAAGAACTTGATTACAATACATTTATATTTTAAAAATATCATAAGTAAGTAAATAAGTAGTCTAAAGGAGTGAGGGGAAGTAGTCCTCCAATTAACATTTTGGGGACAATAAAGAAAATTATGTTAGGGTGTACGCAATTTGTTGTAGAGTAGAGCTAACACAAAAGTATTTGTGTTCTGACTTTACTGGATTTAAAAGCTTTCGTATGAAAACTGGTGATATAGTTTAAGGTTTTTTTATTCATACAAGAACTGGGGTCAACTAGCATGGTGAGTAACTTTTCAATATGTCAATATGAGCTACTGAAAGAAGATATTAGATCATTTGTAATGTAAAGTAAAAATATAAAGGTACTTAATTTGGGACAATGATTGATGGTCTGGTGCTGGGAAAAGTAGGATTTGGGACAGTTGTAGGACACTGACAAAAAAAGTCATTTTGAGCCCTTTTCCAACAACTATGAGCAGAAAATAAAGCTATAACATTATGCTTTTAAATATACTTGACTGGAGTCATACCGTAGCAGTCCTGAGTGCACCATAATCTGCCGAGCTGCTTGTGCTAGATGCACACTCTTAAGCAGTGAGATGTTTTAAACTTTGTCAATTCATCAACAGCCTGTGCTGCTCCCTCTATTTATGATAAAAATGTTTCCTTCTAGTCTTACGTAAATATACATGACATACATTTAACTGTGCCGTTTCAGTGACTCTCTTATGCACTTGTGGAGATGCACTGTTTGCACTTGGTTGCACTCGATGCACTTTACTATAGCTTGTGTTGTTTGTAGCACCTTGGTTCTTGGAGGAACGTTATCTCGTTTCTACTGTGTATAGTAGAAATGACAATAAAAGCCACTTGACTTGACTTGACTTGACTTGACTGTACATCTGTGTCTAATTTATGGGTCTATTATAAACCAGACAGCGGAAACACAGAATGCTGACATGCACAGAATTTGTTAGTCACTCAGCTGTCTCATACAAGTTAGTATAGCGTGATAATGTTTACTAAACAGCTGTTTTTGAATGGAGTTGGTTTAATGGAGGTGTGGCTACTAACATTATTAGTGATCTGCCATAAATGTACCTGACAACGCAGTCCCAAACAAAAAAATTACTTCAAAATATCCCAATATCTTATGGGTAAATAATCATGTGAAATGGTGAAACAAACCTTGCACATGTTTTGAGGAAATACTGGCGAGGTTTCCACCCATTGATTGGCATTGTTTTCTTGCTTGATCCCATGTCAATTTCTGGTTCTTAATGATGCTGTAACACTAGGGGTGATAATTTATATTTACCAATAGGCCAAACACAGCTATTTGTCCTAACAGGTACAATACATTTTTCCCTGTTTCACATTTAAAAAAAGGCTTAACACTGTATGACTAGAGTTTCAATCTTACAATATAAAAACAAAAAAATTATTGTTTTCAAATTAAACATGCATGTCATTACTTTACTCATAGTATAATTCAGTCATTTAGGTTTATTCCTGTACTTTCGAATTTAAAGATGACCACTGACCTTGAAATTAAATTTTTTCCATTCAGGTGGGCAGCCACCTTTTGGGGGCACTGTGGGCGCCACAGTTGTGTTGGCAGGTGTTGACCCTTTACGTTTACAAATGGATCTGCGCTCGTATCCACAATTATAATCGTGCCAGAACCCTGTGAACCAACCTCATATGTTAGAATCAACTTATATTATAATCAACACTCGTTTCATTTTACATTTTAATTATATTTATCATCAACTTTTTTTGTATGTAATAGCAATTCAGTGGTCTGCTATATTGTTTGTTGTTAGTGGTGGAGTCCACTATTCCTAGACCCATCGGTTTGATGATGATATATGCATTAAATGTTCAACCGCCAAAAAATTAGGTGACTTTTTGTGAAGCAGCCCTAGGAATTCCTGCATTTTTATTTTATTAATTACTTTACTTTTTTACTAATTTACTAATTGTTATTTTAAATCCCGCTTGATCAAATGTAAAGGATTGCAACCACATTTGTGAAGGCTAGTCATATTCTGGTTTACTTACCATTAGAATATGTCATGACAACACAGTTCTCATCGTAATTCTTGAAATCAGGCTGATTTTCTTCCCACCTTTGAAAGATCACCGGAGAACCATCCATCCACCTTTATGCAACACAATTTATTAACTGAAATTGTGTAACATCATTTATAGAAGTATAACTCACATGGAAGACATACAGATTTAGGTCTAAATACCCGTTGGCCGACCTTGCAACACTAACTACAGTTAGGTGTAAAACATTGCCATTTAAATATAAGGAGATGACTTTTCAATCAACCTTCTTGAAATTTAAAAATACTACTAAATGAGAGATACATTATATTTGTGCAGTGAAAGTTGTATACAGATTTGACACATTTCTTTAACTTTTGAATTGTATATCTTCCATACTCACTCAAATGATCCATCGAGATCTACAGTCAGGCCTATCCAGAAAGAGGAATAGTCTTCAGATAACTACGGACAGAGTATGGTAACATGAGACATTCTGTCATTTCACTTTTTTCTTGAGAAAAAGGTGACAACATCTATAAAGCAATAGAGGTTTTCGACTTGTCATCAGGTGACATGAGACCCAGATGTCTGCCATATTGAATGTGAATGCATTTGTCCCACCCATAAACATACTCTTTTTAACGTACTACAACTACTACTATACGAGTACTAGTATAAGTACTGTCAAGAAAAAAAGTATTTATTGTTAGACACAGCCCATCACATCAGTGTTGTGCTACCATAGATCTTTTAAACTGCTTCTCTGTTGACCAATACAGATGTGTATGAAAATAGGCTGAACACAACCTATTGATATTATACTCAGTAGTCACAAAAAAAAAAAGTCACAATCCTGTGTGGCTCTTAATAAACATTCCAGAAAGGAAATGTTATGGGTCATCTGAGCAATCTCAGTGGACCGGTTCAACAAGTCCCGCCTGTTCACTGTGGTAAACTTTCTGCATGACCTCCACCTGCAGAAAAATGGCCACGACCAATACACACAGTCTACTAATTTACAGTTCTAATCCTAGGGCACAATATAGACAGTTAAAAATTTGACCCACAGACCAAACAACTCAGCAGATACTCACCTGTGCACTGCAGTTCATTCAGCAACATGGCCAAAACAAAGTGTCATGTGACTGGATGACTTGTGGAAAAACCTTATAATACAGTAATATACTGTAAATATGTAAAAAACACTGCTCACCTGTTTCCATAAAAAGATACTTTCAGCTTCACTGTTGATTGTTACCAAATCACCATGTCTCTGTTGACAGAAGGCACGAGCTTCTTCCATGGCCATCTTCTGTCTATTAAAATAATACTGAGTCCCATTCCATTCCAGCCACCCATCAGAGGTCTTGTTGTAGTCTAAAAATATTTACCGGTAATACAGATTTACATTTAGTCATCTGCCAGATGCTTTTAGCTACACTCACTGGCCACTTTTTTTGGAACATCTGTTCAACTGCTCTTTAATGGAAATATCTAACCAGTCAGTCACATGGCAGCAACTCTGTGCATTGCATGTTGGACTTCACAATATTGGGGCAAATAAGATAAGGATTAAACCACTAACCCCTTAGTTGGTGAACAACAAGCCACTAATGTTGCAATGGGACACAATTGGTGGGTTATGGATGGGATTAGATCGTGGTTTTTGGGTCACAGATCAGATAATTTTTTAAGCCAGAAAAACGTGGTGAGGGGCCAAATGTAACTTTCTCTCAATTTATGAGTAATGTATACTTTAAGAATCATGGAACACTTGCCCATACTCTTAAATGAATACAGCATTCTGCATATGTAATATTTAAGTCTTAAATAATCACATGTTCATTTGGTAAATTTAAGAACATTATGTTTGATAGTGATATTTTTGTCCTTTGAACAATTGAATCAAAAAGTAAAAGGTTTTCATATAATTCTTGGTTTGGTGTTTGGTGTTGGGCAACTAAAGCAGCAGGCTAAAAGTTAAAGTCTACAGCAGACTTGCCTGTAGTCCTAAATCTAAGTCCACATAAATAGTGCTATAGGAATAAAGATTAGACTGAAGAAGCTGCTTGGATAAATAGCTTCTAACTATGTGTTTCTAACCACGTAGGAAGAAGTCCAGTTGACATGATTCTACCTCTGGACAACCAAACCTAGATGACTGAGAATCTTCACCAACAGCTCAAAAAAGCATGAGCGGGCTTTTTCCCCTCATAAATGTTCAGATCTTATCTATATGGTGTACTATAGCAGCAGAATGTATGTACCTAAACCTTAGTTGCATTTCAACGTTCAAGTGAAAATACTAAACCGCTTGTTCATGGTGACCCACTTACCAGGAGTGACGGGGTCTGGAGGTGGCTTTGGAGTCACACCTATCATGACAAAAGACGGAGGGTAATTAAATAGAGAACTGAACACACATGAAGAAGACTGCTAAACAAAACTAATTTTAGTAGCTCAGTTCACTTGTTATGTTTTCCAAATGATTGCTCTTTACCTGCACGGATCTGACAAATCCATCCATTTTTCTTCTCACAGTGCACATCGTTCCATGATCCACTATAATGCCAACTATATGGTAAGAATTCAGCACAAGATTCTGCATCATTTTTATTGTTTGGTTCTCCATCCTCCCAGTGTTGGAAGTTTACCTGTAAACAAAATCAAACAAGCATATCAGTGAATTTATTTTCATGTAAAAAGCTTCCATGAACTTAAACCGGTGCACTTGACCACTGTAAACAGTGAAAGCTGTAAACTCACTGGGGATGTATCGCTCCATACATAGCCTGTGCTTCGATCAGGAGCATAAAGTCCAATCCAGACACGCGTGTATCTGTAATGCAACATTTATGGTAATGTTTTAAATACGTGACATGTGTAACATAATTTCAAAACAAGCTTAATTTAAGATTTTGACAAGGAGGAAGATTTTGGAGCAAATAATAATGAGATTTCTCTAAAAAAAAGTTAAATTTTAGACATGAGTTTGAACTTTTTTATATATTGTTTTGCTCAACCCTAAATGTATGAGATTTACTGTATATCATATGTACCTTGATGTAAGCCCAGGTAGATCAGCATGACTGTGTAAACTGAGTAGATCTCCTCCAATGGTCTTGCAGTAATCTCTGGCCTCATACCAGGTTCTCTCTCTCTCTGTAAAGGTCTTAAATACAAGACAAGGTAAATTGTGATTGTGTCTCTTCATCCTGAGGTTCCTGCATCATTATATGAAATATTAAAGCCTCTAATTCACAATAACTACACACAAGAATTAAAGTTTTTTTTAAAGATTTTACTTAGTTTTAGCGTTACAGTTGTGTTAACCTTTGCTAGCCCCTAATCAGAGAGAACATGTTTTATAGTTACAAAACGTAAGAAGCACCACACTTCAATTTTCTGATCTCCTGTGTTCTGGATAATGGTTGGTGCACCACCACAATCTCTTTTGTAATAATCAATAGTATCTATCAACTTACTATCTATCAGCCTACTCATCCGTCTGTATAAATCTAGAAGTAATGGGACACACCATGGAGAGTACCATCAGCTTTGCCTGAATGATGGTTGCTTCATGGCTTATTTTAGAATGAGTTGATACAGTCCTGCAGCCTACCCTCAATCCTTGGTCCTCTCAATTAATCTGATTTGAGAATGGAAAGAAATGCTAAGTCTTTGGGTACGTTTCTGCTCTGAGTCAATTTCTTTTTTCAATTGGAAGCTTCCTGAAAACCTGCAAGTTCATACAGTGGAGAAAAGTGAGGCACTTTGCAATGAAAAACCAGTCCACTAAGTTTTTAACTCTAACTGAAAACAATTACAAAATTCTGTCTGATAATGCCCTTAAGGTGGATTTTACCTTATAGCATTGATTTCGTGTCCCCATTTTATTCCAGCCATCTGCACACGTGCGAGGAGGAGGAGGTGGGCTAGGGGTTGGAATTTCCCCCTCTGCCAAGTGTTTGCATATGTATTTCTCCTTATTGGTACAGTTTAAGACATCCCAGAGACCAGCAAAAATCCCAGTCTTCATGGCCACACATCCCTGATGGTGACCTTATGTTTGTGAAGAAGAAATTGTAATGAGAAACTTTAAACTGTAGGGCCACTGTAGGCCATATCTTAAAGAGAGAAGTTCAGATTTCTCTGTACCTGGCATTTCAGTATTCCAGTGAGTAAACCTGACTGTGTCTGTGTTAGTCCACACAAACTCAATGGTTTTCTGGTTTGAGAGCCCAAGCCAAAAGTATTTCTCTGGTCTTAAGCCCACCAAACTGACAAGGAATGCATTATCCACCCTGGAAATATTTATAGAGGTAGATGAGAGAATTTCTCCTGTCACTAACATGCACACATTTATTTCCTTTCCTAAGTTTTATCTGAACTTCTGAAATCTGTCACGCTGATATAGTATGCAAACATTTTGTGCACAAAAGTGAAATGTTTTTACCCAGTTGAAACATCAGCCAAGTAGGAATCTGAGCTTTTGCAGTCCTCTGTTGCTTCATCAAATGTCTTTGTCGCTGTCCCCAAAAAATAGCAGTAGGATCCATGTCTTTTCCAACCCTGGATCATTAAACAACAAGTTGGAAAACATAGCTTGTCAGATTTTACAATGGTTGATCTTGAATAAACTGCTGTTATACATAATGTACTAATACGCTAAGATCTGGCTTCCACATTGTCATTATTTTGACAATAGATATGTACAGAGGTTTGTTTCTCGTTTCCACTTACTTGCCCTTTGGGGAAAAATTAAGTTGTGTTGATTTGAATCTTTACCATTCCTTTATTGACAGACTTCACTATAAATGCTCAAATATCCAAATAGCACTTAAATATACTTTGTGTATATATACACTTCACATTTGCACCCTACCTATGAAAATATGAAGTGCTAAATTGTCTCCCTGTTAAACTGCATGCAAAGAAGGAGTATGAAGTTTTGGGGTATTAATTCAAGCTTTTTTTGGTCATGTTGAGGATAATTGTTTGCTTCACGAGGCCAATGTATTGTGTAAAGTTAATGTATGTTGATAGACAAAACATTTGTCAAAAATGCAGCATAAAAGAAACAAGCATTAGAATTGAATCAATCATTTGGAGGCGACTCTCATTACTTGTTTGTTGTCATTACTCTGTTTTATGGATCCTGAATGGCTGTCAGAAAGAGTTTAGGGACAATACTATAAATCAGAAAGTAGGAAAATAGTTTACACACCGTTTTGCAGCCTATGTTCTGGTCCACTTCATCTCCAGTGGGTTCAGAGGCACTTCTCTTCATACAGATGAAGCCGTGTTTCTCGTCGCACACACGGTCAGCCCAATTCCCTTTCTACAAAAAACAGCATTGTGTAAAATATTTACAGTACCTGCATGTATGGACATGTATATAAAACTACAATTTGTCAAACAAAATGACCAAGGCCTTAAATATTTACATTTTGTTTATCACAGACATACACATAGAGTAGATAATATGGCCAGAAATATGTAGACAACCATACATTATACCCATTAACTGTGGCTGGGCATCTTGTTCCATCTTGTGAGTAATAGATATGCTGATGTAACAGTTTCTTATTCATCTGTGCAGGCTTTGTTTGTTTGTTCTCATTTAAACAGAAACTGAATATGAACTGGGGGCGGCAGTGGCTCGGTTGGTAGAGTGGCCGCCTACTGACCATAGCTTTCTGAGGTTTGCACGCCACTCTTCCCAACCACATGTCCAAGTGTCTTTGGGCAAGACACTGAACCCCCAACCGCACATCCCCATCACCAGCTGTCCAGTTCCGGTCCCAGGCCCAGTAGACTTTGGGAAGGGTTGCGTCAGGAAGGGCATCCGGCGTAAAGAAAAACGGTGCCAAATCAGCATGCCCTGCCCTAAACTCACAGGATAAGCCAAAAGGTCGACCACTGATATTTAGCAACTCTGCAGATCATGCACTTTTGACTTTGCTTTGTACATAGGGCCGTTATCATGTTGAAACAGGAAAGGGCTTACACCCATCTGTTGCTACATATGCTATGTATGTACAGTAAAGTATGATTCATAGCTGCAGGGTTATCCATTTTGCTGGCTGGAGCTTTCATTACAAACAAATCTGTTTATTTTTCATAAGAAGCTATTATATGCACACTCCTTACGTCTCCCATCATGAGAACACAGTCTTGTTTGTCATCGAGGTGAGTTGGTTTCCCCAGCTCCCAGCTAGTGAAGGTGACAGTAGACTGGTCGCTCCAGTCAAACAGCCTTTCTGTCTTCTTATCATTCAGTCCAATCCAAAGCTCATCAGAAGAGTCTGTAGACATGGACAAGGAATTTTGTCAGGTTAGTTCTTATTAAAATTGATGAGGGCTCCATTTTTTATGTAAAGGCTTCTTTCTTTTTTTTGTTTATTGTTTTTCAAGCTGCAGTTGTCTTTCCATACCATATCCAAGCTGAGAGATGACAAAACTTTGGTCCTCCACATTGCGAATGCTAACGAGGTCCCCTCCGTCCTTACGGCATGCTTGTTGAGCATCAGACCACGTTTTTTTATTTCGGACAAGATGGAAGCAGTGGCCATTGTAGGGAATCCAAGGACTTGAACAAAATCCTGTCTCAGCAGCTAATCATGAGAAGAACAAAGAATCAAATTCCTAATGTGTACACATTTAACCAAACTGGCGAAAGGGTGGCTTTTACGATACCTTCAGTAGGAGCAGCCACAGATTCTTTACTGACGCAGATGTAGCCCAGTTTTTTGTTGCATTGTGAACTTTGCCAGGAGTACTGAACAGCACCATTAACCATTGCACAGCTGTATCCTGGATTAGCGAGCGGGTGTCCTAAAACAAGACTATGGTTAAATTAGTAGCTTGTGTACTTGATGTGTATTGACTACAATTATATAAATTGTATGAACTGGTAACATTGTGTGTATCAGGTAGAAAAGTTAGTGTGAGAGATCCGAGTTGGTGCTGGGACAAAATTTACCTGAGTCCCAGTTCAAATAACGGTAAGGCCTCCCATTAGACCACTCCCAGCCATGCTCAAAATTCAGATTGAGTCCAATCCAAAGCTTGTCTCCTTGTCCCCTGCCAGCTGTTTCTAGTAATGCTGTGGGTGTATGCGTATAAAGACATAATAGTAGAAACAGTAATGAGTAAAGCATAAACTCTAATAACCAGCCTGATTACATTTGTACCAGAAAAGTATCCATGATTCAGTTTAAATGTACCAATATTAGCGGTGGATTAAACATTGTCCCACAAGCATATTTTTAACAAAGCGTTAAATTAACTAAAAAACATGTTACTGATTATATATTTATTGATTAAAACAGATTTTGTAATTCACAATATGGATTGCTTATATGTGTAAAGCCGGAATAATCTAAAAAAAAAAACAAAAAAACGCTACAGTGGCTATGATCCAAACATTAAACATGTTCCCAACTGCAGTTGTGTAATTGGTCAGATTTAAAACTAGTGATCACCAAGAAGCTGTTATTGCATCCACAGACTGTAAGAACAGTTAAAGACCTTTCTGTTCAGAAAAGCATTTTAATGTGAGCGTTACCTTTTTATATTTTATGTTTTAAGTGTTTCCAAGCGTTACATGTTTTTATTCTTACATTTAACCTGCTAGTGTAGCACTTTAAGATTTTGCCCACAAATGTAAAGTGCTCTATAAATAAAATAAATTAGTATTATTATAAGATTCAGTACTGTGGACTAGGGATGAAGAAATTACTTTGCGACACCTGATGGCTGAAAGGTGAACTGCAGGTTGGATTTTAAAGTAAAAATTTGTGCATTCCTAACGGAATGCCACCAGTAATAGTAGCATAATTTTGCCTTTAGAAATGATAATATCTGTTTTCAAACATTGCTTAGCCCAAATGCATGGTACTTTTATCAGGGGATTAAATGTAGGATCGGCTTCACCTTACCTGTAATATAAGCTTGCTGGTGAGGATCAGTGATGCTAAGCAGAGAGGCACTCTGCTGTTTGCAGCTGGTTTCAGCCTGGAACCATGTCAGAGCTGACTGTGTGTTGAGTTGGTAAGATGCTCCTGTTGCTGTGTTTTTAGTCCAGGTTTCTTTGGCTGAGAAATATACAGGCAAAACCATGTAAATGTATCTAGAGAAGTCAATAGAACATATGGGTTCTTATTTAAATTCAGTGTTAGAGGTGTTGTTATGTGCAGTAAAATTGAGGGTGGGGGTCGTAAATCAAATGATACTTTACATGAATGTAAATCATTGTGCATTAAATCCCCTTTCTTGCTGGAGCACATTGAAAGTTTGGGTCTCAAAGGTTGTACTCACAGTTAGTTGGGCAGAAACCCCAAAGTTCATGGTCATATTTTGTTTCAACTGCACACCAGAGACGTTTTTCTGCTGAGTCAGTTGTAGTGCACTGTCTGTACCAATGATCTTTATAATAGAAGGGAAACATGCAGGGCCTACCGAACGCATTTCCTCCAATAGTGTAATATTCTAAATATTAAAAGACAAGAAAAAAGCAAATAATAGCTTGATTAGTTTTGAAAACAGCAATGCCTGTAGTAATTAACATGTTTAAGAATACTTGAGTGTATAGTGTTAAAATGCTGGTTTGATTAGTCCGTTTTTTGTTTTTTTTTTCACACCACTGGTTTCTGGAGTTACATAACAAACTCAAACTTCAGATTTGGAAGTATGTAATTTATATAATTATAATTCAATAATTTACCTTAAAATGTATATTATAAACATATAGTGCATGACTACGAGTTTGCTCTCCTAAGGTTACAGCTAGCTATCTCCTTAAAAAATATTATATAACCCAAACTTTTGAAATGTTATCTCTAAACCCATCTTAATCACTTCAGCAATTTTTCTAAAAACCCTATAAAGAATTAGATTATTGTAATCAGACAGCACAGTGTTGTACCTCTGTACGTTCTTGTGCAAGCACCACTGGATGTCCCTGAAATTGTGAGGTGGTTGTTGGGTCCTATTGTTTTGGAAAGAATTGCAGTGTTATCTGCAGTGAGCTGAATGTAAAGCTCTTGGCCTTTGAGAGCAAGCAAGGTTTCGTTCCTGCATTCCCACTTTTGGAGGTCACTGTTTTCATCACAATCATGGAGGCTTATTTCACTCCCCACAGTTTTTCCTTGGGATCCCAGGCACTTTGCCTTCCAGGTAACCATGAGACGGTCACCAGTCGTCCACTGTGTGTCAAAGCAAAAATCATGTTGTTTAACCAGGCAAAACCTGGTAGCCTTGTTCATTAGTTGAAAGGGTGAATCTGCAGAAAAACATTGAATGCAGAAATTATGTAGAACATTGTATGAACAGCTGCATATTATCTGAGTTGTTATTGATTTTATATTATACTGTACTGTATGAACATTGGTGCTGACAATTATTCACAGCAAAAACAGAGCATTTAGAAGCAACAGCTTTTAGAAATAAAATTAAAATCAGCTTAATATTTAAATGTAACAAATCTCCAAAAAAGGTAACAGGCAAAACACTGACATACATAACAGACACAACTGTGCCATATAAAGATAAGTATGGCCTGTGAGATGCGTGACACACGTATTAGTACAAATCGTACGCAGCTTAATATCAAACGTTGAAATACTGTACCATTAGAACCCAAACAGTGTAAGGCCTGGATAAGGAACACAACAGCTGCAAATGTTATCGCCATTTAATTCTTCTGAATGGTCCTTAATCCAAATGCTTTATGGATGCATTGTTTGCAGAGGGTATAAGAACTGTGGGAATAAATGTAGAAAAACGCTGTTTAAATACCCTACACACATTTTGACACATCATGCTGTCACAACATTTCTCTTAATTTTAATGAATCAGCGTACTGAATCATGCCATACATGTCAACACTTGGCATCAGATGAATAAGGCAGAAAAAGATAAATGTCACATATTATGCTAAATCCAGCCCAGAACAGTCAAGTGAAAAACCTCTAATTATAAAAGTAATTTACATAGTCTGCATTCAACATGACACTATGTTTGAAATTGTTGGCTGTTAGAACAAACACTGAAGGTCTCTTTTTACTCTCCAGGTCTTAGCATGTGGATGACACACTAAGAGTCTTGATGTCCCACAGTGATGGAAAATGTCCCAACACTGTGTGTACAGCTGTCTGTGCTACAACTATTTCCTGTCTGATGTTAGCTTCTATTTTTCTCCCAAGCACTATTGATACAGTAGAACACTTAGAGTAGAGTAGTACAGTAGAACAATATTTACAACCAGTTTGTTAAGAGCAGTAGTTTTGATTCCGGTAAAGTAGTATATTTCTGTAACCTCATTATAATTTAGCAACACAAACACCTGGAGTGTGTTTCACCCTAACATACTTTTTCTTTACTTTACTTGACAGACATGTTCTGATGCTTCATGTGAAAAAGAAACTTTAGTAAACAGTCAATCATCTGCTTGATAATCTCCAAAAAGCTCTGTCAAGCCCAAAATTTAAAAAGATACAGCTGTTATGTACGGTAGGGGCGGCTGTAGCTCAGTTGGTCGTCCACGGACCACAGGGTGAGTCGTTCGATCCCCTGAACTCATGGGATAAGTCGAAAGGACGAGAAAAAAAAAAAAAAAGCTGTTATGTACGGTGGCCCTGAAAGCTCAAAGCACTGTAATTTAAGAAAACACAAGCAAAAACAATGTCACCAATTAGACAACAGAGACGCAGCATTAACACAGACACAACACAACACAACCGAATTGAGAAAACCGCTGCAAAAAGAGAAAAACACCGAAAAATACTCCAGGACCTACTAAAAAGACTTTTTAGTGTCCCCTGAATCTGGTGTAGATAACTGTCGTAGCAATGTTTCCAGCATGAGTTACTGTACATAATTAATTTAGAAGTATTTGTAACTCTGACTACACATGTTCGAGTAATTATTACCTATTCCCTGTATATAGGACAGCACATCACCTCACCTACTCAGAGGGACCCCCACTGCTACATATCATGGGCACATGGCTATGTCTGGACTCACATCAGTACAGGTTTGAGTGTAGTAAAAAGTGCTTTTAAAAATGTTTTAATATTTGTTTAACACTTTTAACAACCTTCGTTAGTTAACTATCAGCTGTGCAGACAGTAGCAGAGTTTAGCGGAGCAGGCAGAGATGGGCTGGTCGAAACCGAGTGGATTAATTTCAAATCACCTTCTACCCCGAGTATTGGCTATTGGATATTAGTTGGATATTGTAGCTTTATGTGAGTTGTATCAGTAAAAGTGGTTACCTTAATGAAATAGAAGTGTATAAATATTTTTATAAATATCTTAACAAGTGCACAAGCGGAGAACACCGGCTAAGGCTTTTCTCGTGGTTTTCAAATCGTTTAGTTGCTGTCTGTGCTCGTGGGGGGAGCAGAGTACTGGATACAATATACACTGTGCACTGTCACTGAGCACTTCACATGCATCCATTTTCCAACAAATCAAGGATCCTCTACACTGTCTCTTAACGCATCTTGCCTAAAGGATGCAGACCTGCAACTTTTGACAGGCGCTATGCACTATGTTACTTTAATTTAAAACCCTTACCACAACCGCAAATTATGTGTCCTCCTATGATGTGAAGAGAGGAAATATCAATCCTAACTGCCATTTTAAGTTGATGGTCCTCTGGCATTTTGGAGAACAGAACATTAAGGCCATTCAAAATTGTGCTTGCCTGTGCATAGTGTTGTGCAACATTCACTAAAAAAAAAGTAATTTTGATGCTTATGCTCTATCATTTATTTTGTGTCTGTAAGTAAATGTGAGGTTTAGAGTTATGATATTAATTGGACATTAACTACCATTTGGTTATGCTTTAGTAAATGTTTGGCTTCATAATTTATTGGTCAGACACATCAGCAAACATAAACCAGTACAGTCGTGGTTAAAACAACTGGGGTCAAGGGTGCAATCGCAGTCAATAACAAGAAGGCACTCGGTTTTGGCAAACAAAATTATAAGATTAAAGGTCCTGATGAAAGCAACAGTTCCAGGAGCAAGAGGGGTTTCAGAAGGGTCAATTGACAGACAATCAAGTGACTGGTTGAGATGAAACTATACTTCTGTTTAATTGAACATTGATGGAAGGAGACAAGGAGACAGGAGACAGAATGGTTGTTAGTCACATTCAGCTAAATGAGATCCTGGTTATTGCATGGTTTTATGTAGATACACAATATTATCGTGACCATAAGTATTCATCAATAGTTGTACTCACAACTATTGATGAGTTTTACTCACTTCCTGTATGCCATTTACTGTAAAGTAAAGTTTGTGTGTTTCATCAGTTAACAGCAAATCATATCATTATCCTTGGAAGAATAGTGTAGAGTTTGCATTAAAGAAAGAGGAAGTGGTCTCTGTGAACATGGGAAACAAACTGTGAGCACACTGCTACTGCGTAAATGGTGTAACGGTTAGCAGATGAGTTGGCAGGACAAATAGGTTTATACAAAAAAAAAACTTGAGCAACAGGAATGTTAGTGTCTGGTAGTTCATGGAAGGGATTTAGCAGTTAAATATTTTGCTTCTGCCCGTGTCAGCACAATTTGTCTCAAAAATGAGCGTGCTTCTCTTAAATTGCTAATTAAAGTAGTATCGAAAGTAGCAAGAGGGCTAAGAGTACATTTAGAGGCAAGTCTCCATCTAAGTTGCTACTAGACACTGTCAAAGTTTATATTTTAATGGTCCAAAAAGTTTGCAAGAAATATATAAGTATTTCCCATGAGCCCAATGTTATGGGCTCATAATATTTATTGTTAGGTTAGGTTTCATCATTAACTGGCCAGCTGTTTTTTTGTCACTGTTTTTTTTTTTTTTTTTTTTTCATTTCAGTGCAAAACAATGTCTAAACAAACACTGTTTATGCTGTAGTGTTAAACGGTTAACTAGTACGCCACCATTGTTTTGTGGCTTATATTATCTATCACAAGGATTTTGACCAGTACTAAGTAATGTGCAGTGTAAGCGTTTTTACCCTTACACCTTACTTAAACAATGTTTCATTCTACATGAAATAAAAAACTATTTTGTCATGTGCCTCACTGTGCATGCTGTCCATTTGCAACTTTTGTAAGACAGTTTTTCTTTTTTGTAAAGTCTTTCAAACAGAATAACTTGTACCCCTTGGAAGTACAAGTTGAATTCAATTCAACTTTATTTATATAGCGCCAATTCACAACAAAGTCATCTCAAGGCACTTTAAAGAATAAAGTCAAAACTATAAAGATGTTTAGAGAGAACCCAACAATTTCCCCTTGAGCAAACCGTAGGCAACAGTGGAGAGGAAAAACTCCCTTTAACGGAAGAAACCTCCAGCAGAACCAGGCTCAGGGTGGGCGGCCATCTGCCTTCAGCGGTTGGGGTGGGTGGAAAGTGAAGAGAGAAAAGAAAAAGAGCAACAAAAGCAACAACAAAACATCAGGCAGGTTGGTAGGACCAGTAGCTGCAACCTGGAAAACACACAGCTTCAAAGCCCGGGGACACCTGCAGAAAGGGATAGAGACAGGGAGAAGGACAACTATGTTCGAGACACAAAGTTAATGTCATGCAGTGGTGACAAATGTGGGGTGAAATTAGAGGAGAGAGGGACAAGAGGAGTCTAAGACTATAGAAGCATGACTATCACTAACTATAAGCTTTATCAAAGAGGAAGGTTTTAAGCCTAGACTTAAAAGTAGCGAGGGTGTCTGCTTCCTGAATCTGAACTGGGAGCTGGTTCCACAGGAGAGGAACTTGATAGCTAAAGGCTCTGCCTCCCATATTACCTTTGGAAATTCTGGGAACCACAAGTAGGCCTGCATTCTGAGATCGAATTGGTCTACTCGGATGAGATGGTGCTATGAGGTCTTGTATATATGATGGAGCCTGACCAGTCAGAGCTTTATATGTTAGAAGCAGGGTATTAAATTCTATTCTAAATTTAATGGGAAGCCACTGGAGAGAAGCTAGTGAAGGTGAAATATGACCTATCTTGCTAATTCCAGTCAGCACTCTTGCTGCAGCATTTTGGATCAATTGCAGGCTTTTTAGTGAGTTACTGGTGCCTGAAAGTAGGGAATTACAGTAGTCCAACCTAGAAGTAACAAATGCATGGACCAACTTTTCGGCATCACTTTGAGACAGGATACTCGTAATTTTGCAAATGTTCCGTAGGTGGAATAAGGCTGTTCTAGACATTTGTTTTATATGTGAGGTAAAGGACAAATCCTGGTCAAAAATAACTCCAAGTTTGCTTGCAGTAGTACTGGAGGCCAGACTTATGCCTTCTAGAGTAACGATATGGTTGGACGTTTTGGGCCCAAATACTATGACTTCAGTGTTGTCTAAGAAAATGGTGGGACGTCCAGGCCTTTATGTCTTGTAGGCATGAATGAAGCTTGATTAACTGATTATTTTCATCTGGTTTCATAGATAGATATAGCTGGGTATCATCAGCATAGCAATGAAAATTTATGTAGTGTTTTCTAATAATATTGCCTAAAAGAGACATAAAGTAAAAAGTATTGGTCCTAACACAGAGCATGGTGGAACTCCATAGCTAACCTTTGTGTGCATGGAGGATTCATCATTAACATGAACAAATTGAAATCTATCAGATGGATAAGATTTAAACCAACCTAGTGCAGTTCCTTTAATCCCAATTTCATGTTCTAGTCTCTGTAATAAAATGTTATGATCAATGTTATCGAATGCAGCACTAAGATCTAACAGATCAAGTATAGTAAATAGTAAATGGTCACTTATATAGCGCTTTTATCCAAAGCGCTTTACAATGCTGATTCCCATTCACCCATTCACACACACACTCACACACCGATGGCGGTGGCTGTGGCTGCCATGCAAGGTGCTCACCTGACCCACTGAGAGCAACTTGGAGTTCAGTTTCTTTACCAAGGACACGTCAACATGTAGCCGGAAGCAGGGATCGAACCACTGACCCTGTGGTCCATGGACGACTGCCTTACCAACTGAGCTATGGCCACCCCAAAAATTATAGAGAGTCCATTATCTGATGCCGTGAGAAGATCGTTGGTGACTTTTACCAGTGCTGTTTCTGTACTATGATGAACTCTGAAAGTCTTCATACAAATTATTCCTGTGCAGGTGGACACATAACTGTTTTGTGACTACTTTTTCAAGGATTTTAGAAATAAAGGGGAGATTGGATATTGGTCTGTATTTGGCGAAAACACCTGGGTCAAGACAACGTTTTCTAGGTAGCGGCTTAATTACAGCTACCTTATAGGTCTGTGGTACATAGCCTGTTTCTAAAGATAGATTGACGATATCTAATACGAACACATCTATTAAGGGTAAAGCTTCCTTGAGCAGTTTAGTTGGAATAGATTCTAGCAGACAGGTTGTTGGTTTAGATGAGGTAATAATTGAAGTTAGCTCAGCCCTATTGATGATTCTAGCACTGTTGTACATGAAGATCTATCTGTAATATTTGGGGGGATTATCTGGTAAATTCTTTCTCTAGAGACACAATTTTATTCTTAAAGAAAGTCATGACGTCATTGCTGCTTAGAGTTAAGGGAATACTAGGCTCAATACAAGGTTGTTCTTGTTTTCTTCTATTAATCATGAATAATATGTTGTTCTGGCATCACGGAGAGCTTTTTTTGTCCTTGTACACTTGAGTCATTGAGACTGACATATTCTTCCTGCTGCAACCAAGTTTCAATAGGAGAAAATAAATCGAATTGATGATCGCTTTTTAAGTCATTTACTAACAGAGATTTAGAAGAGAGAGATCTGATATTTAATAATCCACATTTGAAAGTTTGGGGGTTTTGTTCTGTAAGAGGAGTAGTCTTAACTTCGTCTGCTGGACACCACCTACACAGCCAGCGGTTGAATGACGACATGCGGCTGTACATGTTGTCACTGGTCAGATTTGGCAGGGGTCCAGAGAAAACTACAGAGTCCGACATTGTTTTGGCAAAGTTACAAACCGATTCAACATTCATTTTAGTGACGTCATTAACTCCCGTGTGAATAATAATCTTTCTGTATTTACGTTTATCTTTAGCCAGGAGTTTTAAATATTATTCATCGTCGCCCGGTCTGGCCGCAGGAAGACATTTGACTATGGACACTAGAGTCTCTAACTTCACGTTTCTGACTATAGAGGTGCCAATTACCAGAGTTGGTTTCTCCGCAGGTGTGTCGCGGGAAAGGGGAAAATCAATTTGAAACATGAACCAGCCGGTGGTGAACCTTGGGCGTCTGTTTAGCATTAGATCTCTTACAAACCATCACCCAGCCAGACTGGCTTCCCGGTTGCTCGTGAACTGCCGGGGGACAGCTAACAGGGGCTATGCTAGACTGGCCCTCACCAGTTACCAGGGCCTCACTGGCTGGATTATTTTCGCTTCCAATTCCAATAGACTTATTAAAAATACCATTATCACTAAAGGAGGCAGAGGAAAAACTAAACATGAGACATACCGAGCAAGTGAGAGAAGGAGAGAGAGGGAGACAGAGAAGCCATTGCTAATGGTGAATGGTAATGACAGTTCAATCTTAAGCCTCTTTCAGACATGAACTGGAATTCTGACATTCTCCCTAACATGGTCAGGAGGTGGTGAATGTGTGAACACAAATGTCCAAGTGAAACATTGCCAACATTATCCAGACTTTATCCTTCAACCCCCCCAATTTAATGTCTGTATATTTTGCATGAGCTTGTGTGTGCAGTGTTGATGACGTTTCTATGGTAAATGGTCTGCACTTATATAGCGCTTTTCTCTTCTATTGGCCATCAAAGCGCTTTGCACTGCTTCTTATTCACCCATTTGCACTAACAGTCACACACATACTCACACACCGATGGGGGAGCAGCTGGCCAAAACTCACCGGGAGCAACTAATTTGGGGTTCAGTGTCATGTGACCTACCTTCCTGCACCACAGTCGCCCCACTGTTACCTGTTCTATAACTCGATTGGGGTTGTAGTCGAGTGATAGCACCTTCTTTTATAAGATGCATGTCTCCTTTGTGCTGTAAACAAAACACTGTTCCCCACAGCTTTTTACATGTAGTGCCTCCTGTGCGTTTGTCGAGCACTGAAATCACTTATAGAGCTTAAAGAGTAACTACATTTCATTTTTATGTCCTGTACACATAATTAAACAGAGTGATTTTATTGTAACTTACTGTACAGGAATCCCAGCAACTAGACTAGTTACATGTTTGAAGACACTTTATATTACGCAGCAATAGAAAGAATGCTGTGGAGTGAATTGATCTCTTCTGTTATTTAATATGAAATACAGTAACTGTCATGTAAATTATTTATTGTTCAGTGCCAAGTTTAAAGCTCATTGACAGGCATTGAGACATTTTTTAAGCATTTTAGTACAAGCAATAAACACCATGTGGTCGTAAGCATTACATCAATCAATTATATATTATACATTCAATTATAGATAAAAAAACATTCACTAAAAAATCTAATACTAATCATTCTCATCAAGACATCCTGGAGCCTGAATTGTTCTGTTCCATGAGGTTAGACATTGCCAACTCCATTGAAACTCACACTTAATGACATATTGTTAAATAACCGAACATAGAATGTAACAAAACAAACAGTTACACAAATGAAGCATCAAACTGTAACACATCAGTATACAATACAGTATTTAACCTAAATGATTCTGCCATTTTATAAATCACAGAGTTATAATAGGCTCAGGGTTTTCTATCTCAGCATTCTCTATTAGTTTATTGGTGTCCACCACATCGGGCTGGGATTGTTGACCACCGAAGTAGAGTGGATTGTCAAAGGTGGGTAAGGGACGAGGGGACTTCTTGTAGATGAAGACTGCAACAGCTATCAGTGCAGAAGTGATAGTAATAACTAACACAACTACCAGAGTTGTATGAGCACGACTACCAGGGCTCTTTGTCGGATTAACATCAGGATCTGCACAGAATCAAGATTTTGATCAGACAAAAGAATTATAGTCAAATGCTTTCAAATATATGTATATATAAATAGCTCAAGTTTTTATTTTTTGTAGTTTTCAATAACTCGACCTACTGCATTACAGTTAACTGTTTTTATTATTATTAAACATATTAATATTCAACACAATTTATGGATAAACAAAGACAAAACTTACCAAGAATTTTTTCTGGCTGTGTCACTGGAAGGAAAGCAGGGAAACATAATCAGATTCTACAAATAGTCTTTATTAAACCAAAACCGAATTTTTTTCATTTCCAAGTCTATTTTTGTATCACCACTTTCAAAAGGAAAAAAAAAATCATTTTATCTAGGCCTGTTGAAGATGTTTATAGAATGAGATAGAATGAACTGTTAAAATAGTTTTGTGAGGTATTGAAATTATGTTTATGCTTTTGAAATATGCTAATCCGAGCATATTTCAAAAAATCAATATTGGCCAAAATATTGCTGATCGAATTCCAATCTCTATGTTTCAATGTCCTGCACTTGAGCAGATTAAAACTCACTCTCTGTGGTTAGTGAATGCCTCTTCACAGTCTCGCAGTCGCTGCTTTTTTTAATGTTGAGTTGTCCAACAAAGGCAAGTGTGAGGCCCATGAGAGAAAATACATCATTTCTGGGATTTGTTTTTGATACTTTCAATTTCTTTGGTCAAAAATGAATTTTCACTATCTGGTGGAGTATTAGGGTCACACTAAAACCTACTAAATATGAAAAACAGAAGCTATTGATAACGTGGATGGCAAATGTGGGCTTCTCTGTACATACGCCTATTTTCCCAGTTATTCTTTCATTCATATCAGTAATTTAAGATCCAATTTTTTTTTTTACTTTTTAAACTAAGTACATTCTAAAAATAGTGTGTCACATTTCCTCCCTGAAAATCAAAACAAAAACACATAAAAATAAAGTGCTCACGTGTTGTAGCTTGACATGCTGAAAAGTTTTGACAAAGAGCTGCAATGTTAGCCCCCCCC
The DNA here is from genome assembly GCF_033026475.1 of Channa argus. NCBI lineage: Eukaryota > Metazoa > Chordata > Actinopteri > Anabantiformes > Channidae > Channa > Channa argus. The sequence continues at coordinate 17,254,321 of NC_090210.1, forward strand.
CCACCTCCCTGCTGCAAGCATGTTTGGGCAATAACAAATAGCTACGCGTCTGACCCACTCTCTCAATTTACCTACAATTTTTTAGAGGTAATCTAAGGCTGGATATATAAGTTGAAGTAGATGATACATTAATAGAAATGATCAGGTAGGATCATAATGATACAGATGACATGCTATTATTTTCATTAACTATTGTGACCGCCTTGTTAAATATCCCCTTAAGTAAAAGTTTTATTTTATTAAAAAGAGTCTTGATCTTATGCCGTCCAGAAGATTTTACAGTATATTTACTTTACATGGATATGATGTTCGTACCTTTGGGTGTTTTGCAGATGTAAGCTCTGTCATGCCATCTTCGACCTGTCCTCCAAAACCCATCTGAGGTTCCGATCTCTCCATAGTCATACTCAGGCTCTTCTGGACCCCAGTTAGTGTATTCCATGACTGTTTTATCCAACCACTTCCACGTCCCTGTAGAGCAATCAGGAAATTATTGTATTGCTGTTTTCCCTTTAATAGTTTTCCCAGTAAACCTGTGATTTGCCCAAATGGCGGCAGTGACAGTTCTGTCAAGGTGTGAAAGTAAATAAGGAATCAAAAATAAAAAGGCAGCCTCTAGTAAACAAAAATGTAAACATTTTTAAAAATTTTAATTCTATTCATTTTCATGAGCAGGAAAGAAATGATTATTGTTGTTATAATACCTTTATGAGTTTTATACAGGCCGACCCAGAAAGAGCTGTGGGCATCTTGAAATACTTCGATATTGCTTTTGATGAATTGTTGCTCAGAAGGATTTTCAATGCTAGCAAGGGTTCCACCTTCACCCCCCCCCCCCCCCCCCCAAAAAAAAAAAAAAAAAAAAAAAATCAATTAGTCTGGTTATAGGTTTTACAAAATACTATACATCTATGCTGGTTTCTTCGAAATTGCTGAACAGTTTTCTCTAAATGCAGTGTCTCTTACCATGCCTCACACAGCTACTAGCAGCATCTGCCCATTCAATTTCCTCTGTTACAAACAAAAAACAGTGACCGTGAAATGGAAGCCAGGAGTAACTCTGGTGATACTCCTCATTAGTGTCATCAGGGCAAACTCCAGGGAAACTGACTGACTCTGTCGGTGCCACATCTGCAAGGGACATAGACAGAAATAGGTAATGGCAATATTTCTTACTGTGAAATTTAGTGCAGTAATAAAATGTTTATATGTTACATCATTGTCATAACTACAGTAGTTGTGATGCATTTGATGTATTTCTTTAATTTTGTAATCAAAACTTCAACATATATAAAGTGGCTATAAAGTATCATATAACATTAGAGTATGGCAATGTTTACTGAATTCAGTAAAGCAATATTGATGCAATATCGATTTTTTTTTTTTTAGTGACCTCTGCATCAGACATGTTGGATCCAAACACCTCAAACTTGACTCATCAGTCCACAAGACTTTGTTCCAGTTATCTAACGTCCACTGTTTTGGCACAGTTTTCTTACAATTTGCTAAACCTTAGTAGGATTTTATTCTTGGCAGCTCTGTCAATGAGGCCAGTGGTCAATTTAGTAATATATAATTAGTAATATATAGATATGGGAAGTTTTAAGTATACTCTATAGGCATTTAGAGTATATCATCTAAACCTATAGATGTGAACACATTTTTGTGGAGCCAATGGTTTTATCTTGCCTGGTAATGATCGTACCTGTAGACTGCATACAAACACTGTTCATGGTCTGATTGCAAAGAGCAGTCCTCCATTTTCCATCAGTATCCATGTATACACAAGGCTTGGCACTACTTGGTTCACCTTCAGCCCAGTTCGCAGAGTTCAGGTGCCACCCATCAATATATCTAAAATACCCTTCAGTCTGAAAACAAAAATTGATCATGCAGCCATGTTAAAATATATACATACATTTCTGCTAAAATTAAAGTTTTTTAATGTGGCTTGTACACTTTGTCATGAAGAAAGATTAAGCCACTGCAAATATTTTGTGAAACATTTTGTAATATGTGACTTACAGTATAACTAAATGACAGAGATTTTTTATTTTTTTTAATGTTACTTCCCTTAAATGTTTGACCTTCACTGCGCAGAATATATGCGAGAGAGTAATATTGTTCTTAAAACCAGACGTGGCTGGATTGGCTCTTTAGTGTTAAACTTTTGGGACTAGCCTGTAGGAGTTTGTCGGCTACACTACTTTGATTTCAGATGATTGCAGCCTTGTACCTTCTCTTTGTTCAGTCCAATCCACAGAGGAGCTTTGAGATTCATAGCCATCAGCTCAACATAGGCCCGCGTCCACTCATTTCTAAGGCTGGCCAGGTTGGCTTTATCACCTTTACAATGTTTCAGTGCATCATCCCATGTCAGATTTTGACTGACCACCTTGATGCTGTCATTTCCCAATGATTCATAGATGCTAGGAATTTCTGGGTCTGGTTGAGCCTTGATATTTGGGTCTGTTGAGAACAAGATACAAATCGAATTAGGTTTTTTTATTATATTATTATTGATATCAAAGGAAATGTAATTTAATTTTGCACATTTTATGCCATTGTTTAAAAATATTTGATATCATGTTTTGCATGTACCTAGACCATTCTTCTATCTATTGACTTTTGTACAGGACCCGAGATTAGGCCTTTATTTTAAGAATAAAAATTATACAATTCCTTTATAAACCTCAATTTTTAAAATAAGATTAACTCACCAGGATTTCGAAGACATACAAATCCATTGGTGTCATTGCAAGACCTAATCATCCATTTACCAATCACAAGGTTATGATTGCTCAACATCACAACACACTCCTCCTGGTGAAGGCAGGAGGAGAGATTAGCCTTTCAAAACTGTTCCGCTGTGACAGTACTGTTCAAAATTAATATGACTTTCGTCTGCTTTACATCATGACAAAACTTAGCAGACATGGCATGTTATTTGAAAAGCACTGTTGGAAATGTTACCTCATTCCACTGTTGATAAAAGCTTCCGGGACGTCGTTGATTTTTCTAAAGAGCAGAGAGAGATTTTTAAACTGAAAATAGTAACAGTATAATAGTAAGACACCTATACACCTATTTTCCCAGTTATCAGTAATTTAAGATCTACATTTTTTATTTTTTTACTTTTTAAACTTGACAATTTTACCTCTAGTATTTCGACTAAGTACATTCTAAAAATAGTGTGTCACATTTCATCCCTACACATCAAAACAAAACAAAAACACATAAAAGTAAAAGCAGTTTAACTGTTCTCACGGTGCAGCAAAATCTCCTAATTTACCTTTAACATGACTACATTTACATTACATTTTTACTTTGTTTACTTACAGAATAACCCCAGTTACTGTATCGCCTTGGTTTTCCATCAGTCCAGAAAAATCCATCTTGTCTTAAACTGTTCAAACCAATCCACAGATCCGTAGTTGCCAGTTCAGCCATTTTGGTGATAAGAAATGCTGAAGATATCAAAAGTTATTTTTAGGGTGTTTCAATGCCGGCAAACTGTTCAAAAATATTTCCAAAGGTTCTATGAGGTTTACGCTCAGCTTTACAACATGTTAATCATTGTAGGCAACGTGCAAGATAAACAAAATTGCAAGCGGCCCATTTGCAAGTTTTAAAATGTTTTCAGTCTTATTATCATTGTGAAAGGTTTATGGAAAGACAGTTGAACAGACCTTGTACACGTCTTGTGGGAATTGAGACCAAATTGCCTCCCTTGTTAATGCATTGTCTCCTTGCTTCTTCCCAGGTGACTCTCTTGGTATCGAAATTGTAACACTGCAGATAAGAAATAATATATAAATTGTTTTAATCTACGAGTGCTCTGCACTTCTATAGTGCTTTTCCACCTTTCTACTGCTTCTCACTTACCCGTTTTTGCTCACAATCCCTATTGCTATGCAGCTGGCCTGCACCAACTGTGAGCAACTAATTTGGGGTTCACTGTCTTGCTCAAGGACATGTCAACATGTAAATCTAATCAACAACTCCGGGATTGGTGGACAACTGTCCTACCTTCTGCACCACATCCTGGAATTGTATTAGAAGTTTAATAAAATATCAATAAAAGATAATTAAATTGTTTAAAAAGCATTTAAAACTCCTTTTTGAGTTTTGTAAATAGTGCTTAAAAAACATCTAATGTGAAAAATGAGAAATTTACTTGCCATGTGCATTAATGCACCCCCATACCACGGATGCTGGCATTTAAATTGTGTGCTGATAACAAGTCAGATAGTCCCTCTCCCTCATTTCACAATGTAATTCAAATTTTGACATATCCTACCACAAGACAGTTTTTCGCATCATGTCTGTGCTTTTAAAATAAGTTCAAGCTCACAAAAGGCAGTTCCATTTCTTAAATGTCTTGTTTGAGCTGTATTTTATAAGGTTTGCATTTGTGGGTGCATCAATGATTCATTTTTGCTGAGTATGTTTTTTAAAGATCCCCTGAAGTCCATGAAGTAATTTCCACTTCTGTATTCTGGTCTGCGATTAATGCAGTGCTGCTCAGGTCCAGGATTCCCCGGATTCTCTGAATATTTGAATTTTGTGCAGATGACTAATTCCTCAAATTATTTCCAATTTTACTTGAGAAAAATTATATTAAGGCTTTGACTTTGCTTTTCCTTCTTTTTACAATAATGAACCTTACTTCCTATAAGACATAGCAAAAAGCACTATATAAGCAGATCATTTACAAAAAGACTCAACATTTCTGGGATGCTCTTTTTATAATTAATTACTGGCCTGTTGTCAATTAATCTCATTAGTTGTAAGATAAGCCAAGTGTTTCTTTTAGTACTACCAAACTTTTCCAGTCTTTTGTTGCCCCTATAAACTAGTTTTTAATTATTTTGAAATTAAATGCAGTTTTTCAGTGTCAACATTTAATATGTTGTCTTTGTACTGTTTACAATCAAATATAGATTTCAAATGATTTACAAATTATTCCCTTCTCTTTTACTACATCTAAAACTCTTCTTAAAATTAGTTTTTTTTTTTCATATCCAATGTAAAATAATCTTTCTAAAAAGATTACTACATTAAGTATAATTTGATAATGGAGGAAAGAGTACATTCAGAGTTCAAAGCGTAGATTAACTGGATTTGGGGACATTGAAGAAACTTTGTAGAATATCCTGCAAGGTTCAGTAACTAGTGATTTTCCATGAAGTTACTGTAACAGGATCCAGGATGTAAATAAATATTGAAGTTATGATGCTTAGCTGAAGACAGACCCATGACTCTTCAGGGAATTCAGAGACTGTGCTTTACTATATAAAGACCTGCCACAGTGGACAAACCCATCTGGGTTATCCCCAACAGGAAACCCTGGATGACAAACGAAGTCCAGGCTCTGATTAGGGCTCGTAATTTGGCTTTCAGAGCAGGTGACAGCGCAATGTCAGGGCCGACCTGAAAAGATGCATCCAACCTGCCAAGGAGACCTACAGGAGGAAGATGAAGGGCCATTCACTGAAAACGATCCATAGCAGATGTGGAAGGCCATACAGGCCCCAACCAGGGCCAGGGCCCAACAAACGAAATGGTCGGAAACAGCACGCTGGCTGAGGAGCTAAATAGCTATTTTGCACACTTTGAGAGACACCTGCAAACACCACCCCATGACAACTATTACATTGCACCTCTCTCTCTCCAACAGCACGAGGTGAGAAAAATGTTGAGGGCAGTGAATCCCACGAAAGCTCCAGGACTTGACAGTATCCCCGGTGCAGTGGTTTAAGTATGTGCAGACCAGCTGGCAGGGACCTCACCAAGTTGTTCAATCTCTCCCTGACATATGCCATTGTCCCACAATGCCTGAAGGCCACTACAACTATTCCCATTGCAAAAAACCAAACATTTAGAGTCTTAATGACTACAGACCCACACAACTAATCTCTCAGCACATTAGGGATTGTCTTCCGCCCACCGAGAGGGTGATAAACACACCTCAAAAAAATCACTGGTTTCTCTCCCTGGTCACCACAGGAGATCCTCCACATCCGGGGCATCACTTGTTTGACCTGTTGCTGGATGGCACTTCAGGTCAATAAAGTCCCACACCACCAGTCTAATAAACATTTACTTCCCCAGGGCTATTCTGATTACATACAATCACTGAGCACATAAAATATACAATCTTTACACCATAAGTAATGTCATCACTGCACAACCCTAAGGTGGAACTTCAGGTGCAATTTTGTATTTTTTTATTTTTAAAACTGTTTTATTATTCTGGTATTATATTTTAGTGCACTGTTGTTTGAGAAGAGCAACCACAGGTTCGTTATACTTTTTATGTGCAATGACAATAAAGCCTATTCTATTCTAACATTTGATCTGTTAGACATTAGCAAATGTTTGAATGTGGCCAGTACCATCACAGTTTTAGTGCAGAGCAGCGATTTTTTTAATAATGTGCAAAACATGATGAGTGAGGAGGAGAGGAGCAGAATTTTTTTTGCAGCAGGTGTTTACCAATTTGATGATGAAAGGTTAGTACAAAGTTTGCAGAGGCTACTTCCTGAGCAGCTAGGGAGTGTGTTTTGTAGTTGTGTGTGTGTGTAAGAGGGAGTGTGAGAAAGAATGTGTTGCAGAGAGACACAAATAGTGATCAGCTGACCCTATATTGTGTGGATGCAGCCTTATTTTCTGACCTTTTAAGCGTGAAGAACAATATGCTAGCATGTTAAAAGCAGGAGGTCTGTGAGATCTGGCCCGCTGGTCTAGATGTTATTGTGGAAATAGAAGCTGGGATCTTTTTTTGATAAAGTATCTGCTTTATGATTGTGGAGACGATATGAGTGTAAAGAAACGGTGGTATGGTTTATGAATTCTGAATTATTCTGATGCTTCAGTCTAGGAAATTAAGCAGAAACTAAGAAAGTGTAGATTAAAACTAATAGATTATCTACATTTTACTTAAATACAAATGTAAAACTACTCCACTATCTCACTTTGGTGGAGGTGACGCGTGGTGAATCCATGATGATACATCAGCAGGTATAAGTTAATAATATTATTTTTCCAAACCACATTATATTTTCAAAATAAAACCCCAAGGTGGTGTAAATGTTATTGAAGCAAACTAATTATCAGAATTTGTTTTTGTAGATATTATGGAAGGAAAGATTTCAAGTGTAATTGTTAGTAGGTTTAAAATATCTCACTGAACACTAAAATTATATTAATCAGTCACAATTCTCTTGGTTCCCTGTGTAACAAAAATAATGTTCCAAATATTATTATGTATATTGTTATAATACTTCGATGCAGAAAGAGGTTTGGATAAAGTATGTTTAATACTTCCAATGCTGAACTCATCTTTCTGACTGTTTGTAGCAGGATCACATATGTACATAGATGAATGGCGCTCAACCTGTTTTCTGATAGATAGCACCAGCAGCTACAAACCTGCTCTGAGACTTGACACTGATACACTGTCCAACACTACCACTAAGTTAAACTATAAAAAAAAACTTTTGTGTTTTTTTAAATTATAAATTTATTCAGTCCCATGGTTTCTTCTATTAAAAAAAAAAGCCACTGTATATAAAATACTTCAGGTCAGACCAGGTCAGACCAGTCCCATTGACAAAAATGACTAAAAGTTTCAGATCTGGCATTTAAAGAATTTCAGAGAAGCAGTGATTTCTGACCTTTGAGTCAAATTTTGTCCACCTAGGTGGGCAGCCACCTTTAGGAGGAACCGTGGGGGCTGCAGTTGTATTGGTGATTGGTGAGCGTCCCCGTTTACAAATGGAGTAGTGCTCTTGACCACAATTACATGTACGCCAGAAGCCTGGAAGTACAGCAGAGATGCATTCTTTTATGCTTAGTTACTCATTCTTCATATTATGATACATAGCATTATTCTGATTACTTACCCATATAATACGTCATAACAACGCAGTTCTCATCAAAGTTATCAGAATTTGGCTGATTTTCATCCCATCTTTGCAGCCCTACTGGAGAATCATCCATCCACCTTGAATCAAACAAAATGAAGTTAATTATTATTTGTAATCATGTAAACACAATTTGATAATGATGATTTTATTAATCTGCTTGCTCGCATTTTGTATGGTAAATAAACATGGGGCAGGTAAAAATGACTTGCCAGTTACCAAGATTCAACATTTAGCTTTTTAGACCTCTTGCTCTTTGGGCAAGTTGCTGAGATGTTTTGGATGCCTGAAACCCAAACTTACTTGTCCAAAATAGAAAATGTAGGCCTATTTAAAGACAAATAAAGACATTTTAAAAAATTACATCTAAATTAAATTAAATCTATATTGTGACGTGGTGAATTTAAAGAGGCAATTTTACCTGGTAAAAATACATCTTACATAAAACAATGTGCTCATTTATTTGCAGATTACAGAGCAAAACGCAGATGGTCCCTTATTTACAGGCGCAGAGATAACTGCAGGTAGCGCCTGTGTTTTGGATGTTTTTGTTTTCTTTGACTTTAAATTTGTAGCCTACTGGTAAAACTTGACTTTACCAGTTTTACCAGTCACAGTAATTTCAGCCACATGGTAAAAACACTAATATCGCAGATTTTATGGATGTAGGATATGTGTGTAGTAGGGCTTGTTTCATTGATGGTCAGAAACCCTACTACACACATAACCTACATCCATAAAATCTGCGATCTCTGGTTGACCTGAAACCAGATCATAAACAATTTAGGATCGAACATGCTTGTGTGCAGCTCTACATTGATCTACGGTTTTAATCGATTTACGGTGGGTGAAACATAAAGAAGTGTTTAGCAAACACTGCAGGCCATCTTTTTTTTTTTCCACGTGTCTGAATTGGCAACTACAAATTACACTTGCGTTATCATAGAGTGTATTTGCCCCGGGCAAGCAGGCAATCAAGTGTTACAGTCAAGCCCTGATAATCTTCTGATTATTACCAAGTTTGCATAAAAATTTTACTTTTTGATGTCTCAGTCTTTTAGACGCCATAATATGACTAAGTTAGGGTTGACTTTTTCAAAGACTGATTATTATTTAATTTGATCTACTGTACGGTAACAATCCAAATTAACGTCAGCAGCCTTCTGCAGCTTATTTGCTCATGGTGGAATCGCTAAGATGGGCCACTTTTTAGCGAGGGATTCACTTAGGTGAAAACTCACTTTGACTTGGAAATAAATCACATTACTAAAGCTAATCAGGTTTTGTCATTGTAGCTTAAAACCTTTATAACTTTGAAAATAGTACTTGGTATGAATTTTCTTCATCTTTCTTAATACCAACGGTTAACTGCATTACATGTTATTGTGTTTACTGACACTTACCAAATCGATCTATCAAGATCCACTGACAAACCTAAATAATAGGACCCATAGCTTCTGGAAACCTGTGACAGTAAATACACAAATACATGCAATCTTTAAGACCTGCTTTTATAGATAGGAAAATTTATTCATTGTGTGCCAAATTTGTGCTAACAGTTCAGCAAACAAAAATTTACCTACTGTACCTGTTTCCATAAGAAGACATTTTCATCTTTGCTACTGATAGATATCAAGTCCCCGTGCCTCTGCTGACAGAAATGACGAGCATCCTCTGCAGCCATTGATATGCTGTTAATAAAATACTGATTGCCTTTCCACTCAATCCAGCCATCTGAAGTGGTGTTAAACTCTGCAATGATTTTAGAAACATATTCATATGTTGGGTTTTAACAACACCAACACTATTTTCATTGGTAGTGTTTTCTAGAAATCTGGATCACCTGCTATGAACAGCAATATATAAAAACATTTGAGTGCAAGGATTTTTCTTTACTGTTTCACTGTTTATGATTGTGTATTGCCTGGGCATTTTAAAGTCATTTTAAAAAGCTGTTATTAGCTCAATATATTTGAGCACAATATTTACAAGTATGAACAGGAAAAGTTATGAAAAATATTTGCAAATTATGGTGCATTTATTTTGGTAATTGAATAATATGTTTAAGTTGCCTTATTTCTTAAAGCAAACTTTTGTGTCCAACATTTACTGACTCTAGTTTACCAAACATGGCCTAGTAAATTGAGTATATTTGTGTGTTAGACTCTAACTTGGGCTCTGGAAAATTAGATAACATTTTTCAATGTTTTATGACATTTATTGGGCAAAATAATTACAAAATGACAATGAGTTGATTATGAAAATAATTGTTAGTTGCAGCTCTTCTGAACAGTCAATTATAAGAGCTTCGTGATCACTTTAGCTTAAAAATATGTAGTGTTTTAAACTTCTGTCACCCTTGGTGTGTGCAATATTAACTTACCCACTGCAGTATTATTTGGAGGTAGTTTTGGAGTCATTCCTATAAGTAAACAAAAGTTAATTCCAAAGAAAGTTAGCACAGCAAACTAGTGTGCTATTTAAAAAAACACCACAGTGTTTGAAATAACAGGTGCAGCATATAGAAAATATTACACAATAATGATGCATTTTGGTAATTCTTCTAACAAGTCATAATTCCGTCAAATCTAGCTCCCTTATCCTGAAGTCTGTGGTTTTTGGTTAAAGGATTTTCACGTTTTATTCTCTGACATTATTTCTATTTAGATTTGTTTGCCTTAAATCCACCTTTGCAGCCTGAGTATTTTTATAGTGAAAATTGCTAGGTCACTCAGGCGAAGTGGTGATAATGTAATGCCATCAAGGTGTAGTTTGAATGGCCTAACGGTAACTTTATACATTTGGAGATTGTATTTATGCTTCATGAAATGCTTAAAGTTGTGTTTATTTGTAAGGATGATCTTGCTTAGAAAAGATTTAAGTATCAAAAACTTCTGTTCGTCACAGCGCTTATGTTCTGCAGTAATACAAGCCAATAAAAAAAAAAAAAACCTCATTAGGTTTTTGTCGAGGAAACAAGGACAATGCCAGCTTTGTTTTGGCCTACAAAAATATGTCATCCCTATCTCACTGCCTTTTCTCTCACTCTAACTAAGCAATATAGCCAGTGGATGGATAGATAGCAATTTTCTGTATCTTGGATTTATTACAAAGCGGAAGCTTCGTAAGCATGAAAAATGTGAACGTTCTTTCTCTCTTTCCATAGTACTTGAAATAATTTATCTTCAGAAAGAGTAAAAGATTCAGAACACACTTATCGTACGTACCTGCACGGATCTGACATATCCAGTCATTGTAGCTTTCACAGTTTGCATCATTCCAGGACCCAGAGTTATCATAGTAATACATGATGAATTCAGTACAAGATTCATCATTATTAAAGTTATTTGGTTCTCCTTCCTGCCAGTGCTGGAAGTTTACCTGTTGAAATAAAGAAAATAAAAAAGAACTAACATATATATATATATATATATATACACACACTTTACAAAACATGATTGAACTGCTATGGTTATCAAATTACTTATAAAAGGTAAAAAACACTAACCGGAGAGCCATCACTCCATACATAACCAGTGTTTGGATCAGCGATATGAAGTCCAATCCAGGCTTTTCCATGGCTGCAGTTAAAAAAAGGCGTAGAAGTTTGACCATCAGGGTGGAAGGGGCCATTGTATTGAAAGCAACTGTGACATTCAATGCTGGAGTGCTTTTCAAACTACTATTTCCATGTTGACCTTTAAGTTTAAAATGATTGTATTATTATTATTATAAAAATTCATACTGTGCGATGTTAAGTTCAGTACTACTGTGGATGCTGAGCAGATCTCCTCCGATGGCTCTGCAGTAATCCCTTGCTTCAAACCAGGTCTTCTCATCTGAACGAGGCCCTGTAAAAAACTTGAGGACAAGACAAGAATAGTGTGCCAGATTAAAGTGCATCAGATACTATGTTATGTAGCAAAGAATTAAGAAAAAGAGTTGTGATCGGTTATCAACTAAAAAAGATCTTCTTTTGGCAATTTTATACGGCAGTTGTGAATACAATATTGACACATCGTGATGTTTTAGGTTGATAAGGAAAAATTGTTAGCAAGCTGCTTATTAACACTTTTCCAATATTGTCTTTCATTTATCTTCTAAATGCCCCACTGTCTGTGAGGTATTGCAGTAGTGAACAAAGTGTATTCACTGAAAACAGCAGCCTGATACTGTTGTAAACAATGTTGTGAGAGCAGTGAGAGTGAAAGTCACTGTCAGCCAGAAGCGCTGAAAGTCACTATTAAGTTCCGTGAAGCCAAGGTGAGCTACAGAGTCGCGTGATCATCCCTTGTGCCTTTATTACTATGTGACTTACTTGACATTGTCATGTTCTTTTTTTCATGTTATTTTATATGTTGTACAATCAATCAAACTGACCTGATTTTGTATATGCACACACATTTTGCAATGAGTATGCATACATACACAGCACACCCATGCCTTCATCATCATCATTGCCAAGACCATTGATTTAGTACTGATATTTTTCCATTGTTGGCATGTTTACTGCAGTAGCTGGTAATGTGTAGTATGTGATGGTGATTGTTGTAGGACACCAGCCGGTTTAAGTGCTCCATGATTTGTTTGTAACTGCAACATTTTAATTGGATTTAGCTGAGGTTGACCGCTGGCTGTACCTTGGCGCAGACGTTTCTTATTCCTACTCGGGTCCAGCCCTCAGCACACGTTATTGGAGTTTGTGTCGGAGGTGGAACAGTTGGACTTGCGTCACTCGCTAGGTGTTTGCAGATGTATTTCTCCTTATTGGTGCAGGGCAGCACATCCCAGAGTCCAGCCAATATCCCGGTTGTCATGGCAACACAGCCCTGTTGGTATCCTGGAATTGTTCGGGGGAAATAAAGACAAAATATTAATTGTAGTGCAGATGTTTATACCTGTAATATAAAGATAATAGTCCGTACCTGGCATTTCAGCATTCCAGTGAGTAAACTTTACTAAGTCTGTGTTGGTCCACTTAAACTGATCAATGTCTTTCTGGTTTGACAGTCCAAGCCAGAAGTGTTTCTCTGGTCTCAAACCCACCAAGCTGACAAGGAATGCATTATCCACCCTGGGAATATTTACACAAGTTCATAGATTTAATGTCTAATTAGAGATACACTTCAGAGTTGCTAGTGTTAACATCAGCATCTTGTTGACTTACCCGTTGGAAACATCAGCTAAGTAAGAGGCTGAGCTCTTGCAGTCTTCTTTAGCTTCATCAAAACTTTTTGTCTCTGTTCCAACAAAATAGCAGTAAGAACCGTGTCTTTTCCAACCCTGTAGGGAATTAACCACTGATTAAAATGAAGGAGTGTTTTTAAAATGCTGTCATTTATTATTATTATTATTACTGCTACTTTTTTAGATTTGCATCAGATGCAAACTCTATAATGCATGGATCTACTGAACACAAGATGAGCTGGGTCCAAAGTTTATTTCTGTGTTTTAACAGCTTCTCATCACCGCCCAGTACTTTGTCTATACATTACACTTAAACTTTACTTACAGCTTTGCAACCTATGTTTGTATGCACTTCCTCCCCAGTGCTTTCTATGTCACTCTGCTTCATACAGATGAAGCCGTGTTTCTCGTCACATGAGCGATCTGCCCAATTCCCATTCTGAAAGAAAAAAGCATCATGCGACACTTAGACAAAGTAGACATTGTAGATGATGTACTGGATAGTCTATACCAGGGTTCACCAACCTTTTTGAAACTGAGAGATACTTCTTTGGTACCGACTAATGCGAAGGGCTACTAGTTTAATACGCACTTTTGAAATAACAACTTTGCTTTGCTTTCCGTTAAATATATGATATTATTAATAATTAATTAAATTAAGGATATTCATCTATGTGAAGACACGGATCATGTTAATGATTTCTCACAATAACTATCAAATGTGATTTAAAAAAGAATATCAACAAAAAAATTAGATGCACGGGCACCATGTTGGTGACCCCTGGTCTATACATACTTACACCTCAATCATTAATGATTTTGATGAATAATTGAATAAAAGGAAAACTCCACATCTTCAACTTCTTTTTTCATTTTATGTTATTGAATTGTTGACTATTGTTGGCCTTGTTATTCTTGGCTTGTTTTGTAATGGCCCAAAATTGATCATAAACCATATTTAAACGAGTTCCTTTTCTCTGTGGTCAGAACCAATCAGAAATTAATTCTTATTTACCAGTAATTTGGAAATTAAAAAAAAAAAAAACTTATTGATACAGCAAGATTTCTGAAGTTGCTGATTTGCACAAGTGATTGTCAAATCTCAGCATGTAAATGTTAAATGAATAATGCACATATATGTTATAATTCATGTATAGTAGTATAATTCATGTATGTATAGTTTTCTTGTATCTTTTAGTTAGTAAAGTAATTCATATATATATATATATATATATATATATATATATATATATATATATATATATATATATATATATATATATATATATATATATATATATATGATTGGATACAATCGTGATAGCGGACACATTGATATATAAAACATCCAGATGCACATAAAAGAGACTTTAGTGGACATATAGTGGTCTTTACCTCCCCCCTTATGAGAACACAGTCTTCTGTATCAGTGGACACAGTGGGTTTCCCAAACTCCCAGCTGGTGAAGCTAACAGTAGAGTGGTCACTCCAGTCAAACAGACCCTCTGTCCTTCTGTCATTCAGTCCAATCCAAAGCTCATCAGAGGGTCCTGGAGAGGGGATAATTAAACGTGTACTATAAACCAGTGGCTGAGATTTCAGTTCTAACCTCCCCTTTACTCTGAAATATGCTCATGTATGGGTACTATGTATGCACTGGTAAACATGGACATCAATAAATATACCACCATTGATTCTATTTAATTCACTATGGAGAAACATATTATTAGTATAACAGACAAGAAAATGGTTTATGGTCCGCACTTATAAACCGCTTTTACATTACATTTCATTGTTAGTTATTATTATGGACAGTCCAGGACAACGCAAACAACAACCTTTCTACTTTATCGGTACCTAAAGTGCTTCTCATTCGCCCATTTACACTCACAGTCTCTCTCACACATTGTCGTTGTCGTTTTCTCAAAGACACTTTGATATGTGACAGCAGGACAGCAATTCTGGGATTGGTGGATGACTGCTCTACATCCTGAGCCACTGTCAAGCTTGTACACATTTGTGCTGTAGTTTCCCATCTTCCATTTATATTTACCATCTTTCTGCAGTTTCAGCAGTCAACTGTCTCATTTGCAGATTGCTTGTTTTTAGGATATTTTGAACACAATTTGAACCCACCCATTTTATGAATAGGAACATCCTAATGAATTTGTAGATGAGATATGCAGCAAAGTAGAGATTAAAATGTCACAACTTGTCCTGATTAAACTGTCAGTTCTTTCTAGCATCGATAAGTAACCTCATTAGTTACAAATTCATAAGATTGCACAGATTTGTAAAACAAATAAATACATTTTTCCTTTTAAAACCATTCCTTAGCACAAACCAGGCTGGCATGTTCTCAGTTGATTTAGAAGCTTTCATATTTAT
Organism: Channa argus; assembly: GCF_033026475.1. NCBI lineage: Eukaryota > Metazoa > Chordata > Actinopteri > Anabantiformes > Channidae > Channa > Channa argus. The sequence continues at coordinate 17,269,824 of NC_090210.1, forward strand.
GGCACCCACATACCATATCCAAGTTGAGAGACGACAAATCCTTGGTCCTCGACATTGCGGATGCTCACTAGGTCCCCATGTTCTGTGCGGCAAGCTTTCTGAGCATCGGACCATGTTTTAGGGATACGCTGAAGGTGGAAACAGTGACCATTGTAAGGAATCCAAGGGTCTGAACAAAATCCTTGCTCAACTGTTGGTAGAAACACAAATAGGGGTTCAATGTCTGATATTATACAGTGCGTGTGCCCCTAAAGAAACATTACAGTGACCAGAGCAGGGTCTATTGGAGTAGAATGTTTTTCTGTACTTAGTGGAGGAGTTGGCGGAGCCCCAGCTTTGTAGCAGATGTAGCCCAGTTTCTTGTTGCAGGTTGAACTTTGCCAAGACTGCTGCCCATCAGAGTCAAGAAATGCACAATTGTGTCCCGGATTAGGAAGTGGATTCCCTGAAACAATATGAGTTATGTAACTTGAGAATCCTTCTTTACTAGTGGATATCCATATATAGTGTCACCCTTGAAGACAAGTTACAGGGAATTTGCAAACTGTTGCTAAGATTTTCGAGCTAGGAGTCTTAGATTTTCGAGTTAGGACTTACCAGTACCCCATCTCAGGTAACGAAAAGGTTTCCCATCAGACCACTGCCATCCATGCTCTGGGTCCAGAACCACACCAATCCAAAGTTTTTGTTTCCCTGCTCCCAATAATGCTGTGGTATTGTATTTTTAATGTGGTTGAAAAAGACAAAAATAAAAAAAACAACAACAGGGAAATCAGTTAAGATGTTGTTCCTCTTTCTCACAGTTCCTCTTTTACATTGCTTAAAAACAAACTAAGACAAATCCCAGTCACATAAGTTAAATTAAATGCACCAATATTCGCCACATCCCTCCTTTCAAAAATGGCCATAGTCAAATATATCAACACAAATTTGCTGGTATTTATTTCTATATTAAATTTCAAAAATCTCCTCTGTGCTTACAGTGTCACAGTGGTCCTTGGAATATAAGAAGTAACAGGGAGTTGAGCAACTGTCCTTGTGCTCTTTTGTGTGAAACAACTGTTATCTTCAAGGTTTAGGAGTATGCTTCAAAACTCTTATACTGCAGCTGCTTAAACATCCCAGCATGTGTGCAGACTTACATCTAGTCATCTGTGATTTCCCGTTTTTACTCAAAATATCAAAGCATTTATCTTCATTATCTAGTTAAACGATATTATTTCAGCTGTTGCAAATGCAAACTAAATTTAGGAATTTTCTATAAATCAAAAGCAGTATTGTAGATAATAAAATATGCCTTGTCACATGTAGAAAACCCCTAAAACATGTATAAATGCACTATATATAGTGTTAAATAAGATACATTTGAGTATTTTAACTAAATATAATAATAATATAAAGGTCCTTTGAACAAACAAGACATTTGAAGTTGGAAGACTTTAATCGATAACTACATGTTACAGCAATAATGTTTTCCACTATTGTGATACAAACAATTGTTTTCAATCCCTTTTATACTGTCAGTGTATCTGTTTCATTAGTAAGAAACATCCCTTTACCTGAAAGATATGCCTGTTCATTGGGATCAGTGATACTGCACAAGGAGCCAGTCTGCTGCTTGCAGCTCTTCTCAGCCTGGGACCAAGTGAGGGCTGACTGTACGTTGAGCTGGTAGTACGATCCTGTTACAGTGTTTTTCCTCCAGTATTCTGTGGCTGATACAGAAGTATGGGAAAGTAATTACAAATTCAAATATTTGATTGAAATTATAACCTTAATTTGTGCTCTTACACAGTATTCTGTATTCTGTGCGCTACATTAGTGAGACTTCTGAAATCAGAACAACTTGAACTCTTATCTAATATATGTTCTATTAACAAAACAATTTGCCTGAAAACACGTATACGATATTTATTTCCTTCCTGTTTAATGTAATGAGATTTAGGTTTGAATGTGTTTAAATGCAGTACTCACAAGAGGTTGGGCAGTAGCCCCACTGTTCATGCTCATATTTTGTTCCAACTGCACACCAAGGTCGTTTTATTGAAGAGTCGAATGATGTGCAATCTCCATACCACCGGTCTTTGTACATAAAGGGAAACATGCAGATCTTGCCGAATGCATTGCCTTCAACAGTGAAATATTCTGCAAAGGGAAAGAAGTGGTTAATTAATAGTTGATTGCCAAATTATTTTTTAATCATTTTGGAGAAATATTTTGGCAAAAATTATTTGTTTTGTTTTGCATGCACAGCCAAAAATTAAGTAAAGAGACAATGTACGTTTAAATTTTAATACAGAATACTTGAATAGGCACTTGATAAATTCCAGTAAAAATATATCACATTATATTGTGGCCACAGAATATCTAAAATGAGCCACTATATCAGAACAGTGCTCTACACAGTAAATTTAACTAGATGGTATATTGTGTTCTCCAACCTTCTGCTTTCAGTGGCTAAAGCAGATGTTTCATAATTTACCTCTGTATGTTCTTGTGCAAGCACCACTAGATGTCCCAGTGATTGTGAGGTGATTATTTGGCCCCACAGTTTTGGAAAGAGCAATGGATTCATCAGGTTTGACTTCAATGTAGAGCTCTTGGCCTTTGAGTGCGAGCAGTGTTCCATTCTTGCATTCCCACTTCTGCAGGTCTGACTTCTCATCACAATCATAAAGGCTCACTTCACTTCCCACACTTTTACCTTGTACTCCCAGGCACTTTTTGTTTGTGGTAGCAAAAAGCCGGTCACTGGTTGTCCAGCGCACATCAGTGCAGCGGTTATATTTTTTCAGCAAACAAAAACCAGTGGCTTTGTTAATGAGTGAGAATGAGCCCTCTGCAAAACAAAATGTAAAATAAAGTTTCAATTATGTTGCACACAATTATATGTTGATCTATTACATGCATGGCTTTGTTTCCAATATGTTTTTAAAATTGACTATGGAATAAGTCAACCGGATACAAACAGGAATTGGTTAATATGGTTTTCCCAAATTACAATTCACTTCAATTTAAATTACAATTAACCACTGATGTTACCAAAACAATGTTCTAAATGCAGGTCCTAAATTTTGGAAAGTATGTTTTTTCACTGCTGTTTTTTCCTGTAGCTTCTCACATCAAAACACTATTTCCTGTACAGAATAGTCAATATTCATAGTCATATTCAGTATTAGCAGTATTTTGAAAACCTTTCATCTGTAAAAAAAACATAAGCAGTATAATTAATAAGTATGATTCACCCTGATCCAAATCTGGACAAATGAACAGCTGTTTACATCCACAGTACAAAGGTTTCTCATAAAATAATCATTGACTTAATAAAACTCATTGTGTACCTTGTTCGGTTGAACACTGAGACTTTGGGATTAAGAGCACAAAAGCCAATAGAGTTATCCTTGGGATCAGCATTCTCCTGAAAAGTCTCAGAGCAGCAGACATTGTCCATGCATTGCAAGCAGGAGACTTATGAGTGTGGCCTTAAAAAGGAGGAAATCTTAATACCCCTGGCACAGTCACTTTTTTTTTCTTTGTTTCATTGAGTGTCATGTTTCAGGTTGGCACATTTCAACATTTTCAAAAGAGTAAAGGGAGGGAGTTCAAAGGGAAGTAGGGGGACACACACAGACTTTCTTGCTCACACGGATGTTACCCTCCAGAATTGACAAGTGTCCCAGTTTACTTCCTGTCAAGAAAAAAAAAAAGAGGACTTGTAAGATGTAAAAGCTAAACATGACTCATCAGGGTCTAAATCAGCATCCATATATGAATCGGGTGCTGGAAGAACCCTCAAACAAATCATTTTAATTTGTAACCCCCCCCCCCCTTTTTTTTTTACCTATTAAATGTTGTACCAACATCCCAATATTCTTTTCAGCAGCTGTGGAATTTAAATCCGTGAGTTTTGCCTAATGGGAAAGCATGCAAACATATGAGATGTATATACTGTTAAAATTCTCTTTTTTAACAGTTTTTTTTTCTCTTTTTTTAATCGTGCATTTATTATATTACGATTCACTGATATGAATTCACTTAATGAATTCATATTTTTTCAAAAATCACTGCATGAAATAATTCATGCAGTGATTTTCTTTTGTAAGGTTATTAGGCCAGAGTAAAATTGCAGTGTTGCTGATGAAGAGAACATTTTGTGCATCCTGAATGTAGCAACACAATATCCTGTGGGGGAGAGACATTCAGATGTTGAGGTTTGCATCTCCTTAACTTCCAAGCCATATCTATACAATTTTCATTTTTCACTTCCTCTTTGGTTATTCTCCTTTTTTGGTCTGAGGACTTGGCTAAAATATGACCCGTAGTGGCTGCACTGATTTTTATATATATATATACATATATGATATATATGTGTGTGTGTGTGTGTGTGTATACATGCACCTTTAATGTCTCTATCAAAGGCAGTGGAAAGAGGTAAAACTTAATGTTGACTACAGCACAGTGCTAATCGCTGCTAGATGGTCAAGTATGTTCTTGATGCTTGCATGGGCTTCTCTGAGTTTTTTGGTTCACTTTCAGAGTCCAGAATCATTTAGCAAGATTAATAGGTGACTATAAACTGGCCTTTGCATTGAATGAGTGTGTTTGTCTTTCTATGTTTCAGCCCTGAGACAGACAGGTCACCTGTCCAGGATGTATCACACCTTTCACACAATGACAACTGGCATACATTCAAGCACCCCTGCAACTCTTAAAAGGATAAGGGGTTAAGACAACGAATGTAGTGATGGATTATTTTCACCTATTGCCGTTTAAGAGACATCCCAACCTGTGCCACCATGATGCAACAGCTGGCACGCTCAGCCATTGGGCTGTGTGCATACTTTGTGGCTTTTTTCCACCCTGCTGCTAACTTAGGTACCACAGGTTGTACTCCTCTTTTGGTTCATGATTTCTTGAACACACAAAAACCTTTGCACTGGCATTTTGCAAGGTTGCTGTTTTTAAAATGATGCAACTGTCCGTTTTATTGGCCTGACTGCACACCTAGCAGATGTGACTTGGCACCTTTGCTAGAAGCTGTTGGTTATGTGTTTCATGGTATATTTAACCAAATTTAAAAAATATGGAATGTGTACAGCTCTTTTTGTTCCTTTATTTGACACTTTAAAGAATAGTTTCTGACCATTGTAAATGGAAAATAGTATCTAATTTTCCAGGTATTTTATTACCTACTTAGCAATACAGATAAACCCATTAAGATTTAACCCATTTAAAAAAATACTCTTCACAAAGAGGATCATCCAAATATAACTTTACTGCTGTAATTTTCAACTTTATATATACCTTAAACTAAATATTTATGTAAAATACATGCAATGGATATGGCAGAAACTAGTATTTGTGTAATTTTAACAAAATCAAATCTAAACTGACATTTGCACATATACCTGGTCACTTTATTATTTATACCTGTAATGCAATCCAATACAGCAGCTCTGCTATGAATTCTAGTTTTACAATGTTTTAATATCTCAGTTTTTAAGTGGAAATTATCAGAAAGGAGACAATTCTATTCTCTGTTTATTATTGAGGTCAAAGTGGTTATTGTTGTACTGTAATCACAAGTATGGTTCTCACTGACGGAAGGTCACAGTTCATCTACAGTAATTGTTATAAACACATCACATTTTGTAAAGGTACAAGAGGAACAGTATAAATGTAACATTTATACGACGTTCAGTCGTTGTTGTAATGTAGGACCCTGGTTTGCTAATGTAAAATAAGTGAGCTGTACAGTGAGAGCCATAAAGTCAAGCAGCAGAAATGTAATGCAGGTTACTGAGTACACTCTGGACTTTAAGCTGTGCTTTGCCGATAAAGACTTGTGGCCTTAGCTCTTATGTTGTTATAACCGTTGTCCTATAGTAAATTAGGCACCAAGTGTTAATCAGAGGTTTAGCTGGGAGAGCGAGATGGATCTTTAAGGATCTTGACTTTTCTTTGAATTTCTTGCCCGGTGACATTTTTCTGCAGACATGAAGGAATTATTTATGTTACTCTCAGGTAAAGTGTAACTTTTTTTTTTATCACTTTTATAGCGTGCAGGAGTTAAGGATACTGTAAAATAAATACTATTTTAGTGTAAGAACTGTAAAGGGGGCTGAGAAGTCACAAGAGTTTTCCAACAGGATGACCAGTTGTACCATGTCTGTAGTGGTTAAAATGTGCATGTGTAGAAAGTGTTTGTAGTTTAGCAATAGAAAAAGAAACAATTCAAATTTATAGTCACATTTCATTTTCACACTCTGTTTGTAATAAATATCTCTTTACAGTTTTGTTGGTCTCTGCGTTATCTTGTCCTGACGGGATGTTCAGATGTACATCTGAAGAATGCCTTCCTTCCCAACTCGTCTGTGATTTTAAGGAGGATTGTAAAGATGGCTCAGATGAAGAGTTCTGTGGTATTCTGACTTTTCTGAAGTACATTTGGATTTGAAAAGGAATCTCAACCAATGATTCGCAGTGACAAAACTTCTTAGAATATTTTATGTCTTTTATGTCCATTAGGGTCAGACACAAATATCCTTTGGAGTGTTTATTGCAGTTTATCTTGATGCTATATTTAAAAATAAGTTTTTTTCCATTATGAAGAAAACATGCTCACTGGTGATTTTACAGACGCTGGAGATGTTTCAACATCAAAACTATCCAAAATTTAATAATATTATGAAATGACATGAAACAACAGGAAACTGAAAATAAGTTACATAAGTTCACAAAATCGGTTCATTTTAATTTTTTTTTGCTACTTATTAAGGGTCATGTGACTTTGAAAATCACACCTGTGGTTGGAAAGATACCAGTGATGTCTCCTACCACTGGAAATGGCAGATGGCAAACATCACCTCAATACCTGGAGAGGATCACACGACAGGAAGCTCTCTAGGTAAAATCAATTTCTTTTTGTGTTCTATTTGTGCTGATAAGTTTTCAAAACTAATTCATTGATATAACAAATTTGTGGATTACAAGATCTCACCTTGGTTATGATCTTTTTTTTTTAATACAGGACATGTCATGCATATAGATGGTAATCAAGAAAGTGGGTTTTTTAAAAAGGCTGATTTGGAGTATGCTGTTGACAAGCCGGGCGCTCTGGGATGCCAGATCGGGTACTTATTTGTTGTTTCATATATTATGTATGTGCTTGAACATGTGACATGAATTTTTATTCACAGTTTATGTTACTTCACTGTAAATATGTTTCAGCTTTTGGTACCATATTTACGATAAGTCCGGCTCATCATTATCATCATCATCCTTAAAAGTAATTATTTTAAGAGGCACCACTGAGAAAACCTTGTTGGAGATTTCTAAAAGTCAGACGACTGGGTGGGAGAATGCTACAGCCTTTATTGGTAATCAGCCAGGAGGATACAAGGTCAGTAAAATATCCTGAACTTCACTACATAATAAACTGTTTACTTAGTGGAGAAGGTGAGGATCGCCCTTTTTAAAATATATTACTGTTGTATTTATTATGTTACATCACTTTAATTTTCATTTAGATTGATAGTGTAGTTCCTAATTATTTATTTATTAAGTTTTATTGTGCCTCTAAATTTAAGTGTATCTTTATCTGGTTTCCTGTGCTTATATAACCTGTAATTTCCCCTAGTAGGATCAATAAAGTGCCTTAGATTTTATTGTTTTACACTATGTTTGCCTGGTAGATTAGTTGTGAAATGAGCTCCCTCTGAAAAGTCACTGTCCATCTTCATTAAGACCCCACACTGAGTATGCTTTTAGTTTTTTAGTTTTATGGTGGTTGCCTTCCAAATTGTAGACGATACCTAGCTCTTTTGTAGCCATCGCTTAATTCGTGGTAAAAAAAAAAACATCATCTTGATTTCTTTTTAAACACTTTCTGCAGCTGCTGTTTTCATTCACCCCTCCATTTCTGGGGGCCAGGGACATTATGCTAGATGATGTCAGATTTGAGAACTGTGGAGAGGAGGATGTCCCTGTGGGATCAAACCAACTCTCATGTGATTTTGAGAAAGACACCTGTTCATGGTACCATGACTACTCGTCCAGCCTTTTGTGGGAAAGGATTAATGGGCAATTTTACGAAGAACCAAAAGGGAACGGTGAGTATTGAGATTAAATAAAACATTATTTTCATGAGTTAGAATAGAATATGTCAGGCATATGTTTGATAAAAAGGAAATAGATGAAACAAAGCAGGTTAACGAAGTCACTAACAACACAAACTAATCTGGTATATGGCCACTTATATAGCGCTTTGTCTAAAGCCCTTTACAATGTTGATTCCCATTCACCCGTTAACACACACACTTACAACACCGATGGTACTGGCTGCCATGCAAGGTGCTCACCTGACCCACCAGGAGCAACTTGGGTTCAGTGTCTTTTCCAAGGACACTTCGACACGTAGCCGGGGCCGGGGGACCGAACCACTGACCCTGTTGTCAGTGGACAACTGCCTTACCAGTACAATATTTGCTCATACAAGCAATATGCAACTGTCACAGTTTAGGAAAGTATTTGCCTTTTAATATCCGCTCAAAGTGTAAACTAGAGTGTGAATAATCATCTCCCAACATGTTGTTTTATTTACAGCACATTACTACAATCTATGTTTTTCCTGGTTGCATCCTGAATATACTTAGTACCTGATGAGTCGTAAAACAGTGCACAATTCATGAATCGCTTTTTTCTTTTACAGGCTACTACATGATCATAAGAACTAAATACAACATAGATATATCCTCAGCAGCCCGACTCATCAGTTTTCCTCGGCCTGCAGGTCAAGTCATATGTGTGAGCTTCTGGTACCACATATTTGGCAACAGCATAGGTACGACATCTAGAAGTACCGATGGAAAAACAATTCCAACTTTTTCTGAAAACCTGAATAATTTAAACCTGCTTCATTGACACTAGTTTTTTCTTCTGTGGAAAAGGAATAATAGGAGAGTACTATAGTGATAAAACAGTGTATTACATAAGTGTTATTCTAATAACCTTATAATCAGGTTCGTTGAGGTTTATTGCAAAGCCCTCTGGTGAACCAGAGACAGTTGTATGGATGAGAAGTGGCACCCAAGGAAACAAATGGCGATTTGCTGATCTTACCTTCAACAGTGACAAACCCATACAGGTATTTCTATTGTTTTTTTATGGATAGTTTATTCTTGTGCTGTTGGCATCATTTAAGGAATGTTTTTAGATTATTATTTTATTATTTATTCACAATGATAAAACTTTTTTCTAGTGAAGATGTATTGCTTGATTTAAGCATGTGTATAGTATCTTGAAGCTAATGTTTTTCCCAAATGAAACTCTTACATCTGATTTTTATGTTGTTTTTAGTTAACCTGGTCCTGTTTAACAGTGGGGTATCTTCAGTAAAGTTGGCATTTTGTCTCGCATTGAAGCCATTTTGAAACTTAAAAAGAGAGTTAACATAGCTTTAAGCTTTTAATTCTGTTAAAACCTCATCTTTAATTCATTCCTGCTGTTCTCCAGTTTATTATAGAAGCTGTGGTGGGTGGTAAGCAAGGGAGCATAGCCATTGATGACATCATTGTGTCCAGCAGTGAGGGTGGCACATGTCCACCTGAGAGAGAGTGCACCTTCCAGGGCTCCCTCTGTGGTCTTCTGCCCCAACCTTCTGCAAACTCCAGCTGGACACGAATCACAGGAACATCGCAACCGAACAACTTTTCAGGCCCTGCCACAGATCACACACTCGGGACAGAGCAAGGTTTCCTTGACTTGAAGTTTTTTCCAGCCAGATGAATCACAGAGAAAAGTTTTATCCCATAGATATATAATGATGGCATTGGGTGTTTAATCCTTTAAAAACTGGGATGGGGATGGTTGGGGTTTACTGTGCTGGTCATTGTCAAATTTGACGTCAGACACCACCTGTCAAAACTCGAGTGTCTAGTTTGAAGAAGAGCTGTCCTTTGGACATTACAATATGTAAGGCTACAGTATGTAACTGTTTTCCAAACATAACATTACTCAAAGGCTTCTGAGACTCACAGAACAGCCGACCAGCAGTGCAGAGATTTAGCTTCTTAAGGTTTTTGAGTAAGGCTTAAAACTATTGAAAGGGATGGCTGGGCAAAGCTGAGTGAATTGAGTCCAATATTATTGCTATCTTGAGCCCATATTTTATGAGTGAATACTTTTTTATTCAGATGTTATATCAAAGGGAGTGAACTGAGGATAGACACAACTGCTTATTAAGATGGATTAAGTATTCTTAAAATAGTTTTTATCTATCTAATGATTCTCTGATAAATTAAAAAAATCCAATGTGGTTTTTAAAAAATATATAAAAAGTCTTGAATTTAGTTTGTATACCCTGCAGAAAAATATAAAAACACTAAGCACATCCTTAACTCCACCTTTTATGTAGGTTATTATTTGAGTGCCCAGTTATGGAGTCACCCTGTGGGATCTAGAAGTGCGATGATGACTGCAGTGATGGAGCCCACCCCTCCTGATGGGGAATGCCTCATGTTCTGGTACTACATGGAAGGACGTGGAGTGGGGGAACTCAGTGTTTACCTTCAAACAAATGACATCGACCAAGAGCGTGTGCTGCTCTGGGACAGAAGTGGAGATCAGGGGACGCACTGGAGACATGGAAGAGTGACGCTGTTTAGCCCAAATACCCCATATCAGGCAGGTCTACACCCACCTAGTGTTTTTTTTATACACATAAAAAACATTTTCAATTATGTGTAAATGACTAAAGTATGAGTTAAAATCAGTGTTTCACACTATGTGATAGGTCATTTTTGAGGCAGTGGTTGGAGATGGACCACGGAAAGACATTGCCATTGATGACCTCACTGTCTTTAATGGTGCCTGCCCCCCGCAAGGTAAACTGTAAAGTCAAAAGATTTGTAAGATGTTTTTTCTGGGGAGCCAAGGATTGATAAAAGTGTTTAAGTATGTGTACGTGTCTGCATGCTGAATGTGTATATGTGTTCTTTGTAGGTTTTTGTGACTTTGAGACGGATTTCTGTGGCTGGGTGAACTATCCTCCAGCAGAATCTGGGGTGGACTGGGACTGGCTCTCAGGTGACAGTAAGGGTACTTTTATCCCAAGAAGAGACCACAGCACAGGCACTTCCTTAGGTAAGTCATCACACACGCTTCTTCTGCTATCACTGTAATGGGCGAAGCATTTTGCACATCAGAAAAGGTGGACCACAACTGGAATCCTTCATGAGAAGAAACAGAGAGACTTACTTAGATATCTCAAGACACGGACTAGCAGGGAATATATGTGTAAATAAAAAGACTGAGTAAGATGTTAACTTTATAGCATGTAAGCTGCTCAGACCGCTAATGGCACACGCATGCACATAGAAATATGTAGTTATTTTTCTCTCATTATAGGCCATTTTGCATTCTTCATTCCACCTGAGTCTAATAAGGAAGAAATTGCACAGCTGCAAAGTGAAAAGATGGAGGCTGTAGACAAAGCTTGCCTGGAGTTCTGGCACTACACACAAGGGTGGTCAGCTAATAGTAAGTACTGTTAAAGCCGTTGGTTGACTGTTTTATTTGGTCACCGGTTTAAGTTACATATTCATGTAGGTAACATATACATTGTAAAATTTGCTTTATTTAGCATATTTATTTTTAATGTGGAATTAACATTTATTGAAATAAAACAATTTTACAAGAGTGTAAGTTAAACTAGTTATATAAAAGTAAAGAGTGATGTTAAGGATCACAAAAGAGCAATAGTGTGTACATTAACATGAATATAAAAAATAAAATGATTTTTTTAAAGCATTGACTTGGCTTCACTAATATTCTGATGTGCATGGTTCACTAAAGGTCTAATTGCCTTATTCAACTGCTTAATGATTTATCTCTGTCTTTAACTTTATTTCACATGGCATCATACAGATTGAGATTCTTTTTTTCCCCCATACTCTCAGGGCCCTCAGTCATTACACTGACAGTTTTTGTGAATGACACTGCTGGACTGCGTTCTGTGTGGAACACAAGTGGATACATGAATAATACATGGATCCAAGACAGGGTGGATTACAGGTCATCAGGTCCACACCAGGTAGAAAAACAAAGATAATATCATGATACACTGTTGAATTCTACCAGAAAATTACTGTCTCTAAATACATAAGTCTAAAAATACTGTTACTCTTTATCACAGATTATTTTACAAGCCAGTTGTCCCGCCTCAAAGGAAGGAAGCTTTGCTTTGGATGATGTCCACATCATTAGAAATGAATCTTGTCATGACATCATACTAACCACTACTCCAAACCCTGTCACTATGACCACTGCTGCTCCTGCCTCTGCCATGGACTGCAGCTTTGAGCAAGGTGACATTGGGAATAAATAAATAATAAATAAAATAAATAAAGTTTTACAGCTCTAAATACTAAATAAAAAAGCTAAAATTGAGGCCAGCTGATTTTGGATAAGGAGCATTGCTTACTATTAATGTAATAGGCTGTATATGTCTGTTTATCACATTGCCTTTGTTGAACACAAAGGATTTTAAGATTTTAAACTTTATCTTGTAAATCAGGTCTTTGTAGTTGGGTCCAGGAGGACAGCGATGATTTCAACTGGTCTCTCACTAGTGGATATCACATCGACCAGCCATGGGATGGACCACTGTATGATCACACTGTAGCAAATGATCGAGGTATTCATATTGATGTTTAATATGAGCATCAACACTAATATTTGATTGACAGTAGGAAAAAATGGCCTCATATAAAACCCTATGGGGCTATAATGAAGATCTTTGTAACCACTGTATGGTTTAATAAATACCGCATTTTTTCTCAAATCTTCAGTTTATGTAATTCTAAACTGGTTATCTTTGGACTCTTTTGGAAAAACAATGGTCTACATATCTGTGTTTTCTTCTACCAAGGTTTCTTTCTGCTGCTGAATGGATCTGGTTCAATGGACAGCCAGAGAGCAGTCGTCTCTGCTCCTGTCGTCAATCTTACATCGCATATCTGTGTTGCATTCTGGTATTATATGCTTGGGCCTTCAGTATCCACCCTGGATTTGCTGGTTCAGACAGTATGTATCGTAGTTGATATGTACATACAAGATATATATTTTATATATATATAAAAAATAAGAAATTTATTTAAAAACAGCACCTTGTGTTTAAGGTTTTATTACTATGTCTCTGCTTTAGAGCTACAGTATAATTAACTGGTTGTGTTCTAGAAAACTTCTGAGCTGTTAGTCTGGACACGTAGAGGGACCCAAAATCCAGAGTGGTTGAATGCACAAGTAACCATCAACATGAACGATACAATACAAGTAAGACTGAACACAACCACCTGTGCTGTGGGTTAATTACTACCACAATGCACAAACAAACGTGAGATAAATACAAGAATCTTTGAAATGTGTCTTAATTAGTTTTAATTAACTTTGTCTATTTATGTTAAAAACTGATTAGATTTCTCAGCTGATGTTCACTGGTCAAAGAAATACAAACAGCCGAGGGTTCATTGCTATTGATGACATTTCAGTGAAAGAGGGCGTCTGCAATATTCAGGGTATGTGAACACAAACCCTGCACTGCCTGATGTTCACAGGAAGTTAAAGCACGCCGGAGATTATTACAGCTTTGTCCTTTTCTACACCACTCTAGATGTGTGTGGGTTTGAGTCCGGCCTGTGTGGCTTTGAGAACCATGTCAGTCATAGGGGTCGTTGGGTTCGCCAAAGGGGAACAAAATATCACGTGGATCACACCTATGGAAGTGAAAACGGTGAGTAGAAAACTGTGGAGTTTCAGGGCCAACTTAACACTGCAAATATCGGAATAAAAGAGCAGAGTTTTCACGGTCTCACACCAAATAGGTGAAATGTATAATTTAAAGTGAATCATTGGTAAATTTAACACAATTTAAGAATGAAAAATGGTTTTGAGTAGTAGGTTGAGTCCTATCAACAGAAACCTGGCTGTTCTGCTATTTCTTGCTATGTTTTCTAAATTGTGCATTTTTATTGTGAGAACTGCTACTACAATGATCAAAATAGGTATTATTGTCAGTCATCCTGTAACTAGATAAAGCCCATGACTGCGTGTGAAGGCTCCTTCTGGCTCCTTCTTTTAGGTTTCTACATGACTGTGAAGTTATCAGACTTCACACAAACTGAAGTAGCTCAGCTGATCACACCAGAGTATCACTCAGGTACTGAGATGTGTGTACGTTTCTGGTGAGTCCAGTGCTACAACCACACACATTTATACGTTGTCCTCTGTTGAAGGTTTTAATGTTTGCATTGTGTTTGTTTAGGTATTGGTTACCTGCAGAATCCTCTAATGGGCTTTCCATCCATTTGCTGCTAAATGGGGAGGAGAGTGAAGCCCTTTGGGAACGATCTGGAGTGCCCTCTACAGACTGGGAGGTGGCACAGGTTACTGTGTCCTCCCCTGCCAAATTCCATGTGAGCTGTTTTTTTTTTTTTGCAACAATGCCAACCTGTTTTTTTTTTCCACAGCTTATGATTAAACTGCATACTGTATTTTCTTCATACTGTTTATTTTACTAATTCCTGTCAGATGCTCAAACCAGTTCCTGTCTTTCACCAGGTGGTGTTTAAAGCATACCATGTGCCAGGCATGAACACTACAGTGAAAATCGATGATATTTATGTGAGTGATGGGGCATGTACTCCACCGGCCAACTGTGACTTTGAGTCTGGACAGTGCAGCCTGGTCAACATCCTTAAAGAAAATGGACATGACTGGGTGATGGCCAATGGTGGCTTCCAGGGTCCATCTACAGATCACACTACACAGACCCCAGAGGGTATGACCTCAGATTTACTCCACTATAAGATATACATTAATATCCAACTGGAGTAAACATAGAAACTTTGATGTTTTCAGTTGTTATTAATGGGGGAAGTATGTCTATATTGTATGTATGTATTTTATTGTCTTTAAAACAAACAAACCAACAAACGAGTCTTTAAATATTATCCATCCATCTATCCATCTATTCATTTGATTTTGACACTGGCATTTCTAAAATTGATATCTTCTCTCTTCTGTATTTGCTCTGATTATAAATTTTGCTCTGTATGTTGCTTTTTATTGTTTTTCAAGATTTTCAGATTGTAAGACCACTGGGTTCATTTTGGGTTCAGTGTCACTGATCTCATTAACCTGATGCTGCAGTAACTTGTCAAGTGGCCTGAAGCGCAGCTATTAGTGCCAAAGCTACAGCTAACTTTGGTTTGATTTCATAACTGTAGAGGGCACAAAAGGAGAATGGGTGGCTTTTAAATGATAATGTATGTTAAAAATATGGCTTCAAGCACAATGAACATGACCAAAGTCAGCAATACCGTACACAGATACTGTATCTACTCAATGAGAAGCAATGATTCACTATAAATAAGTTAGCATTGTTCCTTTAACTCAAATTGCTGTGTAATTAATACCTTGTCAGCATTTGGATAATCTCATGTTTCGACTGTGTTTGACTCAGCCTTTCACATCAAGTTAATAAGCTGACAAAGTACAGTTGCCATTGTTGTGGGTAATGATAAATGATGTGTCTGTAGGTGGAGTTCAACACTTGCAACTTTATTACTCATGACTTTTTTTCCATGACTTATCACATAATTTCTCTCCATTTCCAACACCTCATCTTCTTTTCCTTTCGGCTGTTCCTTTTCAGGGGTCACCACAGCGAATCCTCTGCCTCCATCTAACCCCTGTCCTCTGCATCCTCTTCTCTCACACCAACTAACTTCATGTCCTCTCTCACTACATCCATAAATCTCCTCTTTGGTCGTCCTCTAGACCTCCTGCCTGGCAGCTCCAACCTCAGCATCCGTCTACAGATATATTCACATTCTGTCCTCTGAACATGTCCAAACCACCTCAATCTGGCCTCTCTGACTTTATCTCCAAAACATCTAACATGAGCTGTCCCTCTGATGTCCTCATTCCTGATCCTGTCCAGCCTCGTCACTCCCAAAGAAAACTTCAACATCTTAAGCTCTGCTACCTTCAGCTCTGCCCTCCGTCTTTTCTCCATTTCCAACAACTCATATAAAACACAATCAGAATAATAAAACATTAAGGATCAATAGAGAAGAAGATTAAAAACGTCTCTCCACATTTTTTTCATTCAACAGTTGACTTGCAGAGGTGATAAATGCAGGTACGACACCCTGATGGCCACCAGTTCTATTTATGGGTTACTAAGCAAAAAAGCTCATCTCTCTGGTCCACTCCTGTAATCTTTTGAACAGGTTTTAGCAATGGTATTTAGGCTTTTTCTATCTCTTAATGCCAAATCAATAACATTATTCTCTCCTCCATTCAGAGCATTTCTTTTCCAATGAAATTAAAGTTATTGCACTCAAAGTTTGAACAGTGAGAATTGTCACACAGGTTCATCTACCATGTATTTAAATTTCTGAGAAAAGAATATTAAATTATCAAGTATTACATACGTTTTCTATATTAATGGTTAACTTAATATTACTGTTCTTTTTTTAAGGTTGGTTCTTGTTGAGCTCTGCACTGCACCAAAACCACAGCAGTCTAGCACATGTAGTGTCACAATGGATCCAACTGAAAGACGCCCCCTCCTGTTTCACCTTATGGTACCATATGGATAGCAGGTCAGCAAAAAACCCACACTATCAGCAAAAATCACCACCCTTTTACACCATACAGTATGTGACAATGCAGAGGATGCACTTTATCCTGTTTAGTTTCCTCAGTAACTTCCTCAGAAAGTGTGCACAAATGTCATTTAGACATGAATCACCTGCTGGAGTTTGTGCACAACCATGGGTATTCTGTGGCAGAGTTCACTATGTACAACATTGATCAGCATGAGTTGAATGAGCTGATATATGCTGTATTCTGTACGGGGAAAAGGTTATACAGACTGTGTCTGTGCCCTTACCAACTAAATAAAATAAACCAAAACACAAGAGGAGTTAATCATGATAACGTACTGTAATAAAAGACTACTCCTCTCACAGATCAAAACCCCAAAACAATGAAATGTGAATCATCTCACCTAAATCTCTGTTAGTAAATGACTTAATAAGCGATCATCAATTCCATTTATTTTGTCTTACTAACACCTGACTGCAGCAGCCAGATTATGTCAAACTAAATGAGTCAACCCCCCAAGTCATATTAATTTGGTTCCTAGAAGCACAGGCATCCTTCCATTCAAGCTTAATTTAAAACCCCCTTCTATTTGTTACAGACTTTCTATCCAATTTATTGCTTAGTACAGATAAAGTCATTATAGTGGGTAACTTTAACATTCATGTAGAGACTGACAGTAACTGTCGCAACACTGCATTTAATTCATTATTAGATTAAATTAGTTTTTCCCAAAATGTAAATAAACCCACTCACTGTTGTAATCCTTGCATACGGCATTGAAACTGATAATTTAGCAGTATTTCTTCATAATTCTCTTTTCTGACCATTAAATGACCATCAAATTCAAAATGAGCTAATGTTTTCCATGAAATGGTAAATTGTCTCAGTTTCCACATCTGATATGTTGTTTATGTTCTATTGTGGATAAAATATGGTTTGATGAGATTTGCAAATCATTACATTCTGATTTTATGTAGGTTTCACAAATTGTCTCAACATTTTTTGAATTGGGGTTGTATTTTTCAGATAAACTTGTGGTTAATGATAAATCTTTCACACATAGAAAAGTTAGTTATGGAGGTCAACAAGGTTCTGTGTTAAGACCAATGCTTCTCTGGGCCTCTGAGTTATTTTTGACCAGGATTTGTCCTTTACTTCACATGTAATGTATAATATAATTCACAATACTTTAATACTACAATGTTATCCCAAATTAAAAAAAAAAGGAATGAAAATGTTTATAAATGAGTTTCTATAGTTTTTTACACCAGTTTCATTGATTTTCATTTTTAGTAGTGGCAGAAGCACACAATGCTTTGCAAAGATCAGAGACACTACTAATACTAAAATCACCTATAAGAGCAATTTTATGAAGTGGACAAATTATTGTTGGTTAACAGAAGCTATTATCACATGTCAGGTATGAAATAAAAGGATTTGTCTGTTGTTTGCCAGTGACTCTGGGACATTGCGGGTGTACATGCGGACAGGGCCATCGGAGGAGGTTCTGATGAACAACAGCAACAGTAGTGGACAGAGATGGAGAAAGTTCTCACAGTCTGTAGAGAGGATCAAGCCTTTCCAGGTACTTTCCACACTAGTGATTGTAGTATAATAATATTAAGATATCATATGAATAATAATCACTGATTTCCTCAAAAACCTTGTGCTTTAGCTGCTGATTGAAGCAGAGACTTACAACACAGGGTTTATTGCCATTGATGACATGAGTCTCACACCAGGTGTTTGTCAAGGTACTGAAGTTGTTGGGTTTTTTTTTATTTCTTTAGTAATTTTTTGTTTTATGCATTTAATGAAAAGTTAATTTTAAAAGATAAAATTATTTGTTTTTCTTGTAGGGAATGAAACAAGTTTAGGATTTGTGGATTGTTCATTGGAAAATGGTACATGTGGCTGGGAGGACAACAGTGTGGGACAGTTTCAGTGGGTGAGAGGAAGGAATGGTACTGAGGACACTGGACCATCTGTGGACCACACACTGGGCACTGAACTGGGTAGGATCACACATTAGCCTCTGGTATACTTTCTTTGTGTACTGTACAATGGGACAGGTGCAGCACAAAAAGTATTTTTTCTAAAATTTCACAATTTATAGAAAAACTACACACAAACATATTCAAAAACAAAGACACTAGATGCAGGTAACCAATACCTAAACAAACACTAGACATTAAAAGTTAGATGCTCAGTTGGAAACAGAGCAAATACTGTATTTAGACATTAAACATAAAGTGTGAAATGCTGTGCACAGTGTACAATCCTGGATTTGCCATTGTATAGTATCCAAATTAACCACAAATGAAAGAACGATTAAACAAATATTTATACATTCTTTAGGAAATTTGCCAATTTGAAAAATATGTTTTGGGTAGGGCAAGAGGGGGTTTTAATGTTTTGGCCCTCTATTCATTTTTAAAACGGTGGCTGAAACATTAAAACCATCTGTTAATTGTATGCACTCCAGTACATCTCCACTTCCCATTATAAGACCTCAATGATGAACACATATTCGAATTATCACCTTTCTGACAGTTTATTTTTTATGAGATAAGCTTTAGGAAGAGCTGTGCCTGTAAGTTGCTTTGCAAACTAAGCAAAATGTGAATTTCTAGGTTGGTACATGTCAGTGGAGTCTGCCCAAGGAGATCAAATGAGCCCTGCTGCCCTGCAGAGTCCCACCTTCAGACAGGCCAGCACCACTTGCACATTGCACTTCTACTACAACATGTATGGAGAGGGTACGTTTTGTATATGCACAACGATGAAACAAGCAATTCTCCCTTCACATATAAGTCCACATGTGGGTTTCTCTATGCAGTCTTAAACTATACACTGTCTCAGACACAGAAGACCTAAATGTGGTGCTAAAGGAGGGTGCCCGGACCACAACACTGTGGTGGCTGTCTGGTAACCATGGAGATTTGTGGCAGCACGGGGAGGTAACAGTTGGTCGAATCCCTCTGGACTTCAGCATTCTGTTTGAAGCCTCCAGGACCTTCAGCAAGCCTGGACACATTGCCATTGATGACATAGCTTTCGCCAACTGCACCCTGCCTGGTAGCACATCTGAACCTTTTTTAAATAACTTGGTTGTTTTAAAGCTGATAATATATATGTAATATTTTTTGTTTCCTTTTCAGAGGCCCAGCCCTCATGTCCACAGAGTTCATTTGTGTGCAACAATAGCGTGTGTGTGGAGTACAACCAAGTGTGTGACTTCAGTGATGACTGTGGGGACTGGTCTGATGAGAACAACTGTGGTAAGATATAAGAAACTTCGTATAGTGGTACATTCATATAGTTTTGCTCTGCCTGTACGCTCCCTCTTTACTGTAACCAACACAACATCATTAGAATTCTGGAAAGTTGGGACAAAACATAAACCAGACCAGATTGATAAAAACCAAAAAAACAACATTTCAGTGGTTTTATATTTCAGGGAATTTTAGTGTTCACACTGTATCCAAACAACCTTGTCATAAATCTGTTTAAAGTATAAAGTTGTGTAATTATATTAATGTTGGATTGGATTTAGATCTAAACATAGGCCTACGTATCTTAAGTATCAACAGGTTCTGACTTGTCTACCTTTTACTCTCGTTTTATGTGATAATAAAAACTGATGTAGAGCAACAAGGTGTAGTAGAGCGCTGCAGCTTCGAACAAGGCCTGTGTTCCTGGGCAGAGAGTGATGTGGACACACCTGGAGCTGAATGGACACATCACACGGGACAGGAAGCCTGGCCCAAAAATGGGCCTCCCAGGGATCACACCCAAAACTCTGCTGCAGGTATAAGGCCATTTGAACTACTTAGCGAAAGGAGGAACCTAATGGGTTTTCCTCTGAATGTCTTCAAACTCCATCATTTAATTTATATATACTGAAGTCAGTAATGCTGCACTGTTTTCTGTGTTGCATGATGTTTCTATGCAGGTCACTATGTTATCCCTGGGCCTCACTTGACTGAGAAGGGCCAGGCTTATGAGATTCTCTCCAAAACTTTACTACCTAGCTCTAACTGCACTGTGAGTCAATTATACTGTACACTGCATGCAGATGGGCCATATCTGTTATTATCTCATGTTTATCTCTTTTCCATAAAGTACAATACATCATTAACCAGTCTCGCACGTTAACAGTTCACAAGTCTGTTCATCAGAAGAAAGCTATTTATTTTTATTTCTAAAGAAAACTTTTTACAATACTTCTTTTAAATGTAGGTGAGGTTCTTCTACTTTAGTCTGGACATTGCTACCAGCAGACTGACAGCCCGGTCCAGGACACTACGATCTGGAAGTGGTGACAGACTGTTGTGGCTCAGGGAAAACTCACAGAGCTACAGCTGGCAGAGAGCAGAAGTCACGCTCACCTCGTCAGCCAGCAGCAAGGTCAGCAGGGACACAGATAGTTATTAAATTTCAAATTTAAGAGAGTGAAGTGTGTGAACCAGGGCCTCATTTATGACAATATTGCATTGTTGAACGTGCAAGCAAACGTATATGTTAAAACAGATTTTATTGTCATTCACGTCCTTGCAACAATATTCTTATACAATATTTGGCCTTGACTTAAAATTTCTGTCATCCGTATCATAATACAGGATAAAATGAACAAGGTCAGAATGTCTAGTTTTTCCGTATGCCTCCTTGTCAGATTGTCTTCAGATATGAGCATGGGGACGGTCGTAGAGGCCTAGTTGCACTGGATGACATCTCTTTCTCCAAAGAGTGTGCCTTTGATCCGGATAACAATGAACTGCCTGACACGTCACCCACCTCTGCTGTGCCTACGTCCTCTAATACACCAACTTCTCCACCTTCAACCTCAATATCAACTCCACCAGTCAACCCCTGTCAGGTAAACGACTCGCCATGGGGACAGTGGCAGTTGTGTAAAACACAAAAAAAAGTATTACTGCAAGTGTGTAAACATGTTTAATATTCGTTTTCTTTGGTGTTACAGGACAAGCAGTTTTTCTGTTGGCGGTCAGATGGAAAAGTGTGTATTCCGTCTACTTTAAAGTGTGACTATCATCCAGACTGCCCCCAGGGGGAGGACGAGGATGGCTGTGGTAAGCTGCATTTTGCATCCATTTAAAACAGATTGTACAGTCCTGCAGTAATCCAGCTTTTGGTGGCCTAATGTTAGAAAAGCAAGCTTGTGATTACATCCCAAGGTCACAGGTTCAACCCCTGCTCTGGCAGAATTAAATGTTCCATCATCAGCTCAGCTGTGGTGCCTTTGTGCAAGGCCCTCAATCACAGCCGCTTTAGTGGAGCTGGTCAGTGACTGTGTGAATGTGATCACCGTGTTTGTGAAGGGCAATGGTAGCCTTTCAGTGAAACTACCTTATATGAATTGAGATTGAAATTAAAAAGTAAAAACAGTAAAGAGGGGTGGTGGCTTTTTTTTTTTTAGCAGGGGAAAGGGACAAGCTACAAGTTGTGGATGTACTGTTTGAAATGCCACTTGTGGCACATTAATCAATATTCACCTCACTTCTTTTCTCAGCAGTATGACACACACCTTCTTTTCAACTTTTTTTAGGTCCTTGCACATTTGAGATGGACCAGTGTCAATGGACTGATACCAGTGATGGACAGAGCAAGTGGCAGAGACAGAAAGCCAACAACAACACTGAGCCGCCGACAGATCACACTACAGAAACAGGTGATTTAAGTGGCTTATTCATTGATTTCATTATCGATTTTGCAGACCCACACAAAAATAATTTTGCAATGACACAATACAGTAATGCAGCTGTCACATAAGCGTATCCTTCAATCTTCCCCCAGCAGTTAAGTCAGCATGTTTGAGCGTCAACTTTGTTCAGACATTTTCCCTCATTCTCAGGTTACTACATGAGAGTGAATTTCAGTCAGGGGTCAACACAGAGTGAAGCCCAACTCCGGAGTCCCTCACTCCCCGCTTCATCCCCCTACTGCCAGATTCTGTAAGTGATAACCATAACACCGATGTCCACAGTTCTCTTACTATCCTTAATCTCTTTAAATTATTTGTTTTGATTTAGAGTTGTGTGAATTGCTCAATGCTTCCCTTTGTCTTTCTACCACGCAACTGTCTTCCCAATCCAACACTCTCCTCTTCTTCCTTCCTTCTTTCCTAAACCCAGGTTTCACTTCCACATCAGAGAAGAGAGTGCTGGGTCACTCAGAGTGCTTATGCAGCAAGCTGAAGGGAGTGAAGCAATCCTGTGGTCACGAAGTCACAGCACTGTCTCCCATTGGGTTGCAGAGTATCTGCCACTAGGCCTGCACCAGCAGCCTTACAAGGTGTGTGTTCGTGTATTCAGTAAACAGATAAACAGTTTGTTCTTTTATGCAAGAGACATACAGATAAAAACAGAACAAATAAAAAATGTGTATTAATGAGGAACAAAACAAAATGCATGTGCTCTCATACAAGATACGAGGGGTGTGGTTTTATATTGACTCTATAGGCCTTCAGAGTCACATCTCAATCTATGGATACGTTTTGGCTTTATCTGGCCCAGCAAGTTTCCGTCAATATCTTACTCATCTATGTATTTACATTCCAAGGAAATCTTATTAATCAAACTGCCAGATGTTTTTTGCATACTATATGTTCTTCAGTATGTCTGAATGTTATAAAGCTGAGGTAGAATCATATTATGACATCTTTATTATTATGTACTATGTTACATTTGTGGACACCCTCATGTAATGTATTTATATTTTCTCACCATCACAGGAAAGTTATTACCAAAAAATAGCTGAAAGAATTGATTAAACATTGGAAAGTGAAAATGGGAAGTGAATATAAGTAGTGCCATTAGTTTAGCATTTGAACAAAGGTGGAGAGGGTGTGAGAATGAAATTGCAATAGATTTTTATTTACATGTCCACACGCTGGGTATTAGTAATGTATGTGCAGTATAATGCAGTGATATTAATAGCATTAGTTCAATGACATTCAATAACATTGATGTAATTATTTATACTTTCAGCTTTGGTTCAGTAGCATGACTAAAATGACTCAGTGGGGCACATCTACTGGAGATAATGTTGTTGCTGTGGATGATATCTCTTTTCTAAACTGTGAAACATCCTACCAACCACCAGGTGAATATGGTTCAACTGAGTTGTAGTAATATGAATTTGGTGCACAGTGCTTCCATATTTTTGCTGTGTTTAAACTGACAGCAACAAGACCTGGCGATGAAGGTTGGCTAATTTAGTAATTCTTTTTCCCCTCCCTAGCTCTGTCTGCCTGTGGCTGCTCTTTTGAAGATGGTATGTGTGCTTGGAAACAGGGAGCAGAAGATGAGTTAGACTGGCTCAGCAGGTCTGGTCCTACTGAGACCCCAAACACTGGGCCTCCAGGAGACCACACCACTGGCAAAGGTCTACCACTACTTTTAATGGACTATTTACTGTCGCCCTCATTTCCTAAGACATTACACAGATAAGTACAGGGTAGTGTTGTGCACTTGAGTGTCCTTTATGATGTGCTTTGTATCTTTCACTGCAGCCAAATTTATATTCTTAGTATTATTATTATTATTTATATTATTACTATATTAATAGAAAATTAATAGAAAAACAGTGTCACAACGAAATGTTTGTATGATAGTGTTTCCACTGACTACAAACAAACAAATTCTGTTTTTTTTTGTTTTTACATATTTTTAGACTATATTTCTAAACACCCTCTAAAAAGTGTTAAAATAATTGTTTAAATAACCAGTCATCTCCTGATCTCCTCTCAGCTCCGAAATTATTGCACAAAATACTTTGTAGACAATTTGTCTTCTCAAGCGGACAACCCAGAAAGGTTGTGATTCATCAAAGTGTGTTGTTTTACAGGGAAATACATTTACATTAAAAGCTCCCCGCCCAGTGTGAAGGGAAATATGGCCCAACTGAAGTCATCTCTGCTGCCACCTGCTGGAGAAAAAGGATACTGTGTGCGATTTTGGTACCACATGTATGGAGCGACTGTGGGCTTTTTACGGATGCATGTTCAAACTGTTGATCCCTTTGAGAAAACACTGGTAAAACATGCATGAATTGAAAAACGTTTTGGGTTTATGATATGTTCAGTCAAAGCTGCTGCATGAAAACTATAGGGAGTACATAAGACAGTCAAGGCAATGTTTTTGTTATGTTCTGTTTGGGTTCAACATATAACTTCCCTTTACCACAGTAAAAAACGGCTGTGAGGCTGATTGAGAAATATTTGTGGTCGTTACCAATTTTTTTTCCTCTGTTATTATATTTCACGTAGTTGTGAAACACTCATTGCAAAATAACATTAATGCATGGTTTATTCAGTAAGAACCATGGTGTTGCAAAAACCTCACATCCTCATTGTGATGAGTGAATCAGCCTCCTGTCTTTCCTGTAGGTGTGGCAAAAATCAGGAAATCAAGAGGATGAGTGGCTGCTGGTTCAGACTCATGTAATGTTGCAGAAAGTTCATCAAGTGGTTTTGGAGGCTACAGTGGGAGGAGAGGCAGGGGACATAGCCATTGATGACATCTCTTTCATCAGTGGACCATGTCCAGCCTCTGGTAAGAAGGCTCAAGTTGGGAAAACATCCCATAAAAACCAGAGTGCATTAAATGTGGATACTGTTTCAGATGACTAGATTGTTTTTAATTTTTTAATACTTTGTCAACTATTTTCAAACAATTGGTATGTATCCATTTTGGCCGTGATTGACTGGGAGTGGGGCCACTTACATTTTTAGTGAATATTTTTTCCCCACAGTGAATCTTTTTTCTTTTTTTGGCCTTTTGGCTTATCCCGTGAGTTCAGGGTCACCCCAGCAGATCAATGTCAACATGTTTGATTTGGCACCGTTTTTTACAGCCCTTCCTGACGCAACCCTTCCCAATTTCTACCGGGCTTGGAGCAGCACCGCACAGCTGGGGATGGGAATGGACTGTTAGGGGTTTAGTGTCTTGCCCAGAGACACTTCGACATATAGATTGAACCACTGTCCATGTGGTCCGTGGTTGACTGCCTTTACTAACTGGGCTACAGCCGCCCCTCCCCACAGTTAAACATATCCTCTCAAATATATTCTCCTCCACCACTCACCCTGATGTCCTGTCATCCTGTTGAAAATGTTTCATTTGGTTTCCACTAATGTGTGATCAAATCCTGAGCAATAGGATGTGGGAAAGTACTACATGTACTTTCCCACATCCACATGTAGTACTACTACACTTAGTGCTACATGTTGAAATATCCTGTTTGGTAATATTATGTGCATTGATCACTGTCAATAACCCCTATAGAAATACCCAAACCCATCTTCAGTAGAAACAAATGTGTCTTGAGAAAGTGAGGAACAACTGATTAATAACTAAACAACTGTGCTCAATGACAATAAACTTGTTGTTATTCTTCTCATGTTGAAGACTTGTGTGACTTTGAGGAAGGGAGCTGTAACTGGCAGCAGCAGACCAGTGATGACTTTGACTGGGTCAGACAGTCTGGCACCACTCACAACCCCAACACAGGACCAGACAGTGACCACACCACCAACACACCCACAGGCTATTACTACTACGTGCCCTCCTCTACAGCGGACCGTGCGGGGCAAACAGCTACAATGTTTTCACCACTATACCCTGCAGGTGGGAGAGTAACCAGTGTGTTTTCTACCATCTAAGCTGTAATCGTCTTTATGGTGCTATAAATATGCTGATTCCAATTTGTTCATGTTTTCCCCCATTTAGCAAGATCGTCTAACAATTATACTAAGAATGAGCTCACAGTATCCATGTTTTGTATATTTCACAGTTTATGCAGACAGAGTCTCAATCAGATAGGGCCAAAACATTAAGTTAAGCAATAGTGTAACCAAGTATGATGCAATTTAAGATTTTTAAAGGCTTTGAACAGTCTTAACAGGATTTCCATTTATTTCATCAGAAATGGGCCTTAAAAATTCTTGCAACAGCCTAGAGACTTAAAATGTATTTATTTTTCCATCAAACTAATATTTTTTGTGAAATATGTAATCCATTCCATCCAAGATGATTAAAAAGGTGCCTTAGTGATAACTTGCAGAAGCCCAGATTGGGCACATACGTTCTAGCATCTTGAGTGTTCTGAATAGTTGTTGGTTTCATTTACAGGGACAGTTCTGACTGCTCTGTTGACCAGTTCAACTTTTCTGTCTAACACAAATAACTTGACATCTAAGTAGTCTAATGTTTATAGAGGTAAAAAGTGAACAATAACAATTTTGGTGGATATTTCCTCTGATGTTTCCATATTGAAATCACATTATCTATGGTTCTCCTTCCTATGGTCTTCAGGCAAAGGTTCTTGTTTGCAGCTGTGGTACCACATGTATGGCAAAGGCATGGGGACTCTTAATATTTACCAGCAAAGTGAAGATGGAAAGAAAGCTCTGATTTACTCTCAGACAGGAGACCAAGGCCGGCTCTGGAGGTTCGCCCAGGCCTCACTTTTACCTCGGATTCAGACTTACAGAGTAAGTCACAATGATTTGCCCAAAACAGCATGTTAGTACATTACATGACTCAATTTGTACCAATAGACATCCTGTGTTTTAGATCGTGGTGGAAAGTGTGAAGGCTGGCCCCACCCGGGAGGGAGACATGGCCTTTGATGATGTACAGCTGACAGATTCTCAGTGTCCTGCTCAAGGATTCTGTGACTTTGAGAACAACATGTGTAGTTGGAGCAACGTGGGTGGAGAAGTTGACCAGGGAGACTGGCTCCGTAGCAGAGGAGCCTCCCCTAATCCCAACACTGGGCCCAGTGCTGATCACACCACAAACTCAACACACGGTCTGCAGTTTTAATCAAATGTATTATGAATACATTAAAGTAAACATTACATGGAACCACAGCAAAGCGTTTAATCAGTCTTAATTACACTTACAGTCTTACTCTTAAAAGTTTATATTTTACAGTCCTTATTTGAAGTGACGTTAATTTACACAGGTTATAAAATTACTACAACAGCATTTTCAGGGATTTATAATTTGATGGTGTTACCCCCAGGTTACTATCTCTATGTGGACAGCTCAGTGGGTAAGTGGGGAGACATGTCCTTCCTTGTCAGTGATGTCTTCCATCCATCCACTAGAGGGCACTGTCTTAAATTCTGGTACCACATGTATGGCAGCCATGTTGGGACTCTTAGAGTTCACATTAATGACAGGTAATGTAACTGTTAATGTCTGAGACATGAAAGCATTAAAAATACACTTACAAATGCAATATCTTACTTTAATTTGATCATGTTCTGTGCCTTAGAAAAATGCATACTGGTGGTAGCGAAGAGGGGATTCTGAAGTGGATTGAGTCAGGAAACAAGGGAGACAAGTGGCAGGAGGCCAGTGTGTCTATTAAACATGAAGAAACATTCTGGGTAATTATTGGTTGGTTTGTTTGAGGAGGATCAAGCTCAAACATAAATTAAGTCTAATCATCCAGGATCGCTTCGATAAAACTTACTGATAAAAACAAATACAACATGTACAAAAGGTGATATATGAATACATTTTTTATTTTTTGCTTGATTGAATCTCTCTGTTTTTGTCCTAGTTTGTGTTTGTGTATCAGAGGGGGATGAACACAGGTGGGGACGTTGCTCTTGATGACATCACCATCTTCCCGGGCGAGTGCTACTCAGGGCCCCCCACTGACCCTCCTGATTACAGTCATGGTAACCTGAATCTATCTTTACTTACGTCAGCTGAGCTACTAATATAAAGTGTCTACAGTATAACTTTACTGTTAAAAATTGAGGTTCCGCTGC
Organism: Channa argus; assembly: GCF_033026475.1. NCBI lineage: Eukaryota > Metazoa > Chordata > Actinopteri > Anabantiformes > Channidae > Channa > Channa argus. Next base: position 17,298,307 of record NC_090210.1, read on the forward strand.
ATACGCTACATTTATGGACTCATCTCCACTTATATTTTTTTTATACTGAACACTGAGGACTAAATACTGCATGTGGTAAACACTATTTTCAGACCTATTGTAGATTATAATGTGCTCCTATGTTAGTTACAGCAGCAGGATGGTGTATCTGGGATTGACTCACAACACGGCTCATTTAAGCTTATTTAATACTTTCTTTATAACGAATGTGGGCACAGAGAAATAAGCTTTTGTGTTTCAGGTTGCAACTACACAAACAGTACCTGTCAATAATGAATGTGAGATAAAGCCTCATTTATATGTCAGAAGCCTCTTAAGAGCTTAAGTAGAAGTGTAGTGTGTTTAAAAATTCAAATGCCATCTTGTGCTGATTACATCTTTGGTCTCTGCAGAGACGTCTGTTGGCCTTGCAGTTGGTCTGACTCTGTTGGTTGGACTCATTATCTCCATTCTTCTCTTTATACTAAACCGGAAGCATCGTACAATGTACACTGAGGTTTAAATATATTAATTAATATACATAATAACAATATACACATTTATGTATGTTGCCTGCTGACGTCTGTGCTTGTCTGTTTTAGGCACCGGCCGACAATTATGAATAACGATACGATTGTCCAAAATTCTGTATTTGACCTCTTTGACTGTAAAATAGAGGTAAGTAGTAATGATCTAATGAAACACATCTTGACTCCAAAAAGTTCAGCTGCTAAAAGATATTTTTCTTCCCAGGGCACACAACATGGAACTGAGTCTAATTTTTCCTTCTTCAACAATCTGTACGATCCATCACCACAAGTGACTGACACCACTTTAACTTCATCAGATGCTTAGTCCAGATCACCACCTACAAATAAACTCTACCCAGTGTGTAAATTACACCCGTGTACTTGAAGATATTTTAATTATGGTGTTTAGAAGATGTAGCATTTTGCTGGTGTAAAGCTTGCAAATATAGCCAACCAGCGTACCCCCCATGACAGTAAACCGTTGCTAATACACCAACACATCTGTTTTTGGAGTATTAATAATTTGATAATGTAATTTACTGCATTGTATGATAATGTCTGTTGCATTATGTTGTACATTTCTGCTTTTTAAGTACATTAAACTCATAATACTCCTGCACTATAATAAGTATGATTTTCAATACAGGGCTTTTACATGTAATACTGTAATTTTACATAGGTATATTTGATATGTGTTTAGGTAAGTAAATAAAGCTCTGCAAACACCAGAATAGGAATGAGAATTGCAAACATGCAAGTGTTTAAGGAGCAGTGGAATAACAGTGACATTTTTCATTCTGGAGTGTGAGTCACAGGCTTTATTGCTGAGATTGTTAGTGATGAGCTACTATTCAGTCGTGTGACACACAAACTTACAAATCTAGCTTCAGTAAATCACTGCTATACAACTCTTCACAGATGACTGACAGGGAACAGGAGAAATATCAACAATGGAAATTGCCTTCAAGCAGTTTGAGTCCAATTTACATGACCAAACAAGATTACATTTAAATGTGCAATGAAGTAAACCAGTAACACGTCAAAATAACATTAAATGTGTAAGAGAAAGTAAAACATAAAAAAGCCAGACTAGTGAGGTAGATTTACATTAAGACTCTTGCAGTTGAGCCAACCAGATAAAAACTAAAAGCTTTTTGTCCTGCACTTTGGGACAACAGACTCATGTTCCCCTTCCTGTTTCCATCTATTGTTGCCACCTGAATCAGAAAATACATTCAGCTGCAGTTTCTGGGAACAAGTTGGCACTTTTTGCAGTAAACAACATGTAATATAAATGAATATATAGAAACGATGTATTGTATTTACAAAGTCTTTTTTTTTCTAAGTGAGATTTCTGACTAGAGTAGCTTTGCTTTAGCTCAGCTTGTCGAGGTTTCATCGGCTCCTCTGCGTGAGGCTGACGCGTCTGTGCAAGTCCCGACCCCCGCACACTGCGCTGCAGGAAGTGAGACACTGTACGGAGCGAACAATGGGAGTGGACGTCCAAACCGTAAGACCCGGAGACGGTGAGAATTTTTAATTGCGATGAATACACACCTTAATGTTGTATTTCATTTTATGAGCATACAATGGATTTAATGCGTGTTTTCATTCTTCAGGAAAGACTTACCCGAAGAAAGGGCAGCGTGTCACCGTCCACTATGTCGGTAAGGTTTCGTTGCAAATTGGAAAACTGGTTGTTTGGTTTTTCCCCACTTTCACTTAAAATGGAAAACGGTATTCGCGCCAATGTATCGTTGATTTGATACATTAACAGTAAGTATGGCAACGTTCAGGGTAAATAAGAAGATGGGCGCCACCACCCGTGGTTAGCAGTACTAGCATAATGCACTTAGCTTAGCCTAGCTTAGCTGGAAAACTGAAAACGGCGGAAAATAAATACCGATGTTAGAAGTGTTACAGAACCCAACGCTACAAAACCCGGCCGACAAACCTTTCTAAGCTTATTCATAAGACACCTAGTTTTTGTATAGCCGCCGCGAAAAAGCAGCATTTCGCATTCATACTGAGCCAGGCCAGCGGTCCCTTTCTTTGTGCTAAGCTAACCTATGCTACCATAGCATTAGCGCCATGGTCGACGCATTCCCGTACTGATGGTTGATACACTCCCGGTGCACACGATCCCATTTTATTTTTAAGACTACAAAAATACTAAATGGAAGTTTTAATATGCGTGCAGTTATTGCGCAGATGTGTCTTAATAAGCTCGTTTTATCAAATATCAGAACGTATGTCAGAAGTATCAAACCCTTTCTTCTGGCAACTTAGAAACAAGCAAAGTTAGGCATTTTTGTTGTGTTTTTTTTTTTTAACACAACCGGTAACTTAATTGTTTAATGAGCAAACCGCTGATTGGTCTTCTAGAGGATCGATCAGTTGATTAATTGTTGCAAATTTAAACTCTTGTTTACAACTTTCTTTCTCTTTTTTGTCTTTAAACAGGCAGGTTGACAAATGGAAAGCAGTTCGACTCCTCCAGGGACCGGGGAGAGCCCTTCCAGTTCACACTTGGAGAGGGTGAAGTGATTCGTGGTTGGGATGAGGGTGTAGCCAGGGTAAGGAGTTGAGGGAGCCTCCCACTTATCATGCGATGTAGCCAAACATTTAAATGATAATGTGCAAAGCTGGTCATGTATGTTATAAGAACAAAGGTTATCTCTTAAAATGTGGTTTGTTAGTAGGAGGAGAAAGTTAATAACAGACAAAGCTCATGTTTGAACACAGGCAGAGCAGAGATGTGTCCTCACTGATCTACTCCTGCTGACATTTACTGGGCAGGTGGGGTTAAACAGATGCTAACCGGGGAATGAAAAAGCCAGTGTTTTTTAACAGCTTGACCCGTTTTAAGTTGGGATGACTCCGCTCTATGTTACATTAATATTACGCTCTTGTGTATCCCTCTACTTTATCCATCCATTATGTAAACCGCTTATCCTGTTAAGGGTTGTGGGCGTGCAGGAGCTGAAACCAGCTGGTTACAAAAGAGTAGATCGCTGTGTCCCTTTTTAAATAAAAACATCCAAAACAGATTATTTAAAACCATCTCGGCCTTATGTGATTTGCGCTTCACTTCCTCTACAGATGAGTGTTGGCGAAGTGGCGAGGTTGATCTGCTCACCAGACTATGCGTACGGAGCCAGGGGATACCCACCAATCATCCCAGAAAATTCCACTCTCATCTTTGACGTGGAGTTTCTGAAATGTGTTTAAAATCGAGGTTGCACTTCAGAGTTTTATCATTACACCCACATCTCTGACACAAATTGCTCTCTAATTAAAGGTGCTGTCATAAGAATTTATATAAATAAATACAGTTTTTATTTAGAAATAAATCTGCTATCTTTGTATAATTGAGATAAATGACAAACAAACGTTAGAGGACACTGTATTGCTGATTGCTAAATGAGTAGATCATTACCAGACTTTCCAAATGCTGGGTAACACCTTGAGTAGGGGAAGCGGCTTATGTGAGAGTATTTATTTGGCTGAGTGCAGTAACAGACAGAGCCAGGCTAAGATATGCTGCCGCTCACTGTATCTTCACATTAGCCAGACGGGTATCAGTCATCGTCCACTTCTGTGGCTACAGTTTCCCTGAAATTATGGGTTATTCCTTTTTAAAATTCCAACATGTGGTTAATTCTGAATTCATTGTCTCCTGAAAACCATACGTTTATAAAAATACTGAAGAAGACAACACCTTTGTTTCTGGTCAAGTTGTTTGGACACATTTCTACTCAGCTGAGTTGACCATTCAGAGCATCTTCAGTTGTTAAATTTAATGGTTTATTTGGCCTTGTACATTGCCATGTAGAATTTTCTTGTTCCTTAGTAATTTCAAATAGCACAAAATGTAGTTAATGATGACGAGCAAAGACTGAACCATTGGCACTAAATACACTTGCTTGTTTTTCTTCCAACATCTCAAAGATAGTGTGGTAATGACTTTTTATCATCAAATGTATCCCCTTTATTAAGGTGTGACTTTATTACTACAAGTTGTTGACAGCAAAAAAAATTTCTTTGTATGTTTCGAAACAATGTTGTGATTTTAATTCAATTTTCATATGTACTTGTGTTACCATCTATAGGATTAGAATATCATTTTCAAACTCAATTCTAATGCAATACTCTTCGGTCTTTTTTTTTTTATAAACTTATAGGCCTGAAGTGCAATGTGGAACCTTTTTACTGTTTTATTTCCTCACTGTGTCATCCATTAGAAATTGTACTATCCATGGTTACAGTTCTTGAATTAAAAACCTTCCTGTGTGTATGTTCTGTCACCACAATTGTATTACATACAGCTTTACCTAAGGCACAATATTTGTCTCACGCACTATTTGAACCAATCTCTTTAGACCCAAATCGCTGTCCCTGCTACAGATTGTCAGTGATGGTCAGGAATTAAAACTAAAATGTGTGTTTTTAGTGTCCTTTGTATCTGGCAAGTTCAAAGGGGTTAATGCCCTTCTGCGTTTGCATTGGAGGATTTGCTCTGTCAAGGCAAACATCTTAAAATTATTGTGGCTGTAGCTGGATTGTCTATGAAAGATTTAGGTTCATTATAAAAAATCAATAATTAAAAAAATCATTACATTTATGCAGTTTTAGCACAGTTATGGGGCACTAGAATATTTACATTTAATGCAATGTTTGCTTCTAATACAATCTAGTGTAACCTAAATATAATTCTCAACTGCAATTCTTTAAAATGGAAATAAACAAAAATCATGGGCCGTCATTACACAGACAAGCCACAACATTGACAGCCGTCAATGGTTTAAATAACACGGTGGCCAAGAATCATTACAGTCACTCTGACCAGTGTGTGGCTATACAGCCCCACCGTGTTTTAAACTTTGCCGATAATGGCCATCAATATTAATGATCTTTAAGCTTATATACTGTATGTTAGTATGGTACAGCACAGAATTTCTGATCATTTTTTTTTTTCACAGTTCTTCAGAAATAAAAGCGACTGTTGGGTTGTTCATGGCAGATTAAATAAGGTGTATATACTGTATGGCCCTGTCTTCGTGTGTGTGTGTGCATAGTTTATATACTGCATTATAACTTTGACCTTTATAGGATCAATAAGGTCTCAGTTTAACCTATAGTAATAATAAATATTTTTTTTCAACTCTGCAGGCACAGCAGCCTCACTCCTAAAATAAAAACAAACAAACAAAAAAAAACTGATAACAGAACTCTTCCGTTGCTTCCTACGCACTTTAATCTATTATATATGTAAAAACAAAAACAAAACTTTTCTGCTCTTTCTTGCACTTGCATCTCATGAAATGGAAACACTTCTGATTCTGGTAGGATTTTGCTTTGATGTTTTCTCCTTGACTTAGATCTTTTGCTTGCCTTGTAAGTCATGTTTGGTAAAAATGACGTCAAATGTAGTTGAAGTGTGGGAAAAATAAAAATATAGTGTCAAAATAAGTTAAGTCTGTGTGTATCTGCATCCACTACATTAATGGACTAATTAAGATACTAAACATTTCCTTTTGTAATGTAGGGTACAAGTATTAAAATTAAGTAACTGTACCGTAATTCAGTAAATGTAGTTGGTCACTTTTCACCAAGACACATGATTTCATGTCCTCCAATCTTTGGACTTAGAGTGCTGATAATTACGACAGCCCGTGAGTGCAGCGTATCCACGGCTGCAGGTTTTCAGTAACAGTTCCTGTCGGGACGGACGCACAGGTGGTTTGTGGACAATCACAAGTCCAGACATGGACATCACGACGAGAAAATTCCATTTAGGCTACCGAGTCAACTAGTTTCATCTGAGTTTTTTTTTTTGTTTCCCTTTCTTTTTAAAAAAGCGATTGGCCCAAACCCATTTTTATATCTTAGTTTTTTGTTCTTTTGCTTCACAAACTGAATGATGGCGATGGCACTGACGAAGACAGCTCATCTCATAACAGAACTGATTATTATTTTCCAGTTTCAAATAAGCTTCATGAAGCTAAAATCTGCTTGTGGTAAGTGCTTTTATTTCTGTTCCTTTACAGGTGATGTTTTGTTGTATTTTATTTATATTTGTAATGTAGTGGATTTGTGTATATAAATTTTCGGTGTGGGTTTTAAATGTTCTTTTTTCTCTACGAATATTTGTGTTGGGTTACTGAAGTGCAGCTTTTGACATTTTCAATGTCAAATAAATAAAAGAAATATTAAAACGTGATACATTTTTTTTTTTTTTAATAATACGCATGCACATAGTTTAAACCACAGTGGGATACTAATTGGTTTAAGTTAAACAATTAGGAATTGTTATTTTAACCTTTAAATACCTGGATAAATAAATCTTAAACTGCTGGGAGCAATCTGTGTTTCACACGTCCAACCACCAGGTGGCGGGTCTCTGCTCCTTCAGAATAGTTAAAGGTGTAACCAGGTTCAGGTGTGATGATGTTGTGGCTGCTGCCCTGAGTGAAAATGCTGGTGTTAATATTGAATGACAGGTGAAGGATTCTCTGCTAAATCTGACTGTTGGGATACTGGATTGTTTTCACCAACAATTGCATAGTTGCAGCTGCAGTTAGTCCCAGTTATTTCCCAGTTGTTACCAGCGAAACAGCCCATCTGCAGTAACAGATTTGTGTAGCATCATTATATTAGGAGTTAGGAAGCCTCTGCAGCCACTGGTCGCCATGTGGGAGAACACAGACACAACATCCACTGCAGCCTGGCCTCTCATGCGTGGTCCTGGGCCTGCTGGTGTGAGGAATGTGAAGCATGCTTTCACTGTCCGCTGTGAAGAGGATGCCCTGTTGTTACTGGAGAGGCTGACTGAGTGGGTGACCACACATGTTTGCCTCATGGCACAAGCTGAGGACTTGTTTGTGTCCTGTTGCATGTGACATTTGTTGTTAATGTTACTGTAGATTGTCAACGTTTATTTCCTTTCTACTTATGTAGATTTGAGGTTGTTAAAATGCTAATAATCTGAAGCTTCAATATCTGTTTTTTGTTTTTTTTTAAGCTCTGCAGACAAGACATGTTGCCACTTTAGTAGATTCACCTAATCAATGCTGATACAGTCTAATGCAACAGATGTGCAATAAATGAAACCTAAATGAAACAAGATGTGAATGTGTGTGAATGTGCTGTGTGAATGTACCCAGTTTTAATACGGTGTTTATTTGTATGAGCAATAAAACACGGCAGTTATGACACTGTTAAATGTTTTGATTGGCAAAACCTCAGTGTAACACTACATAGTTGCAAATATACTTCTTTTCATCTGTGGCTTAAATCTTAAGACAGCTGACTGCCTTTTGACTTTTCCCCCCTTATTTATGTACTTTTTAAAAAATGTACATTGTTATTGTTAGTGGCAGTTTTGAGAAACAGCACAAACATGTTTTAATTATAAAAACATAACTTTGTATGCAGAATCGCTGATTCTCTGATGAAATGGGGGGGGTTGACACTCGAACTCAACATCTTAACTCTTTGTGTTTCTAGGATTGTATCATACCCACACACATGGGCTGTCTCCTCCAGAGGGAAGGTCGTATGTTATCACAAGAAACTGCAAACCCAGAGCGAAGAGGTGGGCATCTGGGTTTAAGTCTACAGATAACAGGGGGCATCACAGAGAGCAGCACCAGCCACAGGAGTCAGAGCCAGATCGGAGACAAAGCAATTTTACACAGAGTGTGGTAGGTTTATCAGAAGATAGGGAAAAAATACATTTAACATGTAGAAACAAAAGTAGTGAAAGCTGAACTAGTTTTTTCATGTTTTAAACGTGTACAAAATTAGTCTTGTTCATTTATATATAAAAGGGTCTAAATGAATGCTAAGAAATAACAACTATAAAACACTAAAATTGTCACTTGAATAGCAAAATAATGCAAATCCCTTTATTTTGGATAGAACATTGATCACGCCTACTACACATCTAAAATCTACAGACCTGAAGATGCAGCCAGCAAAGGGCTCTGGGTAAACATTGATGAGATGGAGGAGGGTGAGTGGAAGGCCCATGGGTTCCTGTCAGGCACCCACAGACAGGCTGAGGTATGAAATCCCTTTTGTCTGACTAATTATTGGGATATTTTCATTTGTAATAATAATGATGATGTGGATCTGTGTATTACAGTTAATTACTCAGGTTCAAACTTAAGATCTTAACACGAGCCAAATATTCTGACATAGTTTCTTCTTTTGCAGCTGACATTGCACATTGTATGTGTTTCTTTTCAGAGAGTCAATCTTTCCTTTGACTTTCCTTTCTACGGTCACATTCTGAGAGAAATCACAGTTGCAAGTGGAGGCGAGTCCCAATCTACACACACTGTTTAGTCACTATGTGGAGTGGCTTTATAAAATATCCATTCATTATCTGTCGCTGCTTATCCTATTTGGGCAGCAGTGGGGGCTGGATTTTATACAATAAATAGTACTTAAAATGACATAAAATCAAAATTGTTATGATAGTTTGTTAATACAATCAGTGCAACGCTAACATTTATTTCATTGAAGCACTGTACAGGTCCTCGAAGGACAGATGTATGGACACAGAAACTGCCCCAGTAACTGCAGCTTAAGAACTGAAAAAATGTTATTTAACCATCTTTATCTTCTGCATTAACAAAACACACAACTTTAGGATTTGTTCCTGCAAAATACTGATACTCTTGTTACTCTTGTTTTCTGTTCCCAGGTTTTATTTACACTGGAGATATAATCCACCGGATGCTTACGGCCACTCAGTACATCGCCCCGCTGATGGCTAATTTTGACCCCAGCCTTTCAATAAACTCAACCGTGTTTTACTTTGATAATGGTAAGAGACACAGTGATTAACTTTAATTTATGGGTTTCATGTGATAATTACACTGAATACATGTGTTTGTTTTCACTTTAGGAACTGCGTTGGTGGTTCAGTGGGACCACATTTACCTGCAGGACAACATCGGTGTCGGGACGTTTACCTTCCAGGCTGTTCTGCACAGCGACGGACGCATTGTCTTCGCATACAAAGAGGTGACTTTTCGTTGTCTTCTTTTTCTGTTCATTGGAAAATGAGATTAATCTTAAAGCTTTTTTTAAATTCATAGATTCCTATTGACATAAACAACATCAGGAATGAGAATCATCCTGTCAAAGTGGGCTTGTCAGATGCTTTTGTAGTTCTTCATGGGATAGAGCAGATCCCCAGTGAGTGGCACATTTTCTTTATTGAAAAAATACTGAAGTCTGTAAAATTAAATGTATTTTTATATTAGTATTAAACATCGGATCTTAACAATAATCATATTTTTATAATATTCCCTAGATGTTCGGAGGACAACTATTTATGAGTACCATAAAGTCGACATCAAGTCCAAAATCTCCAGCTCTACAGCTGTGGAGATGTTTCCTCTACCTAGTAAGTTCAGTGAAATGCTAGAACTTGTAGAAACATTTAAAATCTTTTTACTAGTTGCGCATAAGATCCTTTATAAAAATGCCTCTTTATTTTAAAAAAACTGAGTCGTCTCGTCCTCCACACTTTTCTGTGTGTTTTTTATCCTCAGCTTGTCTCCAGTTTTCCAGCTGTGGTCCATGTGTCACTTCTCAGATTGGCTTTAACTGCAGCTGGTGCAGTCGCCTACAAAGGTGAACTGGAAAAGTTCCCTCTCACTTTTTAAAAGAATTTTTACTATTGTAAATTATGCAAAATGTTTGAAACCGTATCCATTGAAATGCAGAGCAAGACAACCGTGGCTTTGACAGTATGTAGAAAATCTTCATATTGGAGCTATTTTGAAATATTTAACCTTTTTGTGCATCATTGAAATAAAGCTCAACAGAGTGTGGATCATGCAGCAAGAATCTTATACACACAAGTTGATCTGCCAAATATTGATTAAAGCAGGAGAACTTTAATGTGTTGAAATGGCTGGTTACTCTTATAGAAATGCTGTGGAAAGACTTGACAAGGGCAGTTTAATGAAGGAAGGAAGCATTTCTGAGTTGAAGCTGTTTTCTAAAGAGGAAGTTTTTATAATCCCGCCAAGTTTATGTGCAGGGCTGATAAGAAAAGCTTTAGTTGAAGGTGTTGCTCAACATCACTTACCTCACACAAATGCTTAATGCTTTTCACAAAAAATAATAAAGCTATTTTTATCATTTTATTAGATTTGTTTGATTTGTAAAAGCTCAGCTATACTCTCCATACATATTTAATATGTAATTCCTTTCTCAGATGCTCTAGTGGCTTTGATCGTTTCCGGCAGGACTGGGTCGACCTCGGCTGCCCAGAGGAGGTAATTATTTTTGCGTTCAGCTAAAAAAACCAAAAAGATTTCCTTAGAATTTTGGATGTGTCTTTCTTCACAAAAGTAACAGATTTATTATTATTATCTTTTTTTTGTCAGAGGTGGGATTCCCGGTGTCTCAAGATGAAAGATGCCACATCGACTCCAGTTCCAGTGACCACAGCGCAGCAGTGGACCTCCAGCATGACCTCCACAGCCCCCAGGAACACATCCACTGCCACCCACCCACCGACAGGCAGCAACACAGGGTCCCCTCCACAGCCTCCAACCAGCAAACCTGCAGAAGGTAAGCTGTCCCCTCTAGGGGAGTACACAACTGCACTATTTGCCAATGAGGTCCTTTCAAAGAAAAAAAAAAAATCTGGGAGATGGAGACAGAGGACCACTTAACTTTACACAAGGCTCTAGTTTATGTGCTTGCTACATCACATCCAGTTTACCGCCCCGGGCTGGACAGGTGTCATTACAGGCATCATTAGCATCCCATAAAATGATTTGTTGTTGCTGCACTTTGTCCACGCCCAGTGTGTTTAAGATGTAACAGTGCTGGGGTCAAGTGGTCAGCTATTTCCCAGCCCTCCGTTACCGCGCAGCTGTGAGTATACAGCGGCATGTTAAATACTGCATAGTGTCCTCAGCTACTGAGGATGGCTTAATGTATGTGTTCTGGTTGGGTCAGACAGTGTGTTGTTTGTAAGATTTCATTTTATTTATTTATTTTATAAACACAACGGTAATTGAGTTGATCTCAAACTTTAACTTCTTTATATTTTTTTTAATACAAAGAGTATTTTTGAATGATACGTTTTAACCTTAAATTGACTTAAGGACAGTTGCAAACAGAAATGGCACAGTTGGTATAAGAACTGATCACTGGAAAAGGCTCCAATCAGTGATGTCTGCTAGATTTACTTTAATATGAACAAATACACAACTTCAGACACATTTTCACCTGCTGTGGCTGCTTTTACTACAATTTTTTTACTCCTTTCTAATTAAAGAAGCTGCTGTTTAAATGACAGTAGAGGAAAGTACTAATTAGTTTGCTATTTTCACTTTTTTTTTTTTTAAAGTAGAGCTCTAATTCAATGTTGTTGGCATCATATTTGAATGTGATATTCTGGAAACCTTCACTGTCTAAACCTATAAAGTCTCACCTCTGTACAGCTGGAAACAAGGAGAACACAAGAGCGAGTGATGAGCGGCTGCAGCTCGGCCTCCTGGCAGGCATCATTGTGATGATAGTCATTATGGCAGCAGTGATCCTTATGTTCGTCTACATGTACAACAACCCTACCTCTACTGCCAGCCTCTTCTTCATGGAGGTCAGTGACACCCAGCCACATTACAAACCACCTGGAGCCACCAGAACCTTCAAGTTCTCAATGATCCCGCTCCTTGTGGAACCATGCTGTTTTGGACAGGCAATCTCTTTTAATTTTAGATTTTCACATCTTTGGGGTTTTCAAAACAAAATGCTGAAAAGGAATCTATAAAAAAATCTACGTTTTTGTTGTTGTTTTGTTTTGCAAATCTCATATTTTAAACCCTTTTTATGAGTTTGATAGTTTTTGTCCCAAATCCATATTGCTGAAGACATTTAAGAGGCATCAAGTTATTTTGTTCAACAGCAAATCAGAAATGCACCTCTCAGACTAAGTTGTTGTTAAATGAATTTTATTAGGTACATTCGTACAATTATAGTTTTTATACAAGTTCTACCGTTTTTTTTTTTTTCTAAATTCAGATGTTTAGCACTCTTGTCAGTGTTAAAATTGGATTGCATTTTTACTAAAACATCCGATTACATACCAGAGTAAATCTCAATACTACAACATAATTAAATTAACAGTTTCATCACAAACTAAACATCATAGAAGTAACCTTTATGTCAGAGCAGATCTGGACTGTACAGGTGTACCTAATAAAGTGGCCACTGACTGTGTGGATGACTTAATGAACACCATTGAAAAGGAAGGTATTTTGCGTAACTTCTGTCTTCTCCTCACAGCGGCGGCCCACCCGCTGGCCGATCATGAAGTTCAGACGGGGGTCTGGTTGCCCTTCATACGCAGAGGTGGAGGCTGCTGGTCAGGACAAAGACGGCATGGTGGTCATTGACCCCAAACAGTCTTTTGTCATATCAGGCAGAAGAGAGAGTGAACAGAAAGAAGGATTCATAGTTCCTGATCAGAGGGAGCGCTTCCTTGTCTCAGAGAGCTCCTGACCAAAGCTACATATCCCAGAGTGCTTTGAGGACACAGCTGCTTCTGTGTGAGTTTGCATTCTTTGCTTGAATGCTGAGACATTATTTTTCTCATTTAAATGTTTCTCAAATCCACTTTAAGGATTTAAGTATTCAGAGAAATGTTAAACATCTGTAGAAATTGTATCTACAGATTATTTTATGCACCAGTTGATGTATGCGATAACTTGGCGAGAGACACCTGTTTAGCACAGGAGTGTATTGTGTATGTATCCAAAATGAAGCAGCCACATTTTTACCACAATATTGTGCAATGCTTTTATTTATTACAAACTATCTTGCTGTGGTAGGAAGTAAATACTTTATTCAAATACTATTATACTTTTACTAGAGTCAAAGAAAGAAAAATATTACTAATAGTAGCTGCAGCTTTAGTAATGTAACATTAAGACATTGTAACAGTATTAAGTACACTGTAGTAATTTGTTTTGTCAAATTTCACTGAAATACCATTGGTTACTGGACTTAGCCTGACTCCAAAACAGTTGCTTCTTCCTTTGATACAGATTTGACTCTGTAGCGAGTAGCCACTGTCATTGTGAACCGGCTACTCAGCTCTGCTCAGTCATTTGGAAGAAGTCATCAGCAGTGGGCAGGACAGTGACTCTTGAGGACTTGAAACAAGTATCTCTGAAGTAGTATCAGGATGTGCCTCAGGTGATTGTGTATTGCTTATAACAGAACCTGCAAATTATTGGGTTTTGAGGACTTTTTTTTTTTAATACACATTAATCATTACATTGCCTAAAAAAGTGGCACCGAAACATGTTGCCAGATTCCTGGAAAACTGGTGCTGCGTCTCTTTGCCTAACGTTAGAGGACAGAAGCCCACTGACTGACATAGAACTAACGATGACACTGTTGAATGTTTGTGTTGAGACCATTTCTCTCAAAGACTTATTTACCCGAGCTGCTTTGCACTGTTCCCACACCTTCTTCACAAGCAGGAATGTCATATTTGGGTGTCATTTCCTCATCTCAAAAACACAGACTAAATTCCTCACCATTGCTCCCACCTTCGTCTGAGGGGCATACGGAGTATTTTCTGTTTATCTCAGACCAGAACGTCTGTGTTCAATTTTGTGACTTTATTTTTTGTACTTCAGGAGGAAATCATTTACTGATTGCTTTGCTTGTTTGATTTGCAGTAATTATAACTGCTGTTATTTCTTTCACTATACAAGTCCCTGGTCAACAAGTTAAACTGGCACATTCAAAAATTCTAATTTCATCAGCTTTATCTCCCTGTTTGGAAACTCTGAAGTGAATTTCATTCTGATAATGATCTGTACTTGCTTTTCTATAAAAATGATCAATACTGAAATGTTTTTCATGATCAATCTGGAATAAATTTGTATCTACAGTAAATCCTGACAACATGACACTACAGGAGTACTGTCCTGTACTGTTTGAGGCACGTTTAGTGTAGGATTAAAATGAAGGCATCTGAATACGTCATTAAAGACTGGCCTGCAGAGTGACAGGATCAAGGCACCACTGTGGTGGAGGTACTTCAAGTTTGCTTGTCTTCTAAGGGTATAAAGGGGAAAAAAAAGTATTAATATGTAATTTTACAGATGACAACAATGAGTTTAGGTAGAGCAGGTGCAGTTCTTGTATCAGTCACTGATTTTGCAAGTCAAAACAAGTAAAGAGATGGTTCCTACCTTTCACTGGTGGTGCAGGTAATCTCCTCCGAAGTTGTCGTGAGGAGTCAAGGGTAACAGGCTGTAAAAAAAAAAGAAAAAAAAAAAGGTTTTTTTATTTCTAAAGTTATGCCAGTAAAATATTACTAGATGTCTAATAATGTCCACAGGTACTGTACCATAACTGGAATTGTCCTAGTCTTAGTGAAACGTTTCTGTGTGTCCACATTGAGCCCTGCACTTTTCAAAGCAGCAATTCTCGCAGAGATGTCATGGATCTAGAAGAGAATCAGCACAAAGAATTCAGTATATGAGGTTGTGCAGTGCACAAGCTAATTGTGGGAGACACATTTCTTGTAAATCAGGGGCCTTCTTCAACAAAACATCTTAAGGTTGAAAGTAGCTGAGAGGACTAACATCTGTTACCTTTAGGAATTTCTCCTATCTGACCAGTTTAGATTTGACTAAACAAGTCAGAACAGTTCAGTAACCTCAGCTATTATAGACTTTTGTGCTTTTATCTTTAAGCTGTGAGATGCTTGTCATGTGTTCATAAAGTATTGATTAATAAGCCCCCGACATGATTAGCATCTCTTACTGGGCCATTGTTAGCTGTGACGTGGTTAAGCACGTTTCCAGTTTCCACCCACCTGTAGCTCAGACTGCTGGACCTTGGCAGCTGCTGATGCCACCTGCTCCTCCAGGAAAGACAGCTCCATCTCTGATGTGGAGCTGCAGATTTCCCTGGCACACTCCTCCAGGTCACTGAGCTCTGCCTCCAGACTGTACACCGAGCCGGCAGCCATGTACACCTGCAGCATGTCCAGTACAAAACAGCATTAACTAAAACATAAGTGTGAATCATTGCCTGTTCAGGTAAAGTGCGTAATACAGATGATTTGTGAATTGGCATCATATAAAGTTGAACTGAAAGTCTAGGGCCCCCGACTTTTTTTGATCCAGTATAGATACTTCAGTGATGACTTCCTAAATATAAAACAGTGGGCTCAAAGGGACTAAAGTCTAGCAATAACAGGCATCTTTTTCTAGTAAAATATATTGTGCAGTAAATAATAAAAAAATAAAAAACTGAATGAACTTGCATTCTCCTCCAGTCTGGAGAACTGTTGATCCAGCTTCTTGGGGTCACTGTTAGGGGGCAGGGAGGTGGTGGGGAGTTGGGGTCTGTCTCCTCCCTCCACTCCCTCCAGCAGGTCCTCTGTGGCGTTCAGCACCTTCAGTACCTCAGTGGTGATGCTGCACAGAGACATGGCCGAATACCTCTACAATACACACAAACACAATGAAACAGGTGTGATTCTCTGACTCACTCTCTTGGACCAGTTTCATGTTGTATCCTTAATCCTTTCCAATGGCTGAAATGTTGTAAAGTCATTTAACGTCCTACAGGTCTACAACGAAATATAGAAATATGAAAAATCCTGCAGCATTCGGGTCAGTTTAACCCTATTTGGTTAAGCTGGTTAAATAGATTAGCAGCGATCACTTAAAGAGAGACTTTGGCTTTAGATTAGGGTGTAAATGTATATTAAAACTTAAAATTCTCTATATTAAAATATTTCTCCAATTCTACTTGGAAAAACTCCTCCACATGACATCAACCAGAGGAGTTCAGATGATGTCATCTGGGGGAGCTGTGGAAAAGCAGGTTGACCATGAATACAAACACACAGTGTGAGCAACAAGACGACATCATCTGTACTAAAGTTTCCTCCAAGTAGCACTTTTCAGCTAGAAGAAGAGATGTTTACATGTACGGAAGTCAGAGGTCACATTGATGTACATGTACTACTCAAACTTGACCCAAGAGAAGCAACTTCAGTATCAGTGAAGGTGTCCTACACTAAGAGAAAACTGTAGAACAGTTTTAAAAACACATTCAATCAGTGAAAATATGTTGGAAATCCTACATAAGAAGGTCTCACCTGCTGCAACAGAGTGGATATAAGCTCTATTGTTTTGTAAAGCCCCACATCACTACCCTACAGCGCACAGAGGAGAGGGAACGACACAGTGATGCGAGTAGTTAGTGCAGTAGTTAGTTATGCAGTTAGTTCCACAGCAGTAAATATTTTCAGATTCTTCATATTTTTCAGCAGGAATTATTTAATGCGTCGAGCAGCGCTCACCGTTTGAATCTCCTCTGGTGACAGAAAAGATGTGATGCTCTGCTCCACGTCATCTGGATGTCTTTCAGTTTCCTCAAGTTTTTTCTCCATTTCTTTCTTTGGATTGTCTGTCTGTGCAGTGACAGTCACAGTTTTTCCCCTTCTGTCCTCTGGTTCTTCATTATCCATTTCTTGTTGTCTACATGTGTCCTTAGCCTCATTTGTACCAAGTTTTTCTTTTGCTAATGTTCTGGTTTTCTCTTCCTGCTCATTCCCATTTCTGCTTTCAGCCTCTCTTCTCTCTTTGTTTCTGGAGACGTGTCCAGTTTGTTCTCTCACCGCTGACTCTGGCGTTGTGTTACCTTGTCTTTGAAGCTCTTTTACATTTCCTGTTTCCTCTGAATTATTTGGACTTTTCTCACCTACAACTGTTTCTTTGAATCTGCATTCTCCTACAACTTTAACCTTTTCCATCCTCTCCTCATCCTTGGCCTCTCCATCCTCTAGCTCTCTACTTATTCTCATGTTTTCTGCAGCTTCCACCTGCATGTCCTCCAGTGTCATCATCAACATGCTGCTAATTATTCTGTCAAACTCTGCATCTTCCTCAGTGCTGTCTCCTGTTGTTTCCCATTTCATCTGAAACTTTTCTCCTCCTTCCTTTTCATCTGGCCAGTTTCTCTCTTGCTGATTTTCCAGTTCCAATGTTTGTAACTTTATCTCTTGTGTTACATCTTTATCATTTGCTTTTTTAGCCTCATCTCCCAGATTTACGCCACATATAAGCTCCTCTACTGCTATTCTATCATCCTCAGTCTCTCCTGTTAGTCTGCCTTCTAATAAATCTGCTTTTCCAGGTTCATACACCTCTGTTTTTTCTTGTTTGAGATCCTCTATAACAGTCTGACTGTCTAAAACATCGTCTGTCACTTTTTTATCCCTACTCTCATTTCCATCCCTCAAATCGAACATTTTTACATCCAAATCTCCAAATGATTCTCTCCTCTCCACTCCTCCTCCCCACAGCAGTTTTGTGTCAGTGCTCTCACTTCCTCCTCCATTCACCTCTTCTTGTCTCACTCCCTCATTCTCTTCAAGTCTATCCAGCTCATCCTCAGTGGAAGAGAATTGAGAAGTACTGACTAAACAGGCCAAATCACGCAGTTGTACAGCTTGAACTGCTTTTTCTGCCTGTAACTTCCACAGCGCCTCCTCGTCCATCACTTCTTCCTCATCTTTGCCCCTGTCTGCCGTGTCCAGCTCCTCTTCTGTAGATGAAAACTGGGTGGGGTCGACTTGGTTGGCTAATCTGCACACTTTTAACCCCAGCTCCTCGTCGTCTTCCTGCTCATCAACAGCAACTCTGTCCAGCTCGTCCTCTGTGGATGAGAACTGTGTAGTTTGGAGTTCTTTCTCCAGCTTAGAAAGTCTGTAAGAGAATCCGTATGTCTTTCCTTCATTCTGCTCATTATTGCCCTCCTCCATGTCCCTGTCTTCCTCCCATTTTGCTTCACCCTGACCAACTTTGTCTAACTCCTCATCAGTAGAGGAGAAGTATGTGAGTCTCGATTGTGCAACAAGCCTGTACAATCTGTCTTTCATGTCTTCGTCATCTACTTCTGAATCTCTTTCTTCCTGCCCTTCCTCATCCTCCATTCCTTCTTCATCCATGTCAATCTCCATTTTCCACTGGATTTTGTTTCCTTCATCCTGATCCTGACTTCCCCGTCTGCTTTCCATCCTTTGTTCTTCATCTCTCTCCTCACGAAGTTCTTCCCCTCGATCAGAGAAGTCTGATGCTCTGGCTGCTAGCTGTTGTAGCCATTCATCCGTCTGATTGGCTGCATGTCCAGTGATGTCACAGTTATGGTCTAAAGGTTCAGGGGTCGTGGCTCCAGAGGTGAAAGTGTCAGGTGTCACAGCATCAGAAGTATTGTCAGAGTCTTTGTGTGCATCCTGCGAAGACACGAAATCATAATAAAATAGTACAATTCCGCTAACGTTTGTATCCGCAGTTATTTTGTTTTGACTGCTGCTGACAAAAGTGTCAATGTTAAAGTTGCTTATGCTTAATAACTAAGGAGGACAACACAGAGGCAGCTCGATTTTTGGTATGATCCAAGAATCTAGAGCTCATTAAATATTGTTTGGTCTACAAAATTTAAAAAGAAATAAAGAATTAAATCTGAATGAAATTCAAATGCAACCAACATAAGATCCGCATCATACAGTATTTTCACATAATTAAACAAGTGTAACGGTCATTCTTTTATCAAAATAGATAAAAGAGATAAAACAGATTAATGTTCTTTGATTCAGTGATTGTTTACTAATGCTCTGCTCATTCTGATATAATTTTTTTTTTATTCGCTGAAAAAGTGAAAAGTTAATCCAAATGTGAAGTTATAGTAAAAACCGTTTACATTTATGCAAAGTCATCTTAAAAATGGATTATTTTAAATTTAATTCTATTGACAGTATTTGCCTTATGTGATCCAGCGTCCCAGTATAAACCACATTGTCTTATCTCATTTCATCTGATCAGTTTGTGGTTTAATATGAATAATTTCTTACCAGCCCAGAAGAAGGAGCTACTTTGTCTTTTTTACTCCTCCTTTTCTTCCGTGATCTCCTGACTCTTCCCACCTCTCGCTCGGCACAAACACCGCTGTGCTTCTCTTCTCCTGCTCCATCTGTGTTAAAGTTCACATCAATGATGCTTGTTCTGCGGAACGATGAAGGCCGCCTTATCTCCGCAGGCAACTTCCTCTTAAGAAAAGCGAGCAGATACTTGTTTGACTTCCAGTTTCCCTCAGGGTCTGAAAACAGTTCATCTTTATTGCTTTGGCGTCCCATCAGTGTCGATGGGATCCAGTCCTGGGTGTCCTGCAGGTTCAAGTTGGAGTCTGTCATCTTCCTGTGAATCTCCTGGAGCACAGCACCCCAGGAGCTGTCGAGCTCTGGCTTGGTTTCGTTGTCCGAGTCCATGCCTTCATATGCGGACACCACTCCGGACTCCCTCTCCAAGGCACTGTAGACCAAGCTCTTTCTTTTGGTCAACAGGCTGGGACGAGACAGCTGGGCACTCTGCAGGGCAATCCAGTTCCCGTCTGGACTCTTCAACACTGAGGACACACCTTTATATTGCAAACATGCAGTTACTATACACACACACACACACACACACAAACACACAAACTATTGTTTTAACACTTTGACAACTTCTGACACTTTCATTTAGTTTCATTTTCTACTACTAAACATGGTCCATTCCAAAGAAACATGCTTAATTCTGTGCATCTGAAAAACGTCTTTAAAACCCCCTGTTCAATAGTGAGCACCAATATCTTACCGGCGTTGTCCAGTCGGTCTACACTCTTCCAAGTAGACATAGTTGGGCCACTTCCTTCTTTATCTAGCGTCTTAGAGGAGTCCTGTATCATACCTGGTGTGTCCTCAGCGGACAGAGAGAAGGCAGAGTGTGACCTCTGAAAATTGAGAAATGTAAAGGACATTTCTTTTATTATGTTATTATGTCACTATTTCTACAATCATTCTGTGGCCAACAGTATCAGACGCCATCAACACGATAAAGTCAACGTTAACCAGCAGAGGTCAGCATACATACATCACTGTACAGATGACAGAATTTGTAATGAAGCAATCGCACAAACAAACTGCTCCGGCTGTTTCATACCGAGAGGCCTGACTGATGTTTGAGGGAGCTGGAGGCTTGATCACAGCTGGAACGAGGACGCATTTGTTCAAAGGGCCAATCCTGGTTGTACTTTGCCCTCATCTCAGCCAAAGTCTTCCTCCTACTAATGATCTGACACGCACAGACAGGATACATATGGTTATAAATCCACATCTAAACATCTGTTTTTTAACTCTCTCTTTAATGGAGGTGTGAATTTAAACACTATAACTCGGTGACTCCCATTTAAATGATAAACTATAAAACAGCACTTTTTCTTACTTTCTGCACAATAGTTTTGGCCAGTTCCTCAATGAGTTCTCCTCTGTGCTCTTGCAGATAGTGTGCCTCATTCTGCTTCTCCTGGTGAATGAACACACACACACACACACACACACACACACACACACACACACACACACACACACACACACACACACACACACACCAACACACGCACACAAAAGCTGTTCAGCAACACACACTATAAGCTGCTTACTGCTCTAAATATACATATTTGCTGTACTCGGGATACTTTCACAGATTACTAAGAAATTCTTTTCTAACATACTGCACAGTAGTATTTTAGAAAGTGGCTGCAGAACCAGATAAGTATTTGGGGATTTAACACAGATTCAATAGCAGTTCTCCCGTTTAAAGAATTTAAACAT
This sequence comes from Channa argus, assembly GCF_033026475.1. Classification (NCBI taxonomy): domain Eukaryota; kingdom Metazoa; phylum Chordata; class Actinopteri; order Anabantiformes; family Channidae; genus Channa; species Channa argus. The sequence continues at coordinate 17,319,538 of NC_090210.1, forward strand.
GAAATCATATAAGACCCTTCTGCAGCGGCCTTCGGTGGAATCACTGCTAGATAAAAGCCAATGGGCTAAAATTATTTACAATTTATATAATCTGCCAATGTGTAATCACTAATTTCAAAATATCCTGTGTTTGCAAACCATGAGCCGATTATTGGACAATAGACAAATAGAAGGGTTCCATTACAAAGGAGCAACACATCCAGACTGAAAGACAGAAACTCTTCAGTCCTGGACTGGGTACCAAACTTCAATAATGGTACTGACCGTGTCATTCAGCACCACATTTCGATACCTTAAGAGTAAATCTCATGAAAGTCTGTAAGTGTGCAGCCATAGACACAAACCTTGTACATTTTTTCTTAGAGCATCAGTGGTTTATTATCATCAGGTAATCTGAAGGTTGCCAGTTTGTGTCAGTTGATATTGACAAACAATTGTGTAAGTTGAGCTAAATAGACAAAATTTCTCATAAAACTGCTTTAAGTGGAAGAATAAAAAGATAAAAAAATAGTCTCCTTGTAGTCCTCCTCTATAATGAAAAGCTGTGTGCACTTCATGAACAGCAATGGGCAAAAGAATTTTAGGAAAAAAAAAAAAAAAACACAGCTTTTATCAGAAAAACACTTTCGTTAACTTAAACATTTCTTTGCTCCAGAAACTGAGTTTATATATGTGATGTAGGACTATCGCTTCTGAAAACTATACTTTAGCTTTAATGTGGCATATGCACATTAAAGTGATGCTGCATTTATTCTGACCTACAGTACCAACGGTCCCGACACTGTGTCATACTGTAGCATCAAACTGTGATTTGGATTGAGGAATAATCCTTATGTTTCCAAGAATCTGACTCAGAGACAAAAGGCAAGCTCAGATTAAAGAATGCTTAATGAAAAAAAAAAGGTTGACGTTAGAGCATAGATTTTAGACCAATAACAAGTAACATGCTGCATCATTTACAAAACAGTACTGTATGAAAATCACCTTTCATGTGCCACTTACAAAAATAAAAAATAATTACATAGCCTGTTGTAAATTAAATGCCATAATTAAACATAAACTTTGTACCTATAAGTGGAGGTTTTTTGTGAGGTAGTGTTCAGATAGTGAAGAATATAAATAATATATGTCTATTGATAATATCAGCCTATTTATAAGACATGGGTAACATCAATAACCTGGCTGGCAGTGTCGAACTCAGCCTTAGAAATGGCCTCGTCTACGGCTTCCTCTGCCACCCGCAAGGCCACAGTGAGCGTCTCTGCCATGCTGTGCTCTGAACACAAAGAAACACAATCACTTGTTTCGTCATTATCTGAAGCTGATTCACTCATTGCATCCTTTCCAATTTTATTTTTTTTTTTTGGTTATGGCCCTGCATCACTAATCTGCCACTACATTTACTCAGTTTCTTTATACCGACAGCGACATGAACATCACACTGCTGCAGCTTTTCCTTAGTGTTTGCACTCACTCATCCTGTTAGTGCAGTGAAGTGGGAGAGTGAGGGCAGAGCGAGACACAGTAGCCTCAGACAAACACATGTTTATGATGCAACTGGCCACCTGCTCCAAAAAAACACTGCAACCAGCATGATTTACAGTAACTTTTCATTTCTCCACTGCTTTATGAGCTGTAACATGTTTTGTCCATGTCCACACAAAAGCTGTACAATACGGCTTCATGGATTCATGAGAGGATTAAAGACCCTCAAATAACATTGAATTGGATAACATGGCTGCAGAAGGTCAGTTGTGGTATCTTCTTGTAGAAAATGATTTAAGCATTTACTATAGGAAGATTGGATTACAGAGAGAGGGCAACTGCCTCAGATGAGCCAGGTTCAAAGTTTATGGGAATGAACAGATTAAAAACTAACTAACATGGAAATGGACTTAACGTCATCTCCAACATTATCTGTTTATTTTATGAATCTGTATAAAAACCAAAATGGAAAGGGTATTAATGTGATCCAGGGAACCAGTTTTTGATTTGGAAAGAGCCAGGCAGCAGGTTCCCCGTTTCCAGGCTAAACTGAGCTAACGCTTCATGTTTACTGCTCGGATTAGATCACAGACTCTAATCCTAAAGTTCAAACATTTGCATTCATACATGCTGAATATGTCAGTTAACCATTTTAGACATGATGCATTTTGACTCAACTTAAAACCAGGCTGAGGTGTGAAAATGGCAGTGCAAATCAAAGTATTAGCTGCATAACTTCAGTATTTCTATACAACAATTACTACAGCCACTTACTTAATCACAACTTCTTATCTCATTAGTTAGGATCATACAGTACAGTGCAATAATTCTAAAATGTCCGAACCTTCACTTTGTCTGTAGAAGGTCGAGTCGCTCTCACAGACGCTGCCCTCATTGCAGATGCTCTCCTCATATGCACTTCCCTCTGCACACACACACACACGCACACACAGGCAGATGTTGACACAAACATGAAAACACGGATACATTTTACTCCTGCAGAATTAACCTTTCATACTGAAACTGGGTCAGGGTAAACTTAAATTAGATGGAGGATTAAGTGGAAGAGATTAATAAATTAATAAACAGTAAAAATGAAAGTGTGTCAACTGGTCATGCTCATCTGGTGTTAATGTGTCGCACTGTAGCACTTTTCATTTGTTAAGTGCATGTTAGAATTCTGTGATTTACTTTGTTTTATCTTGTGGATTGTTTTGGACAGAAGTAATTTTACATTTTAACACCAAACAAGAACAAAATAGGAAAGTTTAGCAGAAGAAAAAAAAGGAAAGATATTGCACAGTGTAGTCATGTTCATGTTTTAAACAAGAATAGATGTGATACCTACTGTACAGTATCTCTTCCTTTAAATGTGGAATTTAAATATCTGACTTGATTTTAGAGTTGGTTGCGGCACAGCCTTTGTCCTTCCAGCCCTGGCTGAGCTCTAGTCACATCATGTAAATTTTATATATATATATATATATATATATATATATATATATATATATATATATATATATATATATATATATATATATATATATATATATATATATATATATATATATATATATATATATATATATATATATATATATATATATATATATATATAAAAAAATGATATGACACACTAAATTCCCATAATTGGTTGACATGGTCATCGTTTTGACCACAACTGGCCTCGTGAGTGACGTCAGCAGATGACCTGACCTGTTCAGATGTACGGAAGAGTACACAGGGTCACTTCCAATCATTTTAAGTGAGGACTTAAACCAAGTGACATGAACGGTGGATTATTCTGAAAATGCAGAAAGCAGTCCAGGTCAGTCAGGCATGAGGCAAGACAAACTGGGGGTCTTTATTTTTTTGTATTTTTTTGTATTTCATGCCTTTTTTCCTGATCATAGTGTGTGCAGACATCTGCTGTGTTAGGACATCTAATGGGTCAGGACACATTTAGCCGCAGCAAACGGGCATGAAAGACTCAGCACAGTAGCCTAAGGTCACAGCAACCCTGAAGGCACCACGAATCTCCTACAGAAGCATACACGAGTCGGTATGTTTGTCACTGTGAATCTACAGAAACATAATATTGATGTGTATCGTACAGGGGTCAGTATGGGCACACTGGTCTGCTTGTAGGGACACGGTTCCACGTGCAGCAAACTGTGAAGTCTTGCGTGTTATAAAACCTATGGATCACGGCCAGCATTAAAAGTGTTGTTAAGCCGAGTCCTGTCCACCACAACATTAACACCATGGGGTGGTGCTGATGCTGTGGCTGATGGTTGTTCATTCACAGTCGTTGATTAAAAGCTTAGAGTTGGAGTCATTCTCGACACACTGGAACAATAAAAAGAACTGAAAATAATCAAATATAAATTAATCTCTAACTTTAGCGTTCACTGTATTTGCATTAATAACACATTAACTGCGGATACAGTATCTATGAAGCATGGGGTCCAATCAAAACTTATTTACACCTAGAATCAGGATCTCTTCTGGATGTGTGTTAAAGATAAAAGCTGTTTGTATCGGTCAGAAACAAATGTACCTTAAGTGTAGCTTTAATTTAAGGGTCTGGTGGAACTCATAGGATGAAGCCTGAATGAATTACAGGTTTTAATATTTGCTGTTGCAATGCAAACTTCACCAGATATTTGTTTTCTTCCTTGGTGTTGCTCTGTCAAGCCTCTACAACACAGTCCAAACCCTTAAATTACAGCAGACAGTCTACACGTGCGCATCTTTCCTTTCCAAACCCACCGCGATGGCTTCCAGAGCCAAAACTGTGTCACTGTCCAAATACATACACACCTGACTGTATGTACTGTTTATTTTCCATCCTTGGTGCTATTTTTGTTAAGCAGTTACTGTGGGGATGTTAATGTCATGTCTTCTGGTGTGCGTGTGTGGAACATGCCTGCCTATGCGTATGTGTGTATAAATGTGGTATAAAGGCACATCCACCGTTTGCATCCACCCACAGTACATGTAGCAATCACAGTTTTAAGAGGTCAAACTTTTTTATGATGAAAGTCAGAAAAACCAGCATAACAATTTGCCGTTGCTGCATCTTCTTTTCTATTTTAATATCTTCTGTCAGATGCATCCAGTAATCCTAAGGAGGTCTGACATCCCCAGGTTTCATAGTTTTTTGTCTTTATCACCCTTTGTTGCTGATTCATTAACTGAATTTACAAAAAAAGAGATAAAGGAACAAAGGTCTAAAAGACTGATTCGTGATTTGACATTAATATCGATTTTGCCACGTCTACATGAAGGCTACTCTCCTGCTTCCATCCTCTGTTCCTCAGGGTCATGTACTTTTGCTTTGCTCTTCTGAAGACAATGTCTCTTGTGAGCACTGTTTTACTGCATCATAAACCTCACACACGATGGTGCCTATAGCCACAGCCGGGAGTTCCCAGATGTCATCTCTATTCATTCTGATGCTATTTGTGCAACTCAAGCATTGTTTTTATGCAGAGTAACGTTAGCAGGGGCTTTCCATGAGTCTGACTCTGCACAGTGGATTTGACAGATGAATCAGTAATAAAAAAATAAATAAATAAAAAAGGTATGATACAGTGAGTGCTGAGAGTGGGTTAAAACACAGCTACATAAATCAGAGACGCTGAGCGGTGGCTTTGTGCCAGCACACATCAGTTGTCCTCCCACGCGCGGGTCACAGCTCTGCGTCATGTGCAGCCAACAGCCTCTCCTCCACAAAACGCATATAATTCTCTGAAATCCCTCGTTTGTTGAGTTTGTTGCACCGCCTGTACTGCTCTGTCCCTGACTAGACCTACATGCGGGAGCTTATGCTGCAGGGTGAACACACTAATTCAGGGCACTGTATAGTACTACGAATGCATTTTCAGCATGGGTGGCTGCAGCAAAGATGCCCCTAACCCTGCCTGTATGTGCACCACAAGCCATTGAGCTGCGTAGGCCTGGAACACTAGTGGCAGACAGAAACAGCTTTCTCTGGACAATATCTTGTAATTTCAAACTATACACCACAACACCTAAGAATCAATGACTTTCAAATGTGGAGTTTGCCTAATGTGTCCAGTCTACAAAGCTTGATGTTAATTGGGCAACTTCTGTCAAAATACACATTCGGTTCATTTTTAATATTAAAATATTAGTGTTAGTTTCATGACCACATATCAGCTTCTGGGAGGTTCCTTAGCCTCAAATGTATAAAACAGAAGATGCACATGGTAAATGAAACTGTAAGATAAGTCTATTTTTTATTATCAATCAATCCACCAATTATATTCTGTGTGAAATCGAACATTTGCTTTTCCACGTCATGAAATGGCATAAAAAAATCCTTTACAGGTTACCAGAGACCATGTTAAGGTTCTAAAATACTTAACAATGGAAATCCAATTATGCTTAATTTCACAGAACATGAGAAGCTGGAACCAGTAAATTTGCCCTTTTTGATTAAATAATTATTTACAAATGATCAAAATAGTTAATATTTCATTACACATAGATTTAGAAAGCAATAGATCAACTAGAGCTCTACATGCATTAAATCCAAATATATTTTTGTGACACCACTAGGGAAGTTGAATGCATGCACACAAAAGCTTAAATACTTTATAATAAAACCCAAGTACAGCAGCACAGACTCCCTCATACAGAGGAAGCAAACAAACATTAATAAACTTGGAGTCTGGCAGCAGCCACGGTAATCTGCTGAAGTTATGTGAGATGAAAGCTACACAGTAGCTAAATCCTCAGCCCGGCTTCCTGTGCTTCACTGTTTTGAAATATGAAACAGCAAAAATCAGACAGCAGAAAAAAACACAAATCTAGTTCATGTAGTCGAGCAGACGCCGTTTCTTTTACAAACTGGCCATGTACTGGATTTTAATGCTCTTGCACTCATGTTTTTTTTTTTTTTGTTTGTTTCCACTTATGTATGTGTCGCATGAGCCAAGTTGACCACTAAGCTGGAACCTTTTAGCCTAAACTTTACTGAACTTATAAAGTTAATGAGAATAGCTGCATTCACAAAGAGAGGGGTTTACCTGTAAGCTCTGACAGTGCACTGTGCTCCGCCAGGTGTTTCCTGTAGAGGGTCTTCAACACTTTGGCGCTGCCAAACCGCTTGAAGCGTTTCTTCACATTAGCGTAGAACCACTCTAATGACTGTGTCTTCAACAACCTGAGACAAACAGGACAGCAGTGTCCTAGCCTATTATCTTAAATCCTTGACATTATTGTTAATGATATTAATATAAATGAAATCCCTCTTAATTGAGTCATTAAATGTAATTATATGATTTATGAACAGACATTAGCAGCTGGAGACTTTGTCCTTTCACTAACCCCACATGCTGATGCTGCAGGTACAGTAAATCCTTCATGTTAAACAGCAGGTGGGGAACTGTACACAATTATCTTCTGGTATCAATATTATTAAGTCTTAATATGGAGTCATTATTCCTGAATTATATAAATAACACACATACTATAGCACAAAACACAATAATGTATGTTCTACACAGTGATACATAATAAACTAAACACCGATTAAAAGTTACACAGACAGAACATTTCTACTATGACTTTGCTTCCTGGCTTATGTTCGATTTGCATCAACAATTACATTTCCTCCAAATCTCTGACAAACCATTGACTGAAACTACATGTGGAAGTATTGATTAGTATGACTAATCAGATCAAATCTAACCGCTCACAGATGCAGCTCAGACATAAACAATCCGATTTTAGTCCAGGTTTGAGCATTGTTCTGCATGGGCTGAAACTCTGCAGCCTAGTAAAGCTCATCCAACCTGTGCACTTTATAGTTTGACTCAGAGGTACAGAACACATCCAGCTGCAGGCAGATTTGCAGCTTCTACTCTGCAGCTAACACACATCATTTGCAATACACTCACAGGAGCTGCTTCATAAAGCCTGTTAACAGGGGACTCGTGCCTGAGGAGCAGGTCTGCATATTCACAACAACGCTGCCAGTCCCACTCCCTCCATGCTTGAGCTGGACAGTTACACGATTGAAATATTTCAACAACTAAGTCGTTTATTTTGTCTGACTGAGCTTAATGAGATTGGGAGAGAAACTTTGAAGAACAAAAGAACTGGAAATGCAAATACTGCAGTTTGGCAGATTTTCTGTGTTTTATCAAGGTGAGAGCCAGAAAACTTGATTTGCACGAAGAACAGGCCATACAGAAAAAGAAAGGTCATGTCAGAATGTATCACCTACTAACTACGTAGACATCTACACAAACAACTGCAGTGCAGACCAGACAAAGTCAAAGGTGATTCCTTGTTTAAGTTAAATAATCTCTAACTGACCGAAAGTGAAAGTGAAGTGAAATGTTGTAAAAAAGGATGATTGAAGTTGCTGCAACATTATTTCTAACATTTCCCTGAGACACAGTGAAATGAATGAATATTTAAATTATATAAAATTATATTACCATTAGTACGAAACATCAAACCCCACTGTATTGTTCTGCAGATCACTTTAAAGAGAAGTGAAGTAGAAGTTTTTGGGGTACAATGTAGCAGAGGGGAAATGTAAACCAGTTTGTGTAAAAATAGGAAAATGTCTTTTTGTTGCCACCTGTATGAAAAACACTGTGGCCGACAGCAATGAACACGTATCAATAAAAGAAATAAGCTGAAAACACTAACTGCTCGTGTTGTTTTTTTATACAGGAATGTTTTTTACTATCAGAACAAATTGAAATATGACACATCACTGTGTGTTTGGTGGACTTTAAGTTAGGATAAGTTGTGCCTATTTATGGCTAAATGGATCCATCTTCCAGCACAGTAAGACTGCAATATGCTTAATAATGCCATAACCTCATTCATAACTTATACTTGTTGTATGTGGTGCACACCCAAGAACACAGACTACCAACTACCCTACCTGGTCTTTTGGCAGGCGGAGCAGAGCCAGGCTTTGTCCTGCTTGTTGTAGACCCGGCAGGCCTTGCAGATGTTGTAGTGGCAGTCGCAGCACTGTCGTTTGGGGTTGAGCAGGAAAGTGAAGGATGAGCAGCAGCGGATGCAGCAGCGCTGGTTGAAGCAACTCTGCCGTGACAGCAGGAGGCAGCGACTGCCCTCCTCGTCCAGCTCCTGCTTCAGCTCACTGTGGGAAGGAGGGGGCAGGGTTGGGAGGAACAGAGAAGGGGAGGTTAGAGGGAGAAAGATAGTGGAACTAGGAGTGTGTGTGCGTGAGTTAAACAACATTAAAAATAGAGAGAGTCAGTTTAAATGTGTGTGTTGAGGATCAGGAGTGGAAGATACACTTCATCTCTGTAGATAACAGTCATGGGTTTACTGTGTCAAATAGGTTGATTATCATGAGGACAGACAGACAGACAGGCAGATAGATGGACGCACAACCATAAATCCTCTTCCCCTTTAATGAAAATGGAGCAGAAATTAAAGTGGTTTTTCAAAGTTGGCCATTCCATTTCACAATCTTGTAAACATCATCCCATCAAAAGGGAAAATTGATTGAAAAAGCAGCTGTACCTAAAAGTTTAATCACTTAATGCACATTATATATTCCAAGGTGTCTTTAAAGTGTCATAAAGAGAAATTTGTGTTCATAAATGTATGAATATTTACATGGAGCTTTTATCTTTCCGCATTAATTCACAAGCCACCTGCTGTGCTCATGTAAAGGTTAAAGGAGGCTGGGCTGAATAATACATCAGTGTGTTTCTCGACAGCAGCAGTTTTTCAGGCTAAATGGCTCCCGATGGAAAAATATCAAACATTTTTAATTCCTTGAGCCAACATCTGCATAAGGTCTAGTTAGAAGCTGGTCTGGGTCTGGTCTGAAAAACATTATTTTCACATCAGGTCTGAATATGCATCAGCCATGACGGATTCATTTATATGCGTTTACTAGTGGAGACTGACAAGATAAGGACAGAGGCGAAAAACGAGCCTCTGTACAAATAGTCCATTTTTAGTTTAGGTTTTAAAATCTGTGGAATCTTGTAGAGATAAACGTCCCCTCATTGATCTACAGAGTCTCTAAAGTCCCAAATGTGAAATCTGGCTTTTGTTTTTTAAATCTTGCTGGAATGGGTTATTTGTGAGCGTAAGTTTAAAGGCATGTGAAGACTTTACATACGGCTAGACTACGGTTAGACTCAACTCAGTCTCCTAAAATGTTCCTATACGACTAAACTGCAAACGCAAATACGTGTAAGTTGTTTTACAGGGAACGTCATTGATCGTGTTTTGTATAGCTACATTCAGGACATGTTGACAAGTCCCAGTACGTCGATAATGAACATATCACTGCCATGATCTTACCATGGTGACACCCAGTGCATCACAATCTGCCCTAAAACATATCCCCATCTTGTTATAACGCACTGAAGTATCTTGTGTGTACCATCTTGTTTTCAAGATAAGACAAGAAAAAATTAAAACATTTTAAAAAACCTCCTCATACAATCCAAGGGGCCTTTTGTTTCTTTTGATGAAACGTGGACTTTTCTGACCACAGAACGTGTTTCCAGTGTCTGTGGATAAATCATAAAGACTGAGCAGTGTTTCATTGTTTAAGAAGACGTGGTTTTACTGTTTTGGCCACCGTATTTAAAACCAATCAGGTGGCCAAAACATTTGAACCACATCTTCTTAAAATACACATTTTTACCTCGATAATAAACACAGAGTAGAATTATCGCCTTTCTGACAGTTTCAATGTAACAACTGAGAAATTATGACCTTGTAAAACTAGTGCCAGAGCTGCTGTACTGTATTGAATTAAATTGTACAGGTGGTCATAATGTTATTTCTTATCACTGTATAGTGTCTTTTCTAAAATAAAATATAAACTGTTCTATAAAAACTGCTTCTAGTTCAGTGACCCAGAATATTCTGTCTACAGTGGTTTCAATCAATTTTAAGTGCTTGTAATCCGCGTGTTATTTATACAATGCACTTATCAAAAACCATATACTTTATTAAACCATCATCAACTATATTTTCACTGCATCCCCTAGCAGCCCACCTCCTCCCCATAACCACCTGATGCTGACGGTCAGTCCAGGTGAGTCAATTGTAAAGTGGCTTATACCTCAACCAGCATCTAGATCAGATTCTTCTTAGAGTCTTCTGTATCTTATTTGAAACCTACAGGACAATCGTCAACCTAGTCAATCTGTTCACCGAAGATCTTTTTTTTGGTCACTCAGGGGTCTTATGCACAATCTGTTTTAACAAGGAGAGGTCAGTAAAGAGAGTACAAGGGATTCTTAAAACAAAAAACCACAAATATGCAGCATCTCTCTCTTTCCAGTGTTTTCCTTTTCACTCATGAGCTTTTTCTTTCCCTTTCTTTGGACGTTCCTGTGTAGTTTTTGTGTTGCAGACTCTACTTGTCTGTTTTGCAATTTGCACACCTCCACAAGGTCATGTACTGTGATGCAGCAATTCATCCAGAGCAGCTCTGAGATAAGTAACAGCTCTTCTTTTCTTCTTCACACACACAGTACTGTAAATAACAAGATTTGCTGTAAGTAAACTCTTTTGTAACAGTTGTAGAGTTAGAAAAATCAGAAAGATCACAACTTACAGTAATTGCTTTGGTGACGTTATGTGGGGATTTTTAAAAACAAAATCTTTCAGTTGTAAACATAATAAAGATATGACAATTTAAGTGACAGTTTCAGTGGTGTCAGTAGTAGTGATGCATTTCATTTATTTTGTTATGTTTAGTTTTGTTTTCCAGTGACCATTTGCATCATGGAGCAACAGCCTCAAGTTGAAAATCTTATTTATTCATAAAGTGAACAAGATCTCTGATACAGCAATTGAGCATCAAACAATGTTTTTATTAAGGCAATAATGTTAAGTTTTGGTCAGAGAGGGCTGATCCTGTCGACGATGTTACACAGAGACTCCTAAATAAAAGTACTTAATTAATCCAGATGGCAAATGGTGGTTTTATGTAAACCGATAAAAGAATGAAGGAGGCACACTCTTAGGAAGCCCTAATAAATAGGCAAAGAGAAAAGGACAACAAGGGTGGATATCATTTTACCACAATGTTTCAAAGCCTTTATGCTGGTTAACATAGTAATTTCACACATCCTACAGATTCCACTTGCAGCCTTTCTGTTTGAGAATTAATCTGTTCCAAACTGATTATAACAGTTCCGTTGTATTAAAGAGGTGTATGATGTTTCAGTTATCTTTGATATAACAATCAGTCTCAATCAGCTCTGAGTCAACTACCAGCCCCTCTGTGCACGAGGAACTAATGGACTGTATTGTGCAACAGCAAAAGTGAGCGGCAGCAACAATCAACATTACAACTACAGCTCTAGTACGCTGTCTGTGACTCACTGCTATTTGGTAGTCAGTGAGGCTCCAGAATTTTATGTGTCTCAGAGGGTATTAGTGCAGAAATTAAAAAGCTGAATGCATAAGATCTCACTTAATCATAGGAAGCAGGAAAGTGCGCAACCTGCACAACATGAGGAACTTTCTTCATCTGAAAATGGTGTTTTCCTGAATGTGTCATATATAACAGAAGTGTTGTAAATGTGTAGCTCATCATTTAGCAGCTTAGATTCTCAAAGTGCTGTAATTATAAAGCTTATTATACAGAAATACATCCTATCACACAGGGGAATTATCTGCTAGACCTGAAACTGGTATCGATGTCAAGTGCACATCTAATCATATCTGATACAGTAAACAACAACAAGAGTAGCTGTAAATAAGAAGTTAGAAAAGTAGAAAGCTCACCTCTTAATCACTTTGGATCATGTTGCATAATTATTTACCCAAATAGTTGCAGTTACATCATCCAAAGTGAATTAAGTCATAGTATTAGTGCTTATTCCATCTGAGAATGGGTCAATGGTTTAAAAAACAAAAAACAAAAAACACCAAATCAACTGTTGATCAATATCTATGCGCTTTCTGATTAGTTTCTCATGGTATTCAGTCTCCTTTTTGATGATTATTTTGAAATAGAGATATGGTGCGTATGCTATGCTAATCTTAATATAGTGAAGCTTTCTTGACAGATACTCAGAGAACAGGACTGACAGCAGTGTTGAGAAATTCACCTCTAAAGGTTTTTGAGCGAGGCTCGTCCTTCTAACCAATCAGAGACAATCAAACCATGTGCATCGCATGCAGATGTGAAATGGTGCCGTGTGTGTATCGACACACCACAGGCTTTGTCTTATGCTACAGCTAACTTGTTTCCGACTGTATGTTTGTTTAATGTTTAGCCTTTTATGTTTGTATGTTGGTGCATGGATTTTAAATTTTCAATTAATATTTTCAAGAAAAAGTAGAATTGTACATTAAAGAATATTTGCCAAGCAAGTGCGTACTAGCAACATCCAACTAGCAAAGCAACTGATCAGGGAAGATCTGCAAACCATAAAGGGCCCTATTCACCTCAAGTAGTGGTCTGAATGTTTTACCCAAACTGGAACCAGTTAACACCCACTGCCTTTACAAAATGCATGTGTTTAATCAGTGCTACCTGTGAATAATCTGTATTGCCAAATGCTATTACAAAAATTTCTAACACATTGTTATCGTAGTGCAAAATACAGAATATGTGGCCTCAGCCAATTCCCACAAGGCCGTGTGTACTATTAAATCTTAGGGAAATTACAGCCATTAAGTTCATCTTAATGTGTGTGGTCTAATTTCTTATCATTTGATTGGGTCTCCTGATGCTTACAGTAAGCACAGGGATAATGTTGTGTGAGGGAAGTGTTATGGAAATCGAGCACAACGAGTAAATGAGTGAGTCAAAGTGAAATGACGTAACCACGTTAATCTGAGCCTCTGAACACTGACTTTGTTTAACACGCAGACAAATCATTTCCGACTATTGTGTGTGGCTTTCAGGTCAGGTCAGATCAGACACCGCAGACGTTAAATCCACCCCAAAAAAAGCCTGTTGTATTTGTGTTGAATACAAGACGTAGCAGTTTTGAGGAAACTAGTCTGAGTACAGCAGGAAAGGGCCGTCACTTCCTGCCCCGCGTTTTGAAGACAGATCACAGAGCCGAGAGGCAGGATGGGAAATCTCCACTGAGCATCAAGAATGCCTTGAATGCGAGGTTCACAAAAAGACCCAGAAGAGGAGAGTAGAAAGAATCCTCTAAATGTCCACTCACTTTTATAACAAATTTAGAGTCATATCTATTCTCATTTGGTAGAACTAAATTTAGGATAATGTTGCTTCTTAACTGTCATATATGTGTAACAAAGAATATCTGCAATACACATTTAATTTGTCATTGTTGTGGTTATAGGTTTAAAGTAAAATGTCCAACTTTAAGTATTATCCTTTAAATTTGGGGCAGCAGAAACAAGCTGTGATGTTACCTTATACACTGTCATAGAAAATTGTTCTGATGTTTATGGGAGTCGCTGTTCTTTTCCAGCATATTGACCTTTGGGGTTGCGTGTCCAGTACATGTCCAGTGTTCACCTTCTCTATGGACCTTTGAAGAAACAATCTCACACTTTCAGCTGCTCAAAGTTCCAATATGTTCTGTAGACAGTCCCCAATTGTGTTTGTCTGCTGTGCTGAGGAGCTAGTATGTCTGCTTTACCATACAAATAAGACCATAAAACCAAAACCCTTCAAGACTCAAAAAGTCTCCAAAAATGCTCAGTCAGATCACATGTCACACATAGTTTGTGACTCAACTACTGGCTGTTTTAGGAATCAAACCTGTGACACAGCCCTGCACTCACCTGAGACGCTCTTGCTCATTCTGGCGTAGCCTCATGTCCCTCTGCACCACCTGCAGCACGTGCTCGGCCTCATTGTCCGTTAGTCCAGACAAGTCTATCTTCCGGCCCATCACTGGAACGCGTCTGGCTGTCATTCAAACTGAGACCAGACGGCTTGTTGTTTTCATCTGAAGAGGACAAAATATACAGTGCATCAAGGAAAAGTTAAAACCGTAAAACTCCAGGTGTGAAAAATGTTACTGGTAGACAGGTTTATGGTGTGGTGTAAACTACTGGGAGGAGTTTACTCTACCAAAGTACAAATTTAAAGGCACTTTTAGATTTATTTCAATATTTCAATTACATGCCCTTTTTCTACTTCTACGCCACTGAAGTTAATAGGTGTAAAGTGTATTTCCAGCTTGGAAAACTAAAGATAGAGGTAATTCATAAAAAGGGCTTCATCTGTCTTTTGAACACGACTGGTAGGAAATCAAACGTGTGGGAAACAGGATCCGACAAAGGAAACATGAATTGCAAATTACATAAATAGATCATAACAGCAACACATTCCTTTAGTTCAGCAGGGTTTTCAGCATCTCTATGTGAAGTATAATGAGAATTATCAATGTTGATGACATTAAAAGAAAAAATAACTTTTTTCTACGCCCAGCACTACTCGGGGCTCCCCTTCAAGCAATTCTAACTCTAGTTATTACGGCAGAATAAGATGCAGAATTCTAATCAAGTATAATTTACAGATCCTGACTTGGCCTTCTAACTTAGGATTGAAATACAGGTATTTTAGCTGTACTTTATGAGTTTTAAGGACACTCATAATTTCCTTTACTACTACTATGTAAACAATGGTTTATGATGCAGTGATGATGTAATGTCAGAATTTTTTTTTTTTTTTAAAGTGGTTGACTGCTGCTCCATTAATATTCATAAAAGAACTACGAAATGTGCCTCTCAAAGTAAACTGCACCCTGCCACTTCTCTCTAATTGTGCAGCTTTGCAGACCACCAGGCAGGTCGCACGCAAACAACCCTGGCTGGCATTATACAGAACAGCACTTAAAACTCTCTCTCTTTTTTTTTCTATTTTTGACGTCCTACAAGCCACTTACACGAAAATTCAAGGGTATTAACACTGAGCAGGAATTGGGATTTTTGCATTAGCATTCCTGAGGAGGAAATCTCTCTCTCAGACATGAGGTTGAAGCCAAAACTTTCCTATGACAGACGCACTCATGACAGCAGACGTCTGCAAAGCGCGTTGAGCTCCAGAACAAACAAAAGTACTACACAATTTTATATTAACATCATCTGGTTCGACTGTGAGGACTTTTTCTACCCTTTAATGCACTTTTATGATTTACTGGGATGCTTAACAAACATGGAAGCCTCTTTAAACTAGAATACATTTTCCCTAACGAACAGTCTCTCTCTCTCTCTCTCTCTCTCTCTCTCTCACACACACACACACGAAATGATTTAATGGATATTATTTTCATGCTGCTGACAACAAACAATGATACTAAAGATTTTTAAGAGTTTTAAAGCGTTTTTGTTTGGCATGTTGTCGTCTCATAACTAAATGAGGTCTAAAGCAACTCACCGATGTGATTCTGTTGCCTTCGTTGGTTGAAACGCCGGCCACTGTCGCGGCTGCATAGAGAAGGGAAAACACGTAAACAATCCCTTTAATCCTGTTGTGGACTGAGTGCGAGACAATGCCAAAAACTTACTACGGTCCAAAGTCACAAGAAGTCTCCCAGACGTCCTTTTAAAGTGTTTTCCTTCATTGACGCTGAGAATGCGGTGGTCAGGTCAGGTCTTACTGCGCAGCCAGAGGAAATCAGGACAAATAGTGAACGCAGTGGACATCTCTGCTGGACACATCAAAGTGGACAAAGTAGACGTCAAGAGTGCTACTTTTTCTTCCTCCAAATAAAAACTAGAAGATTTCAGGCAATCCTAAGGGAAAATATGTTGAAATTTAAATATATATGTCCACAGGTGCGCAAAATTGGGTTAAATATAGTTTGGAATTCTGTCACTGCGTCACAGTAACAAATAGGAGACAAAAGTAAGCAGGTAAAACTGTGGTAGTGTCCCCAAAACGACTACAAGAGCAGAAAGTTACAGAGAGTGAGAGGACACTGCGGTTTTAATGAGGTGCAGGTGTGCAGCTCGTTGCAGGGAGCAGGTAAGAAACTCGCTGAGGGCAACTAGTGGACAGGTGGACGATTACAGCGGTGACATATTTATTCTGATGACGTTGATGAAATGATTCTCTGACGGCATCAGCACAGGTTTGTAAATCCTAGTTTAATTAATACAGCTTTTATAACGAAGAGCTCTACTTTCTTTTTACTCTGATACTGTTTGTTTGCTGCGTTTGGCTGAAGGGCAGGTCATTG
The DNA here is from genome assembly GCF_033026475.1 of Channa argus. NCBI lineage: Eukaryota > Metazoa > Chordata > Actinopteri > Anabantiformes > Channidae > Channa > Channa argus. The sequence continues at coordinate 17,336,202 of NC_090210.1, forward strand.
GTTTCTGACAACATCCATGGACTCCTCAAGTCTTGGCTCCTAATACTGACTTTGAAAGGTGAGTAACAGTAGCATTTTCTCATGCTGGGTTATCCAAGTGTTTCTACATTGTTAGGATAGTGCTGTATATGTTCACTGGCAGGAAACGTGCATCCACGAGGTTTTTAAATCCTGTAAATATCTGTCCTGCTTTTTGTAAAAATGTCCAGAACATTTAAAATAGTGAGACAGACAGCCACCAAAAAGTAATGACTGGCCAAACAAGACATTTACATTTAGTGTTTTTATTTGCTCTGCTTATCCAGGTATCTTATTTTTAGATGAAGGGAAACAACATAATCACTTGAAATAAGAAACTTATCGATATGTTAAAGTTACCAAGTTAATAAGTTTTAGTTTCACTGTAGATAAATAATAATCCTTTTCTCCAAGGTACTGCAGTGTCCACAAGGTGGAGCTAGTTAGCTTTGGTCTAACAGCAAACAAACAAAGTAGCTCAGGAGACAGAGCAGGGTGTCCACCATCCCCAGGGTTGGTACTTCAGTCTCCAATTCCTCCAGTCAACATGTCACAGTGTCTTCATAATACTGCGTGTTGGTTTCACACATACTAGGGGATGATCATAAGACCAAAGCAGACTAGTGTCATGACTAATCAGAATGTGGGGCGGACAAGGTGGATAATGGGGTGGAAACTAGTTTGGAAAGGGGGGAAAAGAGAGGAGGAATGATTTGTTATTCGAGTGAGAAAGAAGCATTGACAGCTTTAGTTACTAGTTACTTTTCAGATTCCAAATACATCAATTCAGATTCCACATATCTTCCTGCAACAAGATGTTTTACTTTTAGACCTAAATCTGAAAGCAGCCCTATGGAGTAAGAAACCCCCACTTATGGACATGTGTCCACCAGGTGACGCTGTAGGACAAGTCAACAGAGTAACAGGAGTTAATTCTCTCTTTTTAAACCATTCGTAAAAATAAAATGTTGAATAACTCTGCACCGTAGAACAGAGGAGAGATGAACACACATGCTTAAAACAAACCTGTTTAGATGAAAAAAAAAAAATTCGATTTTAGTTTAGAAACCTTGTACATTTCTAGGTTTATTTGTCCAACTCCTATGGTCAAAACAGGACAAAGGACCAATACAAACCCTGACTAACAGCACATTTTCCGACGTTGTCACTGATTACGTCTGATCACAAAGTTAAGCTACGGATCAGTCTGCGCATGCGCGTCGCGAAGACCACTTGAGCGTCTGCGCAACACAACAAAATAACAGAAACCAGAAACAACAACTGACAAGATTTGGTTTATTTGTTTGGTTTTTCTGAATAAACATATGATACAAGAACTGATTACACGTCTAATGTTACCCAAGAGGGATTTATCCCTTCATAAGGATTAATAAAACATTTTTTCAGTATAGTTTATTTATATTCAGCTTTATCTCTGTGATATTTATCTGCACATCAGTGTTATATGACATGTTCCCCCTGTCTTTTTACCTAACAACCTGCTGTATAATTGATTAATACAGACAAACAAGTGATTGCAACAGAGATTTTATAATAAATGCCCATGGTGTGATGAAATTCAACTTATGGGTAAGCAAACTGTTTTGTTTTTTCAATGTGTGGCTGTTTTGCATCTTCATAATTCCCTCCTCTTTATTCACAAGGATGTGATTAGTTGGCAGTGAGTATATAAAGCTGTGTGTGTTTCACAGCTGTATCAAACTCAGCTTCATCAGCCATGGATAAACGGTTTGTGCTGTGCCTGTTGTGTGTGCAGGTTTTCCTGCTGGTCACAGCTTTCCCTGAAGCAGCCGCTCTACCCCCTGGTGATGATCAGCAACAAAAATATGTTAATGAGGTAAGAAGATTCATGCAGCTTCTCTGGTGCTGTTACAGCAGATCTTTAATTGAACTGTGTTTTTAGGCTTTAGGTCTAAATGTCAAACACGTTGTAACAGAGAGAATCTGCTCAGTTTTTATTGTCCTTTTGGGGTAAAGGTTGACAAGTCCTGATATTTCGGCTTAAAAGTACTAACAGTTAAGTCAACTTTACAAATCTGAGAGATGAAAAAGGCAACTACACTCTGATATTTTGTTCTATATCGCAAGGTGATTTGATGTATTTTTAATCTGAAGAATAACTAGTAACTAAAGCTGTCAATGCTTCTCTGACTCACTCTTTTTATATGTTGCAGAAATCACAGCGTGATGGAAAAATGAAAGGAAATCGTCGGGGGTGAGTTTTATTCTTTCATGTGAACTCCACAGAACACCTAACAAATGCTATTAACAACAGTAAAACATCAAATCAATTGCAAATTGGCACTAATTTCCACTCAGCAGCAACAATGAAATACACATTTGATATGAATACAGTGGAAGTTATTAATGTTTTGGGTTTTTATTTCCCACAGATACCGAGCTGGACAAGGATCTTCTATTATGTTACCATGATCCCACTAAAAAGGGAGATCACATCCACCATGTAAGTAAACAGTCTGTAAAATCAATGGAAACACTTAAGCAGAGAAAGAATAAAACTAACTTTTTATCTGATGTTGGTCACTCGCTGATTGTTACTGTTACTTATATTTATTCTTACGCTGCTTCTTCTTCTTTTGTTTTTTAATGTCAGTGATCAGAAGATAAAAGATGAAGAAAGTCCAAAGAAGACACATTTAAAGACTGAATATATATCTTCTAGAAGTTACTCAGTTATAATATCCATTGGAACTAACTAAATATATGTAGTAGCCACATACGTATGTATTTTGTGTTTTGGATACTTTACAGCATATTTTGATGACATATATGATTTTATTTTTACAGAAATAAATATATGTACAAAAACATATTGGGGCTTGTATTATTTCAATGTTCTGCTCACATCATGTCGCACATATATAATTATGTTACCGCATTATGTTACCACACTGGTGCATGTTAGACACAGGGATGGTATTGAACTGCGTTTTTGAGTTTTTTCAGAGTAATCAATTTATTAGTTTTCATTGCTGAAATAGTTTCACCAGGTTTTGTCCTGAAGCTACTTTGCAGGTTTATACAGCTGCTTTTGCCCTAAAATCATAGTGCACTGTTGCAGTCTTTTAGCCATCAAATCAAATCAAATGTATTTATGTAGCTGTAGCTGTAAATTAGACCATGAAGCTCTGAGCTCATGAACATTAACAATAAAAACCTCATGTCTTAGCTTCGGCACCACTACTGTAGGTCTGGTTCAGTTTGGTCTGTGCTGAATTCAAACATCACTTAACAGTGACAAATAAAACTTTATCTAAATTGTCTACTGATTCTGTATATGCACGACATCTCTGGACCCCATTATGACTGCAACATATCATTTCAAAAACAATATAAAATAGCCGGTTAGCACTTGTCATCTTAAGAAAGCAAAACAAAGCACATTAATTTTGTTTGCTTCCTTTGACTTCCCATAAAAGGGGACTCTTTTATTTGGTTTTTGGTAACTCACTCAAACTAAACTTTGTTAGCACTGAATCAAATTCCAGCCGCTGAACTGTGTCTAACCTTGCTACTGTATGTAAGACACTAATTTTAGTTAATGCAGTCTTGGCCACCGTTTGTAAAAAAAAAAATGTTCCAGCTTTAACTGATGGTGTCAGCAGAGTGTAACTTATGTGATAACCATCTAACAGCCATACATAGACATACAGTATACAGTACACACCTATGGTTCTTCTTCACATGTGTGGGATTCTCTAAATTATTAATACTATCTAACAGGATTCAAACAAATGTATTCGGAAATTCCGACAAAGTGAAACATTTCCTCTGTTTATTATTCTGTAACCGGATGGTGCAGCTCAACTGCTCACCCCTGAATGAACTCAGAACAAATGAGGGAAGCTTTTTTTCCCCCTCCTTAAAAAAACGTATCTCTGGGGGAGTGAATGGTAATCTTCCACATTCCTAGAAGATTTACATGGAGGATAGTATCAAAGTAAACACTGTGGGTGTGGATGTGGACTAAAACGCAGTTAGTGAACCTCAAGTGTGCTTTTCAGTGAGAACAGGGGTTGGCTGTGAGTGAAGTAAAACAGGCTGACCACTAACAACAGGGTCAGCAGTACAATACCAAGCTCTGCCAACCCACAGTGAAACATAGAAGTTGTTTCTCACTGAGTGTGTCACACTTGTAAGTCTCTTTAGATAAAAGTGTCTGCAAAAGGATTTCTTGCATATTTTAAAATCCAACATTTTATTTTGCACACTACACACATTTTACAAGTCTGTGTACTTGTTTTCTTTTTTTGCCTGCTAGGAAAAGCAGCACATGCATCATTAACTTAATGTTAAACTATTCATGAATTTATTTTATGGGCTTTAATTGCAAAAGCGTATTGTTCGTGTTGTATCTCTGTGTTAAAATGCTGATAAAATACTTTCTTTCCTCTCAGACAGGTTAAAACATAAAACTTAAGAGATATCCTCAATAAACCTCAAATAAATTATTTGGTTGCTATTTGGTTTCTGTCTCCTGTCATTTGACTTCTCCCTCTCTCTGAGTCATTCTGCTCAGAAGTGTCATTGTGTCAGGCTTCAGCTGATTCCTTTCTCTTTAGTCAGAGACACAAAGCAGTGACTAAAGGTAAGACTGGATTTTGAATTTCTGTAATCACATTAAATCTGCACAATTAAATAAAGTGCCTATCTACAATCCTATCATATAATGGAATGTAAACTAAATTTAATTGTTTTTACATATTTGATTGAACTTTATTTATTTACAATCTCCTGCAGACCGGTTTTGATACAGGAAAAAAAGTTGTCCTTCTGAACCACTGACATTGTTTGTACAGTACCTTTGACATGCGACCCATAATCGGAGGTTAGAGGTTTGCCTAATGCTGTTTATTGGGCTGTTTTACCCAGACCATGGATCGAACCACTGACCCTGTGGTTCGATCCCTGCACGGTTTGAGCACGGTTTATGCTCCTATATGTCTAACTGTCTCTGGGCAAGACACTGAACCCCTAACCGCCCTTTCCCATCCCCAGCTGTGCAGTTCCGGTCCAAGCCCGGCAGAAATTGGGGAGGGTTGCGTCAGGAAGCGCATCCGGCGTCAAAACTGTGCCAAATCAACATGCGGACAATGATCCGCTGTGGCGAACGTGAACTCACGCGACAAAAGGAAAAAAAAGGAAGAAAAAAGAAAAAACTCTGTATATTTAAATACCGAATATATTGATTGATGCGTTAATAAATGTAAAATTTTATGTTGCAGCTGTTAAGCGTAGGACTAACTTTAAGTAGTTGTTACAGTGCTGGGTAGTTAAATTGTAGCTAAACTTGTAATTATATATTAGGCTGAACTTTCTTACGTTAGCGTTCTTTGCTCGTAAACTTTGGTATCACTTCTTTCGCCTTTCGCTAAAATCTCGGCATCGTCCCAGAAAAAGCACCGATCTCTCAATGAGCTATTTTCTCGTTAGTTCCCACCCGCGCTTCCCGATTGTGACAGCAAACGCACTCTCGTCTCACGCAGTCCAAGAAAACCCCACACTGCAGCGTTTACTGTAGTTTGGGCAAAAAGACGACACAGATAGGTGAATAAACACCGTGAGTATGTATTGAACAAAATGTGTAGATACGTTTTACCATTCTGTAACGTTACCTCTCTGCTTTGTAACTCATCACCGTTTAGCCTCTTATAAACTGCAGAAGGACTTGGTGGCTGCTCAAGATGGTCTACAGTGCATATTATCGACACGTCAGTGTTTGAATCCAAGTAGCAAGACCCAGTATATGAGCTTGCACTGTGATAATAATAACTAACCGGGCAGCAAATAGCTACAATTTAAAAATACTACATTCACATTAATGCCTCAGTAATATGAATTTTTATGAATAAGAGATTTTACTTAAATACAAATGATATGTTACATTTTCAGCTTAGGACAACTGAAAATGTGTTGTGCCTAGATTATACTGCATATTGGTATGTACAATCCTAATTTACTAACTATTTACTACTTTTCCGGCAACTGAACTTCAGACAGTAGATAATACTATAGATAGATAGATAGGACTGGAAAACACGCAGCTTCAAAGGCGGAGACATCTGCAGAGAGGGACAGAGAGGGAGACAGAGAAGGAGAAAGACAACTACGGGAGAAAACACACAGAGTTAATGTCATACAGTGGTGACAATTGTGGGGTGAGAGGAGAGGAGAGAGGGTCAAGAGGACCCACATCATTAGACCACAATCATTACACAAAACCATTTGCAGATTGCAGGGTTTCTTCTCTACATTTATTTCCTTGAACAAGAGGAATGTTTATGTCCACCTCTAATTTAGGACCATATCCTGTCATAGTTTGGCTGTAAAACAAATCTTATTTTAAAGGCTTTAATATATTGAGAACATTAAATACAGACATTGACTGTTTGACATCTGTTTGTCAAATGTTGAATACACAGCAATATTAGATTGGTTTTCAAGTAAAAACAGTACATGCCTTCTCCAAATATTAACTTAGTAATGAGGAGATATTTTAAAATATTGAGAAGGTTTTTTCATTTTAAGAGACTAAGTCATTATTTAACAACATAAGAAGGTTTTTTTTTTGAGAAAGTAACTAATTATTTTAAGATACAGCATCCTTTTTACTTTATAACAGTTGTGAAAATAGGCTTGTGTACTTGCAAAACTAAATTACACATATAACATTACTGATATTAAAAATGATGTATTATGTAACTAAAGTGATACATGTCATAATGGAAAACTCGACCTAAAGCATGCATCGATGCACAAGCACAGTTGATAGTGTTTAAATGTCAGACAAGTAATCCAATATGTTCTCTCTCATTTCATCTTATTAGCATGGACATCTCAGATGACTACTCTTATTATTTTAACATCAGCTACAACTTCAGCTATGAGGACTATCCCACCTTGTGTGAGAAGGATGAGATCCGTTCCTTCGCCGCCGTCTTCCTCCCGATCATGTACACCGTGTGTCTGGTGGTGGGACTAGCAGGAAACGGCTTAGTCGTGGCCGTCTATGCCTTCCACAAACGCCTCCGGACCATGACTGACACTTTTCTGACCCATTTGGCCGTAGCCGATCTGCTCCTGCTACTCACACTGCCTTTCTGGGCTGTGGACGCGGCGAGGGGCTGGGAGCTGGGGGAGGTTGTGTGTAAGACTGTGTCAGCCTGCTATACGATCAACTTCACCTGCTGCATGCTGCTGCTGGCCTGCATCAGCCTGGACCGTTTCTTAGCGTTAGCCAGGGTGCAAGGTGGGCACCAAAGAGGGCGGCTGCACAAGGTGTTTAACCGGAGGTACTGTTGGATAGTGTGTTTAGCTGTTTGGTTAACAGCTTTCATGCTGGGTCTTCCTGATTTAATACTCTCAGAAGTGATTTGGGCATCTAACAGATATATCTGCATAGCTGTTTACCCTCCACCTATGGCAAGAGGAGGAAAAGCTGCCCTGGAGATAGCTGAAGTGTTTCTTGGGTTCCTGCTTCCTCTCCAGGTTATGGTGATCTGTTATGGCAGCATGGCCCGAGCACTTAGGGACCTCCCTACAGAGAGCAGAGGCAAGAAATGGAAAGCTTTGCGTGTTCTTCTAATAGTAGTGGGAGTGTTTGTGGTCACACAGCTGCCTTATAACGTACTGAAGCTCTGTCTATCAATGGACTCAGTATATTCTTTGGTGACTCACTGTGGAACAAGTAAAGTTTTGGAACAGGCAGCTCAGGTGACGGAGAGCCTGGCCCTCACTCACTGTTGCCTCAACCCAATCCTCTACACCTTTGTGGGTTCTTCCTTCAGGCAGCACATGGTGAAAGTGGCCAAGGCGTTTGGAGTGAAGAGGAGGAGAAGAGGACGTCCTGCAGAGGAGACAGAGATGTCATTTAACTCCCACTGTGTGTCTCAAGAGAGCAACTCATTCTCAATATGAGCCTAGCCTAGGTTCTATATGTAGTAAAATCACTTATTTCGTATATACAGTAAAAGCAGATGTAATAACCGTGTTACAATAATATTGTAAGTGTAGCAGTGAAAGCATAGAAGTCATAACGCATTAGAAACATTCAACATATTGTAACACATAGTTCCCATCACACCCAAAATGAGGTTTCTAGTCCTCATTTTGGTTTGTCTGAACTTGTTTTTGTATGAAAAACAAAGTTTTTTTTGTTTTGTTTTTTGTTGTTGTTCTGAGTGCTTACAAATGCATTTGTTTTTATGTTTTCAGATGTTTTGTCAGGATTTACATCCTGATTAAAAAAAAAATCCCTTTTCTTTACTTGCATATTTTTGTACTTGCATATTTTACAATACAATACAATATACAAAGTATTGAACTTTACCTCTTTAAACAAAATAGCACCAAAAATGTATTCAAAATCTTCCTGGTATCATAGCTCAAAATAAATTGAGTTCAGTGTTATTCAAATCAATGAGACAGAGTTTTTTTCCTCCAGAAAACCACAAGAAAAACAAATATTTTGCCAACAACCCACTAACAATGGTCATAAACCAAAGTGTTGATGCTGGATAAACACCCTGAAAGAGACATGGATTTAGTATTTCTGTCATAGAAAAAGTGCTGTACAATGCTGTTAACAGGTTTGTTTTTGTTTTTCAACTTTTGTATCCTGGTCTTCAAGAAACAACTTTTCATGTCAGCATTAAGCATTTGTATCAGTTATCATTTAACGTAAAATGTGTTAAGACTTTTTCTACAGAATAAAAAATGCCCTTTGCAATGAGTTCACAGACTCAGTGGATTTGTTTATGCTTTATCCAGATGAGGACTAGATTTCACAAGAAACATTTACCTCCCACACTGCTCGCATTCTACAAATTACTAATCAGCTCAGCACTCCAACCTCATGATCTGCATTATGCACTCTACAGCTACAAATGATACAAATAATTATTGAAAAAATATAGTATTCATTTAGCTTTTGATCAGTTTATTTAAATCCTGATCCATTTGATGCACTATATATGCTTGTACCACTGAAATGAAGTACATACATGATTTTTCGTCTGTAATATCTCAGTTGTACTATATGGTTTTAATAATATGTTTTATTTCACTGTTGTCTAGCAAAGCAGGATACCACTATTTTCAGATCCTAATTATAGCTACAGTTATTCAAAGAATTACTGTATTATTAAATTACTACAGTATATTGTATGTGTCTGTTGCCACATAGAATTCATGATAAACTTAAGAAAATTAAAGATAAAATTCTAGTAGCTCCAAAACCACAACTGAAACCTAAGGATCCGACTCTGCTATCACTCTGAAGCCAAGTGACTGGGCTCATACAGTCAAGTATTAACTCAGCTCGTGTTATTAAGTAGTTGTAAAACCAATTCTTTTCTTAAGGTTTAGAAACATTGTGCATTGCAGAGCCAGATTGCCCCTGAGATGCTCTTATATTGTTTTGGATACAAGAAATAGTCGGTGAAATTCAGTTAGAAAGGTTTGTTAGTAGAACTAGTAACACAAACATTTAAAATTGCTGATAAAGATCAAGGTTCCAGTAACCACAGTATTTCAGTAACCACAGTATTTCTGGGTAGTCAAGTGGCAACTTGTTATGCAATTTCAGTAATGGAATAATGCCTATCAAGAGTGCAGCATGTTGACAGAATACAATATTTTGAGTTTAATTAAGTTATCTAGAAGCACCTATAGGCCTATAGAACACAGTAGACATAATATTACTTTGAATGGGTTCTGCTCTAACTGGAATATTTTAAAGAACAACAATTGTTTTCAAAATCTTTGATAAAAGTATATTTAATATTTATCTTAAAAGTTGCTGATGCGTAACATTGTACTTATCGGTGGCATCACCAAATTGTTGGTATTAAGAGATACCCAGACTTTGTCTGGATAGCTGGACAGCATATGTTAAAGGAGCAGACCTAATTGAAGTAGTCCTGAATACTGCTTCAAAGCAGTATTGGGAGAGGTGTCCACTTGGTGTGTAGTACTACCTGTAGGTCCATTAGTTTGCACTGAAGGAAAAGGGTTATTGTAACAGATCCAAACTTTTTATTCTTCACTCTCCCCATGCTGGAGCCCTGGGCACTTGTCCTCTCTCTGGTATATTTCTCAGCACAAGAAGCAGACCTCAACGTCCTGAAAATGAAAAGATAAGGCTTTTACTTTTCTGTGCCAAATCTACATCCAGTGGGACTGGGCTCCCTTTCATGTGAGTCTGAGCTTTGTTGTTTACTCAATTGCTGAGAACATCTGGCAAACACATGTGCACCACACAGATTATCTGAGCAGACAGATGCACACAACACTGATAAACAACATCTACTAACCTTTTTGTGAGGTGATGAGGAAATTCTCTTCATAGATCCGATTCTTATTTTATTGTTTACAGTACAGTTGTTTTCAATGCCAATTCATTTTTAAAAGATTAATAATTCACTTGCGGTGCTCTCTGGAACCATCTCCGTAAAAGCAGTTCACGGTTTGTTTGCAACCCCGTCACAACAGTCTCTCATTACAATTGGACGAATACAGCATTACATAGTTAAAATACCATAAACCTTCTGTATCTCATCTGGAACAAATCAAGCGATCGTTCATGGAGTGATGCTGCAGGTCATACTCTAGCACGTGTACGTCTCATGTGGAAACTGTCAGGGTCTTGTTGCACTTCCTGTCCCTGGACTTTTATTTTGTGGCCCCTTCTCCTTACTTCCTGTCCTTGGTTCTTTTCCCCAGCTTTGCCCTCGTTATCCCTCATTGTTTGCACCTGTTCCACCCTCTATTTAAGTTCAGTCTTCCCTTCACTCCCCTGCCAGATCCTCGTCATTGTTAATGTGGTCACTGTCTTCATCGTGGGCATCATTGTCATCATTATTACCCTCACCAACTCCACAGTAGACTCTGGACTTTTGGTAAAGCCTGAAACTTACGTTTCTCGAACTCTTGGGAAATCTGGACTCCTGCATCTTGGACTTTTGGTATCCTGGACTCTGTGTGGTTTTGGTCTGAGGTCTGCCTTTTGTTTAATTCAGTATTTTGGCCTAGTCCCTAGTTTTCTCCGCTTGTTTTATCCTGTTTTTTTCATGTTTAGGTTTGCTTGTGTGCTCTTCAGTTTGCCAGTGCTTTATGTTGAGTTTGTTTGTGACTGCCCCCCCATAGTCCTTGTGTGTATGTGCTCCCCCAACTCAGTTACTTTGGTATTGTTCCCTTCCAGTGTGTTTTTAAGTTGTGCTCCGTTTTACTTTAATCATTATTACGTCTTAGCCTTTGTTCAGTAGTTTGTTCTTTGATATTTCTTAGTCTCCTTAGCCTTACCCTTGTGTTTACCCGCTCTAGTCGTTTAACGTTTATCTGTGCCTTAGTTTATCAGTAGCCTCTGTTAGTTCTTTCTCTAACTTGTCCCCTGAGCCCGAGCTGTGTTTATTTCTGGTATTTCGGTTCCCCTCTTGTTTTCAAGTGAACTCCTTTCGTGTGCTGGTCCTGTTCATCATTTAAATCTCTTTCAATAAAAGCCCCTTATTTTGCAAACCCTCGCTCTGTCTCTTCTCTTGGGTCCATCCTTTAACCTAAACGTGACAGAAACCATTGAAGTTTATGCAGCAAAACACTTTAGTCTGCCAAAAGAAAAGAAGGGAAAATGGTCTCAATAATTTGTCATTGCTTTTCTTTTCTCATTTTATTTTCAAATAAGAATATCATGACCGTTTGGATTAAAGGAAACTCTAAGTTGTTATAAAATGCATTTATTGAAAATATAAAACAGTAAATAAATGACAAAATAAAAGACTTTTTGTAATCAAACCAAAAGGCACAGGGAACTGCTCTTATCAGATATTTCCAATGACAAATTTTGCTATTTCAATCATTTCATTACAATTATGGCAGTAGACCAGTCACTTAAAAAATGAGAACAAAGATTGTTTTTCTTAAATTAAGTAAACAATATGTAATTATATGCAATTATATGAAATTATTTTAAACAAAAACCCTGGCCTAAAATGGCAGTGGCAGAATAATTTAGAAAAGGAAACTTTCTGGCATTTTTTACATTACAAGGTTACAAAACATAACCAAAACATTAACTCATTAAATACAATATGCCATTCTAAGAACTAAAACTATGAAATTTGTTAAGTTGTAACACTCCATAACATCCATGCAATGAAAGTTACTCCCAAAACCTGAACTAGATCACCACTTTTTTTAAATATTGGGGGAAAAAAAGACAATACTGAATGTGTTACTGTAAATATCAACTGCAGATGCTGTCACAGTTCCACAGGTTAATAAAATACAGAAAATAAAGCCATTGTCTTCAAGTCTTGTACTTTCCACTGAATGTGGAAAAATGCAAAAATACACGCAAAAGCTTGGTGAGAGGATGAAGGATTTGCTTGACTTATTTCCAGTGAAACATCCTGTTCTTCTGGAAAGCTGTAAGTAACCTGCCAGTAAATCATTAACAATGCACTGAGGACATACAGTAATTACTACTGGTCACACAAATAGCTTACAGTAACTTTATTCAGGCATTTTGATTTGTGTTGGCTGAGACTAAAAAGGACAGTAAAGTGTAATGGAGTTGTGTGGCACACAGAAGAAAACTCTGTGAAAGTTTTTAATGATGATAATGTTCAGGTGCTGGCTGTGCAACTATAACAAACGTGGGAAACATGTTTGAAGCATCTTTAAAGGGAGGTAAACAGTACTTTCGAAGTTTGTAAAACCTTATGGCAGAACTGTTGTCAGCCATCAGTAGTTGAGAATCTGCACATCAAACAGGTCACACACTCCTTCACTGCCATCCAAGTGGTAGCTGTAGTCTATGCCTGCAGGTAGGGAGAGGAGCAACAGTGAGAATACAGTGAAAACATCAATAACTATGATACAATATAGATAATTGCAGAAAAGCGCTACAGATGGTACTGTTGTAGTTTACACTACAATAGTGTATGAAATGAAAAATATCTGATAAATGGATTGCCAGTAATATAAGTTTAGATATTCACAGCAGCCAAAAGAAGAATCTTAATGAAATGTTCATAATTTACATGTACAACAAGCACATTTCTGACTACATAAAGATAGTAGATGTAGGTCTTGCAAAACTTACCCTCAGTGGACATTAGCTCATCAATCAGATCAACAGTTCCTGAAAGAGAATTAAGACATGTTTATGTTCCACAGTATAATCAAAGAGTCACGGTTACAGACTGTAATCTCAAATCATAACCACCAAGGCTGGACAGAGTATCAACATGTTATTAAGCCCTTTTCTCGCATCAGTCCCCATCAGTCTCCCTATTAGAATCAATGCAATAAATAAAAGCATGCTTGCTTAAATGGAGCGATAAGTGAAACAAATGTGAAGCAGTTTCCCCTTAATCTCGATGCAGAATGCCATTACTGCACTAACTCTGTGTTCACATCCCTTACCCTCTCTGTCATCCTTCATACGGTCTTCAACAGTGTTGAGCTTCAAAAAGCTGCTCACATCCAGTACAGACTGGAAATCTGGGCCCACCAGGTCCATCTGCTGCTGATCCAACACAGCCACTGGCTGACTGTGACACTCTGCAGGGAGCAAAGGAGGTACGACAACTATGTTTAAGTCGAATGCCTCTTAACAAATGAAACCTCCAACAAGCTGGATAACAACTCAGCCATGAAGTAATAGAAAAACTGCTCTATTTCTTAGATACCAAGAAAGAGTACTGGTATAATTATGGTTTTAGCTGAGAAGATAAATGAGAAGTCACATGACTTACTGTGTAGTAATTTCAAATGTTCATATTGCCTTTTTTTAAAGACCCCAACTCCCAGTTTCCTCACTTTTGAAGAACATGAACCAGGATACTGACGGACCTGTGATCATTCACAAAAAACTGGGTTCTATAAATTTTTATGAATGTGTGTTGTGTCACTGTATTGGTAATTCCTCTTTTTTTTTGTAAGTAAGGAAGAAAGGTCTGAGTGAGTTTCATTCTGACACAGTGAGCGGATGTCTGCTAGTATTTTAGCCAGTCTTACAGTATATATTGCTTACACGTATCGTGCAATGCTGACTGAATCTGTTAATAAACCTAGATCCGGAAAAGGAAGTGATGTGTCTCTCATAAATACTGCAGGTCTCCTACTCAATATTTGAATTAATGAATAAAAAAAATGTAATAAATAAATACATAAAAGTTTTTTCTGTTCACATGACATGATGTGGAATCCGAATTATGCAGTGTGTCCATGTGTGATATACAAGATGCCTACCAGTTAGTTTCATTTTGTTAAATTTCTCCCCACAAATATTTTCTTTACAATCAAAATTTACCGTTGCAAAAGGGTGACATCAAACCACAGGCTACAATGCATTACCTTCTGAGTCTCCACAACAAATGATCACAGGCAAAGACCTTGTGGGCTTCTGTTCTGCTTTACCCCATAAGGTTTTGTTTTCTGCCCACTAGAGGTGTTCTAAAGTGTCTAAAGGTTTACCAGAAATGGTACAGCATAGTATTTTGCACTAAAGAAAGTGGACTGAACACGTGCAAACTATGATTTATGTAGGGAAACAGTTATGAAAGGAGAAGTCTTAGGCACTGTATGGATAGTTTAAGAAAATTAGGAATTTGGACAATAAAAATAATGGGTTTACAAAGTAAGAACACAAATTTCTGTGTTGGAATTGTTTAGCAAGTCTGCACGTTTTGTTTTTTTATTAGTTAACCATATAAAAAGGCCTCGGTAATAACACTAATATTCTTCTAAAATTAGTTTTTAGATGGATTACTGAGTATTTGCTAAACTTTCTGAAAGTCTAAACATCCTTGACTCAGCGCTTTTGGTTTCCTTTTAACATATACTGAGATCCCATTTTTTTTGTTGGGCATGCTGACATGTGATATTTCTGAGTCATCCCAGCTTCCCAGCCACCTCTTTAAACAATATTGAACAAAGTTCACATGATTCATTTCATAATGCCAGTACCATCTTATGATTTGTCTTCAGGATTATATTTCCTGATAACACAGCTCAGTGATGCATTACTTTCAGTTCCCAGAAAAGAAAATGATACTAAATTAAATATGTTCCTGCCTGCAATTCTGTTACAGCAAAATAAAAACAACAAACAACCCAAAAAACTCACAGGGATCAAATTAAGTAAAATAAGTAAAAGCTCCCGTGACATTGATCATGAATGTACAGGGCTTTTGAAAAAAATAAAATAAATGATATACTTATACTGTTGAATAATTCATCAGGACCACAAACCTAATCTGTTTTATAGAGGAATTACAAAAAAAAAGCATTAGACTTGTCAGATATCAAAATCCCTGCCCATACCTATCTGCACATCAGGAGGGGTAGAGGATGGCGTCAGAACTTCATCATGTTCTGCCAGCACCATCTGGTGCTCTGAGCACAGAGAGCCCTGGCTGCAGTAGGAGGAGGTAGTGTTAGAGGCAGAGGACACAGACATTGAAAGAGGGAACCTCTGCAGACTGGCAGGGGTGCTGGGTGGAGTTAGCATTGGACAGATGTCATCAGTAGGTGGCACAGCAAAGACTATGGGTATTTTGGAGTCTGAATCCCTATTGATGAGCAGGACCTGAATGGGAGCTGAGTGGCTGCGTAGGTTCACTTGGTACTTCTTCTGACCACTCAGGCCCTGAGGAGAAGCAACATTGTGATAAGCTTGTAGTCAATAAAATAGCTGTAAACTGTTTCATACATAAATAGTATGTTAAAGCATTTATAATGACAAACACACAAAATTACTACTTATTAAGTTGATGCAGCTTCTCTCAGAACCTGTGGAGTATTTTAATTCATCTTTTGATTTAATCTGATCTTTCATATTCAGATGATTTTAGTAGTAAAGCCACCGTCTACCAGCTGCCCAGTACTATATGCAGTCACATGACTCATACTAAGTTCGCAGCCAGCTGGTAACCATGGTGGACTGTAAATACATTTCCTGCAGAAGTTGATAGAAACCTAAAACAGAGCTAAAAAAAATTAATAAAAAAGATAATTGAATTTCCATCAGGTGGCCAGAAGTAGTACTCCAGCTGATGATTAATCATGTACTGGGCGCTTTGCTAGCAAGTTTGCTATATCAATTAAAAAGGTGATAATAATTAGTGCTGTGCTCACAGCTTGTTTCTGCAGCTGCAAAGCCATGAGAAATGGATCACTGCATTAGTCTGTTTTTATACAGGTTATAAGCAGTGAACCATAAAAGTCACTCTATTGAATTATTGATTTCTGGTGACTATTGCCATTAATTACAGAACAAAATTCCATTTCTCCAGATCTAAACGGAAAGCAAGAATTGTCCAACCATTTCAGGTAGCGGCACCTCCAGCCGCGTCCCAGCAGGAGCCACAACAGCGAGAAGAGTGTCTCCACTGAAGGCACTGCAGATGTCTTCATGTGTCACAAATTTATAAGTGGATAGGTGTTAAGAAACAGAAACAGGATTACTCATGGTAGAAAAATGAAGACAATAAACTGGAAAAACAAGACTTTGAGCATTGTATATGTCAGGATTAGCTTGGCAAGAGTCTGACAATAGCAATTATATTTATAATCCTCCCTGTGGACCCTTTTCTCTGTTCAATACACAAACAATGTTAAAAGGATTAAGAGAATTTTTTTTCCTTTCTGAAATGGGTAAATGGGGCCAAACAGACAACTAGAATTACAAACTGTAGGGGTAGACAAAAAAAAACAGATTACAAAGGACACTTGAAACACATAAAATGTAAAGCGTCAATCAATGTTTTAAACACTTAACCTGTTTAGTAAAACAGTGAGTTGATTTTAAGTTATTTAGAAAGAAAGAATGAGGGTGTGTGCAGTTGTAACAAGTCTAAGATGAAATGTCAGCAGAAACTCACAGTTTATGTAATGGACTTAACAACAACTGAGTGAAAAAATGGAAGGATATGTGTTGGTGATTGGATCTTGATTCAGGTGTTTGATATTCTCCTCCAGCCATGCCCTCTGACTGTCTAACTCTTTTTCCTGGGCCTCTAGCTCAGCGATCTGCGCCTTTAAAATGTTTACCTGTTCCAGTACCTCCAAAGTTTGGCTGCCTCTGTTCTCACCCCTGAATAAAAGGTATTAAAAAAAAAAAAAAAAGAGATGAAGGGGTGAGAAAAAAAATAAATGATGGTTTAATGTCGAATATGATAACAGCCAATTTAAGTGGTTCATTTAAAAGAAAAATTTAAAATGTTACTAAAAGTGAGCAACACATTTGATATCATCTTGTGAAGAGTCTAATCATGAAGAAACATTTCCTGTGTGGTAGAATAAAACATGCTCTAAAAATCCTCAAACATATTTTAAGTAATTGATCAGTAAAAATGTCATCATTCAAGAATGAAAATGAAAGAAAAAAAAGTGTTTTCAAACCTCCACTGAATAATATTCTTGTTTTTCTTCTCGATCAGCCCCACTCCTTCCAGCACATTGGTTATGTCATATATCCTCCTTTTCTGCTTCACTGCCAAGCTGTCTGCAGCCTGTCGATTCAGACAGATATTACATGACTTACTCACCAACAGCTTCACATAAACCCCTTGCTGACTAGGTACAGACACATTCAGCTGTCATTAGTTGAAAACCTCAAAATTTTGTGGCAAACATTTCATGAGGTGAAAAAAATAAAGAGACTCAAACAAAGCCAGAAAATAAAGATTTGGTAAATTAAGCTACATGAAGAGTGAATCAAACCCCTTGGCAGGAAAAGGACAGTTACACAATAGCAGAAGAGTAAGGAGGAAGGAAAAGAAAAGATCTAAGAAACCCATTATATAAGCATTAGTTGTTGAAGCATTGTCAAGCTTTGGCGGGCAAAAAGAGAGGGAAAAGTGATAATCACTGTTGAAAAAAAGGTAGTTTTGTAGTAAAAAAGTAGTGGGTCTTGTAGATAGAGCTGCATGTTGAAACACTGAAGGCAGCTAGGTCACTAGAAGTAAAAATAGTTGATGAATAGAATTTTTTTCCTGTTATGTATATTTTAGGATATTTTTGAAACTGTTAGTCACATAAAGTAAACTTTACTTAGTTTTTTTTTTTACAAAATTAGGGAATGTACTAAACACAACATATTTTAAATGAGAAATAAAGTACAGATTTCTTATGTTATAGTCCTATCGCCATTAGACTAAATGGTCTCCTCATTTAAAGTAGCATTTTAAAATGTTGCTTCTCAATCACATATTCATCTGCATTGCCATGGAGCGTGCTCGCCCGAACCACTGGGAGCAACTTAGGGTTCAGTGTCTTACCTAACATTTTGGTTAGGTTCAACATTTAACCAGAAGGAACCAGAAGTCAAACCACTTACAATTTGGTTTGTGGATGACTATGCAACAGATCTATGATGCCAAAATATTGTAGGACAGGCAGAATAATGTCAAATTCCTGACAAATATGGTGGTGCAGTGTGGTTCCCCAGTTCCCCAATTTTCTGCAAACCTCTACGGGTCATTAAAGGAGACTTAAGAGGAGTCTACATTAAACAATATGGCAATACCATTTAACAGATTTAAATAGGCCCATTCTGTTGGAATTTTTAAAAAGACTCTTAATTCGGTAGAAAGATAGATATAGTGCACTCAGATGTAATTAACTTAACACTGTCTTGGGGGGGGGAGACATGCCCACGTTATTTTATTGTCTACATGTAGAGGTTGATTAGTATTCGACAAATAAAAAAAATAAATTTTTGGGACCACCTAGCCTGACTCTTAATTTGTAGTATAAGAATATTGTAAAATACAAAAACATTTTCAGCAAAATACATGTAAAGTATCTAAAGTAAAGGTACTTTTTAATGCACACAGAACAAAGCTTCCTGTGACTAATATATTTATTGTGCTTGACATAATTACATTTTTTGTGATACATCAATACAGAATTATAGTGTTAGAGCTTCTCCGGGTTTATATAAACACATATATTACTTTATATACAGCTCAATTATTTAATGCAGATGAATAAGATGGGACTGTGAGATGGTTAAGGGGGAAAAAAAGTGGGATTTTGGTTAATTTGCTAACCACTCATAGAAATCTGCAAGGTGACAATTAGCACCAGTGAGACGTTTTATCTTAGAGGTAAGTGGCCAACACTACTGGGAAGTACTGATCCTTTAAAACGTCACTTTCATGTGTAAAGCTGACATGTGTTTACGTGAATGTTACTCTGAAACATTTATATTCAAGTTATTGTCGGATAGCTGTAGTAGAGTGGCCAGGTTTGACAGCACAAAACGGAACTTATTGCAAGTAAATGTACCTCAGAACTTGAGCAAAAGTAGATATTCACCTTCCACCAGTGGATATCACTGAACCCACCAACGAGGAGGCCTTAAGTAATGGCCGCTAACGCTCAATAACGCACCTGTGGAACAAATCAATGCCCCTGACTGACCCCATTTGTGACTGACAGGCCTTTGTTCACATCTGCTGTCTGGACGGTGGCCCCAAAACACCAAGTAACCCCCTTCACAGCCACCCACAAACAACAGCACCGAGCCTGCCGTCGCCGTTTCACTGACCACTTTCAAATCAAGGACGCCGTCCTTAGCTTCTTGTAGCAGACTGACAAACTTCATCGTGAGGAGCCCCAAACTTTTCTCGTGACGACTCGGCGTAGAGCGAACGGTCCCCGTCGTCTCAAACTGCATCTTCTTTTTGTAAAATAAAGTCTTATTTTTCTTTTCACTTTGCCGCCTGCGTGTAACTACAAAATACAGGCATTTCCTTCCGTCCGGATTCGGTCTCTGTCACCTCAACGGGACGAGGGCAGTACCTGCGGGGTTTTAAATGAACGTTGTGGTACGTTGGCTTACTTGTTGCCACAGCAACACCTTTGTCCCGCTCCAGCCCCTCAGGCAGTAGAGCCCCGCCTCCCCCTGAATTTGACCCCGCCCTCCAATTTGCCATCCGGGCAGCCCACTGCAACAGCCCGTGTTCAATCGCTCCCAACTGTGATTGCAAGAAGCAGTAAGCAGCTAAGTGCAGTAACTTAACTATTTTGAAGTATTACTACTTTATTAGAGTGCTTTGATAATTTTACTTCACTACAGTTCAGAAAGAAATATAGAATTCATCAATAGAGACAATGTATTTTCTATTTCTCCCAATGTAAGCTTTTTACAGCTATTATAAAGGGTCAGCAGTTCAATCCCTAGTCCTGGATATATGTCGAAGTGTCTCTGGGCAAGACACTAACCCCTAACAGCACATTCCCATCCCTAACTGTGCAGTGACCACTTGAAATTGGGGAGGGTTGCATCAGGGTAAAAAAAAAAAACTGTGCCAAATCAACATGGAAACAATGATCCGCTGTGGCGACCCTGAACTCACAGGATAAGCCGAAAGGACAACAACAACAATATTTATGAAGACGTACAGTTTGTTTTAACAAAAATCTTAAGCACCTTACAGTACATAAAGTGGTTAAAAAATTTACCAGGTGCTGTTTGTGTACTACACCATAAAGCTCAAGTACTGTATCTCAGATATTTCACCCTTATACTAGAAATATTTCTTTGACATTATTTTCACTTTTGAAAGTTTGCTGAACAAATATGGAATAGGCTTTGAATCATGTTACCAAGAGCATCAATACTTTATTATTTGTATATCACCTACATAGTTTTTGTAGGGGTACTTGCACTGTTGTACTTCTTACTTCAACTTGAGTAAAGAATTGGAATTGGGTATCTTTACAGGCAAGTACTTGTACTTTTACTTGAAAATTGAGTTTGTGTACCAATACCACCCATACAGTTTGGGCCAATTCTTTACTTTTGTTCATTAGGTTCTCTAAATAGATAAAAAAAAATGGTTTTAAAAAATATATATTCTAGTATAAAAGAATCCCCAAATATCTTTAATTGTGGAAGGTGCCTACAGAGGTAAATCTGCTCAGTGTCTCTGCTCATGATATAATCTTTTCAGAATTAAAACAACCACCAAGAGCTTAAAGATGTATTTTTCAGCTCAGCTAGCAAGATGTTCTCACCTTGATTTATTGTAGAGACAATTTTGTTATCTGAATACAAAAGAAATAAAAAATATAGCGGAAAGAGAATTTATTATATACATTTTGATATATTAAAATACAACTATAATTTAACATAAAAATGTAGTGAATTTTACTAAAGAATACAACTACCCTCCAGTATTTTAGCTCAAAAAAGTCACATTTTATGCTTTAAAAGTCATTTAGTACACTTGTAAGACGTTTCATCTTCTCATCCATGATTTGTTTGTTGGTTTCTGTCTCTTCCAGGAGTTGTCGCATCTCCTCCTCTACTTCAAATACCTGAGCAAGACATGCACAAACAAACAACCTTAGCTGAAACAAAAACCTTTAGAAATTGCTCAACATGGTTGAGCCAACATGGCTCACCAGGAGGTGAAACCTTAGAAAATCATATCCCTGTAAAATATGACTCAGTCTTATACTATATATACTGGCTGTGGCTGCGCTGCCTCCCAACTTAGACAAAAAACTGGTACTTTGAATTACTCAGTCGAAAGTGTCTCTATTTTACCTTTTGATTTGCTTGTTCTATCTGTTCTTGCTTTTCATTAGCCAGGCGAAGCAGCTCAGCCTGATGGGCAGCTTGAACCGAATCCAGTTGTCGGCGAAAGGCATCATCCACACAGTGTAACTTGTCTACCACGGCTCTGCAGGACAAGCAAAAAGAAGTAAAAATGTTGTAATAGGTGATTTATATCAAAACTGCCCAGGGTACATTAAGTGCATGGCCTTTTTTTTAGGGAAGAAATGAAATTTTCTTTCTATTTGGATTGTTTCAAATAACATCATGTGATTATCATCATCTGAGCCCACACTTTGTAGGTAAGGTCATATTTAATGCAACAATTAATCTCCAAATTTTCTAGCTTTTTTGGGAGAGAGTTGGAAGAGAGCAGCCCTTATTCCCTACAAGCATTCAGAGTCAAATTTGCTGTTTTTGGTCATCACTTCTGCTCAAGACGAAAAGCATTTTATCAGTTTTCTTGACCAAGAAAATAACTTACAGGATTAAGGAAACCTGCAGTTTGTCCTAACCCGCTCTGTGGACAATGATTGCACAACTTTTTCTTGGAGAAGAAGTTGAAATACACAGTAAAGAACATTTGAATCAATGTAATGATTAAAATTTCCTTCACACTTCTTATGACTT
Source organism: Channa argus (assembly GCF_033026475.1). Classification (NCBI taxonomy): domain Eukaryota; kingdom Metazoa; phylum Chordata; class Actinopteri; order Anabantiformes; family Channidae; genus Channa; species Channa argus. The sequence continues at coordinate 17,358,463 of NC_090210.1, forward strand.
CTTATGTTTTCTTCCAGAATATGTGTTTCATTTACAAAACTATGCTTTCATTATAAAAAAAACACTTAAACAAGCACATACTATACACATATACCTTCACAGTATTTAGTATTCAAATCCATGGGTTACCAGATTTAACAACAGTGACTTATCTCACCTAAAAGGTCAAATATTTTACAAGATCAACAATCTCCAATCTCTGCATGAAACAATATACAAAAATTCAATATTTTTTGATTATGTGGCATGAGCCTTGATATTGTGTCGAGATTGTGTGCCTCCTGCACAAATTTGTCTGGACCATGGAAGTGGACCAATAGCACGGAAAAAGCATCTTTATAAGCAGACCAAATACAGCTGCTGGAAATTGCTGAGGAAAGATTTGCTCTCCTCTGGTTTTGGAGCGTACTTGTGTGCTTCTGTTGCTTTATCTCTCTCCTCCAGGAGCAAACGTTCCTTGGAATCAAAGTTTTCCTTCATGCGCTTTACTTGGCTCTCCAGTCGAGTGAGCAGGTCAGCCTTCTCTTGCCACTTCCTACTGGAATCGCTAAAAGTAGAGAATAGCAGAGAGCTGAAAATGCAATGTTTGTTCGAAAAACTAAAACTGCATTAATGTTTAATCATCACATTGCTGATAGCAGTATTACACTATAATGACGGTTGTGGTCAACTTTGTGCTCAGAATGAAAATATTATTCTAATGGACTTTTTATGTCTGTGACAGGACGCTTACGTGTAAAGTCTTTTGACCTCTTCTAGTTCTGCCTCTTTGTCCTCCAGGTGGTGTTTCAGTTCCTCCTTGCGCAGGCTTAGATGCTCCAGTCTTTCCCTCAGCTCAGCCTGCTTGGCTGTTTCCTCCTCCAACTCCTGCTGGAACCTCTTTTTGGCCTGGACTGCCTCCTCACGCAGCCTGCGGGTCTGATCGTCACGCTCCTGCAAGGTCTAGACAATGGGGGAGGTAGAGAAGATGCCTCAGTGTGTATCAATATAAAAATAGGATAAGAATGATAGAGAGACAGGCAGACAGACACATACACACAGACAAAATGTTCATGGTAAAATGCATAGACGTGACTTTTTAAAAAGTAACCGGTCAGGATACCTCTTTGAGCCTACGGATGGTCTCTGTCTGGTCATCAACGATTTTGGCTTTGATTTTAAGGGCATCATTATCCCTCCCATTCTGTTTTTTCTGTGTCTCCAGCTCAGTGCTCAGCACTTCTATCCTAGCCTCTAGGCGTCCACGATCCTGAGCTAAAGATGCTCCTAGAAAAGATATATTCAATAGTAAGTCAGAACCTGTCTCTCATGATACCACAAGAAAAACTTTACTAAATCTTTTTTATTTGATATATACGTAATAAATTGTTCTGTGTAAAACTGGCTATATTAATAAACTCTCCAAGTTTGTGTTTACTTTGTAATAATCTATGTCTCCCAAATAACCACTAGATGGCAGGCTTTATTCATCACAAAGGAAATAAAACCTCTGCACATAGTATCAAGCCAAAGAGCTGATGCCTTCATTTTCCCCAAATTAAATCACCAAATGTTAAGTTATTCATAGGCTAATGCATTGCGTGAGACAGAGAAGAGGGACAACATGGACCAGTGTTTCTTAATAAACAACTGCAACTGACTGCAATTGTCTGCCCAGCACCACAAGGCTTATTTAATGTTGACAACAAGTGCCCTCTTGGACATCATCCACCTTGCTGAGCAAGCTCCTGGCCCCAGATTCTTCTTTCTGCCCTTAGGCCATCTATCACTGACTCCTGAGCTGTGAGCTGAGACACCAGTCGCGCCTTGTCTTTCTTGAGCAACTCGAGCTGCAGGCCGAGACGCCGATCCAGCTCCACCTCTGCTTCCAAGGAATGCAGACGGCTCTGCCAGAGAGACAGAGACAGTATTAATAATCAGCAGCCATCTGTCAAGGCTGACAGATGGAAAAGCAGCTGGACCATCCAATATGCATGTCTTGAGGAACTCAGACTCAGGTTAAACCATTTTTAAAAAGTCAATGACGCAAGCCCAGAACTGTTCATCTGTACTCTTAATATTATATGTAATGTGAGTTTTCAAACATGATCAGACAATTTGCTCTTAATGTACTTGTAGTGGTAGAGGCAAAAAAAAATCCCTCTGAGGTGACCTACCTTCAGATCAGTGACAGCTTCTTTCTTGGCTTTGATGAGCTCAGAGATGCGTGTCTTTTGTTCTTTGACCATGGCTGTGAGCTCCTGCACCAAAGAGCCAGATTTCTTTTCCCTCTGCTGGGACTGGGTAAGGTTCGCCTTGAGCTCCATCAGCTCTGCAGCCATCTGATCACAAGCCTCCTTCAACTATAAAAATATTAGTGAAGATGTGTAACTTAATGTGAATTACACATTTGGGATTAAAGACTAATGGACTTTGGTCAAAGCCATTACCTGCCTTAGCAGTTATACCGATCAATGCGATATTTGAGTACAGTAAGAAAAGGTTTTAGAGTTTACAGAGTTACAGAAAGAAATCTTTCAAAGGTAACGACAGAAAGTTTAGCTGTTTTATTCAGACTTTTTTCAAAGCTCCAAAGGTGGGTAGAAACTAGAAATTTCTGCAGGGGGTAGCAATCAAGAATAAGATTACATTTTGTACAGAGGCTGAATGAAATCTGTACCTATAATGAGAGCAGACAGATTGATTCAAATCCAATCCTTTTCTAAAGCTTTCATCCTGTGGCAATCACAGACTACTTGTCCAGAGAAATGATCCTAATTCAATCTCAGCTTTCACCATCACGCTGAAATAAATAAATAAATAAATCACTGAATCTATTGAGATTGGGGTCAATTCCAGTTCAATCATGTCACTTTTATACACAGTATCCATTTTTTTAGCTGAACTGTACAGAGAATATGAAGTAAAATTCAGGAGAACGACACTACAGTGATTACTGTCCATCTGTATGGATGTTCTCCATTTTTTTGCTGACCTCAGAGAAGCGAGCAGCCTCGATGGTTAGGGCCATGCGGAACTCGTCCTCCAGAGCGGCGTACTGCTTCCTGCCATCTGCCAGCTTCTCCTGCAGCTCTGCTTCCCTCTGTGCATGTCTCTGTTCCACTGAAGCCACTTCTTTTGCCACTGCCTCATGGAAATCAGCCCCACCAGGCTGCAACCGCAACTCCAGCTGTTTTCTGTAAAACATTGCAAACATAGATAATACATTGATCTCCTTAACAGGCTATTGTGCCCTAACACAAACAGGACAGTATTTAGCAGTATGGAGTAGGATTTTGCACAAAGACTATATATTGAGGGTTTGCACCTACCAGTGCTAATTGAAATATTACTACATACTTCTTTTAGCCACCAAGCCCAAAGCATTTCAAACTAATGAAAAGAGCAAATCTTCTTCTTCAATCTTTCACATGAAAAGCAACAAATCGTTCATATGTACCTGTGCTCTTGTTCCCTGGTTGCAAGGAGTTCATGCAGCTGTTGCAGTTTGTCTTTGTGCTGGCGTACTGAGGCTCTCTGGATGTCCAACTCTCTCTTCAGAGCTGCTGCCTTGTTTTCCAACTCCTGGTACCGCTTCATCTGAGAACGGTCGACACATGTTTTATACCAGCTTGTGTTTATTTGCAATGCAAGCTGGAACATTGAACTAATAACAATTACAGTGAGTGATCAAAATGACCATATAGTGTTAGCATGTTCTGTTCTATGTGTAAGGTGTAAAATAAACAGCATATTTTTGAATGTACAGTTTTTGTATCAATGGCGATAAAAGTCTTTTTAAGTATACTAAACCTCTTCAGCCTGCTGGCGAGCTCTGAGCGCCTCGCCGTGGGAGATGCTTTCCTCCAGACGGTGCATTGCAGTTTTGTGTTGTTCTTCAGTGCCTCGGGCTTGCTCTAGCTGCTGGGTTAGCGACCGACACCTCCTCTCTAGCTCTTCAACACGAGTCTGCATATCACAGCGGCCCGATCTCTCCTTCAGCAACATTTCTTTCAGTCTGGGTGGGAAGAACAGTAGGATGAGGTTGACGACAAGCAGCAGGAGTAATATGTGCAGTACTGTAGGTGGAAACTGGTACAAGCAACTACTACAACTACTACTTTGTGATCTCTTTGATTGTCCTCGGTGTTTTATCTCCCTGTGGTAAAAATGTGATAGCCTGTAAAATTGGAGAAATCTTAATCATAGTCAACATCTAATCTCTGGGGTGTGGAAATGGAAATATAAGGGGAAGGGAAAAACTATGATTATACAAAACACCAGTCTAGTGGACAAAAAAAAACAAAACACACTCTTGAAACCCCATAGTAAACATAAGAAACTACAAACTGTTGGACCACATCACATACACTAGTTCCCATATTAAATGTAGCATAATGAGTAATTTCTCTCCTGATGAGTGAGGGCATCAACAGTAAGGCCGTGTTCAGTGTCATTACAAAGTGACAGTTAAGATTGATGCATGCAATACTACTGACATATGCTTGTCATCAGGCTTCTAATTAAAACCATAATGCAGATTTATCTAAGCATGGTGGGATACAAACAAGGACAGTGCACAAAGTAGCTGCAAATGGCTCTATCTGTGCAGCGCAGAGAAAAGGGATGGAGATAGAAATATTTAATTACAGATAATTATAGTCTCTGGAATTTAAATATAAGGTATTTAAGCAGAGTGGGTGTGTGGGTTAATGGACTTTTTATAATAAATAACTTTATTATTACAGACAACTGCAGACATACTTTATCTGGGAAACAGAGCCAAAATGTATGTGATTTTTTTTAAGAGGTTATGGGACAAAGAGGAGAAATTTTGATGATGGAATTTAAACTCATTGTTTTAGAATGAGGCAGGCAGCAGTCCCTAGTCTCTTGAGAGCCAATACAAAAGATGAAGAGTGTAGAAAAGGAAGAGAATCCATTATGAAGTTGACAACTATAAAATCTATAGGGACTATTTCACTTATCACTTTTTAGCGCCTATTTTATCACCACTACACATACATATGGGTTTTTTCTTACCTGTCTGTAGTGTGCAGGGCCATGCTCTGGAGGTCTTTTTCCTCACTGACTCTTGTCTGAAGGCACTTTAGCTCCTCTGTTAGCTTCCTCACAGCCTGCTCAGCTTTCCAGCGTCTCTCCCTTTCTTGGTCACGCTCTTCAACAATAGTCTGAGACACACAGACTGGGGTAAAAACTTACATGATAATATATAAATCTGGTCTGACTTTTGCTTTAGGGGAATTTGGTTGGTTGAGGATGAAGACTACGAAGTTTAAAATGAAAAAATATATATGTATAAGAAGTAAAAAAAGATGTCATGTTACACTATGAACTCAGCCCTTCTCTGCTTGGAACAAACAGCTAAGATTACATTAGGCATGACCAGCATAAAACACCTGAATCTTGGCAGTCTTGCATTTATATAGGTGTCAGGGTTTGACCAAAAAAAGGGAATGAAACTGATATTAATCTCTGCATTGTTGCACTGATTTCTACATTTCATTGCAAGTCTGACAATGTTGGAAGTGCAATGCTAAACTGGCAGAATTTGAAGATTATGAGTGTGATACTCTAACCCAGGGTGACCAAACATTTTGCTTTATTGTTGTGGTTTATTAATTATTGATGAAATTATGGCATTTCTGTAATTAATGTTTTTATGTATTATCCACCCCTTCAGAGTAGAACAATAAGTAAAATTGTTATTTTATGTATGTGCTCTAAACATTCTCTGATTATTTGATTTTTTCTGAGTAGGATCATTTGCTATACACTATATTGCCAAAAGTATTCGCTCACCTGCCTTTAGACCCATATGAAGTTTAGTGACATCCCATTCGAAGGCTTTACACGAGTTTTAGGAGTGTGTTTATGAAATACATAATACACAGTGCTCGCAGTCTTTGCTCTAATTCATCCCGAAGGTGTTCTATCGGGTTGAGGTCAGGACTCTGTGCAGGCCAGTCAAGTTCTTCCACACCAAACTCACTCATCCATGTCTTTATGGACCTTGCTTTGTGCACCTGAATTCATTTATTTGGATGGGTGAGCGAATACTTTCGGCAATATAGCGTACTTACTTATTTAGATAACTACACAGACGTTGAATTTCTGAGTCAGACACCAAGTTCGCTCATAAAGGGCAAAAACTAAAATACAGAATGTTGACGTCTTCATCTGTTTCAAAGTTTTTTGCTAATTGTATCTATTATACCATTTCTGCACATGCTTTTTGTGACTATAATAGAAAAGAAAAAGCTGCAAACAAAAGAATCTTTCATGGAGATGTCTACTCCCCTCTGGTAACTTTTTGAAAACACATTTATTCCATAAAAATAGAAGCTGCCATTCTGTCTGCAGGTGACCTATCCATCCTGTACCCTGTAGGTTTCCTCCTTCTCCTCTGTAGACTTGGTTTTCATTTCGCCTGAAGCCTTAGCAGCTCTCAAAGGTCCCCTCTGTGCTGGCCCCTCTGCGGCTACACCTCCTGTGCCTCCAGCTTTCCTTCTGGGCCCCACAAAAGACTTTGAACTCTTCTGTTTATGATTCTCCTGATCGCTGCACATAAAACAAATCACAGGTATTGAACCAGCTGTAAAATTGATTATAAACAGCCCTTAAGCAAGTGTCTGGCTCAATAAAGGGTAAAGAAGATGACTTGCTCACTTTTATAGGTAAGCAAAGTTTGAACAACTTTGAAATGAATTTGGAACCGTTTTTTCAAATCACCTTGCTTTTGATGAGGACAGTTGGGATCTTAAATTAAATTACTGAATCTTAAGCACATATCATCAGTGGCTGATGAAGTAAGATGAGGGTGTAGACCATAGAAGCACGGTCATTAATCATGGCAGTGAGGTGACAGTTGCAATTTCTGAGAGAGGGGAGGAAAGTTTAAAACATTGCTCAGAGAAGAATATTTATTATCCCCACTGAGCTGAGAGGAAAAAATATTTTCAAGATTACTAAAACGTATGAAGACAATAAAATAATACATGAAACTGGAAAAAAATGGAAAAATCCATTGCTGCATATTGTATTTGATTATTGTGGTCATAAAGACTTCCGTGTCAGTCAAAGCTGTATAAATGTGTTTATCATTGCTCAAGGTACATGCCCTGATTTAAATATCTTAACACATTTGAATTCCAAAATATTACATTCTGGCTTTTATGTGGGTGGTGGTTAGCAACTATACCAATATCAGGATGTACACTTGTAGATGTGATGGCGAAACAAGTTATTTTACAGAATAAATAACCTGACAACTGAAACTTCTTTTTCTGCAGAAATATTCACCTGTCTGATCTCCTGCTAAGAGTCTCCTTGGTGGTCATCCTAGTTTTTGTGCTTTTACAATGTTTGGGGATCCTGGTGCGCCTTCTGTTCTCCTTCCCACTATCGCATTCACTCTCTGATGTGCGGTCTATGTCCCTCTTGGCTTTCCTTAGCATTACCACAGAATGAGTAGAGGTACTGGATTGGTGGCTCCCAGGGACCTGGGTAGATATTGCAGAAACAATAGATAAGATGTGAAGGGATAAAGCAAATATTTAACAGAATGCATGTGTGGATAAATGAAAACTAAATATTAGATTAATAAGACATACACAGTGGTAAATATTTAAACGTTATTCCAACATAGGATGTACTTCAGAGACATAGCAGTATATAAATATAATCCTAAAATATATTCTCCACACTACACAAATAATATCTGTTATATGCAAGATGGGATGCAGCCCATATACCACAACAAGAAAAATGACAAATTAAAAGGCCCGAATAAACTTTAGGGAATCTGTTCTCTCGTATTTGAAAATTCTTAAACACGTTTTTATCTATATCTATATCTATATATATATATATATATATATATATATATATAAATAAAAGGATCTTTAACTGTGCCAGCCAAATAGAACACGTTTTACCTAAATATAATGCCATAACATGTCTTATCTTACCTACTGTACACCTTACACAAATGCTTAAAACACAAGTTAGGGGTTTTCAGCTGTATTAAATAAGCACCTGCTGAATGAGCTGAGACACCTGGTGTTCCAGATTTCTGATGCGTTGTTCATTAACAAGATCTGCTGGGTCAGCTGCAGTGGAACGGGCCAGTTGGGTGCGATCTGGTTGTGTAACTTGATCTGTAACTGTTTCAGAGGCAATGCGCTGACGAAACTGGGTCAGCACCTCATCAATACGTGGTGTGTTGAGAGAGCCATCCCCTCTAACCTAAAATGCAAACTGAAATTGTATTTTTTGCACTTAAGTAGTAGAGTTTCTACTGTGGTTCTGTTACACTTTAATGGAACTGATTATCCTCATTTGAATTACTGGTCAAGAGATGCAATTCACTAACTCACTATTATGATAGAAATCCAAAGAATTCCATTATATTCTAGCATGTCAGTGATTACTGAGAATCAGCTTTTTACAAGTTATTTGGGCAACAGGGTGAGACAGTCTCTCAATTATAGGCTCCTCACAGCAAGATGAAAGGAATTAAGTTTTCCAATCAAACACTGTCCTTTTCCTGTTAGCACTTTGGAAAAGTGAGAGGACAGGACAGCTGAAAGTCACACCTTTTTCATGCATGTGTAAATGAAGTTTTAAAGTCCGAATATATGGATGTATAAAACAAGTCGGACAAAATTACACTCCATATTAATTTAGTTACTTTGGATACAAAATGCCACATCCACTAAGCAAAAATCTTACTTTATTTAGACTATTGGAGGTCATCTCCTCTGCAAAACATAAATACTTCAACTCTTATGTTATGCATTGACTTAAATCTAAATTGACTAATTCATTGACTAAACAATATTGTAATTATTCATACATATTTAACTGTTGATACACGAATAATGTTTTTAACCTGAATAAATTGTGGGTTTTCCTCTGTATAAACAACTCTACTGTACATGTACTTTGAAATGGTGCCACATTTGTCATGTGTCTGTTGCAAAAAAAAAAAAAAAAAAGGGAATACCCCCAAATATATTGAACTTGTTTAAATTATTACTGAGTTATTTAAAGCTAGTACAGAAACAAAAATTACCAATTCACTGTGACTAGCATCTGAGGAGAGCAGGAGATCTACATAGTCCTCCAGACCAGGGATATCACAGGGACTACCAAGACCTAGATGTGATGGAGTTCCCAGACGGTCCAGACCATCCAGAACAGAAATCTGTGGTAAAGACTGCATAACAATCTCCCTGAAGCCTGCAGCACAGCAAGCACAAACACATACAGGATACTGCTGTGTGACTGCACATGAGCAACATTATTCAATTAGAGGTACATCAGTGGCACATATGACTGAAACATCAAGTGTTAGGGTTGTAATAAACTTATATTTTAAGGAGTTACCTCAATTCTGTGTGTGGTATTCTTATATGTAATGTTGATACAGCTATGTTAAAGATAAGTGATCCCTGCTAAGGTAAGTGTGTCTACACATGTTGACTTTACAGGCGGCAAAAATGTTTTACTATTGCCTCATGAATTCAAAGAATAGTTGCTTTCAACAACTACTGCTGTAAATAAAAGCATAAGAAGTCTAATTCTGTATTTCTGCTATTGTCAACAACTCCAATACAAAGACTAAATCCAACGATGAATTGTGTTTACTCACTTCAATCTTTCTGAATCTAGAACCGGATTTAAGGTTATTCTTCTGTGCCATAGAGCTCCATTGTTATTTTTAAAAAACTATATCCACATCAGTGAACCACACCCCTGCAATGGGTGATGTGTTTCTTCCTCATGAAAAATGTGACCTTAGTATTTTTTAAAGAGCTTGAAGGCTAAGAATGACCATCGCATCTTTCTCAAATGAATCAATTTCAGACATTGTAAAACAGTTTTGCATTTTTAGGAAATAGAAGCATTACCTAAAAATTACATTTTTCATGAGGAAAAACAGATCACTAAGTGCAGCAGAGTGACTGAAATGCATATGCAGGAATTTGCTAGTTAAAATATGGTAAACAAAAGACATAACATTAAGTAGACACAATTCAATTTAATCATTTAATTTTCAAAATAGTTATATAGCAGATTGATTTTATATTGTTGCTTAACTAAATAATTAATCATATAATTGTTCTTGCTCATACACGTATGCAGTATACCACACAATTCCATCAAGAATCATTCAAACATTTGAGGTAAAGATTGATGTTACATATTAGCTAACATATACCAATACATACAGTATCATATCACACCCTACCTGTTGAACTACAAACAGGGTTGTCTCTGACACCCTGGCTCAAAGTGACCTCTCTTAAACCCTGCAATCCCAGCAGGCACTGCAGCAGGTGATCAATACGGTCCAAGTGGTTGCCATGGAGACTGAGATGCTTCAGTTTGTACTCATTGCCGTGAAGATACAACAAGCCTAATGAGGACATCAGGAATGGGAACAGCATTTACGTGCCAATAAATTCTTGGTGTTTTCATTAGGTTTTTGAAAAAGGTAACGCAGTTCAGTGTTAGTATTTAACTCACCAGAGAGGTCATTTATCTGATTGTAGGACAAGTTTAATGTTGTTAAGTTCACAAGACCATTCAGACCTGTAGTAGAAGGAGGGGGCATTAACAACTGAGTGATTTTACAGCTCATAAAGATGTATTGGCAACATCAGAGTAAACACAAAAGCCAATAATGAAGAATCATTACTCAGAGTAGACCCACCAAACTCAAACATTTATTGTCAGAGTAAAATGGTGACTAAAGACTTACCTTCTATCTTGGTGATAAAGTTGCATGATAAATTCAATGTTCTCAGTGATTTTAGGGAACTTAGACCCTCAATTTTAGAAATAGAATTAGAGGAAAGGTCTAAATGCCGCAGGTGCCAAGCTGAGGTCAGGCCCTCGATCTTCTGGATGTGGTTGCAGTGCAGATTGAGCGATGTTATAGTGGGGCTGATGTGAATATCCAGCAGACTAGACAAAAAGCAGATTTTTCTGAGAGCTATAGTTAGTAGTTACTTGTCAGATTAGGTTTTCACATACAAAAACCACAAACAGCTTATAAAATATGACATATAGCTATACGTTTATATAACAAACACTATAAAGATAAATCAACTAAGTTCACCTTTGCCCAGACATATTACAATGCCTTCACTTAATGCATCAATAATAGAATAATCAAACTTGCTGTTATAGCACCGGCAGATGGTATTCTGCTGCTTTATCAGTAAATTTACTTGAGATTTTAAGTACATTTTCCCGTTACCACTGCATATACTGTACACTTCAATAATATATGGTAATGTTATTCGTAAAAGCAGTACTTGTACTTAAGCAACTTAGTTTCAAATTGTAGTATGTTATTTTTACTAAAGTTAGGTACCCACTGGTCATGTTAAATGTTAATTTAACATTTTATTTAGCTTTAATTCAGGGCACGATAAAAAAAATAGCTGCGATTACCTTGTTATATTCTTGTCGATGAGACTCAGCTCTTTGTCACCCATAACGACAGCATACAGCTGGCCTCCGTTTCCGCTGACTTAACCATCGAGTCTGATAACAAGGCAAAGTAACCACTACTACTATTAGGCTAAATGTGAAGTCTACTTGCCATTTGTGTTAACGGTAGCTAAGCTAATGCAAACCTAGCGTTTAAGTTCTGTAGCTTACGAGAAGTGAGAGGTTACTAGCGAACGGACTTAAAGGAGGCAAACATATTCCACGTCGTCTTCAAACCACAGTTGCAACTGCTGGAACAACTAACAAACGTACGGTATAGAAAAACGGCATCTTAAAAAAACACTTGTTTTTATGTCTCCGTCGAGTTGAACTAGCCGCCTCTGGGCTGAACTTCCTGTTTACATGACGTTGTTAACGGCAACATCCGGGAAACTGAAAAGTCCAGGATTTCCTTTACTCCTCTTTGTCTCTTATGGTTTCTTTTGTCTTTTTTCTTTTAGACAGAATAATTGAAAGTCAATGTATTAAAATTGAGTTTGTTTCAAACTAAAACCAAATCGTGGAGTTCTTTGAAGTCGTAGATCTTGCCCTCCACTATGTGAAGACAACCTAAATTAACCTTGACCAACTACAGAGCCATGACACAAACCTATCTATGATTTGCAGTAGCATACAGTAATTCCTCTAAAAGTATTTTTTACAGAATGCTCATTACCATAAGTTGGGTAAATGGCATGAAGAGCAAAACAACTTAAGCAAAAATCACAAACCTATAGCACAGCAAGCATGTTGTATCAAAAATTGTTAAAATTAATTCATTCATTAAGTGCAATTCAAAATGATATGATATGAAGTATCTCATATACATTTTTAGAAACTAGAGTCATTGAAATAATAAGTGACAAACATTAATATGTGACAGTGTGTAAAACACATAAACAAAACCTTTCAAGAGAGGGTGAACTTAGAGACATAGTAAAATAATTCCACTTTAGTCTTGAAGATCGAAGATAATAAAACTGTGTTTGGAATGTTTCATAGATAAGTAAACTAGGTACAGATGGCTCCTTTTGAATTTTATTTCCACGAGATATAATTCATAAAACTTATTACATTAGGATCAGTCTTTGACTTATGAATCTGTGAAAAAATGCTTTTCGAGTAATCTTCGCTCAAATCACAGATGTAATATAAAGATCACGACCCCTATTATATTCACAATTTCTCCAGCAGCTACACAGTCTGGTGATTGATTCAGTTCATCCCACACTGAACATGGTCTATTTTAGAGGAGCTGCATGACTGATCATTGTACTCACTGGCTGCTAGCCAGCAATGATAAAACCAATTATACCTGTAACCCATGCAGCCAGTGGCCCTCCTTAACCTGGGAAAATGATGATCTCATGCTAATGAAGTGAGTGGATTAGAAATGCCATCTGTTGCTGCCTCAAAACCATTTGTCAGCTGTAGTTTTCAAGGGCAATGCATTAAGAAATTTGATGAATATTCGCATAGCCAATTAAAGAATAGGACTAATAAACAGAAATGCTATAATTAAACTATAGTGGAGAATTTGTACATGTATGATCATACTGCTCCTTTATTTTCACCTTGCTAGTGTCACGTGTTTTGGTTTAAGGGAAAATTTCACAAAACTATCACCAGGAAGATGGCCAGAAAAAAATACCCCGTTATTAAACATAAAATATAAAACATATTAGATTATTACATTAGAATTATTTTATGATGGCCTTTTGTTTTTCAGGAAAACACTCATCACATTCACTGAGAGCCCAAACTGACTAATCAATTAATGAAATGATACTCCCAGTGCACTTGCTGGTGGGTGGTTAAATTAATACCTCATATTTTTTAGATCCTTTGTCTTAAAATCCTTAGTCTTAATAAAATTTTAATTTAATTTACTTTACCTACTAACGGGATAAGTGGTTATGATGAATGAATGGATCTTCGTTTGTGAATTGAACACTTTTCGTGTATTAAAAAAGTATATGTCCGCTTGGAGTAGAAGTTTGGGTAAGAATGTCTCTATTCAGATACTGTGGATCACCTTGGCTGGTAAAAAGTAAAAGTTTAGTAAATCAAGAGCTTCTTCTCATGGTTTAAAACTACTGCTGAAGTTGTTTTGGAAAAACTTAAATAAAAATACAGTTTTATTCCATCTGAAGAAATGACCTCTACAGAAACAGTTTGCATGTTTTTGTTTTTCAAATATTTATAAAAATAAGAGCCACAGCATTCAGTTTTTTTGGAGGGAGAACAGGTTTATTTCAAAAACTTATCATCCATAGCTGTGCAACAGATGCAATGAATACAAATGATCCATAATAGCCACATTTGTAACATGCTGATAGTAAAAATAGTCATCTTTTTGTTACCATAAACAGAATTTTAAAATGCATCTTTTCACATCATAGGATGATACATGATATCCATACAATACAATGTGGAGACACTGAATAATTACATAGTGTACATTTTAGCACAATGTACAAATAAAGGAAATCACATAAATCTCAAGTCGTTTTAAAGAAAACATATTCCCCATACATTCATTTTTAGCCCTCTGCCAACACCGTGGCTCATCACAGTTTACTAATGCACAGAAACAGAATAAACATACATTTGCAATACAACAAAGGAGGGCATTTCATGGGTCATCTGATTGATCACATACAGTAACTGTATTTTTATGCACAATACAGACCATAACATATTAAGCACACAATTTACTGTATTGTCCTTATTTATTTAAAAAGGCAATCATTTTGCAGGGGGGAGGGGTAGGGGGTGATTGATTGCTCTTTGCACTTGATCTTGCAGTAGTCTGGAGAATATTCATAACCAGCATTTTTGATGTAGTACACATCAGGAGTGTCATTTTCTAAAGAGGCAAACAAGCAACAAAAACATCTGAAATACTGTTCCTCCTCCTATCAGACGCTCCTTTTTTTTGATTTCATGTCATTTCAAATACTCCTTCTTGATCAAGAAGGTTTGCTGGTATCGGTTCACCCAACTTCTTATACAGCAGGCTTCCTTTCTCCCAACTTGAACAAAGGATGAAAAAGCAGTGAAAAGTCATCATTACTGTCAGATTGTTTCACATATGTAGAAAACATTTTCAGGGGAGGTAGGATGAAATTACAGAAGCATGAGGTCTGTGACTAAGGTTATAATAAACTCATGCTAAGAGCTCCTGGTATTATCCACAACCACTGAGATTTCCACCTGAGGACAAACCGTTCATTATGCCATCATAACGATCTGTCATGTTCACAGGGGCTGAAAAAGATTTTCGTTATTGGGCACTTGAGGACAGCAGGGAGGAAATGTCAGCCAAGAGGCAAATTAAATCCCATAGCTATTTATTGACACAAAGAAAATCAGGGAAGATTTAAATGTTGTTTGATGAAAAGTGCAGATGAGACAGAGTCCTATCTCTGCGGCTGTTCAGACAGTCATCAGTGATAACTGCAGAGAAGCTTTTCCTTACGCTCCCAGATGGAAAGAATGACAGGCCATTTACTGTAGAAGAACAGCATGGAGGATTAAACTTAAGGATGGCGAGCAGTGTTTCTCACACTCTCATTTTGTTTAAAGATGGTGAAATAAGCCACGGCTTGTTTGAGTCTCTGTGCTGGGTCTACGAGTTGTTGGGCACTAAAAGGGCCAGTGTGGATGTCTTCCCACACTCTGTTCCTACTATAAAATAGCACATAGTATATATTGCACATGTGTTGGCTTGTTTCTACATAAGCAAAGAAATAAATTGTGCAAAATCAAACAATTATATACTGACCTTGCTCAGTTGTCAATGTCCGATATGTGGTTCTCTATCTACAATGTAAGAAAATAATTGATTATGACAACAGTGTAGACACGAGCAGATATACTCATTATTGTTTGTCTAAGTAAAAGCTGTGTCCTTATTGTCTTGAAAATATTGTACTATATTGTTTTTGTCCTTTCGGCTTACTCTGGATATATGATTTTAATATATGATTGGAGATTTACATTATTGTAGCACATGTAGCATATAGTATATCCAGTGTCTCATGTCTGTTAAGGAAAGGGGAGGACTTTTATCATTTTACAAAAAAAATAAACAATTGTTTGTTATTCTAACCTTAAGCATATGACGAGGAAGCATCAGTTTAACCCACTGATATTTTTGGACACACGTCACTTCTCTGTACATATGGAGACAACTTGCTGTGTAGATTTGACGTCTATCAAAGGTTACTTGGTTAAAACAAGTCTAACAAAGTCACCATCTACACAACACAACATTATTAATTTAAAAATTGTGAAAATGTATGTGAAAACAAGTTTCTTCCCTGCTTGAAGCATGGTCAAAGATGCACGTCTCTTTAATTTGTTCATCAATCTGTTATAAATAAGAAACCTCTTTTCATCAGAAATTATGGCGGTTTGGAAACTTTGGTAACTGGGTTCTAGCACTGGGTTCTTTTTCATGATTGATCACTTGAGAGGCTGTTGAGCCTCTCAAGTGTTTTACTTCCTTTCATCTCTTACAGTATAATCAGGAAAGAGGAGCAAGATGCAGAGCTAGAGTAACACAAAAGATCAGTTGTTACAGCTCCAGCTTGTTGCTTTCTCCCTCTGTAGCTTCAACTCTCTGTTGTGTGTCTGAGTATGCAAAGTAGTGCTGGTTGAAGCTTGTCCAGGATACAATATACCTGTGCGCACTCCTGTATCTCTGTGCCATGGTACACATTGTGCTTGATTGTTCCTGCTTGCTGTGTACGGAGGTGGTCGTTGCCGTTTGTAAAGATTGTACTCGTTAGTCCCGCTGTTGGGTTGCCTTTAGAGACTGGGGCCGAGGCCTCGTTAGTTGTTTGCACATGCTCACACTTCGATTGTCTATACACTCTTCATTTGTCGTTTTGTTTTTCCTATTCATTATTATCACTTCTATTTGGTATAAGGGGGCAGGGTTTTATTCTGTTTTAGTTTCACTGATTGTTAGGAAGGAGCTGTAGAATCTAGTGAGGCCTTTGTTAGTTATTTTCCTTTATTAATTTAAAGTGGCACCCACTGGCCTTTTTGTTCCTTCTTGCCCTTAAGTAGTTGCCCTTGTTGTGTACTTCTTTGATTTTTTTTGTATTACTTTGTGCCTTTTTGTCTCCACCTTCAACAGTAAATTCTATAGACTAGCGAAATACAGCTGGCCTCCTGTTTCTTCTTTTACACCTCGTAATGCCTGTATTTTTTTTTAACCTTATACAATCCCCTTACACACCAACAAGTTTGTGCATCATTCATATGAACGAGGTTTCAGAGAGGAGTTTTATTTCAAAGAGTGTTTAATGAAACAGGTTTCTAAAGTCAGAAGCCAATTGTTCTTTAATGACGACCAGGAAATAACGTTTAGTCTGTTTGCCAGAATCTGTCCTATCTAGCAGGAATGTTACTGAATCAAAATACTTATTACGACCAGTGTATCAACGCCATCCGGCATGCAGCTGGAAAGACTATAGAGTACCACCACCACTGAAAATACTCCCCAAATAATGCATCTGTTTTATAAGGTTTGCTACAATCTACCGAGTTTCTGAGTCACAGAGTGGAAGCAAGAAAATTTTAAATTACCAGAATAACTGTTAATTATGCAAAGCAACCTTCATTTTAACACCTTATTAATGTGCTGAAAAAGAGAGATGTACGGCTCCTGCAACACATTAACTAACTCAAGACACAGAGGTGATCGCACAAGTGCATTAAGGGACATGCATTAATTGTAGACTCAAGGAAACACAGTGACCAGACACATTATCCTCGCATTTTCTTTAGAGATGGAAGATCTCTGGTACCCCACTCAGTCTTCGTTGAAAATGTAAATGGATACTTGGCCTTCTCACCATGTCGCTAGTGCCTTCATCTTCAAAGTCGTCTTCTCCGCCATCCGTCATCTCCCCCGCCTCCACCTCGGCTGTCGCCTCCGCTTCCTCTCCACCAGAGTGGTCTGCTGCATCACCATGGAGACACTCACACACCTCCTCTTGTTTCCTCTGCATATCTGGCAGAAGACAGAGAACGACTGGCAGTTAACGTAACGGATTTACCGAATTGATCTTTCAGACAAGCCACTTGATTAACCTTCTGTGTTTGCTCCATCACTCACCCTTCTCTCCTTAATCTGTGTGTGTGTCTTTTATTTCAATGCTAAACAAACAGCATACTGTATATATATGCTCCTCCAGCAGACAGGTCTTCCTTTTCCTGATGTCTTACCAGCATCTGAACGGTGTTGCCTCTCAATCCTTTCCAGCCTTCCCAGCAGCGAGTCGATCTTGGTCTTGATGTGCGAGAGCTCCTTTTTGATTGTTAGGAGCTGGTCTGTCTTCACTGTGAACATACAGTAATAAAGTTTCAAACTATTATATATATGTTAAGTTTGGCAACTAAACAGTTATACACTTAGTTACAACAGCAACAGCTATACAGTATAACACTACACTGCTTCAATATATCTCAAGTTCATTGGCAGAAATGTGGTTGGGTCAGAATCAGTTAAAAGGACTTATAGATGCAAGACAGAGTTTATGATTCACCTCGAATTCACCTTTCTGTAATGTGGGTAGAATAATGATTTAGCTTCTGTGAAAACGGGACAAATGAATGAATCCATTTTAACAAATCCTGAATCTTATTTTTTATAGTTTTAGCCATAATTTGTTACTAGCACTGCATTCACAAATTTAAATGTATTTGCATTTGTATTTTGCAAAGATTTTACGGGCGGTACAAAAATGGAGAAACATAATGCATGTTAAATATAGCAGACACTATACAATATGAGCAACTAGTTGGAGTCAGGTTGAGCTGGCTGTTTAGCTGCTAAATACTTAAGTTAGTCAACCATTTGGTGCAGTGTTGCCAGGAAACTGTTTGTTTATTGGAGCTCTTTCGGCAGAAATAGATGCTACAGTGGGAGCAGTGAGAGTAAAATATATCAATGAAGTTCGTGCTGTAAGATCTAGAACACAGCTCCCAGTAACTGCAGAGTTTGAACAGATTGAGTGACATCTTTCACATGACACATATCTAGTTTATAGAAAAATATTGCAAGAAACATGCTAAAAAGATGTCCACAAGACAGAAGATCAGACTGCTTTTAAACGAACTTTCAGATCAGTGAAATGTAAGAAAAAAAAACTCTTTAAATACCCATCATAGTTTACAGAGTTACAGTACTGGTTTTACTTTTTAAGATCCTTTTCGGTATTAAGTAATTATTTCAAACATTTAATTGTGCTTTCTGTGGATTTTAAATAATACATTACCAGCACTTTACAAATAAAGTACAGATAATCTGACTAAACTGTTCACATCCTTTCAGGAGATACAATTAGTTGACTAAAGTCATGCCTCAGCTAAAATCTGCCCAATATGTTCCATAAAGGGCTTCATAACAGTTTGCTGCTTTTCTTTAATTTGTACTGTTTGATTGTTAGTAGGAGAAAACAATGTTCCATATTCTATATGTCAGAAATTACCATGGAGAGTACATTCTTATCAGACTGTTTCCTATAGAAATTAATGTCTATGTTACAACTACAAAAACAACATCCAAATTATAAAAAAACAGAATTATCCTTTTAACAAAGCAAGAAAATGTAAACAACATAAGCTAAATGGGACACGGAGTACATACATTTAGGGCCTGCTGCAGAAGAGCTGAGATTCAATGCTCGGGAGGAGGAGGAGGAGGAGGAGGAAGAGGAAGAACAGGCTCTGACTGGAAAAATGGATTTGGTTCTACGTGTGGATGGGACAGCAAGCCGTGAACGTTTGATGGGAATAACAGCCCGGGTTGGTGGCACAACGCGTCCGTGGTACTCAAACAGTCTGAGGACACAAAAAAAAAAAAAAAGAAAAATAAGTTGCAGCAATCTTAGCAATTACAGATGTGTTACACAATCATTACAGTGCTGAAAAACATATTTTTTTTAAAAAAGAGGGAGAGGTAATTCTGGCACTGAAAAGCAAAGTGTGTTATCAGGTTGGAGTTTTTTTTCCTGCAGTCTCTACATGTTTTTATTCGAGCAACAGGAACTGCTTGAAAAGCACCTAATAGACATGCTGTAAAAGATGTCTGAATGATGGTGGTACATATTGAACAATGCCACAGTCGTTCAATCAAATCCTCTTCCTCATTGCCTATGACATATCAGATTGCCAAAATAGCAATAATGAGTCAAAGCTGAAAGATTCAACTCTCAGGGATATTGCAAAGTAAAGGAAGTAAACAAACCAATGAAAATGTCAGAAGGAAGATACATTCTCTACCTTGCTGGCGCAAATGACCAGCCGGGGGACTATCTGACATTCAGTCCTTGCCTATGTGGATAAAAGCATCATTAGTAAGCCCAACGGAGAGGAATAAAAACCTCCCCAATATGACATTCATTATGCCTGTGATAATGTAGTTACTTTGCCTCAGATGGAAATGGGCTATTCTGCTCAAACCTCATCTTTATCTAAATAGCTGGAGGAAGGAGGAAGAGGGTTTATACAGAAGGGAAAAATATTAGGAAAAAAAAGACTTGACTCTGCTGTTATTATTCAGTGGCGCCAGAAAAATCCTTTTTACATACCTGCTGTAGAAATCATCTCTGTAGTAGTCATAGTCAAACTCGTAGCCGCTGTAAACATATCAAAGAGAAATTTATTTTTATTTGCATGCTACAGTATCAAATGCAATGTATATACTGTACTGTGTGTGTGTGTGTGTGTGTGTGTGTGTGTGTGTGTGCGGGGAAAGAAACACATTTCTGCTTTCAGTTTACAGAGAAAACACCGCTAACCTGGGTCTGGTCCTGTATTATTACATTATCATTTTTTTAGGTTTTGTTATTGAGCTTTTCACGTTCTGGTCGATGAGTTTTGATACCTTTTGACACTCTTCCTTTTCCTGTTAATTAGCTGTTGTCTATGCAATTACACTGCAAACACAAATATGCTCAATAGGAAATGTAATCAGTGAATGGATTGTGGATGTGGAAAATCTTATGAAAGATATTTATTTAAGTGGGTGAACAGCTGAATACATTAATTGAAACAAAGTGATTGAGATTGGAGGGAGGGCGTGCAAAGTGTATGGCTGGAGTCCTGGCCTGGTTAAGTTTACGCAACAAAATCACTTTGGTTAAGGTTAAAAAAAATCATAATTTTATTTGTGCATGTTAACAAACTCATTGTGTGTTAATTTACTGTTACCTTTGTTATCTGTTAAGGCAGACCACAATCATTGCCTATGCGTCTAAATATAAATCATAAAAACTGTGTAGATGCCTTTACCCAAAATGACTTACAAGTGAGGTACAAAGCAGGAGAAAAATCTAAGTCAGGACAAAGACATTAAAGCTAAGCGAGAAAAATGTAAAGATAAATGTGCAAGATAGAAAAGTACGTTTTTTCAAACTGTTAAAGTGCACATGTAGGAGGAAGGTCCATTTTCACCAGATTTTTGGATAATGAGTGTGCACAGTTTCGCAGCTCTGAGCCACTGAGCTGACCACTCTGCAGTTTAACAACACTGTATTCACAAAAATCTAGTTATTGTTCTACAAGATTGGATAATGTGAAGGGACGCTGTCTGGAAACATTTTACTGGTAAGTTCAGTATCAGTGTGTCCTGCTATTTATGTAAATTAACAATAAGTCATCTTTTTGTAAACAGAAACTGTAATCAGTTACCATGCGGTAGGATTGTACAAAGAATATGAATGGGATTGAGAGGTATCCTGGCTCTGTAGCGCCAGGACTCTGATGGAGTCCTGGAGTCCATAGCTACTAGGCTTTTGTTATATTTGGCAAGATACAAGGTAGACATTTACTTCTTTTGCCCGTGTTAATGCTAAGCTAAGCTAACAGACTGCTTGCTCCAAATTCATATTTATGTGTATGGTCTTGTCATGTAACTCTCAGCAAGAGATCTCAGCCATGTCGCGTCTGGAGCCCTGTATTTCCTTTGCCTCCACCAAGAGTCTAAAATGTCAAGAATGAGTGAATGTGTAATAGGAAAAGGCGCCAAGTGGCACTGACGGCACAGGTTAGAGATTGACTGTGCCTGCACAAGATGTCAGTGAGGATCACGAGCACATATTTTGCAGAAGGCAGTAGGAAAAGTAGGTCAGCAAGGCAATATCTGACTGATACACTTAAATGGGACACACGTTTCACACAGACCTGTAGAGAGAGGATAGTGGCCTCTTGGAGCCCATCTTAGGCCTATATGGCTTTGGCTCTCCTGCCATGTTGATGTCTGGAAACAAAATGAAACTTCATCAGCGGATACAGTAGCATTTTTCCATCTAAAGCAAAAATACTGAATTAATATGAAAGGCTGCAGTTTTAATGAAAGCATTACCATTACACCCCTACAGTAAATTCTTCACTGATTGATTTATGAACTTCCAGGCTGTTCAGAAATAATAGCGTCAAAATAGGAGTGACCGTTTACTTGGCAATGTCCCACTCCTTCCTGAATATGAAATACTAAACATGTACAAATGTTCATATTCCTACATTTGAGTTTAAATTGGAAACATATCGATCTTGTGAGAACGGAAATTACAGATTAAAGTGTCATTTAGTTTTAACTTTAAAATTACTATTGTAGTTACAGTCTAAATAAATCTGTTTATATCATTTATTTTTCACCTTATTCCTGCTGGGTGCAATTATTTTTTCAGTATCGTAGAGCTGTAATGATTGGTAACAAGAAAGAAATCCACAATTTCGAAATTGTTTCAGTAATTACTGAAGTGTATAAGCTCTCTGGACTTGCTGTTTTTCTGTGTTCTATGTGAATCTAAATTACATTTTTTTGTGATCATTTGTGATTTAGGTAATTTGAAAATAAGACCTTAGGCACTGGGAACATGATGCTTATTTTTCACTTTTCGTTTTCACTTGGCATGTAATAGAAAAGCTGACCTCATCACTAGAATAATTAGCAATTATAAAGATTATTAGTCGCAGTGCTACATTGTTATGTAGCTACATGTTGTTTATACATCATAGCACACAGTACCATGCAATGTCAGTCTCAAGTCAGTGAAAGCTGAGTCTTACTTTAATTAAATACAATGTAAAATCAGCCTTTACTGTCAGGCACTGCACACGTTCCTCAACACCAATCTCACTACCACTGCAGTTGAGCCAAAGTGACAACCATAACCCCAGCAAGCAACTTTCTGTCTCCCAACTTTGTGAGACGAGGGACATTGTTAATTAGAGGATTTTCTTTTGAGGAGGAAAAGAGAGGAAGGTGAGATTAGAGGAAGAGCATCGCTGACAAACGCTCAAGGGCTGATTCCTCTAAATCACTTCTCAGACGGAGACACATCAGACAGACTTCATTCTCGCTGTGTTCTAAATTTCACCTCTTGAGTAACCTCGCAGAAATGACAGCATTTTCCCTTAGAGAAATGTATTTCATGCGGGAAATGTTTCCAACAATTCTTTGTAAAGGGCTGAATGTTTGTAGTAAAACCCAGCAGATTTAGAGTCAATGTTCAAAGTTGTGTCTTATAAACAATGCAATAGGAGACACAATCTTTATTGGAATATAAAAACACAAAAACATTTCACCTTCAATATGTTTTTACAAATCAACAATATCCTTAATGTAAAAATTATACAGTCTACAATCTTTACACATTATGATCCTTTGAAAACATAGCACCACACAGGTCAAATCAAAAGGTGGTGGTGATTTAATTTATTCAGACAGGGCTAAGTATAGTGTTTATAACCTTAAACTTCTGGAAGAGACATGAGAAATTATGTATGCTGACTATTCAATGTGATATCTTCTGTTCTGTAATAAAACACATGAATGCAGCAGCATTCATAATGATGCACAAAAGACACAAAGTCTGTCTATGAAACACAGACATTTTATAGAAGTACATGTTTTCAGAGATTCTACTGTGGAGTCGACACAATCTGTTGTGCCATGACCCTACTGAATAATAAATTTGTTATGCAAGAGTGAAAACCATTATGTGCTTAGTTTATATATAATAAGATACAATAAAGTTCAATGTAATCACTCGAATATCGACACATAAAATGTAAAAATACTTTTCTGATATCTGCACAATCGTTTTAAACGCATGGAACTGAAAACTGGTAGCTGTTCAGAATCAAAAGTTTCATATATTAATAAAAGCCATTTACAGGTCTGTAATACGATTACTCCACCAATTGAGCTAGATCCGCCCCTTTAAACTTTTAATGTAAAAACTTTGAAAGTATTTGTTTGTTGCCACTGCACCTGATGAGACTAACCAGGTGAATTGAGGCAGAAAGCATCGATTCATTTAGTGATTTCATTTCAGTCCACTGTAATCCTCAAAGAGACGAGCAACCAAAGAGCCTGAAAATGTTTCAAGGCTTTTTCAGGGCTTCGAGAGAACTGTGGAACTATGCAAATAAGGACTCCAAGTCAATGTTAGGATAGTGTTCTTCACAGTTTGTTCCCTTAGCAAAAGCTGCAATAAATGAAATCCCCTGCACATGCATTAGTAGATTTCTGAGAGATATCCGCACATTCCTCATGGCTCTCATCATGATTGACAGTCTCATCCACTAGCCGAGAGCCTTTCTGCGTTTCAACTATACTGTTGTCACTGTCTGTCGACTTGTCGTTGCTGCTTCTGCTCAAACCCAGCTCAAGTCATCCTCAAGTGCCGCTCAAGGTCATACATACACACATAAACAAATATCAAACACTCCCTTCCTGCACACACGCTCTCACTGACAAAGTGGGAGAGATCCCGTTCTGATGTATGAGTCACCCTTGTGACAGCTTCAAAAAGTTGCAAAGATAAAACATCAGCTTTGCACCCTCTGCCTTGGGGATCATGCAGAAGCAAATGTCATGACAGGAGCTGAAGTCGAGTTGTTTCACCGACAGTGCTGCAGTCTTTTTTTTTTTTTTTTTTTTGCCACTGCTAGAGACAATAATCCAGAGCTGCAACATTATGAGTGTCTGAATTAAAGATCTCTTTTCTTTGTTTCTGTTTTCACACCTTCTCTGTCTGGCTCGCATAGTCACACTCCAGGAGCTGCAACTGTGTCTGCATCTTCAAACACAGTCTGCAAATTAACTGTGGTGTTCTGTTTGGAGCCCAGACTCTCTTCATTGCTTCTCCTCTTTATTCCCTCTTTGCTTTTCCTAATAGACTAATGGACTGAGGATGTATTGGTAGGTCTGTGGTGCACGGGGGCAGCTGTATCATTATCATTAGGCTCCAGGAAGACGTGAGGAATGGTTCACATTGTAAAGTGTGCTCTCCTCTGAGCTCCTGCTAGGGTCATTAAAGACAGAGCGGAGCACTAAAAGCACTCTAAAATGAACACTGCCACCTCACAACACCCCCAACCTTCCACAGACCCAACAGACACACACTGATTAATTACAGTCATTATACTAATCATATACAAAAATGGCACAAACGTGTGTGTATGAACAGATACTTGTAGACTGGCTTGTTTGTGTGTCTACCCATAAAAAAAAAGTTGAGGCTGGAGATAGAGACTGAGTTGCTAAGCAATTGCCACTTAGGATGTGATTGATACTGTAAACTGGATGCAGCACTGCCTCGAGGGTGGATATAAAAAGTTACTTTATGCTGAAGCCATTATGAGCAAGTTGGCTGCGGCAGAATAAGATGAAGACAAATTAACAATAAACAGAAAGACAGAAACTGACTGTCCTCTCGACTCCTGAGAGGCTATAGTTGTTAGGTGCTGGTTAAAGTGTTCGCCACAGGTGAATGTGCTGCTATGCGACAATGTTGTCAAGATGTCCTTGAGCAAGGCACTCGACACCCGACTGCTGAGATGATATTAAAATAGGAAATGTTTTATAGCAACAGCTCCACAGAGCAAGTTCAAATATGAGACTATATTTCTTGGAATACTAGGAACAATGCCTGGCCAGAGCATCAAATAATCCCTTCGAATAAGAGCACCAGTAAAAGGAGGTTTACCATAGTATTATGGGTTTTTGTAGCCTGCTCTCAACTCTTTCAGTCTGTCAGCACTACAAGTGTTGTGTTACATTAATGCAGACTGCAAGAGTTACTGCGATTTACGGCCATTAAGAATTGAGTGTACTAAAACAATGATCGAATCAAACAGGTAATGTCTTTACTAAAGAAATGAAATAGAGAGAAAATAAGTCAAAACCACCAAAACCTACAGGTGTTGTGGATAATGAGCTCAAACGCAAAGTCTGAAAATGACTGATTCTGACTGCTTCAAGAGGCTGACAGGAGAGAGAGAACATACGGCTAATTACGTTATTTCAGGGTTCTGTTGTACAAGTGCAAGTGTTTCAGTGACAAGGGCTCTCTTCTTGGGTTAATATCTCAGGGAAACATTCCCAAATCACACTCGTACCCACAAAAACTGTTTCTTATCTTCAAAAGTTTTTCTCAGACAAGATAATTGGTTGTCGTATATAGTCAGGATTGTTGTATATTGAGGTCAATGCAGTTTTAAGGAAAGGCAGTTACTAAAAGCAAATGCATTAAATGGTTGTTTTTTTTTTCTTTGAAAGAAAAAGAAAAACTATCAAATTGGGTTTTGTTCAATAACACCTGCAGCCTGCTGATTTGTTTTAATTGAAGTTTTTAAATGGGGGCACCATTTGAAAAAAGGCTGGATTTAGAACTGTGCTTCTGGTCAACTTCTGAGAAAGTTTAGCTGCTAAATGCTCCTTTGC
This sequence comes from Channa argus, assembly GCF_033026475.1. Lineage (NCBI taxonomy): Eukaryota > Metazoa > Chordata > Actinopteri > Anabantiformes > Channidae > Channa > Channa argus. The sequence goes on from NC_090210.1 coordinate 17,384,723, forward strand.
CTGCATGTTGCTGCCAGTCTGCAGGGGGTGCAACATCGAAGTTATCAATGCATCTAGTGTGGTCCTGAAAAACAGAACAACGAGCTGCAGTACGCACTAAATGACACACAAAGTACTTTAGAGAAGAAAATTGCAGAGTCAGGTTGAAAATGAGTTTATTGTTTCAATCAATTGTCAACATTGCTGCAGCTTTACGGAATAAAAGGATTCTAATTTTAACGTTAAGTTTTTATTTGGGCATTTAAAACTTTATAGTGCTTTTCAAAACCAGTGCTTTTAAAAAATAATAAAAAGCATAAGCTAAGGACAAAACAAATTATGATATAACACTGTGATGAATAAAAATGAAAACTAGTTAAAGACCAAAATGGGCCAACGAAGAATCAATAATATGTCTTTGATAATAAATAGATCTTGAGATGAGATTTTACTTTACTTTTTTAATTTTTTTTATTTTGTCATATATTAATATTTAAAAATGTTTTAATGTTGTGATATTAATTTCTGTCTGACTTGTAGACAGGCTACAGAAGTTATTACATCTTTGAGGTCAAAGAAGTGCTTTTCACACAGCCTCCCTCATCAGAAGCAATAGTCGCAGCTTTACAAGACCACATTTTAACTCTCCTACGGCAATGATGTGATGAGCTCTGTAACGGTTTTATCCATCCATGCTGGATCCTTCAGGAATACAGTCATTACCACCTCAAGGCCCTGTGACTCAGTTTGGCTTCATTCATATTAATGAAGCTCTGCTAAATTACCTGCGAGTGTGTCGCTGTGTTACCGCATGTGTGTATCGGTCTTTGCTGCACACAGACCTCTCAGATCAGTGTGCCCTCGAGCTCTTTGTCTCTGGATGTGGGGACGAGTCATTATAGGCACACCAGGCACAGTCAGTGAGAGTCACGGTGCCCACACAAACACACACACACACACACTTTGTGTGAGTTGAATTAGTGCATTGGGATGAGCTTAGTTTGAAAAGGAAAAAAGCAGCTCAACAACTGTAAAGCCCTTGTGCTGCTTTTATTCAGCCATGAACAAGATGAATTGTAGATTATTAGCAATTTTCCTCTTAACTGGGGTTATTCTCATAGTCAACAAAACATATTGAAGAGACTTTACAAAGCATCTCTTAAGGCTCGTAAGAAATGTGTGATGGGAACAGTCGGGATGTAAATGGCTGACAATGTTTAAACTCTGTTATTACAAAAGGTAGGGGTGAGTGATGTTGTAAAAAAAAGTTAGGGAAATCATTTACTCCCTGGACTAATGTCTAAACATCATCTTTTGGCAGATGAACCATCACTTCGGGCACAGAGCAAACTCAATCTCTGCTGCTGCACACATCCTGAGAGCAGGTGAGCAGTATTTGATTAAGAGATCATCCAGGCACCTGTGTGAATACAAATGTGCAACTAAGAGACATCCGCCATGACCGTGGTCGCAGATTCAATCTACACCGTGTTCTCTTGCCCTATAAATCTCGTGGGGAAGGCTTGAATAATCTCCGATCTTGGCTGAAGGACACGGGCGGCTTCCTGTTTTTCTATTACACCTGAGAGTGTGTTTCGTCAAGCAGAGAAGGGTGAGTGGCAGGTTGGGAAAGCAGACATGAATTAATTTGTGTCTGGGTTTATGCATTAGTGTGTATGTCAGAATAATGAACTGGGGTTCTCATGATTGTTCTCATTAGTGCGAATGCAGTTGTCAGAGCTCCAAATTAACCCATTGTACAAACATTTCTACTTCTTGATTGTCTTACCATTGTGGGTAAATAAAGATTTCATGAGAAAACAGCTGCCTTCTGGACAGATTTAGTAGTTAACATAATAATTCAACATGAGCACCAAACCTGAGCGGTGCAGACCTGTACTGGGCTGGTTGAGCCTGGCTATTTCTGCAATCATTTTTGTAGCATTGTGAAACGCACGAACCAAACCTCTCACCCATTGATTGGCAGCTGTGCAAAGCTAGGAAAGCAGCCAAGGTTTCTCTTTTAAAAATTTGTTACGCAACTATTTCTGTCACTTTTGTGTGCAACAACTGAGTGCAACACCACAGATTTCTCTCTGGAGACATTGTCTGAAAATATGTGCTATTATCTTTGTTTTTAAAACCATATCACATCTCCACCCTGTCTATGACAGCCACCTTTTTACTCCATCTTCTAGTGTAGCTGTTTAGAGGAGCTATAGCCACATCAAAGTATATCAAAACTTCAGACACACAAACCAGCCCTATGGCTTCTTAAAACCAGTTCATGGCCTCTCCATTGTCTCAGATCAGATGAACATGAACTTGCTTCTTTTCAAACTACATTCTGGGGCATGCAAACACAGACTCATTGTACATATGAAAAAAAATTGCTAATAAAAAGCAAGCGAATAAAAGCGAATATCACCAAGGATGACATGCGTAAGGTGGGAAAACAAAAAAATCCAATGTACTTGTACATGCTGTACAGACAACACAAACTCAACTTTTATCCTGAATGTGGTTCAAGGAGCTTGCGCAGATGCTTGCAGGCTTGGGCAGGTGACCAAAGTTGCAGACCCATACAAACACATGTAGAAAGCATGAAATGCACCACTGCATATCTCTGCTGAGACAGCTTCTCCGGAAGAATGAAAATCACATGACACCATCCTCAATGCAAAAAAACAAAGTTAAGACTGACCAGACATTACACACCAGTGTCTTATCATAGCCTAGTTCTAAATTATTGTGCAAATGCAATGAGTCCACACAACAGTACAAAACGGAGCTCTTAAATGTCACTGACGTGTATTCAAATTACTCTGTCAACTCCCTGTGAGCTACATGCCCTGATCCTCAGTCCATTAAGTCCTGGCTGATTCCAATCAGGATGAGAACCTGAAGGCTTAACAGTTTTTGTTATGGTTGGGAGGGGACACGTGGATTAATCACTAGACGACATGCCCTTCTTTAATGAATTCCTTGTACTTGGCTCTTTCGTTCCTCTTCAGAAAAATGGCTACTTGGCAGTGCATAAATTCTGGCAGCTTGTCCCTAACCTCCTGAGCATCTTATAAAATTATTTTCACCAGACCTGCTAAGCACTGGTCCATTAACGAGAGCGTGATGTGGGGTTGCTAAATGTATGGCTTGGCTGGAGCCCACATTTTGCACTGGGAATACAACTAATACCGTGGATACAGTAGATGTTCTTATATCCAAAGACACAGCCCAGCAGTACAGAAAGCAAAATTGTCGTAACACTGCGGTACACACTACCATGGCTGCGTGTTTTTGTTTTAAATCACAGTGAGTGAGTAGTGGCCTGCGGATAATTTAGTCTTTCATCTCTCCTGAGTTGTTATGCACTTTTACTCCTTTTCCATTATGGCATCTTTTCTTATGATGTAACTTTGTGGCTCTTAAATGCAACGCTTTGAAACATTTTAACCGGAGCCGGTCCATCACCTCCACCTAAGCGCACGCTTGTTAATCTGTGCAAACAGCTGGAAAACAAAAGGCAGCTGCCACCTGCTTGAAACTACTTGTACATCTCCTCTGAAGCTGGAAACACTGAGCTACATAATATGTGAGGAGTTAGAAGTGGAAGACATCATCTAACACTGGACTGCATTATTATTATTATTATTATTATTATTATTATTATTATTATTATATATATGCTGCTAAGGCCAATGGCAGCTGCGCTGGGAAATTCACTTCTAAATATTTCTGATTTGATTTTTGATACTTACCAAGCAGAAATTTTAAGTGTGTTTTATTTATTGTAATGTAATAAATAAATGTAATAATAAATAGTATCACAGCGATGTTACACATTCATGCATCAAGACTTTTTATTTAATAATACAGTGTTTCTTATTCCATAACAGGTTATGCAGCATGATGAGTACTTTTAAGTTTGGCACATTAAGTATCTTCTTTCTTTATATAACTCATGTACTTCAAGGTCAGAGTATTTCTGACCTGTAGTATTTTACTTCAGTAAATGATCTGAGTACTTCTTCCTCAACATCATATGAAGCTGGGAGATGTGCAAACATTTTAAGTGCTCACAAGCCAAAAGGTTTGGGAATCACTGGTCTGAGTAACTTTGCAAGAAATGAGGCCAAATATTCTATGATTCATCTCAATTGTGAGTGTTTTGCTGCAATTTTGGAAATTATCCAATTTTTGGCAGACAAAACAATAATTAGAACAGATTAGTAAATATGTCTATTTTGACAACCCAGATTAGAAAAAGCACAGGTGTATTTCTTTAGTTTTCAGGGTCCTGCTATTGTTCACGCTGTCACACTGCAAGGACACCTGAACAGAATGGAGCCACTGTTAATGTTAGCAACACCTGTTCCGTTCCAGCTACAAGAAGTCAAAATATATGCTGAGAAAATAACTCCTAATCAAAATCAGCTGCAGGACTAATTCAATTTATTTAAATAAATATGCAAAACATGCTCTCATTATAAATAATTTACTTTGATCACGAATCACCTACAGATGATGATATATGAGATTTGTATGAATTATTAATTCACTTACAAATGCTAACCATGCCATAAAGAATCTCTACCCCAGATGTCGACATCACATGCACACAGGTGCACACGCACCTGGAGCAGCCACGTGCAACCAAACACTGAACAATCAAGTGGGAAAGACAGTAGCCTGCTGCTCACAGCCACCTCTGCGGTTACTCTAATTTTTCATCTGCGCTCATCAGATAGATAAAAATAAATATCATGCCCTTTAGGCAGCAGTCTCCTTTCCATGATCAGGTCACTGGTAAATATTTCGACTACACAATTGCTCTATGTATCATCATTGGCAAATTCATTTTTTTTTTGTATAATTTCTAGGGTGGCAACTAAGAACTAGTCTATTTTCATTAAGAATCCTTTAATTGTTAACAGAAAATTGTGAAATGTCTTCATTATAATTTACCACACCTGAAGTGTCCAAATGTTTTATCTATCAAATGTTAAATTTTCGGCCATGTATAATAAAAAGAAATGCATCAAACCATTGCATTAGAGAAGCTTTTCTTTCTTAAAAATGACTAAAACAAACAATTATCAAAATAGCTTCATTCTCTGGCATGGACTAATTGATGAATCGTTGCAGCTGTTTATTGTGCAGTTATCTGCATATCTAATATCGGTCATGCGAAATAGGGTAGAAACTCCCAGGTGAAAGTTCATAATGCACCTTTGGGTTGAATGAGGAATCACTGCTCTTAGAAATTAAACATTTAAATGCAAACACAAACCAGCAGAAAAGGAAACCGTGCAGAGACACAGCAGATCACCGATACTGCAAAGTGACCTGCTATGTTTTAAGTTTGAAGCTTCTCAGGAAGATCTCCATCTTAGGACAATACAGCCATCCAAATAAAATCGAGTCATACTGACCAGGACAACTAACCAATTAATCAACTTATAATCATTCACCCAACCTCACACACTTGGTTTCCTCTTGACCTGCACGCAATTCAAAGCAGGATGTGAAAAAAAAAATCTTAAACACTAGGCTCAGAGATACTCATACTCACATCTCTGGATGCGACGGGTGCCTTTGTACATGGTCATGCCAAGCGCGAAATGACTGGAGATGCTCTGCTGTATTGCTCTCCCTCCGGTCTCTGTGTATTTCTGTCTTTCTCGTTCTCGCTCCCCACAGATAGGCGGACTGTCGGCGCACTCGCTTCCAGCTCCAGACTCACAAGCCGAGCTACCTCAGACCAAACCATTTGTCAAACTATTCCAGGGGGATCTCTCGGCTCAGATTCCCCCACTCAGTAGCAAAGAACTCTGCATTTTTTTTTTTTTTTTTGCCCCATACTTAAAGGATTATGTTTATTTCTGGGTGGCAGAAAGACATTTACAACCACAAAGAGTGTTTCCCCTCAAAAATGCATGTTTTGTTTGTAAAAGTGAAGAAAGAAGAATTTTAAAAATTAAAACATGAGGATAGTACCTGTTACAAGCAGTACACAGGGCCGTAGCTGCTATTCTTTGTGCCCATGTCCCCCCACCCACTCCTCTCAGACATTTTAGGCAGAAAGAAAGTCAGTTTAGTTCTTTTTTTTTTGTTTTTGTTTTTTTGCATTTGTTTAGTCACCTGCTCATTTACTTTTAACTGACAACAGTTAATTTAATTTTGTTTTAAGAAAAAAATTTTTTTACATTGCAGATTAGCCTATAGGTACAAACTCAAAGCTACAATATACAAAATTTAGAAATCATGCAAGCCGTGGCATGACACTTGAAATCAATCCCCCCATGGGCATTGATAACTTATGCTGTGTCACAGCAGTGGCGTATAGATACGTGCATTTCACTACAGTACCTTCTCTGACTGCTCGGATGTTTAGAAAAATCTTTTGAAGTGAATATCTGACATGGCATTAGTTCTTTTTTCTTTGCTGCGGCATGTGCATTAAAAAAGTAAAAAAAAAAATACTATACACAATGCACTATAAACAATATATTTACATTTTAGAATGTTTTGCGTACAATAATATTCAGCCAGACACATGTTGGTATTACAGTCATTTACAGTGACCGTGATTTACTGTTCACTTTAATTACTGATGTTTTCACTAATTGTTTCCAAAGGAACTATTAACATTCTTTCCTTTTTTTGCTGACCTGCCATGAATGCAGCATCTGCCACTAAGAAAAAAAACTGTACAGAAAAACAAAACAAAGAGCTGAAAGACACTAAACAACTGAGAATAATTCTCTGGTAGGCTCAGGACTACATGTGACCCATTTCGCATATAAATTGTACCCAATGTTAGCATGAAGATATTGAGTGGTGCAGCCTTAAACAAAACAGGGTTTCAGTCAGACAATCTCAAAGAGGTATTTAATCAGGGAACAGGGCTGCAAATGTGCCGCATGTATTGTCATTGTAACTGTTTAATGAGCAATGAATGTCTTTCATTAAAATGAAATGATGCTTTTCTCAATTCAGCTTTACTGACACGGTAATTTGATCAGTGCAAGCAGAGTCAAATGTATAAATGAATAAACAGGAAAAGTAGGGATTCGTGGTGCATGGAATAAAATAAATACTTTCTGATAACACATAATTAAAGAGAGAAATGCACAGACGACGTGAAATTCGTGAAATGAGAGAAAAAGATTCTCTCTGTTAAATGCAGTCTCTCACACAGTTTTAGTGCAATTCAACACGTATTTGCAGCAAACTAACAAAAAAGAAAGAAAAAACTAATCAGGAGAGCCAGGATATTTCATTTTATATGTTTATCTTGCAAAATACATCCGCCTTTTAGACCTGCATAACTTGCACATTGCACTTTCATCCACTGTAAGGAAAGTCAGCTCCCTAGTGCCTGTGCCTCCATTCATCTTTCTGTTTTTATAAATTAATTTAAAGTGGACAGGCAGTGGACTTAGAGGACAGATTAAAAAAGCTAAGTGCCCAGGGGGGAAAGCAGCATACCGATTCCCCAGCTGTTGCAGCATTTGGGCTTTGGTGTTGCTGAAGCCTTGTAATTGTAATATCTAATTACTCTGACACGAGGTTTCCAGCTGCCTAACACACAGTCTGACGTCTTATTATTTCTCCAGCTCCCTTTGTTCTCAGTAAGAAAAGACAACAATATAAAAGCTTATGAAAGACAGGGGCTGAGTGTTGAGGATTCACAACTTCAAGGCAAGTCACTGGAAATTAAACATAAACTATTGTCTACTTTGATATCTTTAGAGAAATATTCAAAAGACACCTCTAATTATTTGACACAGCTGTACCTCTTTGTACGGCGCAGACCACAGGTCATCAATTTCCATGTTTTCGTTTAAAACCCCAACTGAAATATGGAAAATATAACTATTTATTGCATTAAAGGGAACAGAAATTGAAAACTGTTGTCATCTTCCTGACTTCTAATCTCTTAGCACCATCTAGTGCTCATGCACATAGAAGATTCATAAATGCCTGAGCGAAGACGTCAAAAAAAACAAAACAAAACAAAACAAAAAAAAAACAGTGTAGTGGAGGAAACTCCAGTTGAAGCTGTGGGCTAAACCTGGTAACATTTAGATGAAGAATTAGGGTTTAATATCAATTTAATACTTATTGCATTAGAATGAGCTTATATGTTTATTGACCTTAATCCTTAGAGAGTGTTTTATTTAAACAAATTTAAACCTGCCTTCAAGAAACTTTTGCATGTGATGCTTTTGGTTTTATTTTTGATTTGTCCACAAATGTTTTTAAATGCTAAGCATATTGTTCTTACAAATTATCAGAGAATATATCTGGTTCTACATGTCAAAAATCGTGCATGACGACAGTCACCTGCAGTATGCAATTTAACCACAGAGAGGCGCTCAAAGACCAAACCAGGCAGCAGTAGCCACACATGGTGTCACACATGACAGCTGCTACACAGTGTAAACTGAAGATGATGGGAGAGCAGATATGATCAAATGAAGCACTCATTTAATAAAATGTAACCTTAAAATAGTAATACATCTATGTCCAGGCAGAAATTATAGAGAGAAAATGTAGACAGGTAAGCAAAATGAAACCCAGCCGATGTCCAGTTGCTGCCGTCTCACACTGACCACCACTGGGACTGAATGTCTCTTGTATTTGCATGAAATACATAAAGTCATTTTGACAGCAATCCAGTCATGTCCAAAACAATTAACTGAGCAGAGCAATTGCTGCAGCACCAGTGTCTTGTGACTGCTAAATGACTCAAGCGCGGGGCGTTTGTGGTAACTTGAGCTGTGCTCTAAGGACATTTCAGGTTTGAATCTGACCTCATGACCCCTCCTGTCACATTTTAATCCTTTACACAACCGTCCCAGATGTCTGATCTTCACTGGTGTAATTTTATAAAAGGACAATGCAGGCAAGAAGATATTAAGGATTCATATCTCATGCAGACGGCTCACACCTCTAGTGATATAGTCCCAGAGCCTAATCAAATACAAGACTCATGTATAAAAGAAGATGTTATGGGTTAAATTTCACAGGGGCAGGAGAATAAAAGCAAAGAAGATGATTTCCAGTGCAGAGGGAGGCATTATTATAGGCACCTGCTGTATATCTCTGACATTTATGATTTTTTGAATTTATTCTGTGTGAGTGCGTGTCCACAGACAGTCACAGAGGAGAACTGCAATATGTCACACTATGCAAAGCAATATCATACTTTGGCTACTGTATGAATTTGCGCTTCATGTGATTTTAGCTCTCTCTCCTTTTGTTCAGGACACATTCACTTTCAGCCAGATGCCCTTAAAAACTTCCTCCCTCTTTGCAAACACAACTGTGTAGCTGTTGCGCTCCTCTGGAAAATATAATGACAGGAGCTTCTCTAAATAGATGCAGAGGTGCAAACAGGAGGAAACATACAGGACATATGACTCTGTGTTGACAGAAACTTGAATATTTTTGTGGTTATGGCAGCATGAAACGTATTTTTTAATAAATAGGATTCATTTTTCTTTTCAGCAGTTACATCTTGTGAATAAACACCCTCAACAATGTACAGGTTAATCTTAATTTCTGGTCAACGCGTGGTCAAACATCTAACAACCCAAACTGAACCTTGTGACAAATACAGGAAGGCATTCTTGCCAATTTTAAGACAAGAAGATTGATACCACTCTTCTTTCTGTATGTTAGGAGCTAGAACACGCAGCCAATTAGCTGAGAGAGCAGTGGGATACAGGCAGCCTGGCTCTCTCTCCAGACTCTAAAATAAGCCTGCAAGAACCTTTACAGCTCACAAATTAACATGTTGTATCTTGTTCACCTACTCTGAAAGAGAAAAGCTGAAACAAGCTGTGGGGTTCTGTGCCATAGCTGAACACTATTAGCCAGAAAATACCTGTTTTTTTATGCATAGTTAATCAAGTCACATCTTGGCAAAGATAGTCTACGGACACAACAGTGGTATAAATTTTCCAATGTAACTCCTTGTAGAGATGCTAGTTATTTCTTTATAAGTAACAAATATATACATATGGTTGGAACATGTAAAGATTTCTACATGTGCAATAATGTGGAATAAATCCACTTAGGGAACAGGAAATTTTTGTCACCAGAGATGAATCATTGAGCCAGGAGCACAGTTCGTAGACTGTGACAGATGTTTACAACAACCAGTTTATTAAAAAGTAAGAACAATGATGCGACTGTGAGCCTTCTTTTTTTTTTTTTAATATATATCTGTAAGCTTGAGTGAGCTGCTTATTTTCTTTGCCACTGTGTTGCCAGGCTCCCAGCTCTCAGCAATTAACTCTGTGAGTACAACAGCATTATGCCCAACCACTCTGCCCACGCTACTAGAATAACCCCAGTTGGCCCAGGCCACTGACATGGGTGAGTCCAAGGTTGCAGGGTGTCAGTCAAAAAGTTCTACAAAAATACTATAATGGTTCTGGAGTCATGTAATTATGCAGAATATCAGCATGAAGACAAATTAGCCTCACAGGTTTATCACTGCCATATGTAATTTCGCAGCCAAAATGCATGAAACTGGGCAAACGCAGGGTGGAATTACAGATGTGACCCTGCAGCGCTCTTATTCATATTTAATGACAGAGCGGGGCTTGGGGAGGACTTTTATTTTCCGTGGAGGAGGCTGTGAACTAATCAATAAGTAATATAAGGAAGATTTACAGGGAGCCCACGAGGCCTGAGCTTTGAATGCTTCCTCCTTGTTGCAATGTGTCTGTCGTCCCACTTTCTCGTCATCTTTTCAGTCTCATCTTTATCCCCAAGCCTCACGTACCAGCAGCCGCCTCATGGTATTTCACTCATCAAAAAGGAATCTCTATCTTTGCATCTTCACGGTGGCTACACCGCTCCATTTCTGAAATATTTTAAAAGATTTTATTGATCTAATTTAAGATTGCTAAAAAAAAATGTCTCAAGACCTTTGACCGTACACTGTATGAGCCAGATGGTACCATTAGGTCTTTAGACAGTTTTATTATAAAGATAGGATTTTATCATCCTATAGGAGTTTGAAATAACATGTTGAAAGTTCTCAGACTGACATAATTTGTATTATATTTCCAATCGTGAAGCTCATTTTAGTTGTTTTTATGAAATTATCTTTTATTATTGTTATTGACCCTTGTTTTATGACTCTCGTCTTGCTTTTAAGTGTATTTCTTCTTTTGTTTTTATTACTTTTGCAGCAAATGTGATCTGTCATATAAAGTGCTTTTTTTTGGTCTTAGTACATTTACTTGCAACAGAGTTTTTCTACGCTATAGATGTAAAACATTTAAACTTACTTAAGAAGAAGATCTTCTCCCACCACTGGGAGTCAGAATATGATGGACATTCAAATACCTAGTGACTGTCCGGCGATGACCCTGGCGTTCTCGCCAGCCACAGCTGCTCTAGCGTTCCTCTCGCTGGCGTACTGGACGAAAGCATAGCCTTTGTGCACTGAACAGCCCACAATCTTCCCATATTTGGCGAAGATGGCCTCGATGTCTGCCTTGGTTACCACGGCCGTGTTGAGGTTACCAATGAAGACGCGAGAGTTGAGGGATCGGGGGTCATTCTTGTTGGTCACGTTGCTGGTCTGGGTCTTCCCAGTCATGTCAGTGGTCCTGCGGCTGTATCTGCTGGAAGACACAGTTGCACACTGCTAAGAAAAGCCAGTGGAGGTTACACACAGAAAACCAAACACCGAGCACCAGTCGGATGGAAACACTCGTCTGAGCTGAAACTATGTCGTAGATAATTACAACTGAGAAAATTACACCTAAATCCCACCGAATGGTAAGAAAATGTTTTATTTTCCAAAAAGCATTTTGAAGATACAAGATCTGCATTATTTAATGCATTTTTTGAGATTTAACAACTATAACAAAACACTGAAAGCAAACATTTTGGTTAATTATTTAAAGCTATCACTATTTAGATTAATTGATTGATTGAATCAGAAATCTGTTGATCGAAAAATATAAAGTCTCCATCATAGTTAACTTTAATGCGACTATTGGTTATTTTCTCCTTGAAACAATTATCAGTTTATAAAAAAACAGAAAAAAGTCAAGAATGTGCCTTCAGTCTAACCAGATGTCTTCAGATGTCCTGTTTTGTCTGACTCCAAAGATATTTAGCTAACCAAAAACTAAGTCCATCCATCCATCTTAACCGCTTATCCCATTAATGTAGGTGTAGCAGGGGTGTTGGAGCCAATCCCATATGTCACTGGATGATCGGCAGGAGACCCCCTAGACAGTCTGCCAGTGTATGTCAGGGCTGACACAGAGAGTCTGTGTGATTCCCATTCACGGTGAGAGGAGACCCACACAAAGGCCAGCCAAGATTCAAAGTGGTGACCTTTTAGCTTTGAGGCAGCAGCATTGACCCTTTCACTATGATGCCGCATAAATTGGCAGAAAATCTATACAGTGGGGAAGCTGACACTAGTGAATTCTTGGACTTGTTTCTTAAAGACTTCATCTTGCTGTTGAGGGCTGTGGGATACTGGGACTCCATCCCAGCTTAATAACAATTAATCGATAACTAAATTGTTGCCAATAATAGACTTTTGACTCATTGATTAATCAATTCATTGTTGCAGCTCTACTTCAAATTGCTGTATTGACCCCAACCACAGACCTAAAATAAAAATTTGGGTTTTATTATTATAGAAGTGAAAAAAGTAATATATTCACATTTAAGAAGAGAACACAAATAAACTTTTGACTATGATTATTAAACAAAGATGGCTAAACTAATTGTCCCGGGTCTGGAGCCAGTACACCGACTGCAGCTGTAGTTAACCTTCTTTACCTGAGCGCACAAGTCTGAGTCTACGTGCACTGAGGTCGAGGTATCATGGAGGCTGAGGCTGATTTCTGTCAGCAAAAGGTGAGAGGAGGAATCTGACAAGGTGGCAGTGATTCAGACGTGTGAATCTGACGAGTCTCACAATATACGGACTGTGTTCCCACGTTTGAAAATAGCACGTCACACTGAAGCCACAGAGATCCTCACTCACACTTTTACCTCTCTGTGTGCAGGGCCTTTACATGGGGATCTAGATACTTCCAGGTACAGTAAGTAACCACCGGTGGACACTAGAGAAACTAGGTACATTTAATTAAAATCTAACACTACCACTATCTACTGTATGACAACTAATTTCTTAGGTGAACATTTGCCATGGTTTCATTTAAATGAACTTTTACAAAGCAAATAGTTAAAATTATGACATATTTTACAAAGCTTTTACTCACCAACACAGTGGTTCCCCTCTGTAAGGAACCACTCGACTAAACTGACTGAATATAAAGTAGGTAAAGCTAATTTCAGCTGTGTAATCAGTAAAATACTGCTCATACGGTAAAGTATGAGGATTAATAATATAACGGCTTATAATATGAGGACAATGTACGGCCAAACAAATGGCAACAAGTATATCCAATATCCAATATCCAACAAGTTTACTTTTGTTACATTAATTATATGTTTATTTTTGTTGTACTGCACAAAACAGAACTCGAACTTGTAAATAAATATTAAATTTTTCTAATGATACTATTATTTAGGTAAATGTATATGGAATAATCACTAAATAATGACAGCTTTATTATGTTTACATTTAACCCAGGTCAAGAGAAAAAAAACAAGGATTTAACTGGGCACATCACATCCCTTTGACAGTAAGTGTAAAGATGACAAATCATCTCAAATTAACCCTGAAACAATTTTTCTGTAAACATCATAAGTTCTTTATGAACATTTTACACAATGTTCAGCCTGCGCTGATTGTTCCCATAATGCTGTCGGATCTGGAAGTGTCACCACAGCTGGACAGCTGAACTTGATACAAACACTCCAACAATGAAGCAAGGAAGTTAGCTCATAGGTTGTTTCTTCTTGGTTGGTTTGTGTGTTTGCAGTAACAAAGCTGTTTAACCCAAATTCCACAAACTGTGTAATTATTACACGGGAAAATCTTTTGATGCTGTAAGAGCAGAAGATGCTTACAGATTTAAGACAGGAAGTAGTTTCTGTCTGTCTGTCCATCCCATTCTTGTGAATGAAATGTCAGAGGAATTTCTCCAGGCAATTTCTTCTACATTTGGCACAAGTGTCCACAAGGATGAACTGAATAGACATGACAGGCAAAGGCCAAAGGTCAAAGATGATCAAAAACTAAGAATAATTCCATGCTTATCTTTTAATTTTTAAAAATCATATTCTGTTCTATTCCCGATTCTACTTATGAACATATGTTAATCTAAATTGTTTTATGGCTCCAGTGCAAACCTACACACCCCTGAATAGAAGCAAGTAAGCATAGAATGGGACAGAAATATATATGTTGCTCTGTGTCTCTACATTTCCCCCTTGGAGACTGAGGGGCAGACATGCAGTAGATCTCCTCCTTGGCATACTTCACATTACAATTTTCCCCATCCTACCTTTTTTTTTTTTTTTTGCTCCCATCCTTTGCATCCACCCACACATAATCTATTCTAAATATCCTCTGCTGTGCTTAAAAAAAAAACTCCTTTTGCACGTCATAAAATGGAAGATAATTTAACGCTGCTGTGAGTCCCACAATATTACATTTTTGTCACTGAGATTTCAGGAGTTGATTAACTTAATTATTAACAGAGCAGGGGACTAAAGTTCTCACCAGTCAATCCAATCAAATCAAATTCCATTTGCTCCATCTCTCTACCTTTGAACAGCCTCGCTGCTGCGACACCAACCCACTAAGTGACTGATGAATGCAAAGTGCATTGAATGGCCTCTTTAGGGCAAATGCACAGAGGTGAGGCCTTTAAATGGTTGATTAGGAAAGCAAGGGGACATTTTAAAACAGATTGAATGTGAGGGAATGTGACTTCCCTAACTTGAGTTGAAATACAGTACTAAATGAAAGCGTTGGCCTTTGCTCATGGTAATAAAGACAGTTGTAAAGAGTTATTTCACATATATATTTGCTGTTTCATTTTGTTAGAATTAAAGATGTGTGACCCACACAAATCGAAATTTTATGAACCTTAGTTTCTCTACTTCTGCATAACCACGACCAAAAAGTAGAACTAACTCAATTAAAAAAACACAGCTGCACTTATTGTAATAGATGCACTGTTTTCTTTATTTAATAAAAAGATCCAATTTGTGGGTGGCAGATGATGTGAACCTTGAGGATTATTAACTCATTAGAAGGGAAAGTTAGAGTCATCAGACATGAGTGTAGGGGGCCAATTATTCTTCACTGTCAAATTCTGATGTGGAGAATAAAGAATAAAAACAGGTGAGGTGATAGTAATGTTTAAATTATCTTTTGGTCTGGATCTGCTGAATATCGGAGCAGCAGTAGAAACCTGTTAAACGTCACTCAGCATGTTTGCATGCAAGACTAAGTCCATATCCAAATGTTCCACACAATTCAGTGTTTCTCAGAGAGCATGCACTGCTGTTTTCCTCCAGTTGAGCATCCCACACACATAAATTGGGATTAAAGAAACAAAAATGTATTTTGATCTACTTAAAAATAAAAATCCAGACGTAGTTGTATTGAGTTCAGTGCCCAGAACAAGGACATTTGAACCGGAGGTCCCAGAGATGGAATGTTCTCCTGCGTCAAAGCCACCTTTAAAAATGACAGCTCTTACACTCCGGGCCAGTGTGTGTCATGTAAAGCACAAGGGAGTTGTAATAACAAGAGCTGGCCACTATGGCAGCATTGTATCACAGGCCAGTGCTGTTGTTAGAAACTCACAAAGCTGCTAGCATGGCTGCAAACTTTATTTCTCAATAAAGTCCAAAATATGATAAACACAGACTCAGGCTCAGTGGTCCCTCAGTGTTAAAGGTAAAATAAAATAAAATCAAATCAGTTATTTTTGATATGCACAACCATCTGCAAAGCCTGAAAGCACATTATCAGAACAAAGAACAGCAGCTGTGGACCAGAAAGGAACTCTGAATTACTTCCTGAATGTTTGGGAGTGTTTTTCTGAATTTCAAGCCCGATGCAAACTTGCTTATGGATACACGACATTAGCTCAACTAATGGTTTGTAGTTTTCTACAAAAGTGTGTAAACTTGTCAAACTTCTATCAGCGCTGACAGCACTGGATGGTCCCTGAACAAGCACTGAGCGGAATGGTGCTCTAAATAACTGCAGGCTGCATGTGGTGCAGAAGCACAACAGCAGGAAACATAAGGCCTGTGAGGTAGAGGCACTCAAAAAAATTCGGTATCTATGGCTCCACAATTATTACCTCAGAGTGTCATCCTAAAGATGCTTGAGCTTCTTTTTGTCCCTCAATTATACATTAAAAAAAACGATCACAGGAAAAAAAAGAGTTTATATTATTCCTTTTTGCTCATTCAAAATGAAAAAAAAGAGACTTCAAAGATAATTCTTCTACAATATTCATGAGTTTCTAAGACCCTCAAAGCCTTTTAAGAAGAAGCATGTGGCATATCTGCTGGCAAAGGCTAGTGGAAACATCCCAGGCCAAAAAACACACTGAATTCAAAGCAGCCTGACAGGCAAGTCAGGAAGGGGGAGATGGGTTTGGATTCATCTGGGCTCGCTTAACGCTCCAGCAATTAATGCTAAATAACATCTTCATGCATCAGTGAAGCTGTGGACAGATTACAACTCATCTCTTCCATGTTTTTCCACGCAAAGAAGTTTTTTTTTTTTTTTGGTCTCCTAAAAGTCTCTGTTACAGTAGTGAAGTGAGTCCCTGACAGTGATGGTTTTTCTTTGGGGCTTTTACAGCATCCTCCTGCGTTGCCCAGGTTCCATGTGTAAGTATTTCATGGATCCTCTTTGGTCCTTTCACACCAACTGTCAGCGGCTTCAGAGCCTGAATTCTCTGGAGATAAAGAAGCGCAGAGCTGGTGAAAGTAATCATTTTCACTTCCTCTCTCCCTGATCTCTCCTCACTGACTCGTGCTGCTGTCTGAGGAGAAAAAGATGAAACTCCTCATCTGATATGACAAATGCATATGCGATGCGAAGGATGCATTCAGGCCACACTCACTCAGTGTTGCATTGCAGCATTTTATCTTTAGCGATTTGACAGTGTACAACCGCAAGCATGTAACCTCAGCTGAGATTAATTTGTAGACATCTTCATAGTCTGTCTTCAGAGAGACATCGACACATGTCAGCTCCTGCCTTATCACACCCAGGAGAGAGACATTTTTCCAACTATGTCTCAACTTGCAGTGCCTCCATGGGAGAAAAATGCCTGCAAAAGATAATGAAATATTCGTCCGTAATAAGCCAAGAATTTCTTTTTGCCTTATTCCTTTGAATGACAGCCAAACACATTACTAGGGAATAAATGCGGACTAAAATGTAATTACATTTTTATACAGTCAAAAATTACAAACTATGCTGCAGTGGGTTATTTTTCCTCTCTCTGCTGTTTTGTGAGAACATATGCATCATAAAATACAAGGATTTATCATAATGTTGCAGTGGGAAACGCAAAAGCTGAAAATAGTGCTAAACATCCGTCAATGACAGAGCCACTGGGAGATTTTGAATCAAGCATAATGATTGTTGCTGACCGTAGTCCTACAATCCTCTAACTGTCAGTCACAGACAAAGAAACATCTTTACAAATGTAGAACTACCATCAAGACAAAATTATATCAGATATAAATGGCTCAAACAATTGTTATTCAGCAACAAAAGGAAGAATTGAATAGTTTTTCGATGAATAACATAAAGTGGTTGTGTAATATTTCGCTTTCTTACTTAGAGTCAGGAAAATGTATGTGACTCTCCTGGCTGTCTGATCAACATGAAGTTGGGGTGGTAGGGAACAGTAGGGAAACAGCTGATGTAAAGGAGCTCCGTCCAAAGGTCAAACATCAACTCTCTCACCTACCCTTTACAGCCTCCTCATTCATTAAGGTGCATTAGAGCCAAAGTGGTTTAAAGGGGTCAGAGCCAAGCTAACTGCGAAGTGTTTGCTTCTGCTTTCTGTCTTTATGCTCACAAATTATATTCATGTGCTCACATTCATATACAGTCATGAGCCACAGCGTCAGTACCAGTGGTCTTGATGCAATAGAGAACATGGGTCAGCATGGTCGCTCTAAGCCCTCTGCAGCTGCACAGCACAATATGATACATTGTGTGCAACATAATATTTTTAGTATTAAATCACAAGTTGGTGGCGATGTTTTGGCTAATCTATCATACGATCTATAAATATGATTTTCTGGGTATTTTTGCTGTTAAAAATGCAGCTAAAAACACCCACAATAGCAACTTTTAACAGGCTACTGAGAGATTTTATAGTAATTATAGTGACCGCAAGGGTTACAGTTTTGTAAGTGTCACTCAAAGGCAACGAAAGAAATGTCGTTAAATGTAGATGTCCCAAACAAACACAAAATAATGAACTTAACCAAAAACTGATTAAATTAAAACTGAAGATTCCAATGGGAGAGTCACATTGCATTGTGTCTAAATTATATGTAATCACAAGACATAATGAGTTTTACTTAAAATCAACTATTGAAAAGAGGAATGTACAGACTATACAGAGTTAACAAAAGGTGGTTGCGTGATAATCATAATAATAATGCTGTGCAGGCACCAATGTCCTTTTTAATAGCACTTTGTCGCCCTCGTTCATTTTTCCCTGTTCCCTTGTAGCCATAAATTACTCAGCTAATGCCCCAACAGCAGCAGCTATTGCTGAATCATTCAAAGACCTCAATTAGCAATTAAGGGCTTAATGAATAGAGGTCCTTGCTGGGCCATTCTGTTCCCAGCCCAGAGGAGCCTAGAGCAATCTAATCTCCCCTGCAAGACTTGTACAGTAAATACTGGCTAATGGTGCAGACAGGAGAGAGAACAGCCTGTTACTACTCACAACAATAAGCAACTTGCGGTTCAGTTTTGAGCCCTGTTTACTATGTACCTAGAATTTCTTTGAAACGGTTTTGCTGAGGATCTTAACAAGGAAGGATGGCTGTCAAGCACTATTCTTATTTTTCTGTCCATTCCTACACCCCATTACCTCCTGCATAATACCTGTCTTGAGTTTGAATTGAAGAAGGAGTGGGGAAAATGGCAACAAAAGGAGAGCGAGAGAGATAGAGAGGCGGGGTGGGGGTGGGGGTGGGGGGGATAAAAGGAGGTGAGATAGAAGGAGGGAAAGGGAAGTTCAAAAAAGGAAAGGGGGGGGAGGGGGATTTTCAACGCCAATCATCTTCAAGGAGCTTGGAACTGAGCCTCGGACCAGAATATCAAAGATGGAAAATACAGGCATACATCATGCGGTAGGTAGGTAGTGCAAGCTTATAAATTATTGCTGTGACTCTGTCCTTTTACATTACTATTCTATCAGCCTTTTATCATTTACATATTTCTCATAGCTTTAATGAACTGAAGTTTAGATGCTGTAAGACTACGCTTCCGTGTGTGAGAGCCCACAGCTACACAGAGCTCCTGTAAAAAAAAAAAATTCCAACTTCTATCAGCTTTATATCTCCTCTTCCCCTTGACTGTGCATTTATGGAGGCTTACTGTATTATGTTGACTGGGGGTAGAGCTGTACCATAATCTGATTTGATCAACCTATAGCCCCAACTGGTGATGACAGTAGGGAGATAACAGCAGAACGTGACCTATATGGTGAGATGGGATGGAGCCATATCTCCAAGGGACACTTTATCTTGCCTTGTATAATAATAACAGAGCTGATTATCTTTGAAATCAGGGTATTTCTGTGTGCTTTTATCACACAAACCTGATCTTTAAGGTCAGTGTGTATCGTTTGGACAACTTGGAGCTGCCTGCAATATCAGCTGTTATAAACCGTTTCAGAAGTGATGCACAGAGCAACTTTTTGGGTCACTTTGACACAAAAGACTCCTTCCATGATGCTTCACTGATTTCAGAGGGACCACATTCTTTTAAGGGAATCGGTTAACCCTCGTCTTTGCTTAAATAGCAGCCTTAACCAACTATTTTGCTTTTGAAAGTCTATTGCATCAGCATGTATGGTGCTGTTATAGTCTGAGGGCTCTTAAAAGCTACTTTATTTGGAGAGTCGCCCATTCTCAAGCATAAAGCCATGGATTACTCCTACATCACTATGTGTATTTGGAGGGAGAACCAGGACAAAAGACTCCACCTGCTGTTGTAGCAGGGGAATCCACAGCCCCGCTTGAGGGCATGTGAACATATGCCATGCTTTCCCATATCTCTTGGCACGGACATATTTCTCTATTTCCTTAATTCTCCTCTTGTGTAACTGCCAAATATAGCTTCCGCTCCAACAGGCTAAAGTAACTGGGTCACTAGAGCTGTGAGTAATTAGCTGATAACAAAATATGTTTCTGCTTTATGGCTCCAGAAGGATGTAAATTAGAGAGCACCAGTAAATTTAAGGTAACGATTTGAGCAGGATTTGATGACAGTGAGGGTGAAAGGTGAAAGGTGAAAAACAAACATGCAGAGGAGTATTCATGCTATTCTAATTTTTGATCAAAAACAAAGAAAAAAATGTGCATTAGGCTCTCCACTGTGAATACTAAAAACATGACTAAGTACTGATTATAATTTCATTTTAGGAACAATTTGCAATTTAGATGGCAAAATGAGCCCTGGTCTACCATTACACACTACAAACTGCTAATGTTTTCAGCTGATTATGTAGGCTAGTGGATAACAAGCAGCTTGGTAGGCACAGTGACAGCAGGGTGAATTCTGTGTCAAGAGCAGTAAACTAAATAATGCTCATTAGAGCAGGATAAGGTAAAGAAACATTAAGCAGCCGCTGGCTTTCTCTTTTGATGATCCTTGGGTTGGTTTATTTGTTCATAAGCATTTCGTAACACCTGAGAATTGAATGCCATATAATACAATATTCATGCAACAAATGCTGCATTTGTTGCATGAATAATACATAGTGTTTAATTTTTCTTTTGGAGCTATGACAGAGATGTTCATTTGTGGCCTCATATTTATTTTGGGTTGACAAAACATACCCATTGTATACTGTAAATCTCCATAGCTGTGGCTTTAAATGTATTAAATTAAAGGAAACAGCTGCTAATTCTGTTTAACACGATCGATTGTGGCCATGTTTATGAAGACCGGACAAACATATTATCCAGTCTAGTTTTTGGTTGAGCTAAGTGTCAGTGGTCTCTCCTCTGTCATAACCCCAGAGTTGGAAGATGAGCTCACCTTGAGCAAACCCTCAGATACGCCTCGCGACACAAGGAAAAACCAATGTAATATTGATGTAATATGGTATATGGTGTAACTAAGTTTGTGATTCTTCTCTGGCAAAGCAGCACAAATCCCTATTATATACTTGAAACCTTTACTTACAATATAATATAAGATATAATATATTATATAATGTTAAATATATTATATTGTCCCATTTTGGCTTAAAAAATATTACATTTTTACATTTCAAAAATATTTTTTGTGTCCCCTATAACATAACAAATTCCCATATTACTGGAATGAATGGTATGTTTGTAAACCTCATAATTCCATTTTGTGTCAGGATTCCGCTCTGTGAGGGGCCACAATTTGTTCCTGGTTTCGAAAAGATAAAATAATGTCCATTTGAAAATATATAAAAGCTTATTCTGAACAATTCTTTTTTTATTTCCCACCTAGGGTAAAATCAATTTTTTTTAGATTTTGAATGGGGAAAATCAATAACTTGACAATATAACACCAATGAATAAAACATTCATGCAATGAATGCTGAGTTTATAAAGCTCAGGGAGTTCTTTTTTAAATGTGTTTATGGCTAAGAAGGCCAGCCCGGTGGTGGAGTGGTTAGCACTGCAATCTCACATCTAGAAGGTCCCCAGTTTGACTCCACTTGCTGTGGCCTTTTCTGCTTGTTTTCCACATGCTTGTGTGGGTGGCTTTCCGCTTTCCTCCCACAGTCCAAAGGCATGCATGTTAGGTTAACTGGTCACTCCAAATTGCCTGTATGTATGAATGTGAGTGTGACTGGTTGCCTGTGTGTGTGTCTCTCTGTGTTGGCCCTGAAATAGACTGGGGACCTGTCCAGGGTGTACCCGGCCCCTCACCCTATGACAGCTGGGATAGGCTCCAGCCCTCTGGGACTCTGCACAGGGTAAGTGGCTAAGATAATGGAAGAATGTCTAAGAAGGCCACAGTTTTCTGTAATGGTGTTATAAAATATGGATCTATCTTCACAGCGTGGGCCATTTTAATCTAGGAACCTATTCTGAGAATCTATTAAGATTTTGTTCCTTATCTGGGGTGAAACCCCTTTAAAGGCTTTTGAACGGGGAGTACAGAGCTTGACATAGCATGTGCGGTGGAGAGGGCAGAGGTCAGTGAGTAGAGACACTCCAGACTTCCAGGCAAGATTCAGCTCGCTCCAGCTGCCAGAGTAATAAAGTGTTGGCAGCTGTCCATGGTGCTGAAATCAGCCACTATCGGAGAATAAAAGGAGCTGGCCATGGTGCTGAGACACTGATGCTCCTAGGCTAATGGCACGTCAACACTGGTGAGAGTCAGGTGCATGCACATACTGTACAGTGGCTGTTGTTTATCCAAACTGCTGCTTTCCTGTGGCTGAGAAGACCGAGTCTGTGTTGAAAAAAGTGTGTTGAATGCAGGCAAGGAACATGGCACACAGATCCAAGAACAGGAGATCTAATAGGGATCAGTGTGTACTGCCCGATGCATAATGTACCATAGAGCTATTCTATGTGCAGTGGATATTATACATGTGTATTTGAACATTGTCATTTGCTCCAGCAACATGGTCTTCCATGGGAGCATGCCATCATTTTCCTTTTTGATTGTCAGAGCTCTGCATCTGTTTTTTTTTTGGTTATCATTTACATGCATAAAAACAGACAGGACACCCCAATCTGTTCTTTGACCTATAGTCTGAAAGCTGAACCAGGTCTAGAATGATTTTCATCCGTGTATTGCAGAAGATGGACTCCTTGGTGTGTAGCAGCTCTGAGACAGCCCACATTGTACACCTGCTAAGAGTAAATGATTATCCCAACTCACAGGTGCAGAAACGTAAAGACAGACGTCCACTGGACACCGACAGATTACTGACCAGTCCAGTAATGCCTGGCTAAACTTTATTCCTTCCCTCGTCTCCCTGGGCTCATAGCGATTCAGTGCATGTGTAGGCTGGCTATTCCAGAGCCAGCCTCCCACTTCATCCCTAGTCAGAGATAAGTATTGTTTGCGTAGCAGCACATTTCATGCTCAGCTTCCCCCACCTGTTCCCTGACCTGCAGAGTCTGAAGGCTGGAAAATCTGTCAAATTCCTTCACCCATATCTTTCAAGAAAGACTGAAAGAATTTTTTGTCTTGGAGCTGAGAAAGTTTTGAAAGCTCCCTTCCAACAGAGTACAAAAACAAACTTTTGTGAAGGCTTTTAAAATAGGTCATTCAAAATTGGTAATGCCACATTTTGTCTGTTAATTGCATGAGTGTGTTTCTGAATTTGTCGCCCACAGGTTTGTGAGTGAGCTCTGGCTGCATGTCAAGGTCAAACTATTAATCAAATCTATCAGCCTGATTTGCATAATGAACCACTGCAGAATTTGCCTGGGCCTTAAAGACCCCACTCAAACCCCCTCCCTCGCCTCCTCTCTCCATTGACTCATTCAGCCAGTTTAAGTTTCCAAGCTTCTGTGTGATGTCTGACTTTGTCAGTCAGTTATCAATCCAAAATGCAATGAGGTTTGTCTGTGCAGAGGGAGCAGGGTGGGGGAGCACAGCTGTGGATGGTTCAGTTGGCAGGAATCCGTTGTTTTACACAGCAGTGATTTGCATTCATTGACTTGTTATAAATTTTTGAAGGACAAAAAGCCTCCATTCTGTGAGTTATCACATTCCTCCGAAGAACCACGGTTTGAGATTAAAATTGTGCCTTGAAGTGTTTCTTCAGAGTTTTCCAAACTGCTATCTAAAAATCTAAAGCAATTTTATTATTTAAAGCAAATTCAGCTGTTCGAGATCTTTAGTTCAAAAACTAACGATACAATTAAAAAGTTTGAACATCCCCGTTAAGGCTGCATAAAGAAATACAAAGAAAACACCGAAACAAACTCCAGCAAAGTTACATTTCTCACCTATAAGAAAAGCAAAATCCTGAAAGATGAAAATCAAAAGGGATATTTTTGCGCCCTCGGAGACGCACAGCCTCCAACCACAGAGAAACACTGCAAGATCAGAGAAAAGCAGCAAAAGCAGAATCACACCAAAACAAGCCATGATAACGGAAAAAAGCCAGAAAATAAGCAAAATGTGGGTATTATAACAATTGAGCTCCCGAGGAAGCTGCTTTGGGAAGAGGAAGAGAGAGAGAGGAGGAAAAAAAATATATCAAGAGCGTCCGCAAGCACGTAGGGCTTTTTCTCAGTGGATGTCGCCGGAGCACCAACACTCAGCATCCAAGATTTAAATTATTGCATGCAGAAAACCAGAAAACATTTCCCCATGTCGGAACAGCAAGACAAAGAAGGAAGAAAAAGAGGAGAAAAACGTGTTTAACAAAATGGCAGTGGAAAATGTACTCACCGAGCGGGAGTAAAAGGTTTCAATTAAAAAGAAATTGGGCGTATAACGGTGGAGGTTTGGAGGTATGCAGGCTTGTGTATACCGAGCCTCTGCGTCCCTTTTTGCGCTCTCTAATGCTGCCGGTGTCGGTTGAGTCACGTGACTCGGGATTGGCCAGAGTTTTTGAATCAGTCCGAGCTCTTCTCTGGTGGCTGTACACACGCGAAGGTATTCGGTGCTTTAATGGAGAGAAGCTTTTCGGGGTAATGTCATTGATTTTTCTGCCCCGAGCGATTCGAGTTTTTCAAAATATGGTCCGGGTACCAACAGAGGTCATCGATGGCGTCCCAGGAGGGTCCATGTGGGAAAGTAGAGCGTGTTTTTGCCTGGCGCCCTAGTGAATAAATGCATACGGTATTATTATATCTTTTTGATAAACATCACTGTTCACAAAGCTGGTGTCAGCTGTGGAGAATATACAACTGTGTTTGCAGACACCCCCTCAAATAACTTCTCCCCTATCAAAATGGATCTATAATTCGATTTGATTTCTTCTGGTGTATTTGCTATGATAAAGCTGAAACCCCCCTGCTCTATTTGGCCAGTGCTTATTAAACCTCAACTGTCCCAAGGCACAATTGGCAATAACACATAATCTGGAAATCACAAATGTAGTATAAAGGTCCTCCAGGTATGTCGACATAAACAAAAGTTTCCAATCTGGGGTCAGGACCAACCGAGAGGCTGCAAGATGGATACAAGTGTAACAGAATAGAAAACCATATCAACAATAAAAAGTATTTCTAATCTAGTGTATGGCTAATTTATTATGCAGGGATGGGTAAATAAGTAAAAATAGCTGTTATATTTAAATTTAAAACCCCGCTGCTAAATAATGTCACAGTGAGGGACTAGTCAGAATGAGAGATCTCATTACGGGTCTTATTTTCAGGTCTTCGTTATAAAGGGGAAGGGTCATGACACACCAAGCCAATTGCCGGTCATTGGCCAACGTTGAGCCAGCAGAGAGTGTCTCTTGACCTAGTTTTTGCAATGTGTCCTGCACAACTGGCTCTAGTTGGATCCCCATTGCTGGTTTTTCAGCCAGTTCAGCTTGTTAACTTAGCTCCTTTGAGGAGAGAGACACCTCTGATATACCAATCTTACCAGCCAATCAGTCCACATAAAGTGACCATAGTATTAACAACGGCAGTGCTTAATGTAAACTTAAGGTGTGCTTTCGATTAAAAGTAGCTGTCAACCTTTTGCAGGGAGCAAGCGACATCTGCAATATAAAAGTGACTATTGTGTTGCTACAACTTCAATAAACATTCTTGATTAAAATGCACCTTGCAGCCTGTTATCTTATTTACAAAGATGTGGCTTCTTTGCTAATTATTGTCTTTGCTTAAAGCTTCTTTGTCCACCAAGAGGTTGAGAAACTTTTCTATATTTCACCAATTTAACAACTCCAACCTCTTTGTGCTCACTCATTAAAAACTACTTAAAGGATTAATCAAGAGAGCTTCTTTTGAGCCTTATGAGAATATTGATCATCACGAGTAATGTCAATACTCTGGGCGGCACTCTAACAGAGTTAAAAGCTGATTCAACGTCAGACATTGAGTTCACCTGCAGCCCACAGGTGAGAGACAATATCGATTGAGCAAGCATCTTTCAAAACATTAGGATAACTCCAGGACACAAAAGGTGCAGTGTGTGCTGGTCTGGAAAACGTCTTCAGCCTGGCTCGTCATCATGTTTCATTTGATCCCGCTCTGTAGGTTTGACAGCTCCGGGGTTCCAACCCACTCTTTGACGGAAACACGAGTGGTCATGCTGTCAGGGAGGAACAAAAATCTTTGTTGTTGTGGCAGCCTCTGCCAGGCATATGAGCAAAGGGTCTGTATGGATCAATGACTTCTCAAGGGGACGATCAGCAGAGACAGACAGCTGCAAGGGCAGTGAACTTGGTAGCAAGGCCTCTTTGTTTTCTTGTACAAGGATGAGTTGCTAGGAAGCATCATGGGAGTGGCATTTATAAAACACGGATTTGAGGTGATGCGATTGTAAGAGGTGGGATTTGGGAGCCCGTTTTGTCCCTCCTTAGCGCAGTTATCACATAACATGTTTCATGTTTTTAAGCGGAGTATAATACATCACTGAAACATATCTGTATTTTTACATACAACAAACATAACGTTATTTACTTTTGTTTTTTACATTATTTGACAAAAGTAGCAACTAATACTTGGTTGCACTGAAAAGTTATACATTCAGAACTATTAGCGGTAAAACATTCTTCAAGTCCCAAAAACATTTTGCAAAACAGTTAATGTCAACATAATTAACTTTACACTATGACTCATTAATGCACATGTGTAAATTGCAGTTGCTAGAAGCATAGCATATGAAATATTGTATAAAAATCTGGGTTGGACAAGTGAAAAAGAGGTGTTTATTTTCCCTTATCAACACCATGATAGTGCCCCTAAAAAAGGCTGCTTACATCTTCCAGATGTGAATTTGATCAGGGCGTTCCTGAGAAAGAGAAGTAACATAATTCAGTGCCAATTATTTTTGGTCTGTTTTTTGGTTTCCACCAACACCTAAGGGGATTATTAGGCTTTTTAACGAGCCCTCAGGCACAATTTAAAGCAGGAAGGAAGCTGTCGTCATGTAAAGCTCCACCTCTAACTATTATCCAACCAATTCACTGGGCTCAGTGCAGGAATTTCAATCAACCAATCTTCTTTATAGCCAAAGAATATTTAAACACTCTTTCTCTGCCATCATTGCAACCTATTCCACAACGTACACAATGTTCGTGGTGAGACTGAACTAAAACCAAAACAATGTGCTGAAAGATGCAAGAGTGCTCGAATAACGAGGGAAAAATGCTAAATCGAGTGATTAATATGTGTCACTCCTTAACTACAAGCAACTCCTTGTACATGAAAGCACAGCTCTGTTATCGGAATGTGTTGACTGTTATTCCTACAGCAGCACATTTTAACGTTCTGGGACCTCACTACAGCTATAACCTAAAAAGCACCAAGAGAATCACATTACTGCTCTGTGCTCACTGTCACACGCTAATCTCCGAGTAGATGCCATTCCATCACAGTCAGACCAAGGATTTCTCTATCTGTTCAACTTGATCCACCTCCCTCCCCATACACAGGATAATTCCCTGGCTGGGATCCCAGACCGTGTATGGACAGGCCAACAGTAGCTGGTGTGCGGCTCGTCTTAGCTGATAGTCTGGCTAACATTCCCAGCTCTGAGCCATGCGTCTGCAGGCGAAGGGGCTGATTGCAGACAAGATGTGTGTGTGTGTGTGTGTGTGTGTGTGTGTGTGTGTGTGTGTGGTTTTCAGACTGAGTCTCTTCCTTGTAACACCTGATAGGCTGGATTTATTCCGAGCCTCAGGTCGAGTCAAGAGTCTGCACTCTGGCAGAGCAAGAGCTGTAATTATAGTGGGGAACAGGACATGTAATGCAACGTTAATGGCAAAGGGGCCGACGTTTCGCCCACAACGCCCCCCTTTTCAAACATGAATAGTGCATTAGCAGCAGGGAATCACTATCCCCACACTGATTGGAGCTATTAAATACAATTTAGGATATGCAGGGAAGTGAAAGCTGGTGGCTGAGTGGTGTATATATACACCAAATAAGCTTTGTTCTGGTGTAATGCTGTCAGTATTATTCATGGACCTTTGAAAAAATGCAATATTTTAACGCCATCTAAATTACAGCTCTGAAGAAATTTTGAGTGCTTTTTTTCTCTGCTTTTGCTTTTTTAAATTCTGTTTTGCTCATATCCTATTTTCAAGCATTTCCTTGCATATCCTTCAATTTCTCACAGAAATTACTTCACATAGAAAAGTAATTTGGGTATCTGCAAGATTTATGAAAACACTATTTGGGCTGCTTAATCAAAAATAATGATTAGACAAAAAGTTCATTTATGGGATGCATTCTCTTGTGTTTGTGTGAATCTGTGTGAAGCTTACTCATTTATTTTTTGCTTGCATGTCTGAGAGTCTGTGTCTGTGGATGTGGAAAGCATGTGTTTGTCTGTGCACCTGCCAGCCTGCATGGGACAGATGAAGCGTAACCTTTTAATGTGTTTACATGCTGACATTTCCCAAGATCTGTCGCAGTCCTCTGAGAAACTAAAACCCTGACATTCTTTAAGCTCACGTTTGCCTGAGCTGCTGGCTCCGTCAGCTCTCATACCATGCAAAACCGGCATCATCAGCTTCACCACCTCCTATGCTCTCTTTCAAATAGAAATTCAATATTTTTTGCTTTAAAAATAAAAAAAAAACACCCACTGTCTGTTTGTAAGGTCATTTGGACGTCTCTTCACCCTGCTTCAACCACCTGAATGGAATATTTGACATCTTACACCCTTCAACAAAACTTTACAGTTGTCATGTGTATATTTAAAAGCAGGTCTTACTAATGATTCTCGATGATTCACTCCTCTCTCTGTGTCCATCAAATTTAACCTCGGTTGGTGAAAAACTAAAATTAAAAAGCAAGACTGATATTTTAAGATCCAGTTAATGTTATGGACTTTTAAATGAGCCCTGACACCTAAATGACTATGTGGGTTTTAGGCCATCTGTTCAATTGGCTTCTCAACATGGCCGCCCTTATGCTGTGGGTCTTTGTATCACACTGTGAATTAACCTGGAACATTGGTTGATCTCGTAATATTTTTATCCTGTGTGAACATAAAATCAAAATTCACTTCTTTGGTGGGGGGATAAAATAGATTTAAAGGTTTTAAAAACAAATACTGTGTCAGTTTTAAAGCTGCATCAAGACATATTTTTATATTTGCAATGGCTCAGTGTTCAAAGTATAAAGAAGACTGTATTGTCACTGCAGATCAAGTGCACAGATGAATTGCGTATTTTGATGGTTTATATTTGCATGGTCAAAGAAAGTTCAAGAGGCTGATTACCTGAGAGATGACGCTTTGACACAAGTTTGCCTCAATGCTGTTTACCAGAAGGCAGAAGGGTAAACAGCAGATGGTGGGGATGGGTAGAATCTTTTGGAATAATAGTGGTTTTGCTCAAGCTGCTATTTTTAAATATGTCTTATATCACTAGACAGAAAGTCGCTGATCTTTTCTGCGGGGCTATTGCAGCTGGTTAGTACACTGTCTGTGGTGCCTGTGATAATCTGGTGAGGATGGGAGGAGGAAGGTTTTCTCTTCTCATCTGCCACAGGAAGTGTTGTGCTTTTTTGACTAGGAATGAGGAGTTTTGGGTCCAGGCAGGTCATCTTTATGTGCGCTCCAGAGACTTTGGTGCCCCCAACTGACTCCACAACAATTCACTTGAGAGAGATGTGATCCGCCTAGTTAATCCTGACGCCGACAGTGATCCCCTTTATTTTGTTTACATTCAATGATCTCTTGTTTGTTGTGCACCAGTTGGTTCATTTGCTCTCTGTAAACCCATTCATTGTCATTACTGATGAGGCTGCCGTTGTGTCATTTACAAACTTAATGATGTGGTTTGTGCTGTGTTTTGCACAGCAGTCGTGAGTCATAGTTTCAGGATGCAGCCCTGTGGTCACAGATGCTTAGTGTGAGGATTTCTACTGACTGGGGATGTCCACTATCCAGTTGTGAGCCATTTACAGAGAGAAATGTATTGAAACATGAGCCAAAGTTTAGCCATCTGTTCAGAGTTCTTATCCCCATGCGTAGCAAACAGTCTTCAGGTTGGTGGGGTTAAAATCAACATATAAAAACACCATTAGTATGAGAGTTTGTTTCTGCTCACTGTTTGTTAATAAGTGCTTATGTCAGGCTTGGTGGCCAAAAAAACTTAACACTAAAACAAAATTATTATTACTTCCATTGTGTTAAATCACAAGTCTTTCAAATGGCAAAAAATAGGAGCTTAAAAGTCATTCTTGACAACAAACATCACAATTATTTTCCATAAAACAGCTGATTTTACATGATATACTATGAAACATTAAACATTTATGTTAAAAAGAGAAGGTAACAATGGTCAAAATCTCGCTTTCAACATCCTGCTTTGGTTTATCTAAATCCCACCGTAATTTATCAAGTAAGCACAAAGACACACTTTGTTTAAAAGCGACCATTGCCTGTAAAGAAATGAAACAATAGTAACCAGGCCGACCCTTACTGTCGTTCAATCTAAAAGTAAGCGTTTACCTTCCTAACTCTCTATTTGCAGAGGAATGTCTCCTTTGCATTCCCAATTTAGAAAACACGCTTACTCTCATTTGGACCTCAGTGAGCTTGTCAATGTAAATCAGGTAGGACTCTCGGGCCAATCGATACAGACGTGAGAAAGGATTCATTCTGCACACCCCAGGGACTCATCAATGACAGGAGTCTATTACTCCAGAGAGTCAGCAGATGTGTGTGTGGGGGAGGGGCTGCTATGAATTGCAAATGTGAAACTACTGACTTGCCTGCTATGCAAACTCCATGATGTATTATAGCACACTTGGGAATGTGTGGCTATTGCACGGTGAGTACCGTTCCCTGAAAATACCCATTCAGTAAAAACGGTTCATTCATCATGACTCTTCTTTCACCTTTAACCTTGTTGGAAACTCTTTTTGTTGTTGCTGTTTGTTTGTTTGAGCCTGACCTTTCACTCCGCTATGCAAAGAGTAATGGGAACACAGTGTTGTTTTAGTCCCCACACTTCACGTCTTATTTGAGTGTTTAAAGTTCAATTAGGGATGCACTGTGCTCCAACTTGGAGTCATTAGATGTGATGCTTGCCTCCGCTCTGAAGAGTACTCTCAGGCTCCTGATTAATTCAGCTGATGGAGAAGTTTGATGCTCTCGCTCATTTTCTCCCTCTCTTAGTTTAAGCTCAAGGGTGATGATTGAGGTTCGTGTGTGCTTTTAAATTTTTCAAAATTGTCAATGCCTTTCAATGCCTACTTGTGCTTACTAGTAATAAATTGTTGCCTGTGAAGCTCACTAGGCAACACCATTTTAAAAACAACAATCTGCCATTTTACAGAGGTTAGGTGATTATAGCAGTTGCAATGTGGGTATTTTCAAGGCCCCTGGTTCTGAAAGTAAAAATCACAAGTTGTTTTATTTTTTCATAGACAACATGACATGACTCACAGTTGGAGCACTTTGATGGCTCGGATTGACATTAAACGGGTTGAATCATCAGTGTAAACACCTGCTTTAGAAAATATGTGGCTCTATGATAAAAAGTTAAAGGTGCAGGGCCATGTACAGGTGCGTTTCAGTGAGAAACACCAAATCACAGACCTTCTGACAAGTGAATCACTAATGGTAACTGAGGGCTTTACCACACAAAAAGATTAGTTCTTTTTTTGTAGACTTTATCTACTGTGAAGCTGTGTTTGAAAGCAGCTGTCAGAAATTAAGCATTTTGTCACACCTCTAAGCCGTGCATCTTACCATCTTCCGCTCTGCATTAATGAAGTTCATGACTATTTTAAGCTTTGAAATCAACATGAAACATTAGAACGGATACAAGAAATCAGTGGTCATTATACAAAGTCATAGGGTCAGTGTGCTTCATACGGAAAGAAGAATCTCATTAAACTCTTGGTAAGAAACCGAGAGCATATATTTCCAAAAATGTCAAAGCTTTCTTAATGCCAAGCAATATATAAACATCAGACAAAGGTAAATTCCTAAACTACTTTTGTTCTGTGTGCTGCCTCTGGTCCCAACACATTAATTCATCCCTCTCTGTTCATGTCAGGTAATTTAGGTTCATTATCCATCAGCAGCTGTTGATGAGCTGTGAGAGCCTGGCTGGAGTTTTAGTGTCATGTGCTTCCTCGTTGTGTGTGACATGTGGGTCCCAGCCCTGCCGTGCAATGTTTGAATTATTGAACAGGTCCTGTTTAACTGACCTGACGGTGACCTGGAGCAGTGGCACAATGTGAGAGGTGGACACAGTGTGACAGAGTCTTTCACCCTGCTGGCCATATTGTGCAATACAGAACATGATTGGGAGGTATTAGTGAAGCTATATTAATAAATCATCAAGTACAACTAGTGCCAGAGCAATGTTGGCTGAGGATAAGAGTTGAGAGTGATTTGCAGGAGTATTTATTGGATGCATTGTTCACTTCAGAGGGCCACATCTTATTGGCTGCTCATTTCAGACTTTGATTGTTGCTGCATCTGATTCCCTGTGTGTTTGGTGTATGCAAAAAGCATCAGGTGGCCAATTTCACAATATCATTCCCACTGCTGCAGGTATCAATTTAAAACATTTCAACGGCAAGAGAAGAAACACATTAGAACACAGCAACCAACATAAAGGCATGAGGGGGGAAAGCAAACACCACTTTCCTCCAAATGAGCTCTGCAGGCCAGTTTGTGCATGCAGGCACAGCTGATAGCAAGTAATGGTAGTCCTGGCTTTAATGGGTGGGCTGTTTTTTAGAGTAGTTGTTACTGTCAAAAATGAAATGACTCCACAGTGCCATAAATCTACAAACGTCGCTCAGAGCATCTTCACAAATCACCTCATAGGTCAAATTGTTTCCTTGTGATTAGACAGAACATTATTTTAAGAATCTTTTCTAAATAAAAAGAAAAAAGTACAGTAAACATCTGCATGTACAGCAGCAAGTGTACAATTTCCCAGAAATAAGCCTGCATGGTTTCCTAGTAGTACTGACAACTTCACACAAGAAATCTACTTTTCTTTGTGCCTCCCGTTGGTGCCTCGCTCCCATTGTTGCCCATGAAAAGACACGCGCTGGTCTTTTATACATTTCAAAAGGCAGCAAGGCTCCATTTGAAACTGAATACAGAAACCGATCATCTTCATAGCTGGCAGCTGTCTTAAGTCTGTGCACGAGAGAGCAGCGTCACCTCAGTTCATGGCTCTGTGTGCCGTTTCCCACTAGACCCTGGTTTTCTTCACTTATCCAACCTGAAAACCCGAAGAAAAATGCGGGGCTTTGATTGCAAACACATTTGCTGAAAGATTTAAAGTGTCACATTCCTCACAGGTGTGTTCAAGTTATCAAAATCTGCTGAAACACACACATACACCCTGCCTCACAGCTTTTACTTCTATAGGCTACAGCTGTAAGGCATATTCTCAACAGCCCGTTAAACAGGAAGTGAATTCCTTTGGGCATGTTTTAACCTTGACATCTGCCAAGCATCTGTTTTATTACATTTGCCTCTGAGCTATAAACTGGTCTGGTCCGTGCTTCAGAGACAGACCAAATTAAAAGCAAATAAACTACAAGATAGCCCTACTACAGTGATAATGATCGGTTGTCCAATTATCCATAGTTTTTCACATCTTTGTGGACCCCGAGACGCCACAGTGCATTGATTTCATAAAAGTAAATAATAAGCAACCCAGAAAAAGACAAAAATGAGTGTGAGGGGAAAGACCGTGTGCAAGCAGCAGAACAAATTATTGTCTGAAGCTGTCAGTGCTACGAGTAGATTAGGAAAGCTGCCGTGGTATTTCTGAGTAGGAGAGAGCGTTGAGGAAAAGTACAAGGTTTCCACATCATTTTGGGTGTTCTTCTTGTTCCAACTTGTTTGTTCAATTACTATCAACTGCTTGCCAAAACTTGGATCAAGCACACTTTCATCTATCTGCCTAAAATGAAGCTGTTGAAGCACCAGTCAAAAAAGTGTTCAACTCGTACTAATCCAGAGAGAAAAACTTGAAACCTACTTCATAAGACATGTTTCAACACATGGCCATGTAATCTCACAATATAAAGCTAGAGCCAGGAGCTAGTTAGCTTACTTTAAAGACTGGAGACATTGGTATGAATACCCTAATAAAGCAAAAGTATTTGTTTGTTTAATCTGGACCTTAAAAACGAAAATGTGGTTTTAGATCGCGCATTTACTTACTTTTTACCAGCATGTACATGTTAAAAAAGCTGTGTCACCTGCGTCATTGCTCGCTATGTACTTTATGGGAGCAGGGTGTACAGGTTTGTCAACTAGGACGCAGACTAGAGTCTAACCATCGCTGGTGGAAAACGGGACCATATGAAGTTCATGAAGTCCATTTTGCAAAAAGCAAAAGAAATGGCGACACTTGTGAAGGTTACGGTACTATTGAGCCCCTCTATTACATGCTACCATTCAAACTGCAAAACGTTTGTTGTATTTGGTTTTATCTATCGCCTTAGCGAAAAACTTTCCAGCAAGGCTACAGTAATTTAGTAACAAGCTCTTGACCACATCACCAGGATTTGTTATTTGGTAAAGAAGTACGAATAGTTTTCACTATAACTTCAATAGCATATAGGTTCTTGAGCATTAGACGGGCTGATACTAATTTATTTTAATCAGTCTGAACTGAACTTTGAGCTGGCTGAGGTGTGAACACTTGTTATGTGCAACACAAAGCTATGGACATCCATCTGTTTTTAACAGGGAGTGATAAAGATGTTCTCATCAAACTGTCAGCTTTTCGCAGAATTTCTTTAAGGCCTGAACACCTGCACCATCAACCAAAAGCCATTTTGTATGTTAAGTGTATGTGATCAGTCCCACGGAGGATAAAAATGGACTGTAGTCCTACATTTGTGCAGTTTGTAATATTGAAGAATGTTCTGGTCTAACAATGGAACCTTTCATCAGAGGAACCAAAGGAAAGATACATGATGCATATGTACCCCAGGGGCAGTGAAAAAGTCATCCAGCTGTGAATGGAGGCGAAGGAAAACGCTGGGAGTCTATTCCTCTAATCTCACAAAAAGAAGAAGATGACGGTGTGTTGGCTTTACAGACAAAGGATATGTCATCTCTGATGTCCTATGTCCTCCACTCTGCTGCACGAACTACTGACCTTCACTAAATGTGTTGTGAACTTCAAAAGGCCACAGGGAGGGTCATATTGGACTAGACTGTGAGTCATGTACTTTCTTTTGTCCTGGGCATAATCCAAGAGTGGTAACAGTTTTTTTTCACTCTGAATTATTTGCTCTTGCTTTTTTAATGTTCTTCATTTTTAAAAAAGCAGCACCAAAGGCAAAGGCTATGTTTTTTTCAGTCGTACAGTAAAACAAGCCACGACATAAGATACGACGACAGGTATGGTTCTCCCAGTTGGAGCCAGAACACCACGCAGATGGTTTCCCTCCACAAATGTGTGTTCAGCATAAACACAAGGCAGTGTGCGAGTATTTGGGTCAAAGAGATGTAGAGAGTCTGACCTGCGAAGACTGCTTCCAAGAGGTAAAGATGTAGCAGCTATGAGAAATTCATACTGAGAAGCAGCAGATGCTTCAAAGCAAATGCTCAGCACTGTCTCTGTGTGTAATTTTCCGTCCGTAATATGGTCAATACCACTGAGCTCCATGGGGCTCTGAGTCTGCCGGGGGTCTTCACATGCTTTTATTACGCTTTAAGCACAAAAAGGAGAAGGGAGAAAGGGCCCTAACACAAGCGTTAACAAGAAGAAAATTCCACATTCACGTCGTAAACTAACGTAATAAATTTGTATAATGGCACATTACTTCGTGCGATTCCCTTCCATTTTAATTTTTTATTGAAAATCAGTAGCTTCTCTTTTCTTTATTGTAGATATGAAAATTTAAAGAGCTTAAAAAAGGAAAATTTTGGAAGCAGTATTGAAAATTGTTCTGGCAAGGCCCAATCCTATTGTTTTAGAATAAAAAGATTTTTAAATTATAAATAAACCCTGAGGCAGAGAAGCACTTTGACAGCAACACAGCCTCTGAACGCAAAAACATTTGTATCTAGAGGATAAAAAAGTCTGCACACTTGAAAGAAGTCAGATTTCCATTAAATGTTGTAAAGATGCTTTCTGACATTTCTCTTTACGTTGTATCTGTAAGGACTGGTTTGGTGTGTTTGTGCTACTGAGGAAATATTTAACTTAAAGATTCCTGAACAAAAATTGGAGAACAACCACCCAGAGACTGGAAACATATCTGACATAAACCTTCTTCTTGTGACGTTATTACAAAGTTGCTTCCTTTCCACTATGGGAGCAACTTTGTCACTGTAAAAGCCACAGCACATGTACTTTCCCAGTACAACTCTGCCAGCAAACAAGCTCTTTGCTGTTGACTGTGGCTCACTCAACAAGTAGAGCATCAAATGCAACAGTAATACTCCACAGGAACCGTGTTTGCTGTCTCTGGTGAAAGTCTTTGCCATATTTGCTTAATTTATCTGATGGGATTTTTGTCCAAGCAGAGTAAAATGTACTGCAGCTAATTATCCAAGTTGCATACAGACAGCTTTGAAACAGCAGTTCTCATACAGATAATTTTCATTTTCAACTTTTACTGAACAGACTTCAGATGCCCTCCGTGCGCAGAATGCAAAACGTGCAGTAAAAATTCATGTAGACTAACAGTCTGTAATGAATGTACAAAGTAGCTGATTTCAGTTATCTTATTCACAAGCTCTGTTCCTTTTTCCTCATTGCCATTCATGGACTGCAGGTTTGATTGGAGGTAATGATATTCCCCTGCTCTCTGGGGGTGCGGGGCTGCCGAGGCCTCGCCAAGCCTCAGTCAGCACAAACCTCGTCCGTGCTGACTAAAGCAGCAGATAAAACTCCCACAGCGACCTGGTCTCCCTCGCAGACTCCAAGGCCAAGGCTTAGCAAGGAGCTGTGTTTGTAGCAAGTCAGCTAAAACTGTCATCCAAGAGACCCTGAGGAGTGCCAGCTGCATAACAATAATGGTATTCAGTGTGTTTTTAGTCACCCCAGGCCCTGCCTCTGACTTATTCACTACCCCAGTCCCATTGTTTGTTTGTCTGTACATCTGTCAATATCCTTGCCTCATTTTCTCCTTCACTCTCCCCTCAAGTCTGTCAGTAAGTCTCCATCTGCCCATGTTTGTTTGGCTGTCTCTGTTTCTCGGTCTCAGGCCTCCACTCCCTCTGCCCACTGTATCTCTGTGCAAATATGCAACATAAACAGCAGCTTGCCCTCATTCCCACTAACTGTCCTTCACCCTCCTTTCTCCCATGTCGTTCGTCTTGATGTGAGTCAACGCTGACAAACAACGGGCATCTCCAGGTTTACCCGAGCTGTAACGGATAGATGACAAAGAGTGTCGGGATAGATCTGTGTTTTTCAAGGCTAGATTGGATTTGAAAGACACTGCAGCATGCGGTTAATGAATTAAAGATGTGGCCAGCCAACACTGATTAGATCAAGTGACAACCATCAATATCTTTATTTTTATGAGAATTTATTGGGGGATGTAATGGTTCACTGTTTATTTATCTGAAGGCAATCAACTCCAGAGCTAAGAAAGAAAAATGAGCTGAAACAGAATCTTTAAACCACATTACATGGCCTTGCTCAGTAGCCTTGAAGAGTGACAACTTCTGAAAGTTCTTCAGTCTTCACCATCTCCATCACAGAGAAGCAGATCCATTTGTTGATGAAGACCATGTAATGAGAAATCAGAAACAGAAAATGAGTTTGAGGTGGATGTTTGACCAACTGTATAACTTTTACTCTGTGGACACAAGTAGCATTTCCAGGAAAACTGAAAACTTTCTCGTGTTTCTCTTAATTTTCTTCAAGGCTCAGTAAAAACAGGATTTATTCTGATTTTGTAGTGAAATAAATTATTTTCATTTTCTTATTTTCTAGTCCATATTTTCATGTAAACCGTGGTGTTGATCTACAAACTGCTTTGACAAGGTTGACCTTTGTGGGATGCAAAGCTGCATAGTTAAAAATAGGAAAGTATAGCATATTAGTATTTTCATACCACCAATGTTAAACAATCCTGCTTTAAAATGAGTCATGGCTCGCATTTTTTCTAAAATGCATCGAGATAAAAATATATTCTTGATTCAGTTGTATCCATTAAGTGTCTAAAGTACCCAGATTATGTGGGTAGTAAGCCTCAAAAACACGATGATACGAATCTAGAAATATAATATTATGAGTCAGGATGCTAAGTCACATCACTAGCAGCACTAGGTTTGCCTTATACCACCAGAGAAACATGAAATTTGATTCTGGACTGTCTCCAAGAAACTCCCATCCTGTCTATGGGCCTAACTATTGTTTCAGATTACCACTGACCAAGCTTGGCTAGTTTAGCTCTAGTACCTTAGCTTGGCTATTGTGGCTTTATTTATGGCTTTAGCATGATCCCAGAGGAAACTACTAAGCCCTAACAAGTAAAGAAACACAAAGCCAACAAGAGCTTAATGCTACAGAAGGTAACTTTAAAATAGTAGTATTTTTTCCTTAGAAAGAGAGAAAGATGTGTCTTATTGTGGAGAGGTCAGCGCCTCCCATCAAACAGTACTGGCAGCAGTTCAGACATATTCACTTATAACTTTTAGAGGGAGGCTCACACTTTAATCAATCAGCAAATTTCAACAGTTCATCAGTAAGTTTAATATGAATAGTAGAATTAGTATCTGTGCCACGCATAATTGTAACAGCGAAACCATTGTTTTTATTTGTTTGTTTGTTTTGTTTCTGTTTTATTTTCTTTTGTTTAGTTTTTTTTGTGTGATAAATTTACCAATATAACTTTTTACTACTTTATTGAATTTAAGGACACACAGATGACTGGAGGTGCCATTAAGGCACGGGAGCAACTTAGGGTGTTGCCCAAAGGACATTTAAGTATGAACAGAATGACCCAAAGATTGAAGTGTTGATGTTTTTAGAAGTTTTTCTGGAATCCTCTTAGAAGTTTTATAACATATTTGAAAAATGCTGGAGATCTCAGTGGTGGACTTCACGTCATTATCCATAAGTTGTGTAAAGAGCCAGAGCGTTGTTTTGTTTCAGAATTAAGAAAACCTCAGAATCCCTTTGAAACAGCTGCTTTCAGTGTGCTGTGTCACTAATATTGTTTATTAATTGTGTTTTAGTTGCCTCGAGCAAACATTGTGGATATTGATTTATTCTTATACAAAGTCATGTAATGGAAGTTGATTTGTTCCTAGAATATGAAAAATATCAGGAGCCATGTCATTCTCAAAGCCAGATGAAAAAAGTACTGAAAGAGATTCTGTATTAATTTTCAGGAGCTGTAGTTGAACAGGAGTTGGCTGTGACTTTAGTTCTCTCTAGTCTCTCTGCGACAAGCCAGACTGCAGATATGGACAATTCAAATGTGATCTGTAGTCACTCAAAAAACTGTCAAAATATGGTTCAGTAGCTGCAGTAGTTTTAATTAATCACATAAAATGACAACATTTCATCCTATATAAAAAAAAAAACTATGTCCTCAGCAGGAATTTAAAAAAAGATTTGTGTTTTTTTTTTTTAGAGGGAATGTTTATGTGGAAAAATAGACTGGGGGGACAGAAGAAGCCGTGTTTGACAGTCTCTCTGCTCAAGCATCTCTGTGGGGCTTCTGCTTGTGTTTGTGGTCCTGCTGTGACCTACTGCTGAAATGAAATACAATGAGTGTTGATAGGACAACAAGGTGATTGCAGTGGTGCAGCTGTGTTAGTTCACCTCCACTTGTTCAGTAACAGCACTGCAGCACAAGACCACCATTACTGATGGATACAATTAGGAAAAAAATTTATTAGCTTCACATCAGAACATGTATATTTGCATGGAAGAGACTTGGGCACATGCTATATATTGGGGTTTCCATAAATTATGCAAGTTGGGCAATTTGCTTTGTTTTCACTAAAATCTAAAACCCTTTAAGTAACCTCTGCTTTAATTCACTTACAGCAGAAAGCACATCTGTATGCAAAAAGTTCATTATGACTTCATTCAAACCACACTGACAGATTATACAGTGCTGACCTTTCAAATAATGCACTCTCTGCCTGTCACACTCACTTTCTCTCACAACTTTTAGTCTCCCACTCTGCTAATCATTTGCATTTTCCATCATCTCTGTGAAATAGAAAAATAATGCAGAGAGCAGAGCGCGGTCCACAAAACATAATTATCATGTGTAGCTCAAGTGCAGGGGTCCCTGCAGATTGCCATACAAGCCCGTGTCAATTTATGGCCATATAGTGTACCTTTTCACTTTATTGCCTCACTCATATAAAAGCAATACTGAGAGCAGGGCAAAGAAAATGAAATCCCATTCTTCATATTGCTACTTTGGTCCATTGGTAGAGGAAGAAGAGGTTTTTTTATTCGACTCCAAAGGCCACCAACCCTGAACCAGCTGGCAGCACAGAAAACTCATCTCCAGCTCGGATATACATCTCTGTACCACTTCAGTTCTGGTCAACTGAAAGTTGTATTTTCCCAGTGAGTTGTTAATACATGGTGCATGTATTAGTCTTGTCTGAGTCTGTGTAAAGGACTGATTCGGGTTGTAAATGTTGGGGCAAAGCTGTGACTGAGGACAAACTGCAGACACGTACTAGTTTATTATGGAGGCCCACGAGTGTCACAGAAACAAAACTGATTTATTGATTGATTTAAATACATACATGTGCTGAAAGTGACTAATAATTATTTAATGTACCTCGTGTTTCATTCGCGTGTAAGTTTTACATTATGTATGTTTGTTTTTATTTTATTTATTTACTTAATTTCTTATCAATGAATGTAGTATTATTAGAATTTGCTTCTTTTCGTTCTACTTTGGGTGGTACATGTAAATAAATGCCATGAAACATCCCTCTGACTTCCCAATATCAAAATATCTCTCTACCTATATCTGAAAAAACTCCTCCAGATGACAACCCTTGGAGGAACTTTCAGTTAAGATTATGTTATCTCGTTGTTCACGCTATAGAGTTTGTAATCATGGTCAATCTCCTTTTTAGAGCTCCTCCAGATGACTTAATCTAAACTACTTTTGATTAGTATTATCCTATTTATTATTTTTATTATCCTTTTGAATTCATCTGGGTGTTGTCATCTGGAGGGGTTTTTCAACTAAAGCCCTAGGAAGCAAGTTGAAAATTGTTGAAGTTGTCCTTTAATCTAAAAACTTTAACACTGTTTTGATGAAGAAGTTGGTTTGTAAATTTCACAGGAAGCATCTATATAATTTTATGGTTATGCTGTATTTTGCTTTTTTAATACTGAATTTGAAAAGTACAGGTACTATAGTTATTATAAAAACGTAGTGGAATGTTTAAGTGAAAATGAAAAGTAGAAATACCTCAAAATTGTACTTTAATACAGTAAATAAATGTAATTGGTTACTTTCCACTTCTGCCACTTGACACACCTGTTGATATGCTGACTGATGATCGTTGGTAAAGTGACACTTAGGAAAGCAGAGCTCTATTTCCCCTGTGTGGACGTGTAAAAATGTCTAATAAAAACACAAAATAAAACATTAATAATTTCCATTAATCTATCTATATATCTATCTATCTACCTATCTATCATAGTCACATGCAGGAGCAGCAAGAAAACACTTTTTATGGCAGATATATTTATCAGTTATTTAGTAATTAACACAAAACAGGCAGCTGTGATAAACCAGCTGACTAAATGCGTTCCGCTGTGACAAGCTGAAAGGCGCTTATCTTAATATAATAATGCTTAAAATCCACAGCAATTATTCTTCACGGAGGCGTGAAATTGATTCCAAACATTTTCTTTTTCTCCTCCTCACACTGTTTGATCTCTGCTCCCCCGAGACGACCTTTGATGAAATTCAATTTTGAACAACGACATTTTGTGCAGCGTTTACATATCTCACCTAAAGATATCAAACTTTCATCTTTGATAAATTATCCTGTGTAGTATATATTAATAAAACGTATGAGAGGGGAGGTTCTCTAACTGAAACAACCAACGCTAAATGGATTTTAGATAATGAGAAATAGATAATTAAAAGTGAAACCTGTCTTGTGTGTTTTACATGTTAAAATGTTTTGTCTGCTATCGACTTTTCAATCAGCTGTTTTGTCAAATGTTGAGTTTTGTTAAAACAACTATAACAAACATAAAGTGATGGAGACACATCTATTCACAGACAGTTGTGACAGCAGGTAAATACAGAGACATCATCCCTGAAGCACTGACAGCCTCACAATTTCCCAGCACCACCTGCTGGAAGCTACAAGTAAACATGAAGCCTTATAGCCAAAATCAACAAATGAATGTCGTGGATGGGGCGGAGTGAGGCAAATGTGAGAATTGATTAGTAGGTTTCCTTTTTAGCCCATTTCAAGCAAATGACCAGATTTTGTCGCATTTGCTTAACCATAACATTTTTAACTGAGCAGTACAGCACTTCATCACATATCCTTATATTTCATCACAGTTTAGGATGGTCAAGTACCAAGTCACCAATAATAAAGTCAGATTAAATCTCTTAGAGTAAAAAATCTGTGTCAACAGTCTAGAAAATAGAAAATACAAAAAAGGAAGAGTAACAGCTTAATGTGTGAATGAATGCAGATTGGAAACTATTTAGACATGAAAAACTAAATGTGAATTTCATCCAACACATCCATCAATCAGCCCTCCTGTCTGTCACGTCCATTCCTTTTAGATCCAATAGTAGATAGACAGTATTTATTTGTATTTCTTTCTGAAATACTTGCTGAAATACTCTTTCTGTACTACATGCAAGAACTGCATGTAGTACAGGATTGGGATCAGAAATGTCCATTTACTGTAACAACATGTGATAAACTGTCCTAGAATTTGAGCCTGCACGTTATTGCTGTAACTGAATCTTAACTCAATGTGTAACTAGGTCAGCTGATGTTCATTTCCACTTATTTCCACTTCTATAAAATGTTGTAAACAACAACAAACAAAGAATTTCACACAGTGTGTTTAAAATTGTGTTTTTTGTTCCCAAGG
This sequence comes from Channa argus, assembly GCF_033026475.1. Lineage (NCBI taxonomy): Eukaryota > Metazoa > Chordata > Actinopteri > Anabantiformes > Channidae > Channa > Channa argus. Next base: position 17,428,069 of record NC_090210.1, read on the forward strand.
AAAAATAAAGCATGTGCCCTACAAACAGATATAAGCCTCCTGTGCTTCATGTTCTACACTACATTTTAGGCAAATAAGAACTTCAGGGTAAAATGTATTGAAGCACAGCTGACAATCCTGAATTTGTGTCACTTAAGACAGATTTAGACATCAGTACCACAGGATAGCTCAGCACAAGACCAAACTTTACAGACCAATAGCTACAATTAGGAACATACTTCCATGAGGATTTCTCGAGTGCATGTTGTGTTCAGGTAGTCATTACTGGGCCCGGCTGTGTTATGTGCCTCTAAAACTGTCAGTAGCAGAAGCAGCAGCAGGATTTGTCTCCTTCAGGCGACTGCTGTGCACTGGATCTGCTGAAAAGTTGGTTATTGAAAAACAGACTCCAGTCCTTGTAGCCCACGGCTGCAACTCATTTCTAAAATATAACTTTTCAGCTTTGGAGGAGAAAATAGTTTTTCCATTCCGTAGTGCTTAAATAATGATAATCTACGGCCACTGAGACAACAAGAACTTGCAATTTTTCACTATGCATCTGCTACAAGTAATAATTAATCAACTAATAGGGCACTGTATTGTTTGTATCAGCAGTTTCTTTAGTTTTGTGTATGAGTGTTGGTGTGACTGTGTTGTGGAAACAAATTGCCATTATATGCAAAGAACTTAACCTCCCACCTAATAAACATCTGGACATCCGGATTTTTTTTTTTTTTTTCAGTTCAGGTTAATTTTAACTACTAAAGAATGGATATGTGAGTACTGTATACTGTGTTGGGTGGAAGAGGCAGAACTGTAAGCAATGGTAAGTAAATTATGGACATAGGATACGGACATATATGGACAACTGAGACCACGTGCTGACAAGGGGCTAATAAGAATCCAAAATGCAGATTTTCAAGAACTGGCAAAAGTCTTTTTTTGTTTTTGATTTTTTCAAATAGCCTTTATCCTAAAATAAATATATAATGATCAGAAAAATCCGATAGTGAGACTCCATCAGCAGGAAACTCTAGTTGCATGTTATCGACTTCTTTCTCCTTGTGCGTAACCTGTATCTCTACTAATGTTTAATAAATGCAAAAATGCCAAATAACTCTCAAAGACAAAAAAGAGATTTTATCTTCCAAAAACCAAAAATTAAAGGCTTGTAGTGTGATGACATACAAAATACATATTGTGGGGAGTTTATGTAAACAAGAAATGTGCAGATGTAGCAACAAGAAGCTACTTTCATAAAAGAGGAGCACTAACCCTTACCAGCTGGCACAGAGCCCAGTAATGTTATTTGCAACAGCTGGAGACTGATGTGCTGAAATACGTATGGAGTCGGCTACCTCTAACATTAGTTAAAGTCATTACCTCAGTGTGTGGATGGCTTATCCTCCAGAAAATAAAGGACATTTTTTTAAACTTTTTTTATTTAGAACTTCATAAAAACTAAACAGATTATGTATTATGGATTTTAGAAGTAGAACAAAATGTGGAAAATGACATTAAATACAGGATAAAAAAAAGAATGTACAACACAAAACAAATCATTGCCCACCAACATTAACTGAAACTACCCCTACTCTACTCTACCCCCACATCTATACATAGGACTTCTTTCTACAAACATACATAATAAAAGTATTTAGTCCACATTTCCCTTTAAGTTCTGTTGCTCGGCCTCCTTTAATTACACGCCTTTTATTAAATAAAATAAAAGAAGAAAAAAAAGAAAAACCAGGCTTGGTATTTAAATGCTACAACAGACAGTTTTGTATTCAAACTCATTTAATTTTAGAAGGCTGTGGTTGATGAAGTTCATGAACAATTAGTGACTATAGAGGCTCTATTTCTGCAAGATAGATTATCTGACGGTTTTTGATTCTTGTTTCGTCTATATCTGAAATTTACTTATACTTGCTCAGGACACCTGTGAGGAAGTCTTCAAAGCGGGGGACTGCAGACTGTGGGCCAGGGGCTTCCCTGGCAGGCTCATCAGCAGCTTCCTTCTCAGTAGCTGCACGCTCAGCGCGACGCAGACGACAGTTGTAGTCATACTCGGGGTCGCAGTCGGGGTCAGGTAGGATTATGCCGTCCTTACCAGATTTTGTTGCCTCAGCGCTGGCTGGTGAAGCAAATTTGCCACAGTTTGGGTCAAATGGATGGCAGAAGGGCTTGGCTGGAGCCTTGATGTCAGCCTTCGCCTCGGAGCCAGAATTTACCGGGAAGCAGTCTTTGTCATAGTGCACAAAGCAGTCGTAGCCCTCTTTGGTTTTGCCACGGACCCCAAGCTTGTAGCGGACCTGGTTGGTTGGTTCATTGATTTGTGTTTTTGGTGTAAAACAGATGCAAAGCAGATTGAAGACAGAAAGTAAAAGCATTATGAAACACCCATTTGATTTCACTACATTATTTACAGTAACAAAACTAATAAAAAGGAACTGACAAATGTTATACTAAATTAGACAAAACTCTGAACTGTTCAATCCTAGTAGCAGGACTTCAGAATCAGACCTGGTGCTCAGGAAGCGGTGGAGGAGGCTTCTTTAGGGCAGCAGCAACTGCCAGAATGCAGTATGGGTTGTAGCGAGGGTCGCAGAACAGCGGGGCAGCAGGAGGTGCAGGTTCATCTCTCGGAGCAAACTCCAGGACGGGTTTGGTGAGGCTGGACATCTTGGTGGCAGTTAGGGGGTTGCAGCCAGTGTCAAACAGGGGGTTGCATTGTTGCTCTTTAGGAGACTCTGCAGCAGCAAGAGGAGCAGGAGCAGCGACACTGGTCACACACAGAGGATCGACTGCTGGGTCACAGTTGGGGGAGAGCAGGTGGTAGAAGCCAGTGGGGGCCTTTTGGACCAGCAGGGGCATGCAGTAGGGGTCACTAGGGTCGCATTTCAGAGCAGCATAAGATGGAGCTGGGACAGCGGAAGGGCGGTAGCCATAAGCTGCCCTTAAGTGGTACTGCAGACACTCAACATCATCAGGTTTGCAGATCCTCAGCAGCTCAGCCCTCTGCTCAGTGCTCAGGAAGGGCTCCAGGACAGGGGCGTAGTAATAGAAACCAGTGGAGCTTTTCAGGGGCGCAGGCAGCAGGGGGGTGAGGATAGGAGCTGGCACATTGGCTGGAGCAGGAGCAGGCTCAGGCTCTTTGACTGTAGCTTTTGGGACCAAGGGGTAGAGGCAGTAAGGGTCGAGGTAGGGGTTGCACAGCGTGACAGATGCAGATTTGATGTGAGCAGGCATCACCACTGAAGCCTTCGGCTTGCTGGTGAACTCTGAGATGCAATCGGCATCATCGGAATCAGCACATTTCTTGTAGATTTCACTGAGGTGACTGAGGTAATGGTTGAAGGTGGGACTCTCCTCGGACCTGTGGTTGTTCTGCAAGTAGGCCATATACAAACGATCCAGATCCTCAACCTACAAGAAAAAAAAAAGATTGTTTACATTTCTTTTTCCAGGATAAAATTATAATGAATCTCAAGATGCATCTTAAATTAAGAACTAGTGACGCAAATTGTTGCCGCAGTTTTGAAAGAAGCTGTTTAATTAAAAAGTAACTAGAAAAAAAAACTGAAAAATGAATGTGACGCAAATCCACTCACTCCCTCCTGATTGTGGCTTTCTATGAAGTACTTGTACCATCCCCAGAAATCTGGTACTCGTGTGAACTGGGGCAGAGCCAGGACGGGGACGTTTCTCCTGCTACGTGTCTTCAGGTTGGACATGTCCTCAGCGTTTACATCGTCAGACACTGCAGCCAAAGAGAAAAAGGAACTAAACTATTTGTGTTGGTGCTGGAATTCATATTAAATGTAATGAAACTAAAATGTTTGTTAAAGATGTGTGAAAAATGTATCTCACACTCGCAATGATAATAGTTTACTATTTAAAGACACTTTTTGTTTTATTATATCCCACACACAACTTCCAATTCCTGAGTCAACAACAAAAACACCACCAAACTATAGGTTGAAATATTTAAGATTTTACAGCTGAAGTCCTCTGTAAGACCACTGATGGTTGTAACAGTCACAGATGTATTTAGTGTGAGGTTATAAAATCAATTACAATTTGCAAATCAGTTACTTTTATTTTCAATTAATCTGCTGAATAGTTTCAATTTCATTGATCAGAATAAAATGAAGTAATAATGCTCAACGCAAAGTTCCTGAATGCCAAAGATGACATGTTCAAAATCTTTTTTTTTTTTAAATAATCATAAATGTATAGGAAAAAGCAGTATTTTAGTATTTTCTATTGCCCATTCTAAAACAATTAAATGATAACCAAAAGGTTAGACTGGATTTCAACAGATTTGTGGATGTGTTTCAATGATCTCCACCTTTTAAATGACTGGGATTTAATTTACTGTAAAACCATGCCACGTCTCTGGTCCTCACCTTCCTCCTCCTTGTGCAGCTCCACTGGAACAGCCCCCAGAAACTCTGCAAAACACAAGCAGCAGCCACATTAACAGAGAAAGACCAGATGTGAAGCCTTTCTTGAACATCAGGGAAAATGCTGACCTATAAATAAGCCCCTGGGTGAAACACAGCAGATGCTGGGGCTCTGGCGCCCCGGCACAGGCAGCATCCTGCAGCTTAAACACCCCTTACCCTTCCTTCTCCTCTTTTTTCAGACCCCTACCTAAGCTCCATCAAGTTCTGTTAGGCTTTAAAAACCCATTTTGGAGGTTGTCCAACTAGTAGGGGCCTCCTTTAAGTTAACCTATAAAACTACAAAGAGTGGGGCCTCACACAACCGTATTACCAATACACGGTAAAAGTGAAAATTGGAAGGGAGGGGACATGACTGTGTACATCTCCACCAGGGGTTTCCTTTTGATGTTTATGAGTATGAGAAAACAGCTAAGTCAGGTAATTATGGCACAAACTTCTAGTCAATCTCATTTATTAATGTGGAAAAGGAGCAACGATAAATGTCTTTTATGACTCTGTAAAGAGTCTGCAGTAGTGAAGAGCAGCTTGCCATCAACAGAACATGAAACTTTATTGTTAAGGAGATAATGGCATCTTAATAACTCTGTGGCATAGATTAATGTGCCAATGCCCAGAGCTTTAAGCAGGAATTCAGAAATACTGAGGTCGTTAAACCAAATTCCCATAATGTAACTCTCCCAATACACATTTAAGGAAAAGCCAGAAAAATAAGTACCCGTGTGTTTTACTTGTGTAAAAGTACTAATATAGTGGTGATAAAATAAGTCAAAGTCCTGTGTTTAAAATCCTACTAACATATAGATAAAGAAAGTTTCCATTAACAGAGTAACCAGTTATATTTCTCAAATAGATGAAGAGTAAAAAGAATGGGAATTCAAGTACAGTGCAAATACTGCAAAATCGGGTACTGTGATCAAAATCACAGTACCTGAGTAAATTTGGTTAGTTACATTCCATCAAAGGCTTATTTAAACAAAATGTACCGTAAGTCATTTTTTAAAGCAGTCCCAAGATGATCTACTGATACATTTATGGTATGCTGAATTGTATTTGTTCTGTTTTTTTCTTTATTTTTGTAAATAATCCATACTTTTATCTCCCCATGCCTCCAAAAATCCCATCAATTAAACAACCTGGAAAGGAGCTCATAGAATAATGACATAATAAGGGGGTCACAAAAATGCCAAAAATAAACAATTACATTAATAGTTTGTTTGTCTAAAAATATCCTATTTAAAACAATACTTGTCATTTTTTTTTACAACTCTTCCTTGAGTAATTCCCTTCAAAGATTGTTTAAACAAACAGCTACAGTATGTTTCCCTCTGTCTGCTAAATAGAAATAGATGTGATAAAGATCGAGAAAAAGCCATAAACACATTTTAAACCCGCTTACAATTCTCACCTGGCAATAAAACAACTGCTAACAGGAATCCTGTGTGGATCAGGGAAAGTGATGGCCGTCCACTATGTGCCATTGTCTGCTGTAGGTGCTCCCTATGGGAAAACACAGAAACAATAGTCAACAGTAATATGTTTGCACGGTGAACTTCTGGCATTATACTGTAACACTATAATGCAACTAGACATGGATTGATCCCTCCGCCTTTTGGGTTTGTGCAGAGTTTTTCTGCTAACTGTTAGATATGGAAATCCATGAGAAGACAATGCGCTTGGAACAAAGACAGCGCTTTCATTTAACTGGTTAATACCAAGACAATAGAGAAGATTGAGGGCATTCTGTAATAGAGCTTTTCAGGGATTTCTGAAGAAAAAGAACACTTTAGTTCTGAATATCAGAGAATTAAATGATGTGAATGAACTGAACAATGAAACAAGCAAAAGCCTGAAATGTTCTTCACTATTAGTGCACGGACTGATGATAAATTACAGCAGCTGTGCTCAAACAGCGACACTACCTTCTTTAGTTTCAATCTGGCCTGAAAACTTTACATCCAAAAAGGTCCCACTGAGGTAACTAAAATGTATGAACTTGCAGAACTTGAACTTGAACTAGCACATGCAGGGTTCACATCAGTCCTTACCTGAAAAGGTGTGGTAGCTGTGACCTCCTGTGATCACCCTGAATCCAGCAGCTATCTGAATCTACTTTTGCCTCTCTGCTTCCCCTCTATGGGTCAGACAGGCAGGGAAACATTTTTAAGTAGCCCCCCATCATTAAAAACAAAAAGGCATGTCATATAGCTCTAGGTGCTGTTAGGAGCTCCAGGATTGGCTCCTGTGCTGCCGTCCGTCTGACCAATAGTGGTCCTGCAATCAGGAGCGCTGAGCAGCACAACAGCTCTGTGTGGAGAAACATTAACAAGGTGCCATTTAACCCAGGGTTCCTGTGCTCATAGGTTTGGAATTTGCGATCATCATGCGGGTTGACATAACATCTAAACCACTTGTTGATTTTCAGATTTAAAAATTCAACAGCTTAGTGGGTGCCAACTTAAAAAAAAAAACTTAAAACAGTGAGCAATCTAAAATCTAAACGGTTTGAGATCTTCATAACAGGAGCACATAGAGAAGTGCCTGCAGCTATCGCAGAGGTGGCACTGATCAAACATTCAGAGTGGAGCAAAAAGAAGTTTTAGTTTTTATGGTACTTTTTCTGGTGAGAAAAAAAACCACATAAAACAGAATGATGTATCAAATAGCTAGCTACTATAAAAAAAACAAAAAAAAATTGTCTTTTGTGTTTTATTCTTCCACAACAGTCTATCTGAAAAGAAAAGAACAAAAGCTATTTCTGAGATAACTGCTGTATTACATCAGTGTATTGACAAAGGTGTGAGCAGCATTGTCAAGGATGATGGGATGCTTTTCACTTCAGTGATGCAACACAACATCCAAGCAACAGTTTCAGCCGCTTGACTGATAAGACTTTGCAGCCTCTGGTCTTTTATATATTCAAGATTCAGCAGCTTTATTGATCCCATAGGGAAATTGTGTTGCCTTGTTAAAGCTTCTCTCCGCGTGAAAAGTAGAAAGAAAGGAAAAGAACATCCACCAAACCAAGGCAATAAAACAAATACAAACTACGGATCAATAAGTAAGAAAAAACCCAGCTAGAGGAGTAAAAATAAATGAAAAAAAAACAAGATGTCCATATAGACTTGTTAGTCCCCATCCTTTTTACAGAAGGGGGATGAACACTTTATTGGCCACTGGGAGAAAGGATCTCGTGTAGCGTTGTGTGGAGCACATGACTATGATCCGTCTCTGGCTGAAAGTGCTCCTCTGTGCAGCCAGCGCATAGTGGAGTGGGTGGGAGGGATTGTCCGGGATTGAGAGGACTTTGGACAACATTCTCTTCTAAGCCACAACATGCAGAGGGTCCAGCTCCTCCCCCAGAACAGAACCAGCCCTCTCGTTAGTTTTTCCAGCCTGTTACTGACTGCCACCTTCATATTGCTGCCCGAGCAATCATGGTCAGTATAAAAATAATTTTCCCATGCTGGAAAAAATACATTTATCTTCATCTTAAGCTTCACAAATTCTGGATTCCTGTTGTCTCTGTTAAAATATAAAAATGTAACTAAGACCGTTTTACTTTAAGCCTCATCTGCCTCTGTCTTCAAACATGCTGCTTTTCTACAGTCATCCAGCTTTTTTCTAAGGACTGTGTCCCTCCTGCATGACTGACGATGACTCAGCTTGACTATGATCACAGTAATTTACACATTTCAGAATAACTGGGGCTGTCACAAAAGGAGGCAAATGGTTGTTGTCTGCGGCTTAAGACAGAAGAGCCATCAGGAGAGATGTCTCTTTCTTAGCATGGAAAATTCACAGCAACTTGCAAAAAAGATTGTGCCAAGGAAAAACCCATAAAATGTCTTGTTACTTGTGAAAGAAAGGCTCAGTAAAAACACAGGCCCTTGTTAATAGGCAATGTTTTTTTTTCTCTTATGCAAGAACTTTAAAAAACACAAACAAATCAACAGCAAATCTCGCTGTGATTATGCGAGCCATCAATACTTTCATCAAATAAAGTCTGCATGTAGTCATGTGAATAAATCCGTTTTGACATCATCGCAGTTTGAAAAGTTTTATTTCATTTTTGCAGCTTTGACTAAAAGGTTGAGGTTTATGCATGTAACAGTGTGTATTCATGTTGCAGTTAAATCTATTGTCACAAGTTTTGATTCTTGTTATTGCCACAAGAAGCCAGAGGAGAAAGCCTTATGACTTTAAGGAGACTAAACTGATCGAGCATCATCATCAGATCCACTACTTCATTTTATGACCTGTAATACCTTTAAAACTGGTAACATGCACATCAGCAATGTCTGAAGTTTAGTGCTAATTAGCAAATGTTTGCATGTTGGCAGAACAACTATGAACACACACACACCTTTATTGTGAGTATTTTAGTTCTTTTAAAAAAAAGGTACGATTCAGCTCAAAGAAGTGCTGCTAGAGTGGCTTTATATCACATTAATTCTTATTAATGACATAAATTATAACCTCATTTTCTCTAATCTCTGTATTATCCTGCGAATCCTGATTCTTAATCTGCTTAAGCTCTTCCACAATAAGCATTTCATTCAGCAAAGTATTATTTCTGTCTGTGCATATTCTACTAAGTTACATTGTACTGTCTAGACAGGCTAATCACTTTCTAAATGCTTTTTAATAAAGCTGATCATTTCCTGCTATGCAGAAACTTCTGTTAATTGGCCACCAGCCTCGAGCTTGTGTTTCATGTCACAATCCCCAGTCACATGGGACTTGGTGTGTTCTGCTGGTTAATGCACAATCGCAAGTTTAATTAATACCATTGTCTTGACTTGTACATGACTATTGGACATTTCTGTGCTGACGGCACAGTTCTCTGTTTTGCTGAATCTGAATAGCAAGTTATTAAACCCCCGCGGGTTGCATTTTGTGCTCTTCAGAAGTCACTTATCAGTTTTCAACTGGTGCTGAATAGTAATAAGACCCGAATATGCTGTTGCCCAAAACTGGAAATATTATTGACCTTTAGATCAGCAGTCTCACTTGTGTTGATATTAAGGGAGCCTCTCATTACACAGCCAATACTTGGGTTTTAGAAATGATAAAAGAAATCTACACGAGACCTAAGTGATGCACTCTGAATGAAAAGTCATGTATGTTGCAATGAAGACAATTGACTGGGCTCACATCTGTTCTGATACAGTCGAATATCAACGGTCTTCTACAAACACACAGCAGAGTAAGAGTTCACCTATTGGCTGAAAACTACAGATGTTGACAATATACCACTCTCTACATTATATGCCAAAAAATTATCTCACACATAATGGTTTCTGCTGATAAAGCTTTTATAATTTTATTGGCTACACATTATCAAACTCACTCTGAGTGCAAAGGATAAGTTTTCACATTCTGCACTACAGGGGTGAAAAGGGATGGTGAGAGGTGGCACCGTAAAGTGGAATCCTGCCATTTGGATTCATGGTATATTAATAAATATTTATAAATATCTGAGCATGACATTTTATATCACATATACACAAAGTAGAAAATAACTACAAACATGATACTACTACTTCGTAGCAAAACAAAAACTAAATGTACCAAGACATACGTGTAATTGAGCAGCAATGTAATTGGCATTGTAAATGTGCAGTTTTGGGGACTAGCTGCTGCACCACATCTAGAATAAATTGCTTTAGAGTTTCAAAGTAGTTTCAAAATTTTGCTATGATATTTCATAAAAGTAATACCTTATTCATTATTTTGAAACAATAAATGGCTGGGCAGTATGGAGGAAATAATTAGCACAATATAAATAAATCTAGCAATCAGGCCTGAACTGTTTTTTAAATGTAAGTCACATATGCACTCGCCCAGTTGTTGAGAATATGGTGGATGACTGATGTGACATCTCTTTACAGCCGTGCCTGTGGTTTTTGCACCAATGAACTCTCAAATACGTATTCATCTTAGTATTGCTGGGTGTATGCACAGCAACCTTACTGTACATACATGTCTATGCAACTGCTGACAGAGTGATCATGTCCTGCTTACACATTCTTAGCCTATGAAGACGATTTGCTCTTGCTGTTTTTCATTACATATCACACTAATGCACAAGCATCAGTGTCATAAAATGTGTGCTATCGACTACTATTTTCAACCTTAATATCTGATGTCTTCCCCACAGGTCTAAATGCACACATCATTAGTGTTAGTCAACACTAGCCAGTTGAGCCCTGCTTTATCTACATCTTCTCTTTTTGCCATCTTGTTTCAAAATCAAAATTGACTAGGCCTATTCAGCATCACATGCCTGCCACAGAGCATGATTGGATGTTATGGATGGATGAAATGCTAATTTGTACCATGCAGGGAACCTGTGAATTTGTATCCATAAGTCCATTAAGTAACATTGTTTTGTCCACACACCGTGATCTCAGCAGTGTTCAATGAAAAGATCTTTGCTGCACTACATGAGAAAAAACAATTAGCTGCGACTTTACAGATAATATCAACTTGTTAACCATGCCCTGAGTTTGTACAATTTGCCCAGGAAGCATTTTATGCAGTATATGATAAACATAATAATATAATTGTATTAAAACACTTTACATTGGCAACATGTATCTTTTTATATAAGGCATTTGCAAAAGTACTCTACAGATAAAATGCACAACTGTGAGCTATAAAAAAGTTTTATTTATTGATTATTGACCAGTGTCACATAAAGACCTATCAAAAAATACTAATTCAGCTTTTCAACTACTGAATGCATATCTACATTTCATGAAGTAGGAGAAAACACCGCAGATATCAAACCAAACTCATATTATGTACTGAATGACACACACTTTAATATAAATTACTGAAGCCATTTTAGCAAACCATCATACCATCTGCAGCATGTTTAAAAGTGCCAGCATCAGCCCACCATGTGTATAATTACACTCCTTGCAGGTGTTCTCCTGCACTCCTAAACCTGCAATCCAGTTTAGAAACAGTCAAAAGACATGAGCATGATACAAGCTCATAATTTTAACATACCATATATGAAGGAATCCGTGGGATCTTAAGAATTTCACAACATCTGGAGCCAGTCACGAGTTTTTAAAAGATGTTTTAAAAAGCCTGACACCAGTATAACTATGACAGGAAATTGTATGCCATTAGACAGTAAATGAAAGAAGCCATGGAGTTATGTAAAAATCATCCATCATTCCTCTGAAGACACTTTAGTCTGTGGAAGGAAGACAGAAACACAATTTTCAATGTTTTTGCACGTTGGCCGTTTTCCCATAAAACGGTCTTGAGTTTGTAGGTCGAAAAGGTGCAGGATGGTAAAAATAAAAGGGATCTGGGAAAGCACTTGCTGAGGAGCCTGCAAAGTTTCCTTCCTGTTGGTCTAACAGTTTGTAAGGTCAAAGGTCAGCAGGGGAACTGTATCAACACGTATAAAAATATGTGTCACAGGCTGTTCCTGCAGTAGCCTAATAAAAATATGAGGTACTGCATCTCCTATATATTCACTACCTGTCATATGGAATACTTTTAAGTTTTGTCTGACCTGTACTGGAAAATACCTACAGCACTATATGTTTTTTTGCAACAACTGTATTTTTATTTTATTTTTTTTAGAAATGACTGTTTTTACAGTATATTCATTGTTTTCTTGTGCAGCCAAGACTAGCAGATTAACCCTTCACTTGATTAAGAGAAAACAATTGTTAGCTATTGTGAAAATCAATTGTAATGATTCAAATTATTATGTGGTTGCGGCTTGATTAAAGTTAGAATTTTATGCTTTTTTTGTATGTGTAAAACTCATAATCTTTGGGTTCTGCAGTGCTGGTCAAATAATATAAAGTAAATCATTATGAAATGTAAGTAATTATAACCATTATTTTTATAAAGAATTTTCATACTCATTCATTACAAGCCTAGTATTTGTGTCACATACAACCTTGGGCTACAGTAAATAATTATTGTCATTTTATACTAACCTGCAATTCTTTAAAATTGTCAAACTACAACAGACGGCAGAACCCAACCTTCCATGTGTAAGTGCACATAACAACAAATTCTGACTGACGGCCTTATATTAAAGTGTAAAATGTAAATATTGGCTCTCGCTTACTGTTGAACAGTTTGTATTTAATATGCTATGCACGAGACATCATGTACAAATTGCACACAATAATTTACACTGAATTTGAGCCCATTTGTGCACAAACTGCTGTTTTTAAAGGGTGTCAACAGACACACAAACACATTTAAATCCTGATTAAAGCCTTCACAAACAAAATACAAAACGTGCAATGAAAGCAAAGTCACTCTGGGTGTACATGCTAGATACTTCAACTCTACTGGTAGTACACACTTAATGATATATGCTTGCTGGGACATTGTACAAAAAAAATTAACTTCTGGTTGACAATTAGGATGTAATAACATCTCTTTGGCATTTCTCTACTTTAGTTTGGTACCAGCTGACTAATAAGTATTATTAGACTAGTTAACTAATCAGTATTACATGTCAAGTGTGGGTCTAACTGGTTGGTAAAGCACTACTAATAGATAAATATGAGAATCAATGCAGAAATATATCATATTAACCACAGAAATGTGTGTTGTATGTTCACACCTAATAGCTACCAAATATTTCTGATGAGACTAATTTATGCTTAAATTGCAGTAACATATTGATTGTATTGCAGTTTCATGGTTTAAATAAGCGAATTGTACACATTGGCAGTTTTACTGTTCCTGTTAAAGAATAGAGCCAGTGTGACACTGTTTGTTTAAATAAATGAACATTTAAAATCCCTTCAGACATGTAGGCCAGGGGAGTGGGAGCTGCTGTCAATAACCCTACTGACAGTAAAGTGTTTCATTTCTCTTTTAAGGAGGAATAAAAACTGGCACCTTAAATGAGCCTCAAACCAAGCACATTCACAGAGGTCCTGCTGAGAAGTCTGCAGGGAATTTGAGCTGCATATGGCGAATAGTAGCAGTCGTTTGATGTAGCAGCACCTCGAGACAGAGATCACGCTACATTATAAAACAGTGTGTAAAAAGGGGGGCGGGAGTACAAGGAATGCTTTGGGCCCAGTAAAGAGATTTCCTGCTGTGGAAGCAGCAGCGTGCTGGTGCCCTGGTGGCAAATAACATCATGTGCTAATAATTTCAATCTGCTCTGACTGTCAATTTCCTATTGGAAGATGACAGACTCCTCAGTGAATTTCAAATTACCTGACAGATAAAAATAACTTGTAGTGACAGTTGTATTTCTTAAGTTCTCAAGAAAAGTGCTACAGTTGAAAGTGTTTTCATGTTCTTTCTAGGGCTATACAGATTTTTCAGGCCTCTTCAGTAAAACACTAGTGAAATTAAATATACAGCTTCTGTACGTTGGCTCAGATCCACATTCTGTGAGGATCTCTTTAAAAATCTACCACCACTTCAGAAATTTTCTCTCTGCAGTTATATACAGTGGATCCAGAAAAAGCGTAGTGGGAACACATTAGATATGGTTTTATACCCTTGTCCTGATCTGTGCCTCCTCCCAGAATATTATTGTGGAGATGTAGAGAGTGTTCCCTGGACTTCGTCGCTTAGTTTTTGTCCGGACATGCAGTGTGAACTGTGACCGATATACAAAGTGAGGTATGCCAGTTTAAACAATTTCCAATCAATTTCATTTAACTTAATTTTAATTTTCTAATAATCTGCAAAAAAATAAAAAATAAAATAAAAATAAAAAAATCACAAAAGCATGTTTTAACTTTGTTATGATGATTGGAAATGATGGGAAAAACTGACAATTTTATGCCTGAAAAATATAAAGAATAGTGTTTATAAATAATAGGGTGCTAAATACTTTCTGCAGGCACTGCAGTCCTTATGGTAATTGTGAATTTAAGTAAGAAACAAGAGTCAATAGGAAAATGCTGAGGGTGCTAAAGATCTTGATTCCAGCAAAGGCTGTCGAAACAAGGTGAATACTGTATTGGTAGCAGCAGCTTTAGGAACCACACCACAGCTTGAAGGAAGTAATAAACTAATATTTGCAAGGATATGTTCACATAGTTTTGTGTGTTAATGTTGTGGCGTGTGAAGGGGGCGAGCTGAGAGGGAATGAAGAGACCTTTACCATTGAAGAAGTCTGCATGAACTGCCTTTTCATTGGCTGCCAGGTCCATAAGCAGTCCTGTGCTTCCCCCAGCCTGCCAGAGGACAAAGATGCAGCTCAAAGAGACAAATATAACTCAAGAAAGTAATCCAGCAGATTACTGTCTACAAAGCCACACAATGTTTTGACATGTTTTCATAAATTTGCCACTACAGTTCTGTTGTCTTCAACGAAGACAGAATATTTTGTACATTTTGTTTACATTTTTGTTAGCATTTTTACAAGCTTTTACGTGCATTATTATTATGTTAGGTTTGGGGTTATGTTTTTGCAACAACTATATACAATAGTAAAATTACATTGGCGCAAAACTTTGTATTCCCCTCGATAAATGAAAAACCTGTAGTGCTAAAGGTGTTTTAAATATTATGTGGATGAAGAAAAAATAATCTTACTCTGATATTTCAAAATCGAGGGGGTGAAAAGTTTTTCACTCCACTGTCTGTTTGATGTCCACACAAAGATGATATTGTTACAGTGTGGCATTCAGGTTGGCCTCACATTTTAATTTTTCACTGTTCTTTGGCTTTGACAAAGTGCTAGGAGCTAAAATGTGAAAACAGAGTAAGTGATCACTGGCAAATTAAAGAACTGACAAACATATACAGCACCTCCAAAAGTATTGGAACAGTGAGCAAATGGGTGGGTTCAAACAAAAAGGGGCTATCTTCTAAGTTGAGTATCAGATCCAGATGTAAATACCTGGAAATAAAAGTTAAAATGTTGATCTCTTGTCTTCCATTCATCTTTTGACGTCAAAGCCAAATATTTTCAGTTTACAGCAAACAATAAAATAATTGGCCTCACTAACCCAATACTTTTAAAGGGGAATGTATATACATAGTATGTCTCGCTTCAGAACTGAAGTTACTGATTTCTGTTTCTGATTTGTTTCAATAAAATTAGTGGAGTTAACACGTTATTTAATTTACATATCAACACATGACAGACATTCTTACATTATTAGTTGGCAGTGGCATAATGTAACAGAGGACAGGAAATGTATTACACTAACAGAAACAAGCTGGAGAATAATATTAATATGTTGCATAAGAATTTTGTGATCAAGACATCAGAAAAAAGTACAGCTGGAGTACGAAATAACTTGATAACTGCCTCCTAGACACTTCCATACCTCCACAGGTATGTCATCAGGACCAACTGCCTTTCCACTCTTCATCCACTTCAATGTCCTCCTCACTTCAATCTTACTAATCTTTGCTACTTCCTGCTGCACACCAGTCACATCTTCTACTCTTCGTTCCCTTTCATTTTCCTCATTCATCAACTCTTCAAAGTTCATCTTCCCATCACACTCCTGGCAACTGTCAACACATTTCCATCCTTATCTGCTATCACTTTAACCTGCTGCACATCCTTCCCATCTCTATCTCTCTGCCTTGCCAAACTGTACAAATCCACCAATCCCTCTTAGTGTCCAACCTAGCATACAAGTCCTCATATGCTCTTTGTTTGACCTTTGCCACCTCTACCTTTCCTTTACACTGAATCTCCCTGTACTGTCTACTCTCTTCAGTCCTCTCAGTGTCCCACTTCGTCTTAGCTGACCTCTTTCTCTGTATACACTCCTGAACTTCCCCCTCCCACCACCAAGTCTCCTTGTCCACTTTCCTCTTTCCAGATGACACACCGAGTACCCCCCTACCCGTCTCCCTGATCACATTAGCTGTAGTGGTCCAGTCATCTGGAAGCACCTCCAAACTAGTCAGAGTCTGTCTCAGTTCCTCCCTGAAAACTACACAACATTTTTCCTTTTTCAACTAACAAACCTCATCCAGATCCACGTACGGTCCAGCGCCCTCAGGAAACATCGCATCCACTGCTGGTTTCATGGCAGTCAAGTTTGACTAATCCTTTAGTGGCATAGACACTTATACACATAGACACAACAACACTTGATATTTTGTCAAACTTTCATACGCGTAATAGCTGGATATCCTTTATCCATGAGCTGGATAATGTGACGCCTGATGGAAAATGTCCGACTTAAAACTGACGCAAAGCGACCGACGTTCCACCACAAGTTTTAAGCGCAACGTTGCATTCATAAAAGATAATTCATAAAATAACAGAGCTGAAAAGTAGCTATGCTTGTACTTTCTCTTCATGTTAGTTAATACGTCTGCTACAGTTTTCTAAATTTGTAGACACGTGTAGTTTTTACAAATTGAGGTTTTGACATATAACATAAAGTTTATAAAAATATTTTGTTATACAGCTGCTCATAGCAACTTTGTCAACAATTTTCATTCTTCTGATATATGAGGATTTTAAACTTGTATTTTTTTATACCTCACTAAGTGAATGTTACAAGGCTGTCAGCGTAACAAAACTTGCTATATCTGATCAATCTTACTACAGCACTGGTTTGCAACCCTGGTCTTCAAAGACCCCTCCAGGTCCCTGCTCTGGTTGTTTTCCAACTAACCCTGTTGCTGATCATATAAGCACAGAACCCTTTTACTAGTGAAATGTGTCCCTTGCCTTGTGCCTGATGTCTTCAGTGACTTCACCAGTTTTTCTATTTTAAATGTTGGCATTTTGATATTGCATATACAGCAACAGAACAGAACAAACATTACTGACATTGAGCACATATACATACTGTTCATACATGTTAAAATTAAATGATTTTCATTTATTTTTATTACTGTGGTGAAATGAAATAAATAAAAGCATGTGACAACATACAAGAGTTTTATTTTACTAAGAACTACTACGACTAATGCACACCGTACTGCTAACAATGTCATGCAGAGTTTTGTGAAATAAAATGTTGCCTTCACATTCCAATAAAGGAAGCTTATCTTTCACTTTCAAAAGTATAGATAAAAGTGTCTTAGACAAGTGGCGTCAACCTTTCCTGGAAAACATTAAAAGGCATACAGGTATATAGATGTATTAACTCAGCTACACTGGGGGCAGCAGTACCCATCTGTCACAATTTGTTCAAGCACAGCTGCTGATATGTTCACACAGCTGGAGTGGTACCAGCCTTGGCACTCGTTGCACTGGACCATGTCCGCCTTTTCCTTGTACTGGTGGCATATGCAGTATTTACTTAGTATTTCACATCTTTCTGCTACGATCCACCTCGATTTTCTTTGGGTGTGTGGGAACATCTTTAACTTTCCTTTTGTCAGGCACGTGTGGAGATGTGCTCTCATCACATTCAAATTGTACTGGATATCAGCAGGATCGATGCCTGAAGCCAGAGACACAGCATTTGCAATGGCGAAGAGCCCACAGTCCATGGCCCGTTGCTGCTTCTGTGTACATTTTATTTGAACTTCTAGGATTCCATCTGGTCCCTTACAAAATGTCTTATAGAGTGCAACAATTTGCTGCCTTAGAGTCAGGGGAGTGCAACTACTTGGCAGCAGAGAATCATATATCTGAAGTTGACCTCTGATTGAAGCTGATACCAACCAGTTTTGGCCAACATGGTGGATCTGGATGACATCTGCTGTGGTGTGAACTTGGGCTCTGGCTGCTGGAAGCTGAACAGTGTCATGGAGTCCTTCCAAAAAAGGAAAGTCCTCTCTCAGGAGACTCTGGCTGGCATTTATATGCTTGTCGTTCAGCCACTGTTCACTCAGCAGCATGTTCTCATCAGCCAGGGTTAGAACTGTCCCGCCTATTCTACACCATGTTTCTGATACTGTCCTCTCAGGTGATTCTAGGTGTAACTCATTTACATCTGTACGTGACTGATCTTGCAGGTGTGCTGTGTCTGACTGGTGTACTGGGACTTTGATGTCTGAATGTCTTAAACCTTTGGGTGATACACCAAGTCTGTGTGCATATGGATGTTTTGCCCTCTTTGGCAGTGGGACAGAATTAAGGATTCCTACTGTACCTTTCCGTTTCCTTTTTTTTGTAACACTGTTTAGTGCAGCCCTTTTAGCAGATGGAGTATGTTCCTTTACCTCCATTGCCACATCTTCCAAAGTAATTTCAAGGCTTTGTAGGAAGTCCTCATTGTCCACAAAAAAGACACTGTCACTTATGGCCTTGAGAAGCTCAATGCATCGTCTTCTGCCTATGTTGGGTGTTTCTTTTATCATTGATTTTTTCTGTTTTTGCGGGGGTCCCGCCTCATCTTGAGGTAATACTTCACTGCCCAGGTCTTCACCATGTGAATCTTTTCCATTGTCGTCTCCAAACACAGCTTGATAATCCTCACCATTTGACTGACCTCCAACCTGGACAGTGTCTTGACCTTGAGGAGGTTTCTCCTCAGGCTTCAGAACTGAACATCTAGAGCTAAAGCAGACTGGATCAAGGGTAAAAAGTGGGTTGTTTCTGTACTGTGGGCAGAGGTCATCCCATGTCCACCCTGCTTTGAAACCTGCACAAAAGTGTTTGCATGGAAGCCTGTTTCTCTTCCAGTCTTCACAAGTGCATGATGGTAATGCAGAGCTTGACCCTAGTGTGACAAGATTACTTTCTTTGTTTTTTCCCTCACTGGTCACCATAAATATTCCTGAAGACATTTTTGTAACATGTTCAGGACCTAGATCTGTTGCCATTTGGTCTTTGGTGTGCATTACCATGTCACCTGGTCGATTGTGAAGGAACCCAGGTATAGGGGCACTGGTCCCAGAGGAATATTGGAGGTTCAGCTGCATGTACCTGAAAATTAGTAAGTATGTTTTAAGTGATTTCCATTAGGATTGCAGGTCTTCAGGTAAGATATGTCAAACATATTACCGGTTAGCAGTATACTATTAATTAGGAGTAGATAAATGCATTGAAATGTGATCAATTTTGGTACAAGAATGTATTAGGTTGTGTTACACTACTATTTTTTATTTGTGTACTTATTACAGAACATGCATAACAAGCATACGTGTTTTTCCCTGTGTATTTCATACTTTGTTCTGCAGAGTTATCATATTTATTACAATTACACACACTTCTATCCAAAGCAACTTACAAGCCATTGAGATTTTATATGGTTTAGGATTGTAAATCTCATATCATGTACTGTATTAAACCATACATCAAGAGAAAAACCTGATCCTTTCCAATGTGAGGCAACTCAAAACATACCTTTTCTGTAACTGTGGGATGAAATCATTAACGATGATGGTCATCAGTTCTCTAACGGTGCTGGTTTTGTAGTTTTCCAAGTGGCTATATTTAAAAGTCTCATTCAGCCGCTCAATACCATTGTTGGTTATAATATTGTGTTGCAGAGATTCCTCACGGAAAACTGTGGCCCACCTCTGTGAGTAAAAGGGCTGTTATATTATACTGCTAAACCTTCCTGCTCAAATTGTGCAAAATACAATAGGTGCAAAAGACATTTCTCAGGTATGTATAAAGATATGCTTCGGTGCTACACAATATATGTTCTTACCTTCTCTTCAGACAGCCATGTTGTCTGAAACCAAGTCTGGAAGAGGGGGTTCTTGATCCATTCTTCACTTTCCTGAAGCTCTCGGAGTGCTTGCTCATACGTCTGTTGAGTGTCAGCTGCAGCAGTTCTTTTCAGAGATGCTAGTGCCACCTCTTGGTTCTGCACCCCATGGTCCACATTTCTTATCCACTCACCCCACGCTTTCTCCCGGTGAAAGTCACACAGGGTGGCTTTGCAACCTATTGCAGATATTTAAAGAGGCAGTTAAATCAGACCATGAATGACACATAAGTGTGATACAAAGGTGTTACTTCCTGTTCTATGACATTTCTCTCTCTCTCTCTCTCTCTCTCTCTCTCTCTCTCTCTCTATATATATATATGTGTGTGTTTGTGTGTGTGTGTGTGTGTGTGTGTGTATATATATATATATATATATATATATATATATATATATATATATATATATATATATATATATATATATATATATATATATATATATATATATATAAAAAAATGGTTAACCATAAACCATTAATGAATGACATATAAATAAAATGCTCTTTCTAAGACCAAGCACTAAAAAGACACAGGCTAGCTCATGCTGACCTGTGAATGCACCCTCCACAGCACTGATTTCTGGCGTGCTTAAATCCACGATAAAGTGGCCTGGAGACCATCCTTCATTCCAGGCCTTTAGTACCTGCAGGGCCTCAGACAGTGCCTCCTTGGTCTCATGTTGGACAATAAAAACTGCCACAACAACGTAGCACACATTTGTGCGGACCCACAGGAAATACAAGGGCAGCTTGTACCTCACCATCTTGTACATGGCATCAAGGAGGCAGACGTCCTGCCCATACAGATTCAGAAGTCGCTGCTGCCACTGTGTCTGGTAGCAGAGAATGAAATCCTTTCCCTCACTGTGTGGTCTCCCTAAGATGTTGTCACCAGGGTCTTTTTCTCTTAATATCCGTAAAAGATGCTGTTGGAACAATGAAATTAATTAATTTCTATGTATACATTTGCATTCACAGGTATACATGATACATTTATTATGCAAGTATACACGACCTTAAACTTTGCATATTTAAAGGAACTCCCAGTTGTCTGATGTAGGTTGATAAATGGGACCAAGATCACTGGTAAACTGAATGTTGTGGTATACATATATCTGACTGCCCATGCATAAAGTCCTTCTTACCTCCAAGTTTTCTTGACCATAAATGGAGTGAGAAACCACATCCCGTGCACTTCTCATGATGTTCCTTAAGTTTTGGGGCAGGGTATAGTACCGATATCTTGTTAGTGGAAGTGGCTTGTCACCACTGTAAAGGTTGCTCTTTACAAATTCTCTGATACGCCTGCGCATTTCACTAACACTGTTCACTCCTTGTCTTAATAGCTCCTTTATTCTCTCTTCAACCACAGGGTTAATAGCTTCTTGAACACAAGCCACCTGCAGAAAAACAACTCATAATTCAATGTTTATATTTTACATAACCATATACATGTTTCTGAAATAATTTTAAGATTATAGAAGGTAGGACAAGTGAGGACTGGCTCACAGGGCCTTAAGAGAATAGTTACCTCTCCTAGGATGGGATGACCGACATGATCCTCTGCTCGTGGTACTAAAACATAATAGGTGTTTTCCCAGGCTACTGGTTTGTTCTCTTGTAGGATACTCCTAAGGACTTGACCGGCACGCTTTCTTTCCCACACGCTATCCTTTAAAATCTGAAGCAATGAGAAGGTTTATAGACAGGCAAACACTTATTTAAATACATGATTTATTTTGTTGTCAGTTATTTGCGTATCATGTACAAGAGTAAAATAACCTAAGTTTGCAGCTCTTTGAAATTAATCCCCACCTTCTTATCCATGATTCATACACACATTATATTTTTGTCAATAAGAATGTAATGTATCTGGGAGGACTTTAAAAAGGTTCTTTAGCATAACAACCCAATACATAGTGGTACCTCAACTGATAAGAACAAGTAGTCCTTTAAAGGACAGTATGGCCCCTACCAGTCCTTTTTTGAACTGTCCTCACTTTACTATGAATGCATTTTACGGGGCACGTACATGTAAGGTAGTTGGAAAAACAAACCTAACAAATGGCTTTACCTTATGGTCAGGGAACATAGCCACTCTTGTCACCTTGAGCTCCGCAGGGCAACCGATCTTTTTGGTGTCTTGAGCCAAATATCTTCTTCTTTTGTGCACATTATCTCCAGACTACAAACAAAAAAGCAGATAATTAAAGCAAATTGTTACCTCAAAGGGGCCGAATAAGCATTAGCATTAACTTTATACACGCTACACTACATGTATTCAATGTATGACAATACTAACTGTGATCTTCTGAGCATATCGCTCCTTTTTTTTCTTTGCCCTGTCTTTTCCTAAGTGGCACTCAAAGGACATGCTCCCAATGAAAATAAAAGGCATCCCAGTGAAGGTGATGGTTGGAGACTTTCCATCATTCTTCTTTTCAAAGAAGACCCTGTTCTTTGCAGATGGCTGCCACCCTGTTGGAAATAAAAATGGATATCAGTTGTTTTACTCCTTCCTCATTTAAAAAAAGAACTATTATTTAATAGAATAATAGTCATCGTAAACAACCATTCTTTTATAAGTGCCAATTCCTCGAGACTGCCTCAAAGCACTCTGTACAATGATATCTGAATTTAAAAAAAAAAGTTTATCATACAGACAGCTGAACATCCCTGACCTTCTCCTTCATCATTCTTGGCACTGGGCACAGGTTCTAGCTTCTCAATTTGACATCAACCACAATACAGTATCTTTGAGTTTTGAATTGTCCAATAAAAACAAGCAATTGTTTAAATTGTGACAGCCATCTGTCACAATTTTCTGACATTTTATAAACCAACGCCTGTTTACCCAACATATTATTCGACAGATTATTCAATAATGTAAATAATTATAGCACATTTTGGAGCACATTTTAACTTCTTTATATGCTGCCAGATATTAGTTAAGTATTTATGCATCTGCATATGTCACCTTAATTGTAATTATTTTGAGTGCAGTGATTAAAAAATAAAATTACTCACGTACTCTTTTTAAATTGTCTTTTTAAGTACTTGTACTTAAGTTCTTCCATTTTATGTTAATTTTGCTGCATAACAATTAACTTTTTAGTCCACTACATGTCTTTTACAGTTTTACTTTCTACTTTGCATATCCATTGCTATTACAAAATATAATCAACTGATAAATTACAATGTATTATTGGCCAGGAAATATATAAAGCAATCAAAATAAGTTTCACCTTTACCAGCTGCAACATTTAAGTGATAAACATATCAATGTACAGTATATCATTAAGTATAATCTAATAAAATCACAGGGACTTAAGGCCTAAACATTTAAGATTTCTGTAGAAAAAATATTTAGAACAAATTTGGATTAGACATTCATATTGACACCATCAAGCTCAACGGTGTTTAAATAAAGTAAAACTTAGAGCATGTACTTGGTACTTGATCCATTTTAACTCAAGAACTTGAAAGTTGCACTTCTATTTAGTGGAGTATTTTATTAAGACGAGTCCTTGTGCGTTTCTACAGCATTACGTTTGTGTCAGTACCTCAAAACCCAATTTGAGTACAGTAACTGCATAAATGTGCCTACAAGGTTTAACCCAAACGGTGAAAATTACAACTTACCCTTATCGTTGAAGTTTTTGTCATTGCAGACGCTCACATATTTACACTGAGTTGTTTCCTCTAGTTCTCTGATGAGTTTTTCGACGTCTTGGCGAGAGTGGCGAATACAAACACGGGACGTCGGAGGCTCCGCCATCGCTCAGCAAACCGGCGCCGACCTCCTTCTCCTCCAGAGGCTTGGAATCTAACCTTAATGCTAATGCTAACAGGTAGCAATTAAACATCAGGTTATTTAGCCATCAAACATCACGTCCTCCGCCCTAGGAAAATATCTCACACACTCATTACTGCTTGATCCGTGCTTTAGCAGCGTAAATGACCTTCACCCGTGAGGCCTTTCGATACGCTGTCGTCAAATTCTCAGCAACAAAGTTGCACCATGAGCTACTAAGCTAAGCCAGTGTAGTGCAGGGCAAAAATAAATCCGATGTGAAACTCCTTAGTCGACAATGTTCCGCAGCAGAAGATAAACAATTCTACATAAAATTGTCATTTATGTAATACTAGACGTGGAAAAGGAGGTAATGTATTTAATTACAATTTTGAATTACCTGCACATTATTCAAGTATTTTATTTTACACTTCCACTCCACTAAATTTTGGAGGCAAACATTCTTTTTACTCCACTACATTATTTTGAGAGCCTGCATTACTCCTTACCTCAAAGATTAAAAATATTATACTATACATTATAATACTTCTGCAGAGTTTAGAGGCCATACATTGTGTATTTCACTGTATCTCCCATGTGTGCATGCACTGTCCTGTAGGAGCAGGTCAAACAGGACCATAAACTTGACAGTATAAATATCCAGAACTTCTCAGGATAACACCATCTTTACAAACATTCATTTTACTCATTGAAGCTGCAATCAATCGATCTTTGCTCATTTTACTTAAAAACATGTCTGCCTTAAAAAAGAGATGCAGTGTGTACTTTTTTCACCAGAAAAACTTATAGTATAATGATGCTGTCAAAGTCTCCTGTGACACGGACCCACTTCACAGAAGTACAAACATATTTGGTTCTAAGAGATTTAAACGTTTAAGTTAGGCTCACCCTAAATAATTATTTCTGCTTGATTACTGCTCTTAAATTCATCTTCTCCAGTGGAGCTGCTCACGCAGCTTCGTGCTAAAACCCTACACATGTGAAAAGAGAGCCAACTTCTTAGTGAACTGTCCTGAATAAATCAATCCCAGGCTCTGTATAAATCCTAACCTACATAGTGATATCTACACAATAGTTTTACACTGAAAATTGCGTATTAGTGGTAAAGAAAATGGAGCAGGAATCAAGATCACATTAACCAATTTATATCAATGCTAAATAGAAGCTATTTATTTCCAGTTTGTGGTATAAACAGTGTATTACTCAATATCAGTTTCATTTGAAACACCTTAAATGGCTAAGAGTGTGCACTTTACTTTAAGCTTATATCACAGTAATTACACTCAGTGATATCACAACCAGTGGTGATGTGCTCATCAATTATCTAGCATTAATTTATGCTGTTATGCTGTATATAATGTACACATCAAAGCGCTAACTGTAATGCATAGTAAATGGATGCAGTTGTCTTGTGCTATTGTTGTAAAAAGGTGGTGAAACATTGTTCAACACAAACAAAGTAACTGAGTTGAGTAAACCCTCCTGATCACAGACAATGTAAAATATTATTTCAATAAATCATCTTCTCCCACTTGTCAACAACAGCACCACCTTGTGTTGTCCCCCTTGCTCAGAGAGCTTTGTCACAGCCCTGCTGCTTGCTGGGTATCATCCTTATCACATCTATGTTGTTGTTGGTGAAGAGCTCTTTGGCTTTCTGGATGGTAGAGTCCGGCAGGGTTCGTTTTCGGCCCAGGATCCAGGCAAAATCAACGTGGAACAGCCTCAGGATGTCAGTGCAGGAATACACCAGGGCAAAGCTCACGTAGTCAGTGGACAGGATCCAATAAGGGGAGTACGGCAGGACTGTGGTGAACATGCCAGACATGAGACAAAAGAGTCAAAAGGCTTATTGTTTTCTGCTGAAGATAAAGAAAACCTGTAGCAAATGTAGTCATGCTCACCATAGGAATAACTTATTCCCAGCTTGGCCGGATTCCTCATGTCCTCTATGACCCCAATCCCTTCGATTTTCCTCAGCTCTCCATTTCTGTTTGATTCCACACAGTCACATCTCTTGTTGAATTAAAGTGAAATAAGCACCAGGCAAATATTACCTCCTGACCCCACATTTGCACAGAGAAATTACAGCTAGGACTTACAGTATTTCAGAGCTGGCCACTCGGATGGAGTTGTCTGTCGTCAAAGTGAAATTGGTTTCGATGCAGCTGCCCTTCTCAAACTGCGCTGGCAGCTTTTCGATTTCAAACCATCTCCCCATGAACTATGAGGGCAAAAACACATGCGTTGAAAGATAATTTAGAGAGCAGTCAGTGGAGAGCATGAATAAATCTACATACCTTAGTGAATTCAGTAAAAACGTATGAGAGGTTTCCAATTAAAACATTTTCTTTTACCTTCTTTATAAGCTCTTATCTTCTTCTTATCTTTAGTGGTTGGGTGTAACAACGTACTGCAATACTACAATACTACAGTTCAATTTTGACCCCACTCATTGTAATAGTTTATAGCCTATAAAGTTGTAAAAAAATATTTTTTACCTCTTCTCATGAAATTATTGTGACAATGTGATTTATTCTTGATCTTCCAAACATATCAAGGTGAAAATTAAAATGCAATTAACCTTTGCAAAAAAGAGGAATGTGTCTGAAAACAAAATTATTCAAACTTCATTTGCAACTTTGTATTACTTGCCACTTTAATTACTTCAAGTAGTTTAGCCAATAGTAGCCCATCATAGTAGGTTATTATTATTATTATCCCAGATGTTCTAGCTCAGTGGCGACTGGACTTACTGTATTATAATGACACCATACCATCAATGCATGGTATGGTGTCAAACAATTTAACAACTGTAAATCCTGTAGTAGCATTTTGGATATAGGACTTCTCCAATTTTTTTATTTTTTATTTTTTTTGTCCTTTCAGCTTATCCCGTGAGTTCAGGATCGCCACAGTGGATCATTGTCCGCATTTTGATTTGGCACAGTTTTTATGCTGGATGCCCTTCCTGACGCAACCCTCCCCGATTGCTATCGGGCTTGGACACAAGCACTGTGCACTGCACAGCTGGGGATGGGAATGGTTGCTGGGTGTTCAGTGTCTAGTCCTTCCTTTTGTCATTAAATATTCGAACAAAAAAGTTTTATCACTGTGGCATAACAAAAGAATAGTCATCTTTTTTCTCTACAAAGTAGTTCTCTGTTGGTACCTGTCTGAGGTTGAACGCAGGTTGAACGGCCGGTTCTGGACACGGTCCCCAGTGGGGAACCTGAGCCCTGATGAGCGGGAAAATGAAAACAACCACGGCAAAAAAAAGCTTCATAGTAACACAAACCTCTGTTACCTGCAAAAAGCAAAAATGTGTCCCAAATTAAAAGCTGTATAGACACAAATGAAATTCTGTGTACATAAGGCAACAAATAACAAATCTGAAATAAAGCACAATATCAGCAGGGGAAATCCCTGAAAAGAAGGATAATGCATTCAAACCGTTATTAGAAGCAAATATAAATGTAAAAATTTGACACAGATTCTAAGCACAAAACACAAAGGAATGCAACCCAAATTATGTCAAATCACATTTTCTCTTGTAACAATGTTCTAATGAAAGTCAGTGTTATTTTAATAATATATTCTTACCTCTGGAAGTTCAGACTCAAGTTCACTCCCTTGGACAAATTGTGGTATTTGAATTAGAGACGTTGCTTTCTGAGAGGTTTAGCAGTATTGTGACCATGTGCAATCAATGGGCATCTTTGTGTTGCTTTATTTCAGACTTGAAGTACACTATTAGTTAATTAGAGTCATGGGGGACATAACGGTAGCAATGTTAGAAATAATATGGTGCATTCTCCTGCCTCAGTTGGCCAAAAATGTGGATTGTTTTATTGTTACCATAAGGTATCAGAGCGTTGATGTTTGCGTGTTTAGGTGGCACAATAACAGCACAGATAGCAGCGAACTTTAAAGCTTATTAAAATGGCAGATCCGGGTAATCATGCAAATCTATGCCAAAATACCACCTTAGTCTTTGAGGAATAGACAAAACAAAATGGATTTGGTGTCAATCAGTATATTGGTTAGATCAGAGTAGCATGCTGGCACATTTGATGATTCAGGAGTTCAAAAGTTTTTAGCCGTGACCTTTACTGCACCATGGTTTTCATTTGTGGTATGAGGTTACATTTCTGAACATATATTCAACTGACTCCAGTGAAATTTGCTACAGACCTTTGTGTGTCTTTTATATAATGGTAAATCCAGCAGGTTGACATTTGTGGACGTTCCAATGATAGATGGAAGGTTAGGAGATCAATTCTTCCTCTGGAGATCATAAATGTCTGAACCAAATTTTACAGTAATTGTAGAGGCATTTTACTTACAAGTCAATAAAAAAAGTCAACCTCATGTTGTTAGAAGACTAGAGGAAAGCTCAGGCAATCACCAAATCATGATGTTTCATCTTCTGGTGACCTTGAATGTACAAAATCTCATGTCAGTTTCAGGTTGGACCAAAGTGCACCAGTAGACCAGTGTTTCCAGCACTAGAACACACTAGCTTGGTAAGATAAAAACATTTATGGTGATTATTGTTCTGTACCAAACTGACATCTTTCTTACCTTAAGCCATAGATATTCATTTTAATGTGGTACATTCACACACTCTGAGTCCTTAGCAATAATACAAATCTACATTATATGATCTTGTAATCAGAAAATCCACACAATGAATTCAAATACAAAACAAATTTCACAGAGATGATAGGTAGCAGCCTACATGAGGCATGTCCTATTTAGTTATAATGTGACTGTCAGTGAGTAGAATTAAAAGTCATTGTATCAATGTTAAACCACATTTGTTTCAACATTCCACACTGTTTAAACCAAGCACTGTCAATTACATTCAACCATTAAATGCTGCCTGAGCTCAAACAAAGCCCTCTGGGTACAAACGAGGCTAAATTAAAGAAGAGAAGATCAAAAGGTTCAATTTCCAGCTAATACACTTCAACGAGGAATGACTTGTTAGCTGCACCCAGATACATCAAAGCCTGGTTAAGGCAGCGGCGTTTGGTTTTTTTCCCCCTAGGATGGAAGTACTGAGCCTGACAGGTCAGTAGATGATCAAGGAAAGAACAAACCGCACTGGCATAGTTGTTTTAAGAGAGAGAACTATATTCAAAGAGTGTAAGGAATACTAAAGAAGGGGGGCCTCAAATCCCACCCCACCAGATGCAGCAGGAAGGGCATCCAATGTAAAAAATAGTGCCCTGAAGAGATAACTGTAGATCTATAGATGTATAGGAATACTAAAGAATCATATTCTTTTTTTCTTTTTTTGGGGGGGCACTTGGGCAACACCAGAGGCTGAGAATGTAACATTGACATATAAAACAACATTTATTTGTACCTCCTGGAGAAAATATTTGGCTCTTTAACTGCTAATAGCTGCACAGTGGTCACCAGCAAGGTGCCAACTGTGTTTGTCTACTGTTTTGTGCTGGACAGGTAGCATACAATTGTTTCTAAGAGATGCTAAATGGATCACACATATATAGTTTCTTCATAAACTACGTATGGAAAATAATGAACAGAGCAGCTTTAAACTCTGTTTGTCTTTACAATGGTAACAGTGGCCTGTTTATGTTAATTATAACAAATTAGTTGTTTGTCATTTTCAGCTGTGCCCTGAGCTGTAACACCTTAAGGATATGAAATTTTCATTTATGACCTTATTTGATGTAAATTCATCAAAAGAGTCAATTATTGCATATTAAGGTATTTCTTGTGGCAGATTTATAATTGTCAAACATGGCTACTTCCATATTAATATGAATCGTGGTTCAGATAAGTAAAATGTTGTGAAAATGTTTAACACCTTTTTTTCTTATGAAAAGTCAGACTCTTAATATGTGTCATAATCATGATACATAATTGTCAGGCTTATGAAATGGATCAAAAACATAGTGTAGACTTCTTTAATGTCTTGATGAAAGAAATCGAGATATTAAACTTTTCCTCTTCATTAAAACAAATGACTGACAGGCTTACATGAAAGCAACAGTAACATTTCATGTCACAGTATGTGTGATCATGTTATGGCTGCTGCACCTGTGTACACACACACACACAGTAGGTTAAACATCTATCAGTTAGACACACACTTGTCCATGAGAGGGTCACACGGGGAATGGAGCTGATCACAGATGAGAGTGAACAAGAGGCGGGGTACAGCCTGGACAGGTCACCAATCTATCTCTGAAGTTGGAGGTAGGTTAAAAGTGCTATAAGAGCTTGAGAATATTTCCTGCTGCTGAGGGACTACAGGTGTTACCAAGTTTGACCTTTCACCTAAACTACATTAATAGGTTTCCACAGAACTGTTGCAGCATTACTCTAGTTTTATTAAGTGCTGATGAGCCAAATGGCTATTTTGTGACTGAAAACAAAATATACTCCTGTGCAAGTTCCATAATACCATGAAACATACCATGAGGCCACCTTCACAACTGGTCCTACATCCAATCAACTGTTAGATCAGAACTGCAAATCAGAACTCAAAACGCTTTAATATTATCTTACTTCAATGTGTGTGTGCAAACTCTTACATATAATAAAATGTGAGTGAGAAAAGTAAGTAAGTCCAGAAAAATGGCACTGTGCTGGTTTTAAATGCAAGACGGATTTATAAATATTCTTAGTAAAACAGACGACATTGCACCTGTTCTGCAAAATAAAAAACTTCAGTCAAAAAATGTAGCACTAACACTTTAAGTTACATTTCCAATCTGACTTTTAAAAAAGTACAGAACAGCTGTTGTTACACTACCCTGACTTTGCTTAAACAAGCACCTCTCCAGGTGCACATTATGCCAGTGGTTGCCATTCTGTAGAACACAGCATATAAGCTAAAAAGAAGAACAGGCAAATTGAAGCAAACTAACTTAAAAAACTAAGAACAGACTATAATTAGGCAACTAACCAGGTCTTAGAAGAAAGTCAGTTCCTGACTGATGAGCTGAGAATGAAGAAATGTTGATTGTTGGGTGAGTAGTGAGGTTCTCCTCAGAGAATCACATACAACTCTGTTTAATGACAAGACAATCTGGCAAGGAGTGAGGGGGAGCAGCAGGCTACTATGTAGGGGGTGATTGTTTGTGATCGTGTGTGTGTGTGTGTTTGTGTGTGTGTGTGTGTGTGTGTGGGTGTGTGGGTGTGGGTGTTTGTTTGTGTGTGGTCAGAGCCTAATCAGGTAACAGGAGAGAGGGGGAACAGAAATTGTAAAACTGAGTGCAGATGAAGAAAACACATCTAGACAGGAGAAAAAATAGAACCAGGGAAAACATGTAATCAACTAAGCGCAAAAAAAAATGGGATTATTAACTAAACACCATGACCAACAAGCCAGATCATGTCAAAAACTTTATTGGGTTGGTTTTGACTCATGAAATGAGATGTACAGACATATGTAGGCCTGTAGTCTGAATAAGGCTCATTTTAGTCTGTTTACTGGTGCATGGCGCTGCAGTAATCTGTATCTTGGTTGGTGCTGACCAGTTTGTCCAAGAGGACCCCGATGGAGGACAGGGTGCTTTGCAGATCCTCAATGGTCTCCTCAGGCAGGATGGGCTGCCTGCTCAGAATCCACGCAAACTCCATACGGAGCGAACCAAGGTCGGTACAGCTGTAGACCAGAGAGTAGTTGGTGTAGTCGGTGGACAGAACCCAGTAAGGTGAAGGGGGGGAGGCTGGTGGTGTAAAAAGACAGGACTGTAAAATCATCACTCATCTCTGTGCATTGTCAAAAAATGTACATCAAAATGCTCAATTGCAATAGATAACTTTTCCAAAATTATGTATGAATTTGTAGGTTCTTACTTTCAAAGAAGGAGACCAGCAGCTTGGCAGGCTCAGCAGGGTCCTTGGCCACAGCTGTGCCTCTGATGAAGCTCATGGTCCCATTGGCACTAACGGAGACAAATTTCAAAAATACTCGTGTAAGACTAAAATAAAGACTTTAAACAACCACCTGACTCTATTCAAGTCCTAGATTTGTATGAACATATTTGTTCCATCTTTATGTTTTTTTTATCTGGGCTCCGAAAGGCTGATATGGGAATCAATATTCATGATTTTTGAAATTTCATGTCACAAATGTTGTTAAATCCAACACATGTGAAATGAACTAATGCCTACATTTAATCAGGCACTGCACTGTAAAATTCTGATGTACTAAAGTATTTCTAATTTTGTGTTACACATTTATCAGCTGCAGTTGAAGGATATTTCATCAATTCACTTACAATTAATTTTTAAATATTATGCTTTATTATCCAGTAAATAAAAGCATCCTAAAGTGTGTAGATGTAGAATCAGCCCCATTTCCACCAACTATAACACTAAAATGTGTCTGAAATTAAAAAATTACTAATAATTGTTCAGCCTTATAAAATATGTATTTAAAACTATAGTTGCATTTTGTAGAAAAAACCTTCCCAGGTACAGTGAGGACTTTTTTTGTAATAATATTTGCAACTTTATTTACTTGTAGTACTTCGCACAGTGGTTTTTCTACTTAGTAAGTAAAGGATCTCAATAGTGCTGCCACCACTGTAAATCCATTAGAGGTGTACATGCAGTACTCACAGCAGCTCCCTGTTGAGCACATCAACGACTCCGGGGCTTTTCAGGCTGTAGGTGGCAGTGCTGCACTCGCCCAACTGGAAATTATTTGGCAGCTTCTGGATTTCATACCATGTACCAAGATACTGCAGAGGAACCGCAGGGAACATACAGTAAATGCTGTAAGTCAAGCTTGAAAAATTTAGTTTAAATCAAGAGTGTTGTATCTATGGGCGATTTTGTTTAATATTACAATTTAAAGATAATAAAATACAGCCCATTCACCAACTTTATATTATATGGGCCATTTTTTTACCTGAGAAGCATCAAACTTCTTCTGGACAGCAGGTACAGGGCATCTTCCCGGCTGGATCACCTGAGAATTGGCTGCCAGGACAAGCAGCAGAATGGAGGAAATCACCTGTATGGGATTCATGTTTTGTCCACACCCTATAGACAACAAAAAAGAATGTCCATTTGTACCTATATAAGGTGTCTTTAAAGCATTTTCAATATTTACAAAGGCAGACACTGGACAGCAAGCGGGAATCACTGCTGCAGCTTGCTCACCTGTATTATCAGGTAGCAGTGATGTGATGAGTTTTGATGCTGTTTATATAGAGCAGTGGCCATATCCTCCATGGAGGAAGGCCTAAGCTATTCTTGAGAAAGTTGCGAAGTCCCTGTGGGAACTGACAGCTGTTCACATATTTTCTGTTTAAACAGGCCTCTCACAGCGCAAGAGAGGATTGACAGGTTAGTGTAAAAGTCACAGGCTCAAGTGCCAAAACAAATGATTTTAGGTGGACAAATTATAATTATTAGTTACTTCTTTTAGGCCTAATGTAGGACAACAGTGATATGCTATCATAATAATCCAGTATAGTAGGTTGTTAAAGTAGATTTTAAAAGGTCATGTTCATGTTAAATATGGTCTGTGTGTAGCTGCAGTCTACTCAGAGCGGCCATGCTGACCCTTGTCCTCTATGACAATATTAAGACCACCAGTGGTAATGTGGCTGATCTCTGTTTAACAGAACATATCGACTTGTAACCACTTTATCATGATTCACACAGAATTATTTGCCCAGATTTTGACATTACACAGCCATCATGCCTTTAGTATTTTATTCCCTTGATAATAAAAAAATAACTGCCCTTAGTCAGAAGGGCATTTAGTAATTTTATTAAAATATAAAAAAGCGGCATATTTTAAAATATATTATTTGTTAAGGAAGTCCCCAAATGTCAGTCAGTAGGTACACAGGCTTTCAAGGATTCTTGATCCCGAAGAAATCCTACTAAAAAGGAGCTAAACAAGATTTCCACAAGGTGTAAAAAACGTAATCATCTACCTTAGATGGATTACAGCTTCAATGCAGTCTTGTGTGTGCAATGACCCAGTAAATTTAAAGCTGGGCCTGTGTCTCAAGGTTAAACCAGCGCTGATCCCTAACAAACAAACAAGACAGACAGAAAATCCAAGAATTAAGGGATTATTCACTAAATTAGCAGGTTACATGTCCTAATTCTCTTAATTCCTAAGTGTTTTTAACTCTTTTCAGTAAAAATTATCAAGCAAATCACCTTCAGATCCTCCTGTTTATACAGTATCTAATGACTGGAATGAAACTATGAATGAATACCAGTTTAATAATATCTGCTAGTACACTTATTGCATCTGCATCTCCATTATTAGACTATATTTTTCTGACTTTTCCACTGTCTCTCTTCTGTTTGCTGCAGTGGTGAAAGTAGTTCAAAATTACACCATAAAAATAATATGGTGTGGTGGACTATATTTCCAAAATCTCCTTAAACTCTGCTTTGCTAAGGAAATAACCAAAATAATGCTCCTAAGTCCTCTATTCGTGGCCAACCAGTTGATGTGGTGTCAGACCACGGTACCCTTATTGCTTCCAAGTTGTGGAGGACGTTTTTGCACATCCTCTCATCAGGGTTTGTACCTCTGGCACAGACAAAGTGAACACAGGAACCAAGAACACATTGAATATGTTCATAACTCTTCACCTATGTGTGTCACAGTGTTCCCCACTTTCCCAGTAGCCTACAGCTACTTATCTGCTCATGTTGCCCCCCTGCACATGAACTTTACCATAACTTACTGGCTCCTGTTTCGCTGTGCGTCTTGCTAATGCTAATCTACTCACCTGCCAGCTACTGAAATTCAATGTAAAATGAACTTCAAATGGGACCATTGACTGCGGGGTCAAATTCACTCTGCCAAGTCAATCAAACAATATAACGAGCAGCGCTCCGTCATGACCCCTGTCCATCTCCATGCAGAAAGGGGGAGATGTAAATCAGTGCTTACATCTTTGTGTCACTGTGTTAAGAACGGTGAAGGTCCCTGCCCAATCGATCTATCGATTGATTGATTGATGCTAGGCTGTTACTGCTTTCAAATTTTTATCAGATCGGCCGAGATTATACAATCCTAATGAGTGAGGTATATTCGCAACTGATGTGGCTGTAGGATGTAGAGGCTGTAGCCTCAGTATTTTGTCCTGTGAAGTTGGGAGTTTTATCAATCTGATAATTGAGTTTACTTTCCATGATCAAAACCTTGCACACGTTTCCTATCTCTGAGGCTTTAATCAGTATTTTGTTGGCTCAATATATTTCATCCTCACTTCACTGGGGCTACAGATAAACACGTGGTTAAGAATAATTTAAAAAAACCTAATAATTTAGCTGTTTAACAAAATAAATTAGAATGTTTGAGTAGCACTGGGGGGCCTAGTTATATCTCAAGTTATATGTTAATTAAGGCTGTAATGTAAAGTCTGGTAGATCAAGCACAAACTACAGCAGCCCTGCAATAACTCCTGCAATGAATCCTGTATTTGTGAAGTTGTTGTTTAAACTCGTTTAGAGAGGTGTTGAGTTAATTGTATGTTTATGATTTTTTTTATGTGTGTGTGTCAAGTACTTAATTCTTTTTGAATTGCATTTGGCTGACAGGTGTTTTCATCATTTTGTCCATCCTGCCTATATGAGCAAGTGTGGGCCTAAACCACAGAAAGACCTTTTTGTATATTGCAGCAGCCCTATCTACAGCTTCCCAAATGACCACAGAGTTGAATCAAAACGTCTGTAAACACAGCTGCCCTCCAGGCAGCAAAGAAAACATAATTCAAAGAATAAGTGCAGGCTGTAAACGGTTGGTAAGCACAAACTGTCAGATTAAAAGGTCTGAGAGGATGATCTGGCCAACATTTAGTCAGAATTACCACCAAACATGTTTGTGTCAAGCCTTTGACACCCTGGTGGGCACAATACTTCTGACACCCAGACTAGACACATGAATAAAAACAACAAGACTGATCTCTCTGGTTTATAAAGTCTACAAGCAGCATCATGTAGCTTCTCTGCATGTGGCCACAGAACAGTTAAGGAGGGGTTGGTCATTTTGCCACTAGAAAAGGAAGCTAAGCATTTAGGTGTCTTAACTATGGCCTAAAGTGCTAACAAGGGATTAGTGAGGTAAACGTTGAAAGAGGTTTAGCTCTCCATGCTTAGGACCAGTACTTCTTCAGTAATTACACATCAGTTGCAAGGTGCAGCAAGCAGTTGGATGGGAGATCACAGTGATGTCAGGACAGGGAGGGCTTACCGCAGGAGATAAGGCCGGCTAATGGAGATTTAATCAATCGGTATTTAAAAGGTCTTTTTTAGTTAAGGCAGCTGGTTGGCAGAAGACTGCAGTTGGACCAGTTGGATGGTTAGTGGGAAGCCGTTTAGTTGGAAGTGAAAGAGGGACAGTATTGAGACAGGTTCTGTGAGCTCTCCAGAGGCTTCTCATTTGTTTTTTACTTGAATTGCCACGACACCTCTTCAAACCTCTGCTTACTGCCGTGAACTTGAAGGTATGTTAATTTAAAACTTAATGTTTCTCTGCTTCTTTTCTTCCTCTTCCATTTCTCTTATTCTTTTATTTTGTAACTGTTCATTCCAGTTAATCTGCAGTTAAAGCATGTAATCTATTTAGCAGACAATACCGTGTATAATATTCATGTTGATGCATCACCATGTGATCAGAAATTACATTAACAACCACAAAACCATCAACAAAACTAAATAGTAACTTCTTCCAATGGTAAATATTCTCATGTAGGAAGTAAACTGTATAAAAAGCTACTGATCCCTCCGTAAGTGATTAATCTAAAGGCCAATGCGATTAGAGGAACAACCTTGAAATCTGTATAATTAACCTAATAATTACCCCAGATTCTGTAAATAGCATTTTATTAAAAATAAAAGAAATAACAGGCCTCTTGTTGGGATGATCTCCAATGATTTGTCAATATTACAAATGTATATTTATAGGCAATCATCATTTTTAATCATTTTTAAAGTTTTGTCATGCAAACGAAAAGTAATTCTAGTCAATACTTCCTGCAGCATGCCACCTACTGCATGAGTCTCACAGAATCCAATGTCCTTCATGCAAAGGGCTGAATATGGATAGCTTTATGCACGTGTGTGTGTGTGTGTGTGTGTGTGTGTGCGTGTGTCTGTGTGTCTGTGTGTGTTGTGTGAATGGATTAGGAAGGACTAGACAATGCTTCTGTCTTTGTCTGATATGACCTCCTCAGAGCTCCATTTAAGTCGTCAGCAATTTTTCCCCTTAATTCATTCTTGTAATGAGATTAACCAGGCAGCAGCAAATCCAAGGAGTCCAATCCCCCGATTTGGCAGCTATGGTGTGGCCTCTGCTTGTTAAGGAAATATGACAAGGTTTTGTGGAGCTCACCTTTGCTGACAGTTTTTCTCATAAAACACTAATTCCACTTGAAGTTCAACTGTGAGGTTCTGTCACTGACATGGTGTTTAGAGCCATGTCAGATTTCAACAGAATGTTCCAGTAGAATCCTTAAAGTCAAGGTGCAACTTTACTTGAGAGTCTTAAAAACCAATCAAAGTGTTAGCTGGGATCGACAAGCCCTATAGAGCCTCTACGTGGCTCACACAGACCGAGCCCCAGTTTGTAATCATCACAGAAAATTGATAAAAATATCTTTGGTATTTCAAAAGAAATATAAACCTGTCCATGGCACAATAATGCACAAAAACAGTTATAGTGATAGTGTGTTGTGGTACAAAGATCATAGCTGGAGATGATTTCTGTCCATATTCAATCTGCACTACAGGACCCAATGTTACCCAGGTTGAAATCCATTAGATTGTTAAAAATCATTATGCATTTTAGTATGTGCATATGAAGAATGTTATTACTGTGACTATTGATATGATCTTGACTTTCATTGGATCTTGAGACTAAGGAAATTAAGTACTGTATATTTATTTAAGTCTTTTGCTTCAGTACATCAAGCTACTTGTACTTTACCTGAGCATTTTAATTTTATGCTACTTTTTACTTGACATTGATCTTTTTGTGGTATTTTGAGGAAAAAGTACTTAAATCGTGTGCTTGCAAAAGTATTGGCTCAAAAAATACTTGAAGTACCAAAAGCATGTAAGGGAATATAATGGATTATATTTATTAATGTGTTGAAGTGTCTCTGGGAAAGAGACTGAGCCCCCAGCAGCCCTTTCCCATCCCAAGCTGTGCAGTTGGTCCAAGCCCGGTGGAAATTGGGGAGGGTTGCGTCAGGAAGGGCATCCGGCGTAAAAAAACTGTGCCAAATCAACATGCGCACAATGATCTGCTGTAGTGACCCTGAACTCACAGGATAAGCTGAGAGGAGAAAGAAATTAAATAAAATATTTATTGACGTGTTCATCGCTGTATTGGTTCAACAGTGCAGCTGATTTGAAAAACGATATTGTCAGTTTCAATGATCATGTATTCTGTAAATTTTTACACAAGGGATAAATAAAGTTTTATGATTATACTATGTTTTTTCATAAATCATAGTCTTAAAAGTAACTATAGCTATTGTGTAAATGCGATGGATTAAAAGTACAATATTTGCCTCTGAAACTAAGTAAAGCATGTAGGTATGAAGGTATTTTCTTTCCACTACTTGTACTTACTAGTTTGAGATTACAACTTTACATGTATACACGTTGTTAGATTAAACTACAAGTATTGTGCAAACATTATTTAAAATTTAATGTCAATAAAATGATTCAATCATTAAAATGATTCTAATATGTCATCACATCCAATGTTGGTTGTTATTGATTGGAAACACTAGGGCTGCTTTGCATAGTGAATACTTTAATTACATTTTGTGGCTAGTTCTAACATTCCCTCATGAACTTGTTTTAATTCGGGACTTGTAATGGAGTATTTATCTTACTAAAAAAGAAAAGCTGAACTGTTTGTTAGTTTTCCTCTGCAGTCCCTACGCAAGTAAACACAAAGACTAATGTAAGAAATGCAATTAATACAAATAACAAGTTTAACAAAAAGCATGCTATAGTGCATGCAATCATAGATGTGAAAATAAATCAGTACACCCAAACAAAATATTAAGTTATGGTTGATGAGATTGATGAGATTTTACTTAAATGTTTTTTAAGGAATCATGGTGAGATGTCTAAATGTCTCAAAGTGTATACATGCTTGTCATTATCAGCTACTTAGTTAGAAAATGCAATGAGAACTAAATAATGTTTCTGTTATCGTGAGCAATAAACACAGAGATCACCACAGGTATTTGCTTTTGGAAACTGAAGGCTGAGCTCTATGACTCAAATGTAAATCTAGGAAATGAGAGGCACAAACTGGGGCCAATACAGTTGTCACATTTTGTGTGCACCTTCTTACTTTCTGCGTTGTTTCTATGGAGGCTCAGTGTTTCTTATTTTACATTTAGGTGCATTTGCAATTTACACGTATGAGATGATAAACCACTATAACCTATGGGCATTAAAAGCCTAAACATCCTACGACGTCCAGTTGTTTACAGTATTTGATATAAAAGTATAAATTATTGATTCCCAGTATGTAAAGAAGAAAATTTTACAAAAAGCCCAGAGGCTCAGAGCTTGGTAGAAACTTTGGAGTTATACACACACTTATGTTACAGTACATTTCTTCTCATATTGCTGATGGTTGCTCTTGTGAAATTTGCAGAGAAGGAGCTGGAGGCAGGGTGGGTGTGTTCACACCACATAGCTCCACATAAACCGATTGCATCCCCAGATTTATCCCCAAGGTGTTTTTAGGACATCCTGGAAGCTAATGGAGGCTAATAGGCTTAGCACTTGGGGTGTATTGTCCAGGATGCTTACAGGCAAGGTTTGCTGAGGGTAAAACTCTAAACGTGCGGATTACCTCCAACACATCCCTTTAAAGTGCTGTATAGCCAGGACTTAGCTAATAGGATGCTGGGGGTGGCGGGGGCCTGGGAAGGTGGTGATGGGGGTGAGATGGGCCAGCGGGGCGGGCTGCAGGCAGGTCAGCAGATGTAGCTAGCAGACTGTTTCAGGACTAACAGGGGGATTACAGCCGTCAGATTAGATGGACTTCAGAGGGAACTTGAGGGACTGTGGATAATGCACAAGACCTCAGGGCAAATCTTATGACAACATTTGTCTGGGGGAGGGGAGACCAGAAATAACACGGTCAAGTTCATGTGCACGTGTCCCACACACTGAATAAAATACACTTACAAGGAGATGATAAACTAAGATCACCTGAAGAGGTGGTTGGTAAAGAGGTGTGCAGCTCAGATTCCTACTAATCTATGCAGAAACATATTGCACACTGGCCCTGGATTAGCAGAACGGGATTATCACGCTGTCGTTTGCAGTGTCATATTCTGTAATGGGATTTCTGCAGTGTAGAAGGGTAATTGGAGGTGTCTAAGTCCATTGTGCTTGTGTACACAAGGTGCTGGCTCAGCCAAGAACAATGGGGCCATTTGGGGTGAGTGTGTGTATGTGTCATTTTATACTTATGAGGACCTAGTAAGGACAGAAAGTTGAGAGTGGCTGTTTTTGCTGGTCTTTGCATCGTTAAGGACGAGGACTAGGATTTGGATTTGCAGGTTAAATTTAAGTTTAGGATTAGGTTTACGTTAAGATAAGTGTTAATGTTGGTTTAAGATTAATACTAGGGTTAAAGTAAGAGGTGAGAGTGAGGGTCAAACATTAGAGAATGAATTTGGCCATGAGGTTGATGAGCATTATTGAGGTATTTACTGATGATTTCAGGATTTAACAACTTAATACAATTATCATAATTTAAAGCGTTTAACATCAAAAGATATGGAAATTGAAAGATCATGTCAGCTTTATGTACAAAACTTTGATTTAGTCATTATAAGTTATCTTAAGAGGCTTAATTGTTGAAGACGCTGCTTGTAATTAGAATAGGATCGTGGTATGGACATTCTGTTAAATCTTACACTGTCAGTCGGTTCTAAAAATTGGGAAAACATTTCATTTTTCACATCTCTGAATAAAAAATACTGTTGAGGTACATCAGTGGAATAACAAATTTCTTAATGGAAGGTTCAGTTGGCGTCAGTTCTGTCAGGTGAGATGGACAACTGCTGCACTCTAGTGGTGGTTTGTTGAAATTACAATAAAGATATAATAAAGCTTGAGTTTATGGAGCATGTGTGGAGTTACCAGATTATACTTGAAGTACTGAAAATAAAAATACACAATATGCAAAATGACCCATATCAAAACAATATATTGCACATAAATGGGTTATAATGTGTACACATCACTATTGTTGCACCAGGTGAAGGTGCTGCTAATTATAACATTTTTATGCACTGCAAACAGATAATGAGACATCATAATTTACTATGTGATTATATTTTTTTTCTCTTTTTTTTCAGTTTTTGTGGGTGCAGCTTGTGGTTACTCTTCGTTTTTAAACTTGAATTGTAACAGTATTCACGTGGAGGTCAAACGTTGTGTGTGTCATGACCCCAC
Organism: Channa argus; assembly: GCF_033026475.1. Classification (NCBI taxonomy): domain Eukaryota; kingdom Metazoa; phylum Chordata; class Actinopteri; order Anabantiformes; family Channidae; genus Channa; species Channa argus. Next base: position 17,469,415 of record NC_090210.1, read on the forward strand.
GTGAGCAGCTGAGGAAGATGACAGCGCTGGGAGAGCAGGGGGCTTTGGATGAGAAGCACTGGTATCGTCTGGTCAATGGGATGTCAGCTGGAGGTAAGTTATCATCACAACAATGCGTGATAAGCTTTCTTTTTTTTTCTTGACACCACGTAAATGTCTGCTTAAAATCTGGAGCTGTAGACAGGATAAAAACCATCTTTGTGACAACTCTGTTTTCATGCATTTATTGGCCTGTTCAGTAGCACATGCAGTCTGCAGCGTCCACAGTCAGTGCATGTCTAAGGGATTGTGGCCAAGCTGGCCTCCAGGTAACCTGTGGTGCTCTTTCTTCTCTTGCAGAGCTGAGGCAAAGGCAGGAGCTGATAATGAGAAACCAGATGGCCATGGCTCCACAGATCCTTGCCCAGGGGCAACAGAGGTTACAGGGGGTCCCAGCACAGTTTGAACCTCGCTTCATGGACAGGTGAATACCTGAACTCACTCTTTAATATAAAATTGTATATTTTTAGTAGGTACAAAGAGGAAAACATGGTACTTGACAAGGCTGTAATACCAACAAGGCAAAGCAGGCAATTACCTAAGGCCCACAGACCCCTAGGTGACCCCAGAAGGCCCAGGATTACTCCATATCATATAGGTTTAAACTGTAAATAAATAAATATAAATTTATCTTGCAGAAAAAATGTGTGTTAAAATTGTGCTTCAGTTCATAGTGATTATATTATTAATGGCCTTTTTGTGTGTTACCTGATAATTTCTCCTTTCTGCTTTTGGGTCCTGTTACCTTTTTTTGGTGCCTGTTGAAATAATGGAAGATGACATGAGACTCAAAAAAATCCTGGTCATTCCTGACATTTGGAGCCTCTTTTTTGTAAAAACTTATCCGTTAACAAAACAGCAAGTGTTAAAAAACCAAGCTGTTGATAGCCTCTACATGTTTACCCATTTACATAATGCATTAATTATAGAATTTCCGTGCTTTTCTCTCATCAGGGAGTTGGTTCCTCCTACTGAGATGGTAGCTTCCGAGGCCAGACAGATCCACATGGGACCTCATTTGGGTCCACCTCTGCCCCCACATACCAATGTCCTGCCTGGGAGAGCCTTCCCTGGAGCAGGTGAGCATAGCCAATCTGCACATTCAAGCCCCAGAGAATTCAGTGTGTGTTGAGTATTAACAACCATTTTTCTTTTTTCTCAGCCGGCTACAGCTTCTTGCCCTCAGAGCCCATGGAGACAGTTGCCCGGCGACAGGAGCTCATTCACAAGCAAAATATAGCCAGGTAGTGCACGCTGAATATTAGCAGCATCTTACGAAATATTGCACCTACACAACAGTCTGCAGCAAACAGTATGTTACTGGATAAATGTCATGCCCTCATAGAGATTATTCACTTCCTTCTACATGGACATAAGTGTGATAATGTGCCATCATCTTTGTTGCTCAAATGTCTGAAATACCTGTGCGTGTTCGTACTAGAATGGAAATGAATGCCATCCTGCATCAGAAGGAGATGGAGAATGCCCACCAGAAGGGACTGATGGGCATTGACAACCCCATGTCATACCCCTCCAACCCCATGGCCTTTAGAGGTCGGCAGCGCATGCCAGACGGCCACGATGTCTACGTCCATCGTCCCACCCTGGATGAACTTCACTCAAACAGCATAATCATGTCAGCCAGCCCTTACCCACCAATCAGCATGCTGCACAGAGAGAGGGGCCGCAGGGCCGGCAGAAGACCAACCACTCACAAGAGTGCAGAGAGCCATATTGGCAACCTGAAGGGCCAAAATGAAGATAAAAGTGTAGAGCAGAGCCTGGGAGCCACATCAGCGGAGGAGAAAGAGGTGGAGGCAAAAGGGGACATGGGAGAGGAGTGTGCTGCCAGTAAAACACATCATCAGGCAAAAGCAGACTCTGAACTAGGAACAGGAAGCAAGAAGAACTACAAAGAGGGAGAGCCAAGCCTGCGTAAAACCTGCATGAACACTCAGGACGGTTGCTCAGATGTGACTAATAGCAGCGCAAATGACAAAGACCTTTCTGGGCAATGTTCAGCTTTCCAGGAGAAATTTGGGTATCCTCCAACCGGTGGAGCTCTCACAGGGATGCCTTACATGTTCCCAGTCTCTGGAAATAGTTTTCTTCCATCAGGTGAGTTTGGGAAATAAGTTTGGGAAATAAATTGTTAAATGATTCTTTTAGAAACAACCTAACTTTGCTTTTATCTGTCAGGTCCACCAAATCTCTTTCTTAATGGTGATGAAGTGTCCGAAGATATAAGGAAGTGGACAGTTAATGATGTGTACAACTTTATCAACAGTATACCCACATGCTCAGAATATGCTCAGGTTGGCATCTATAAATTTACCTTTAACTGATTCACCTACATTCTGTCTGTCATGCTTTGGTCGTGCTCATGTGAGGTGATTGCACTCTGTAGACATTTAAGGACCACATGATTGATGGGGAGACACTGCCTCTGCTCTCAGAGGAGCATCTACTGGACACACTGGGGCTCAAACTTGGACCAGCTCTAAAGATCCGCTCACAGGTAAAACAACACAGATTCTGATGGAGCCATGAAAATTAAGGAAATGTAGCCTCCATGTGCACATTAAAAAAATCTTATCTTAGCTTTTATGATTGTCTAAGTTGTGCTACATAGTCTCATATCAATAAGTGGTTTTACTCATTTTAATTATAAAGCCTCTAAAACAGAGGTTTGTGCGCAAACTGAACAACATACAACACCTTCTATTGTTATACACTCAGCTTAAAAACACAGTGGTGATTTACACATCCAGAGTAAACAGGAGTTGCTATAGTTACATTAAGTATGAGAATTTTAGTTGCTCTCATTTTTCATCTTGACAAGTGGCAATGTAAAGTTCCTCACCAGTCATGGACAACAATAAGGATAATTAATTTAATTACAAAGTGCTGCACAGTTCAAAACATAAGACATGTAGTGAATGATAACTGTATACTTAAAATGGCTTTAAAAACTAAATACATATACTGCAAAAGGTTATAATTTTCTCTACTCTACAAATTTGTGGATGTGTTAATGTATAAAATGTAAAAAAAAAAAAAATGCATTCATTGTCAAAGATTACCTGTTCAAAACAACATGTCCTATACTGTTCTCCACCATGACACAACTTCTTATGGTTATAATCCTGAGTAAAAGACTTATTTAAGTTTCTTATTAGACTGAGATTAGCTTCCTCAACATTTGTAAGGTATTATGTGCACATCTTCCAGTTTTGAGGTGAGCTCAGAGAAACTTTTATCACTTGTAGTTTCAAGCAAAATATAGGACAAGTGTTTTTGTGACCCAAAACACACAAATATCTGTTTGCTTTTATGCACTTAGTTGCTCCTGTAAAATTTACTTTATTTTATCATTTGTATATAATAAATCTATATAATAAATATAATAAAATATGAAACAGTTCAATAGGGCCTTTTAGAACAGATGTTTTACTTGTCATTGTATATTTGGTAGCTGAAGTGTATGAGTAAGTCATGATTGGCAGGACCAGCATGCAAAAAACCTAGGTCTCTGAAACTGTAACAAATAAATTCAGCTATCAATAACTTTACGCTTTCTTCTTCTCTTTATTCCTCCACAGGTGTCCAGGCGTGTGGGCAGCATGCTGTACATGATGAACCTGCCGCTCTCCACCGCCACGCTGCAGGCCACGGCTGAGAAGCCCGGGGATCGCTCCTCAGAGATCGGCTCCCCCGTTAACTGCAACAGTGAGGAGATGATGGTGAGTCCAAGAGACCCCGATGTCCTCAAATCAACAGAGCACCTTCACGAGACGGAAAACAATTCACCTCCATCTGCCAGCAGCGAGACAGCCTGAGGTGGATGGATGCAAATTGAAACATGTCCAGCCCGCACCTAGAGGAAATCGATACCCAGGGATTTTTTTGTTTACAGGACGCTCAAGTGGACAGAAGATGCTTTTGTTCTATTTACTATCTGGGTGATTAATACACATCTCAACACCAGATGTGTTTGTATAATGTATGTATTTAACAACTGAAAGCGACATGAACTCTGAGTTACAGTATAAGACACTAAGAAGGTCCTCATACCCTTCAATTTTTTTAACTAAAGGCCTGTGTCTCTAAACATGCATTTGTAGTTTGAAACTTTTAAGCTGCTGTAACGTTTCCAGTATCCCAGCATAAGGAACATGCAAGTCTCACTAAATATTTAAGTACTGTACCGTGCTGTAAATTTGGATGTTAGGCACATTTTTTCTTTGTGTTTATGGGGATTGTAAATAAAGTGTTTTTCTACATAGGAACTGGTACAGACTAAATTTTATTTCAAGTTGAGGAATAACAAAATATGTTATGATCAAGAATAACATTTTCTTTTCCATGTAAACGAAGTCTTTTTTTGCTGATAAAGGCTGAACTTTTTTGTCTAGAGGATAAGCATCATAAGATCACTTAAGATACTTGCTTTATGAAAAGACAAAACTTTTTAGAAACAAAAAAAAAGTTAAAAAAAGAAGAAAAAAGGTTTTGCTTAGTTTGCAGAGAAGAGGTCATAGAGAGAAATTTAGTGAGGATATCCTAATAACTAAATTGAGCTCATCATATTTTTATATATTCATTTTTGTAGCTATATATTTTTGAGATTTGGAAGCAACTAAATGTAGCTTTTTGTACTTTTTTTTCAAATATACATTGTTTATTATGGGATTCCAATAAACAACTGTTCTGTACTGTAAAAACAAAATACTGTCGAAACATATAAAGGGATATATAGGGAAAACTTTGGCTTTGGGGGATAGTTTAATCTACTGTAACTGGGTTGTTAAAATGGATGGATTTGGAAATTCAGCTGATGCTGTTGCTCTTAACCCTGTGTCCACTCCCAGTTATAGGAAATGGTTTGATGCTAAGCACTGGCATCTAAGAGACAGTCATTACTACCAAAGCTGCAAGATCATATGAATGACTTTAAAATTTCATCATTAAAAACACCTCCAGCTCTAATATTCCCCGAGGGGACATTGTTTTCCTGCGTGATTTATGAATGGAACTCGACCTTTTACGAGATTAGTGTGCTATTCTCGCGATAATCCACGTTGTACGCGCGCGCGAGCAGACACGCGCAAGTCGGAGCAACTGAGTTGGAGGATCATGGCGGAGCGCAGGAGACACAAGAAACGGATCCAGGTAACGTCACTAAATTCACCCAAATTTCAGCACGACTCTGTTGGACGACTGCAAATACAAACTCGGCGCACGCTTTCAACCTGTTGCGGGTTTTTTTGTTAACGTCACCATCCTCGTGGGGAGCAGTTAACAGGCGGCAGATGAAGCCAGATGATGGCTAACGGCAGCTAGCATTCGCTGGCTAGCGAGCACAAATGTCAGTATTTCTGGTTTGAAAAGACATTTCCGGCTAGACATCAACTCCATTACTAGAAGCATGCACATGCTAACATACACATCAATAAAGCGTGGTTGTACTTTCTACGGAGCGGTCTCCTCAGTCAGCCATTTTTATTGTGATGAACTGGCTGTAAGCGTTGGCAGGCTAAGCTGCGTCAGCTCTAACCCAAAGTGTTTACATAACGTGAGGAAATCTGTTGGGGTTTTAAGTCATCGGGCAGACACTGCATCAAAATGTAACTTGCTGTCCACCGTCAAAGAGCTGCGACGTTTTCAGTATGGAGTGGTTTCATGTTCAGTTCACATAATGGTTGCAATCTCTGTCCACCTGCTTTTCCACAACTACAAATCTTCATCTGGAGGTGTTTTTCAGCTGAGAAGGGAAATATGCTGAGAGGCTTTCAAAATAATATAAATACACAGTATACAGGGTATGAAGGCTATTGTTATGTTTACTTTGGGGGGGGGGGGGGGGGGGGGGGGTTGAATCAATGTAGTCGCCCTTTAATCGAGAATGAGCTATTCAGTAAAGCAGATCCTAAAAGCTGATCTAGTGAACGTGTTGTTTCAGTTCCAAAACGGATTCATCTTGAAACATCTGGATGTCTACCTGTTTGCATATGGCTAAAAAGGACTGGAAACGTCCTAAGGAGCGACTAGTTTGTCCAATTGGTAAAGGCAACACATTATTAAGGCTGGTGGAAGTTATTGTGTGAAAACTGGAAATACTTACAGGATGACATACAATGGCATGATCCCATCGCATATGATTGTTATTACACATGTTTCCATTACAGTGAATTGTATATGCTGTATTACCGAACTGTTACTTACTGTTCTTATACTAATCTTCATGCCCTGAAGTCAGGTACATTATATTGACGGGGTGGGGTTCTATAGGGTGTTGTGTTACTGAGCTGTGTGATTGATACCTGCATCTTTAAACAATGGGTTTATTGATGGTCTTGTCTTTCTCATGTTGCAAGCCAGAACCAGCTGGGCTAGATAAAATGGCTCTGAATCTCGTTATGCTGATGGTCTTCCCCTCTGTGTTGGCATATGGTTCGGTGCTGCTGGCAGGAAAGCAGAAAATGCAGATGTTATGAGAAGGGTGGATGAGTTGATGGAAAAACATCTGTTTTTAAATATTAAACTTTAGGTGCCTATACTTTTACCCAGAATATTAAAGAGACTGTCCAAAGTGGATAACAAGGGAAATTCCCTCCAGGGTGGGGAGGTTTGCTTCGTCAGCACTTTCATCTCTTTTTATTCAGTCACTTGGTTTAAATTAATTCACAAAGTTTGGTTATATGTCAGATATACAGTAATAATAAAGGGAAACTTTGCAGTATGTGTAAAAAAAATAAAAATAAAAACGTGTTCCTGCAGATGAAGCTATTTTGTTAATTCTGTTCCAAAAAAACAGTCAAATCTGACTCACTGTTGCTCTTCTACATCATTGTTATGCTTGTCAGGAAGCAGCTAAGTTAATGCCATCAGACACACCTTAAGGGCTGCAGCTAATCGTTATTTTCATTGTCTTTATATCTGTCAGTTACTTTTTAACTAAATAGTTTCACAGATCTTAAAGCATCATCTTAAATACAGTAGCTTGTTTTGTCTCAACTGCATCAGAAACCTCAAAGTTTGGAATGATGCAAGTCCAAACATTTGAGGAGCACAAATCAAAAGAATATTTGCCTTTTTTGATTTTGTGAATCACATTAAACCAGAACAGACACTATTTGTATGATTTCAGATTTTATGATGTTCGGCTCTGTTTAGCAGGAGTCCTCACGGTGTTTATTAGGTATTGTTAAAGATGCAATGCTCCCCAGTTTCTTGGACCGGCACTGCACAGCCGGAATAGGCCGTTAGGGGTTCAGTGTCTCGCCCAGAGACACTTCGACATATAGCCAGGGATCAAACCACTGACCGTGGACGACTGCCTTACCAACTGAGCTACAGCCGCCCATATGCAAATATGTAACAAACTCAGGAAAGGTAAAACCACTATTAAGATCATGGCTATTATGGGTTTTACATAAGTAGTATGTATGTAGTGCTTGTATCAAGTTGTGATTTCGTGGATGATACAACCTACAAACTTTAGTAGGATAAACTGTCATGTTCACCCTAATAATTATAAACGAAATAGTGTAAACAATTGTCTAGTATTTCCTTACTTTTTCCTCATACATTTGTCTGGTTCATTATAAATGTTTGGTTATGAGTCTTTGGTTGTCATTCTCTGTGTAATCTAATGAAATTCTCACAACGAGTTGCTATTTGCGATTTAAGTACACACTCAAACGTAACACACTTAATTCAGTAATACTAATTATCTTACTAGGGCTAGATCTTGTAATTATTTTTGTCAATTAGTCTGCTTTTTTTAAACCAACTAATTAGCGAGTTTCTCTTAAAATATCAGAAAACAGTGAAAAATTCTAAAAAAAAATGAATATCCGTTTTGTTGCCGTGTTAGACTGACTTAAGTGTCACATATTCAGTCTGGTGAAGATGAAACCTTCCGATATTTGTCATTTTATCTTTAAAAATTGATAAAGCGTTCCATCGGTGATCTAAGTAGTTGTTTTTTTTCCTTTGAGTTGACTAATTATTTGTCTAAGCTCCGAATCTAAATTTAGATACAGCTGTAATATTTAATTTTGATTTCCTCCCTGTACTTCAGTGCCATAATTTTACCGGATACTTGTGTCTGTGATTCTGTGTGTGCGCACCTGTGCATTAAACTGCGTGTGTCTGTGTGGACCTACAGGAGGTGAGTGAACCCACCAAGGAGGAGAAGGCAGTGGCCAAGTACCTTCGATTCAACTGCCCTACCAAGTCTACGAACATGATGGGCCACCGTGTCGACTACTTCATTGGTTAGTGCTTGTTTTTGAGCTGTGGGCATCACACAACCTCAGTGCTGGGTAGAGTGTGAATCAGCAGATCAGTCAGAACACACTAATGCGTCAAACAGATTCTGTTTCATCTGTGCCACATCATGAAATTTTTAATGTTTCTGTTGCAGGCCCAGTTGCCAGCCTGCTCCTTTCACACAGTGTTTTTATACTTGTGTTTTTTTTGTTGCACTAAGGAATTGGTCAATTTTGGTGAAAAGAACTTTGGCAGAACTGCACCTCCCCTCTGCATTATACATTTCAGCTCATTATGTGGGTTTTTGGAAAACGCCCACATTAGACTACCTGCTCCTCACCAAATGACAAGGACAAGTTGGTGACTAGCTGTTGGACAGAGAGTAACACTAAGCAGCTAAACAGCCAAACCTTAAAACCCAGATTTAGGTACCTTGATTGTCTTCTTATAAGGTACGATGGTAAAATCTAACTCAATACTAGAAACATCACTGATTCTCCTTGGTGCCCATCTACACAGTTTTTGAAGTTATTTGACCGGTAGATGTCCCAAGCAAAGACATTTCCACATTTTTTTCAGTTCATTTAGTTTGTCTCATGTAATCACCACAGGGTCACGAGTATGACTCCAGATTTCTCCTGGCCACATATCCAAGTGGCCTTAAGCAAGACAATGAACTGCAATTTGCTCTTGAAGTATGCTTCATACTTGTTAGTTGCTTTGTGTAAAAGTGTCTGCTAACATGCGGACAATGATCCGCTGTGGCGACCCCGACCTCACGGGATAAGCCGAAAGGAGAGTAGTAGTAGTATTTGGAATAAAAATCAAAAGATCTAAATAGTTGAATGCCACAGTTCTGTACAGGGACTGAGTTTATTTTCGATTTAACATAAGCCAAGAATTTTGACACTGATAATTTTTCAATTGGATCAACATGTTTTATACAATATATAATAAATCTATAATAATAAATCAGTCATATCATTTATATACAGTAGCTAATTTAATTTTGTGAGAACTTTTAATAAATTTCATGTGAAATATGAATTATATGAAGATTAAACGATAAATATAGATAATCTGTGTATAATTTAGGTCACTGTCAGATAAACGGACGGAGTACAAATACATAGTCTTTAATAATTATCTGGTGAAATGTATTTGTTATGTATCAGACCTCATGGGATATGACTATTTGTGTCTATCTGTACAGATAATAGCTTTACTGGCTTTAAACTGTTCATATGGACTGCAGCTTTTTGAAACCACCGCCTGCTCTCGTCTGCTTCCAAGACTAGGCTCAGTCTGTCCTCATCTTTAATGTCTGTCTTTGTGTCCCTATAATCAGCCTTCAAGGCAGTGGACTGTCTGCTGGACTCCAAGTGGGCTAAGGCCAAGAAGGGAGAGGAGGCACTTTTCACCACCAGGGAGTCTGTGCTGGATTACTGCAACAGGTTGGCTGCAAGATTTCTGACACAGAAGATTTACAATTGGTCATATATAGGATTTTCTATTGAAAAGATGTATGTGAGCATATGACACAAACTTTTATCGGTCAAGCTATCTATCCTGGCATGTGCTGCTCTGACCCACTGTCATTTTCTTTTTAAATGTCCGGTTCCAGGTCACAGTTACCCAAAATTCAGGGTGACCACCAGCCAGTAAAAACATTTAGCAAACTGAAAATAATGAATTTTGGACATTTGGCCTAAAAAAAAAATCAGTTCAAATCAAAAAAGTTATAGATCAACTTTAAGTGAAATTTAAAAGAAGAGTCCATGTTCATGCTGACATGACTTTTAGTCAAAACAGCTTAGAGTTTTTGCACAAAAATGGCAAATTCTGTGCTTGCATTTATTTCTATTGGGAAGAATTGATCCAGTCTGTGCACACTGACAACAATAATCTGTAATAATCACATGCCCGTCTTCTTCCTCCATAGGCTTCTAAAGAAGCAGTTCTTTCACCGGGCTCTTAAAGTGATGAAGAAAAAACCAGAGAAAGACACCAAGAAGGAGAAGGAGAAAGATAAAGAGAAGAACAAGGGCGACAGTAGCAAGGAGGAGGAGAAAAAAGGGAAGAAGGAGAAGAAGAAAGAATCTGAGGCTGCTGAAACCAAGAAAGAGAAAAGTGTACGTGATCCAAAACTTTCAGTCTCTCTCAGTAGACAGATACCCTCAGAATTGACCTGTGCTGACTACATAATAGCTTGTACGTTTAGCGTGTGTTTGAAAATATAACATCTTTCATTAGAAAACAGTCATTATGCACATTATCACATAAGTGTGATAAATACAGTTTCCAACAGTAACATTGCACCTGCTGGCTTAAAAACTCTGACAGTCAAACAAACAGTTGGAAGCAGTGTTATCAGTAGACTTGTGTGTTTGCTTTATGGCTGGTCAGAATTGCCTCAACACTGCTGATGTAATTGGCCTAAACGGAGTGAATGTGTGGATGTTGACTTTGCTGCATGTACTAAAGTACAGCTAGAGACAAATCTTTACAAGTCAGTCTGTGTCAGTGAGGAGTAATTATCAGTTAAATTAATGTCACACAGTCAGTATAACTATTTATTCTGAGGAAAAAAATTATTTTATTTGAATGAACAGGATGACAGTCCTGGAACCCCGAAAAAGAAGAAAGAGGTCAAAAAGAAGTTTAAACTGGAGCCTCATGACGATCAGCTTTTCCTGGATGGAAATGAGGCAAGTGTGCTTAGAAAATAAAGATGTGGGAGTGTTTTTAATAATCTAAAATAAAAATAAAAAACACGTTTATTTGTTTTTTCAGGTTTACGTGTGGATTTATGATCCTGTTCATTTTAAGACATTTGCCATGGGACTGATCCTCGGTTTGTAGAACAAGAAATGAACCTGTCACAGACACCAGCTGATTCTCCTCACTTTGTACTCACATTGTGTGTGTGTTGTGTTTCAGTCATTGCAGTGATAGCAGCCACACTGTTCCCACTCTGGCCAGCAGAAATGCGCGTAGGAGTTTACTATCTAAGTGTTGCAGCAGGCTGTTTCGTGGCCAGTATATTGCTTCTTGCTGTTGGTAAGTACACGTGTTCAAAAAATAATTGTCTGTCGAGCCCCCTAAAAATTCCTGGCAAGACCTAAACTTAATCAAATGACACTAATGACTAAAGAAATACATTCCTGAATAAGTAGGAGATCATGGCACACAAACACAAGTTTATCTACTTCAACCTCTTGCAGGATAGTAGTGTCTGTGTGCAGTGCGTCCTCGCCAGTTGTTTCTGTCTACTAGTTGTGAGTTGTTCAACAAAATATTCTGTAATTTCATGTCCAAAAGGTTAACTATGGTCATTTTCCAAATGATCCCTTTCAACAATCCCCTAAAGGCCCAGAAAAGACAAATTAAAATCCTTGAAATGTAATAATTTCTCAGCATTCTAAGCATTTTGGAATGAAAGACGTGTCACCTGGTGGAGCTGTGAAAAATGTAAGTTGTAAATAGTCTGCACTTATAGTATATAGTGCCTTTCTACCTTATTGGTACCCACAGTGCTTTACATTGCTTCTTATTCACACATTTGCACTCACCATCACACACACACACACACACCGATGGGGGAGCTCCTATGCAGCTGGGCTGCAATCACGGAAAGCAACTAAGTGGGGGTTCAGTGTTCCTGGGTTTGGCCAACGACTGCTCTGCCTCCTGAGGCAAAGTTAAAATGACAAAGGCTGTCATTTAAGTTAAATGTCACAGTTATGCTTCAGAGGCTTTAGTCTGGCATTCGTGTTGTATATACAAAAAAAGGAGTTTGCAGTATTTATGTGAATAATTGTGGGAAAAATAACATTAGGAAATTTTTTTATTTATCAACCATTTTGTGTTCTACACATGCATGGCCAGTTACTTGTTATTTAATTTTACTTTGTTTATAAACACTATCATTTGATCCACTCAATTGATCCTTTTAAAACAGGCAATTTAAAATGCTTAATGCAAAGAAATACATTGACGTTTTCATTTTCAGTGAGTTAACATAGAATAAAATAATCAAAGTGACAACTTACCAGAAGCAAAGATGTGGTACAGTTACCGAGCAAAAAACAATTGATAACAATTTTAGAACAGCTGAGAATCAAATTTACATTTCACTAAAGGTTAGGAGAAATTTTAATATTGCTCTGCTTTAAAATTATATAGTATAGGTTTTAAAATAAACACTACTTGTCATTTCTTTCCTTAGCCCGTTGTATCCTCTTCCTGATCATCTGGCTGGTGACCGGTGGCCGCCATCACTTCTGGTTCCTCCCCAACCTGACGGCTGACGTTGGGTTCATTGACTCGTTCAGGCCGCTCTACACTCATGAGTACAAGGGACCTCGAGCCAACAACAAGAAGGGCTCGGACAAGACAGAAGAGAAGGACAGCGCCGGCTCCTCTAAGGCTCAGAAGTCAGACAGCGATGAGAAATCAGACAGTGAGAAGAAGGATGGCGACGATGATGACGATGAGGAGGAGGAGGAGGAAAGTAAGGATGCAGGGCCAGAGAGCAAAGAAGCAGAGATGGGTGGGGGGGCAACTGACCGCCACTCAGATACAGACAGCGACCGCCGGGAGGATGAAGGCTCACAGCACAGCAACGGAAACGACTTTGAGATGATCACCAGAGAAGAGCTGGAACAGCATACGGAGGAGGAAGAGGATGAGGATGAGGATGAGAAAGACCAGAAGACACAAGAGAGCAAAGAAGATGGTGGGAATGACACTAAACCCCAGACTTCTGAAACATAAACTACTTACAATCCTATCACTCTCTACTTCTTTCTCTTTGTCCTTCCTTCCCTTCTTCCTGTGATTCCAGGACCTGATAGTCTGGCCTCTCTAGGCCTGATGAGGCTGAGGAGAGTCTTCATCTCTTGTTGTTGAGATTTTCCACTAAACAGTACTGATCATCCAGTACCAGGACAGACACAACATTGCAAAGTTAATGACAATGACAATGGGAAAATGTGTTTAATAAAAAAGAAGAAGCCTTATGGTGGACCTGATTCCTCCCACCCAAACGATAGTTGTGTTTAAATGAAACTGCCACCGGACAATTTTGCCTGAGGAAGTTGTCAACAAGTCGCTTTTTTGTGTCATTTCAACTAAAAATGTTTTTTATGGCTTCATTTGGATGTTTTGTGAGGTCAGCTCCAGATCTAAGAGCTAAAGTGACCACTAACAAAAGATGCGTGGTTCCATACCCTGCTTTTTCCTAATTTAACACCCCCACACACATACTCACTTTTCTTTTGAGTGTTTAGTGTCGACATTACAATCATGGTAGTTATGGGGGAAAAAACTCATCTTTCATTTTCAGCGGTGTTCAAAATGAACCAGGACCGTTTCACATCCTGTCGAAAGCCAGCAAGTCTGATAACTTTCTTAGGCAGCATTTGAAGCATATTGTCCAGCGTGTCTGTTTTGTAACTAAGCCAGATGGACCAAATCCTCTAATTAAGTGCAAAACAAAAAACGAGCATATTGTGACTGGATAGAGTATTCTAGAAGCAGAATAGTACGGCTCTCTTAAGGTACTTGTCAGTAACCTTTTTTCATAAATGGCAGAAACTCATAGCGCAATCCTGTCCATAGTCTAAAGTACTTCTAGTTCATGTTCAATAATATGGGACCCATCTTTAAACATACATGTGAGCAACTGGGACACAGCTGTCAATTTTTTTTTTTTTTTTTTTTTTTAAAGATTTCCACATTTTTCATACAACAAAAGCTATAAGATGTGATGAAAAAAACAGGATTTAAAAGCAAACTCGTGCCAAACACAACTAACAACGATACGCATGCTGATTTATTATGCAGAGTTGAAAAGCGTGCTTTGTGTCAATTCGTTCATTTTTGTTTTAGCTACAGTGTCAAACTCTTCCAACCTTTCACAATAAAGAGAAAAAGCACAGGGTAGTGTGTAGCTAAACCAACCTTTTTTTGGTTTCTGTAAAACCATTTCAAAGGTGTTCACACTCGTCTCGCACAAACCATCGTGTGTGTGAAAACAGTGGGCTCGCTTCATGAATCGAGTAGCTGGCAGCAGGGGTTGGAGCTGTTCCATCACATTATCTTCTGGCTAGAATAGCTCTTTTTAGGCCTAGTGAGGATTATATTTAAGCATAAAAAGTAGAAGTGTATCATTTTATATATGGATTCTATTGATATATCAAATATATATAAATAGTACATACAGTCTAAGAAATGATAAGAGCTTTTTTTCTCCCTTTTGTATTAGGAGGTATCATTTTTCTTCCCTGGTGTGTAATTTTTTTCGGTTTTACACAACAAAGCTCATTATTTAAAAGGTGCCACTTGGGATCAGAAAACTATTAGACATCAACATTTGTGTTTGTCACAGAAATGAAATGTTTGATTAGGTTGGTCTGATGCGCTGAGCCACATCCGTGTCTGTCACTAACATGGGTCAGTTATTAACCACAATTATGAAACCAGTGGTTTGTGTAAAACCGAGATTGACTTGCTGTGGCAAAAACACTATTTCAATATTTTCCACACACCTACAGCTGGGCTTTTGTTCGGCCTAATTTGACCTTGACCCGACTGTATTTATTTTTTTGCTCCCAGTCTCCTGTAATTCGGAGGTTTGTAGCTCTCTGACCCTCCAACTCACCAGTACGTTTTGTAATTGCTTTTTTCCTCCCCAAAATGGGGAAAAAGTGCTACTCTGTGTCCTGAGTCGCCAAGTTGCTCAACACTGGCAAAACCATTTTACATGAGGAAAAAAAAGTCCCAATTGTTCACGACTGTTGCACAGTATCGGTCTGTTGTTTGATGTAGTGTTATTACTCTCTATGCTGCTGCTTTTCATCGCACATTACTGGGGGAAACAAAAGTGAAATTGTAAAACATTTATGTTTTTTGATCTACTAGTTGTCAACATTTGGATTGATATTCTGAAGACTGTCTCATGCAATATTGGAGTATAATTTAATAAAATTGGATGTCTAGAATATATATGTATCTTATCATTGCAATAAAAATATACAAAGCACATCAGCTAGATTTGTCATATGTTCTCTTTTTTAATATTGATAATATCCTCACAACACTAAAGCTAAATTGATTAGTAGATTAATCTATTCTGCAACTCATGTTAGGCAATGTGTACTAAACTGCAATATGACAATAACAGAATGATTGACAACACATTTTACATTATTATTTACAACACATTATTTGGTGCTGTAGGATATTTTAATGTGCATCTGTATTTTTATGGGCCAAAAGATTTTTTCTATAAACAATCAGATTTGTCTAATGAAAGCAGTTATTTTCTGCCCCACGTGGAACGACTGCATAAAGGGATGACAGACTCCGTTATAGCACTTTATTTTCTCGCTACAAACTTCGGCCACAGACTTTTGACAGATTAACAACAGCGGACGTAAAATTCTTTGCCTCATTCCCTCTGATTTTGCTCTGCTACATTTTAAAAGAATTAAAACTGGTAAAACTAAAATACATACAAAGAGCTTTGCTCGTCTTTGTATAAGAAATTTTAATTGTGTTACTTTTACAAATGTCAGATTTTAGAATATATATATATATATATATATATATATATATATATATATATATATATATATATATATATATATATATATATATATATATATATATATATATATATCTCCCATAAATAAGTCAAGCTTATCCTAAATTGTTATAGAAACTCACATAAATAGCTCAAAAGAAAGTCTTTTTACTTCAGTTTCAGTTTTGTCAGTGTCTTTTCACCTTAACAGAAACATGTACATCAAGTGCAAAGAAAAAAACGATAGCTTTCAGAATATAATTTCTAAGTGAGAAACATGCTTCCTTCCTGTAAGCTACAGATAAAAGTGCAGGAATGTAAAGAGGTGATGCCTCAGTATATAAAATACTGTATGACTGTACATGCTATTCATGGTATTAATATAATATCTTCTTGACTGTAGACACATGCTCTTTCTCTCTTCCCAGTGCAATGTGATGGCGAATTTCTCACAAGAAACTGGCCGTGAATTAGAGGCTGTCTCAGCAAAAGCTTGGCCCCCTTGTTCTAAACAATAAGGCCAGTAAAAGCACCTGTTGATTCAGCTTTCTGTGTCAGATGAGTCTGAGACGTCTGCCAGTCGCTCCTGCCTCTTGCGCACATTCCAGTGCAAACACTGAGCCAGACTTTCGAACCAGTCATACACAAGATCATGGCAGCATATAGATGGCACAGGGTAACAAGATGTAGTGATCTTGATGCTTTTTGGATAGAAAACAACAAACTATTTATTTATAAACTGAAATCACAGAAATCTATATGTTGCTTCACAGATAATGAACTTTACCAGTCTCCGTGCTGGATCTCCTGTCTCTTTCTGCCATCAAACGACACCCAGGCAGTGTTTCTGGCATCGGGGCACAAGGTGATCTGTTTTAGGACAGAGAAAAAGTTTCCAAGAACCAAAAACTAGACTGAGAAACTGGAGTCATGTTAACTTCTCTGTGAGACTGTACTGAGGCTCTGTGGCATCTGAGCTAAATGCCAACACACTCATAGTGATGTTAACACAGCTACAAAAATCACTATCCTGCTTTAGCATTATAGCATACTGACATGTGCTAATTAGTAGAAGTACATGGGAATGTCCTTAGTTTTTTAGAATAGAAATAATAAAAATTTGAACTGATGATGGCACTGGATGAAATGTTATAGGTTAGAACTAAACTCAAGAGGGGACAGGAACATGTATCCTAAATTTTGTAACAATTCCTTTAATAATGCCACCAGAGAAGAGACAGAGGATCACTACCATCTGTAAGATTTATCCTTAGACTCAATGAATTTCAGGACTGCACAGCAATCCATTCAGTCATTTCATTGAATCCTCCCTTGGGGAGAATTACAGACCCGTCTCTCTTCTTCCATTTCTTGCCAAGACCATGGAACCAACAGTCCTCCATCAACTCTCAGACTTTCTTTCCAAGAAAAACCTCCTTGATGTCAACCAGTCTGGCTTCAAGAGTGGTCACTCCACAGGAACAGCACTCCTGACGCTCCTGGAATCACTTCAAGCTGCAAAAGCTAGCTGCAGCCTCTGGCACTGTCCTACCTACTGAGACGAGCCTTCGACGTATCCTGCCAAGGGCATGTTTCTAACTCTCATAGCGTCTCTGCTGGTGTGCCAAAGGGTTCTCTTCTTTTTTCTATACTACATCCCTGGGTCATCACTGCTGATGACACACAGCTCTTCCTCTCCTTTCCACTGGATGACACTGTCTCATCAGGCATTTCTGCCTGTCTCTCTGACATCTCTGCTTGGATGAGAGACTCATCTTCAGCTCAACCTCTCCAAGACCGAAGATCTTGTCTTCCCGGCATCAGCATCAACGTTGGATCTACAGTTATTGTCCCTAATAAGTCGGCCAGAAATCTGGGGCTCATCATCGGCAACCAATAGACCTTTAAGAACCACATCTCCTCAGTCTCTAGAGCATGCAGATTTGCCCTCTACAACATCAGGAAGATCAGACCCTACCTCACAGAATATAAAACCCACCTCATTGTCCAGGTGCTGGTCACAACTCGTCTTGATTACAGCAATGCCCTGTTAATGGGGTTCTGGGTATGCACAGTCAAACCCCTGCAGATGATCCAAAATGCGGCAGCATGTCTCATTTTAATCAGCTAAAAAAGACCCATGTCAAACCACTCTTCAAATCTCTACACTGGCTTCCTGTAGCTGCCCGCATCAGGTCCAAAGCTCTGTCTCTCGCCCACAAGGTGGTCAACTCAACAGCTCCTGCTCACCTCAACTCCCGCATTCAGGTCTACAACCTGTCCCATCCACTGCTCTCTGCCAATGAACGACGTCTGGTGGTTCCAGCACCGCACAGAAGACATCAAGCAAAACTCTTCATCTCAGCGATCCCACTATGGGGGTACGAGCTACAAAACTCTACACGCTCAGCAAACTCACTCCCAATACTCAACTGCTGAAAACAGAACTCTTCCACACCTTCCTATGC
The DNA here is from genome assembly GCF_033026475.1 of Channa argus. NCBI lineage: Eukaryota > Metazoa > Chordata > Actinopteri > Anabantiformes > Channidae > Channa > Channa argus. The sequence continues at coordinate 17,487,787 of NC_090210.1, forward strand.
ACTTAAATCTATTTTTTAAAATAAATAATAATAATCATAATAATAATAATTTTTAAAAAACATCCTTTCTGCTCTTTCTTGCACTTGCACCTCATGAAATGAAAACACTTTTCTGATAGAACTTTGCTTTGATGTTTTCTCCTTGACTTCAATTTTTGCTGCCTTGTACCCACTTGTAAGTCGCTTTGGATAAAAGCGTCTGCTAAATGACTAAATGTAAATGTGGGACGGACTGAGCCCGGAGCCACATCAAGAAGTGGCATAGTTATTTTAAAATATATAAGCACTTCTCCCATCAATATTTCAATGACAACACAATGTGTATGCTGACGGTGCTAGATGCTATAAAAAGGCTAATCCACAGTTATGCTGCAAGTCACACGTTTAATAAAATCCGTTACTTCAGGTGGTGAAAGTTTCTGCTGTTTCTACAGCGTATTTAGAGTTTTTGTGTTCAAAAACCACCTTCCTTCAAGTTAGGCCATTTAGCCAAAGGTTTTTTACAAACACATTTGTGTTTGCAAACTATACATCTGGTATCAACTTGATGGCTTCAATTTCAGAGAATTAGTGTTTCCTCAAACTTGTTCCTATTAATGCAGAAGGCTGCTCCAAAATCGAATTAGCTCATCCACTCTATGTTTACCTGTGATTATGTATGACGTTATTACGTATCACTCTTGAGGTGGTATTATAACAGCAGAATGCTGACATGATGCCTGGCATATAACTGCAGAAATAAATGCATGAGCCTTAGTGCAAAAGTTTGTTGGTGAATTAAGAAAGTGAGAGTCTTAATAGTCCTGTACCTGAGAACAATAAACTCATATAAGGCTGTGAGCCAGTAAGACACAAATTAGTTATAAAATTAAACAACTAATCACCTTCTCCTTTTTATTCTTACCATGAGCTCCACTCCAGCAGGTACGACAATGGGCCTGAAAGACAGGGAGTGTGGGCAGATGGGGGTTACCATGATGGCAGGTACATTGGGGTGGATCATTGAGGCTCCTGCTGCCGCTGCATACGCTGTGCTGCCTGTAGGCGTGGACACAATCACACCTGCAGGGCACAGGAAACCACATTGGTTTAACAGATTTCTATTTAGAAGGCATCTTTTATCCGTTTTGTGAAAATGGCACATTACTAAGTTTGATTTAAGTCCTGTAAAAAAGGTGTGTGTCTGCCCATACCGTCTCCCTGCACCGATGTAATGAGTCGTCCATCGAGGTATAAGTCCACATTTGACAGGTACGAGGATGGGCCTCGATCCACCACCACTTCATTTAACACCTATATAAACGCAAGATAGGAAAAAAATCCTCAGGGTTCATGTGGATTTGGAAAAAAAGAATTCTGTTTGGGATCATTAAAGCTTTTTAAAATCAGACTCTGAACTATGACGACATAAATGAAATACGTTACTGATGAAGTATGTTAATGAGCAGTAGGCACAGTCTTTTGGCAACTCGTGTCACTATAAAAATGCATGGTACACCATCTATATTCTGTGGTCAAACTGTCACAACACAAAGGAAATGAAGTCACCTATTTTGGTCTTATGACTGACACCTTCTTTTTTTGGCAATTCCTGTTAGTTTAAAGTTGCATCCTAGATTTTTACACACACTAAAGCACTGAATGAACTCATTCTTGTGTAGTCTAGTAAAGTTCTCTGGTTTTAAGGTTCTAAATAAACATTAAATATAGTCTTACTGACAGCAGTGCCCCTTGGAAAAATATAATAAATTGTCATCTGGATATTTGTAAATGAATAAATGATTCCATGTAATAAGGATGCAGTCACTGGGACATATATTCTGGTCTTGTGACTGACACCTCCTCTTTTGGCAATGCTTTTGCACACCACTGTTAAGGCATTAAACTAAAAAGACAAAATGCTGATTGCTGTGTTTTCCCACTTGTTCAGGATCTGTGTTTAACATGCTATGCAAGTTAGTGGGACAGAATAAAACAAGCAAATTACATGCTCAGCACAACATACCCTGACAACTGCAGCTTCACCAACGGCCAGCTACAGGCAAACACGTTGCAGCTGTATATGTGTGTTTGACTGGTAAATCAATGTTCTTGTGATGTCTAGTTAACGTTTCTCTAGGTTGACAAATAAGAGACCCAGGTTTGAATTCCAACAACCTTTTACAGTGTAACCCCAAGTTTATGTTTATGTATTTGAAGTAACTATATGTTTTATATTCTGTGTGATACTAAATGTGTTGACTAGCTTTTGGAATGATTGGAAGCCTCAGAAGTGTTAAAAGCATCGTGTATTATAGTTCACATCTTTGAGCTGCACTGCAATTAAATGTCCTCTTTCATACTGTCCATATCAACACAATACATGACACATTTCGCAGTGCGTTAAACACATATGATTCTATGAGTCTATGATTCTGAAGAAATCGGAAGAAAAAAAAAAAGGTGAAATTTTTCCTGAGAATAAGTTGAATCGCATACGCTCTGTGTGTTAATCATTTCTCACAGACAGTAAACATGTGACTAAATTCAGTAAATGCACTTAATAAAAATAATAAATCCACCAGTAGCAGACACTGGGTTACAGGCTGGTACAATCTCACAATAAACAACAAAATTGCAAGGAGAGAAAATTGCTGGTATGCAGACAAGCAGCATACAAATCATGTTCCACACTTCAGTCAGACTCACAAAATACAGCAGCACTGAGCTGTGATGTCTGGTAGATGTACTGACGTTAGCTGAGCACAGTGCAAACATCCTGACAGAGTCGTGATGTAATGTGAGGTCATGCTCCAGTTCAAAGACCAGAACAATCTATCACTGTCTTCTATCAATGAGACGAAACCCTCGAGGGAGAGAGGGAAGGAGAGAGAGCTGTACTGAAACTGACAAACTGCAGTAGTCTGTGTGTTTGTCATGTTGTTTATACACAGTGTGTGTCAGACCAAGAGCGTCAGAGCTCATTAAGTATCCATTCGTCTGCACTGTGAACGCAACAATCTCCATGGCAACTGGCTCAACAGAACTTGACAACATCCAACTTTCACTCCGAAATCAGCTTTATTATGACTGCCACCGTAGCAACCCAGCTGATGTTTGCTCACTAAGGTGTTCAGATGTACGCACGCAGAAAAACAGCCAGGACAAAATGAGACATTTACACACACACAGCCAACCTTCATTATTATTGTTATGGACTCACAGCTTTTTATTTTAGGAGTGTGATGATCAAATTCCAGTCAAAAGAAGCCCAAATATTTCCAACAACTATGGAAACAGAAGAATTAAATGTCCACTATGAGCATTGCTATTTTTGAGTTGCCTAAACACTGCTGAGGATAAGCAAATCAGTCTGATAACCTGTTGTTATTCTGTCTACTGCTGTATGACTATGAATGTAGTGAATAAAAGCGAGACAGAGAGGCGGAAGTGGCAAAGGAGACCAGAGTAGACGATCAGCTGTCAATTATCTGATTGATTGAACACACCCCATCCAGATACTTAGCAGTGGGTAGTGGAGGGATAGTTGGAAAACCAACCAGCTCGGTGTTCGACACCCCTGACCTACTGACATCACTGGCTCTTTGAATAATAATTCAGCTGCTTTCACTGCACACAACATTTTAACTCCTCTTAGGGCTTATGTACAGTTTGATACTACATATGCCCCATGTGGACATCACGTTGACATTAGTTCTTTCAGGTTCAACACAACAGTGTTTACAAGTCCATTCTGTAAGAGATATGTGTGTGATTCTATAACATATCATGAGCAAAGTGGTAACACTCACCAAACATTCTTTGTATGAGTTTGCATGACTGAGTATGAACTCGTTTAAATTTCCAACACAACAGAACTAAAATTCACCAATGACCAAAATTCATTGCAATTCCTGCATCGGATGAATCTGCTAATTAGTCTCCACCAACCACTATGACCCCAATAATAAACAGTGAGTAGAATTATCACTTTTGGGACAGTTTCCACTTAAAAACTGTGAAATCAATATGTCATATATGACAATATTATGTCTATGATGCTATAGGTCTTAGGAGTGAATAAAGGACTGGAGTACCAGCAGGGGGTGCTGTAGCACACTCAGCACCAATACTTCCCATGACAAGGGCTTCTGCAGCATAGACAATTTTTTTTTCATAAGGTGCTACAGCAAATAGAATAAATTCATCCCTAGGTCAACTAGACAGTGGGTCAGTTTAAGTTTATATGGTGTAAACAGATGGCATATTTACCATCTATCATCGGCTATGTCTATTTTTTTAATGTAAGACCATCCTTTCAACTGCCATCTTAAGTAGTCTCTGGTTGGTCAAAAACGGGTTGCTTTAACAAAGTCATCACCTCTGTCCTCACCTGTAGCTGCAGGGTGACCTTACTAGCATCGCTATTGGTGTGTCCATGAGGTAGTCCATTTTGCTCCTGCTGCTGGGGTGTGTCTTGGCTGTGCAGCGGCTGGCCCGTTCTCTGAAGCATGTCCTTCACTACCTTCACCTTCAGACGACTGCGCAATGTGATGGCAGCATTACCTGAAAACCCATGCGTTTGAAGCTTACATATGTTTAGTGTTTACTGACTACTGTAATAACTACAACAGTTAACATGACATAACTATTTTACATGAAGCTCCACTCTACCTTCAAACACTTTGGCTATTTCAGTCTTGTATGATTCAAACTTGAAAGGCGTCAAGAAACCCAAAGAACCAAGATGAAATGCCATAACTGGAGGGACGCTGCCCTAGAGAGCACGCATAAATACACAAAGTTTCAATGCTATCTAGTATAAACTGTTTTGAGCTGATCTGAGTTCAGTTTGGGTTAAAAAAATGTAGTGTCATTACCTGGAAAAGAGAGGAGGCATAGAGAAGAGTCCCATCTCCACCCAGACATATGATCAGGTCTATACAGTCTGAAATATCATCAAAACCTGCAGGCAAAGAAAAACATTTAATATCATAGTTTTCTTTTCATATTATTACACCATAGGTATATTGTCACAATTCAAACTGCTGCTGCAAAATACCCATTTATATTTATTTATAATATTTATTTATTGCCCACAAAGAAGAAACTGTTCTAGAAGCATTGATTTACCTGCCCTAGTATCATTCACAGTTAAAAAGAAACTAAAAAACACTCTACACTTTCTGCTTTACATTAAACAGCAGAAGCTCAGAAGTTCACCCCATTAATTTGAAAGTGAAGATACGTCAATGTTGCGGCTCCCTGGTATTGTTATTCCAGGGTCAAGTGCAACTGTGTCTTACTTTCATTGTTTACTGATTATATTAATAAAAATATAACAATAATTTTGTGTCTTCACAGGTGGTGGGAGACAGGAGTCTCACCCTCTCTGAAGGTGCAGAGTTGATTGCGGATCGAGCCGAAAGCCTCGTCTTTTGACAGTGATGCATCATCTGCAACTCTGCGTTCCACATAAACCATCATCTGCTTCTCCTGTCAGGCAGAAACATGCTTTAGTCTAATGAGCAAAACGCAAAGACATCTCTCAAAAACATTATTTCCACTATAAAGTCAAGCATATGGCTAACATTTGGTAGTTTACTATTGACATAACTATGTGAGTTCACTGACCAAATTAGACAGTTTTGTAACACAAGAGTCAGTTTGTTTTGCAAATGTAACCAGAAGGTGGCATAACTGTTTGTCCAGCCCGTTGTCTTGATTTTACCACAAAATTTTCAGTGTGCACAGCCCTGCACATTGGTTTGGTGAGATGTTAGCCAATTTTCTGCAAAGAATAGCGTCAACTCTGAGATTCCTTGCATGAACTGCCTGCTTCTGAATTTTGACATGGCCACACAATTTGTTACGCTTTAACCATTATTTGGTAGAACAATCTGTGTGTTTAGGGTCAGTGTCTTGTTTCTTTGTGTTAAACATCAGTTCACGGATGAAGACCTTGACATTTTCCCTGTAGAATGTACGTGTACAAATCAAAACTCAGAGCTCAGTCAATGATAGCAAGCCATTCTTATGTTTGAATGCAGTGTTCCTCAGCAAACAAAACACTTCTCATTCAAGCCTAAAAGTTCTACTTTACTTTTGTCTCATCCATCCACAGAACATTCTGCCTTAACATCGCAAAACATTCATATTCTAAAATAACCATTCAATATATCACACAATGGGATTCTGTACCTCGACTAGAAACCTGCAGAGCTCTTTGAAAGGCTCAACCAGGCTCTCATCTCTGATTTTCCTTATGACGAGCACATTGACTGGAGGTTTATTCCAGGTGAGCCGCTGGCTCGCTGGGTCCTGGATATGCCTGGAACACAGATACAGACACAAATTACTAAATGATCACAAACTTGTTAATGTACATACATACACTATCATGTTTTGACATGAGGTAAATTGTTGTATCCTGTAAGCTTCCAAATAAAAATTACATTTCCATGGTGCACTGACAAACGCAATTATTCATTAACTGTTATGACACCTTGATGTCTGAACCAGGTCCAAATTCCAAACACTAAATATTTTCATATAAACAAACACTCTATTTCACTTTACCTTTTGTCTCTCTTATACTTTTCCTGCCGGATGACAGGCATTTTGCACATAATTTCATCTGTATGTGTGTTTTGAGATCAAGTGCATGGAGATGCTCTGAGACGATGTGACAATGTACTTTGGTGCCATGTGAGCCATGACCTTTCATGTAATATCGAATCAAAGCATTTGTATTTTATCTTATCTCAGACTGTTACACAAGCTTTTCTGTGTTAACATCCAGAACACACAAAGTTCAAGGCATTAAGCACCGTCAAGCTTACATGACTGAAGTTGGGTTGGGAAGAATACATGCTTTGGGTCCAAAGTGAGTGGCTGGATATGGTCCGTGTAGAAAGTGAGCTCTCCTGTCAGGAGGGAAAGAAGAAAAAAGGAGTCAATAAACAATCACCTTGTGTCCCAGTCAGCAGAGCTGATGAACTGACAACCTGCACTGCAAACCTCTTAGGTGAACTTTCCGCTGTGTCACTTGCTGACCCAGAGGGCTCCAAGTGCTCGTTTTGAACTGGCAATCTTCGCCGCTCAATCTCCCAAAGCAGCTGTTCATGACCATCCCCCCGTCGCTGCGACCTTTTCCCCTCGCACCATCTTTTTGGTGACTTGGACGAGTGCTCCCTGTGCTTGGAGGGTCTGGCCGACTCTGACAGCTGACCAGGGGACCCTGATGTTCGTGCCATACCTCTGTCTGGTACTGCCAGAGGTTTAGATGATGGACTGATCTCGGAATTCTCCATTCTGCTACGAAAACAATGCAGAAATATATATTAAAGATCAATTTAAATAATATCTTTTGCACTTTGTGTTAGAGATTTCATTTTAGATTGAATACAACTGCCACAGTTCCACCTTTTCAAATAAGTGTATATTTTTTTCCATATTTTACATCATTGCAAAATAATACTATTTTGAAATACTGCACAGAGAAAACAAGCCTACTGATGTTTACTGAAAAGATTGCCTTAAGCTTTGCAAACTTATCCTAACAAATACATAAAGGAAATTAAAAAAAATTAGTTATTTGATATATATATATAAGTTATTTGATGATGAAAATATTTGTCAGTTGGATCCCTGTACTTACAGACTAAAAATTCAGTGTTGCTCAATAATAATCTTCGCCACACTCATGCAACTCTCAAAAGAATAGGTTAAATACTGAAAGGACTGAGTGAGGAAGTTTAGATATTACATTAAATTAAAAAACAAACATTTATTTCACATAATTAATAATAACTTTATATGTGAGCTGTATGTAAACAATTTCAAGACTGTTCTTAAGTTCTTGGGGTTTAAAAAACGTAAATATTGGTTCAAAAAGGCGTATTGATCACGAAAACTTAGTTCCCGTATTACATTAAACAGACAGATTTGCTCACAGTTCATACAATTCAGTTCATACAGTCCATAAAACATCAGAAAATGGCGAAAAATAGTTATACGTGCCCATTATAATTTCCTAAAATCTTTTAAATAAACAAAAAGATTTATCAGCGAAATGTTCTTACATGAGTGCAAAGTGAACATTATATAACTAATGAGATGTGGGGAAAATGCGAACTAACCAAGATGTGCAACTTTCCGTGCAACACTATCCTCACAACAGTCGCGCAAAACGTTACAAAATAATGGCTAAATTTATTTGTTGAAACAGTGACCTAGCCCCAAACATAGGCGAAATAACAGTCTTTGCATATCACTCCATTTGTAGAAAAGATGCGAATTAACGGGTAGAAACAACTGCTCAATGACAGTCAGAAATTAAGGTACTGCTGATAATTTAGTTTGTAACCGCGTGGAAACCTGTGAATTTGTTGACAGCTAACGTTAACTAGCTATAAAGATAACTCGCCCTCAGAGCAAAATTCAGGGAGAAACTGAAACAAATTAAGGCTTACTGTGTTACAAACAGACAAACATACTCATATCGACACTAATTATTAAATGTTACAGTATTTAGATGCTATTAAAAAGGTATTTTAAACTGGACACTGTGTTTAAGCTGAAATACTGATAACTACCTGACAGGGCAGAAGGAAATGACGTTTCCGTTGGGACTTCAGTTAAAGCCACAGCGCCGCGTTTACCCTGCTGGTCAGACACAGAACTGCACCTCATTCAGAGGATTAAGTGAAGTCAAGTCAAAACATCGTCACTGATGAAGCCGGAATCTGCTCTCTGTGCCTGGCATGTTGACAGAGATGAGTAGGAAACCTTTCTCCTTTTTTGCTCACACTTGAAACAACCTGCAGTAAGAAAGTAAATTAAGTCTATTTGTTTTCAATCTAAATTCAATGCCATTGTTAACTTGATGGTGAATGATTCCTTTTCTGATTAACGATTCACAGCCCTGTTGACATGTATTGATCCTTTACCATACACGAACTGTTATGTGTTAATCAATCGTTTGTTGTATGTAAAGTTGTATGCTTCGTGTGTGTTTTCTTTCTGGTTTTGTAACGCCTCTATCTCCCCTGGAAAACGGAACATGCGAACATCGTCATAATAAAAACTATTTACAAATATCCAATCCAGAGGTCGTTGTATGATAAATCACTGAGCATTTATTGAATTCCACGTTCGACAATTGAGCTGAAGTAATTCTGCAGAACAGGGTAAGAAACTGTGTACCTCCACAGCTACACAGTCAACTTTCCACTACTACCTTGTTGCTCCCTCCTCCCTTAGCTTCAAAACAGCCCAAACAAACATCGTTTCATGTGCAACTGGTTTGGCAGATTTCAAAGGCAAACACCTCAGTGGCAGTTATGTGACGTGATTGGTACGTTTGTTCGTACACCTCTTAATTTCCATAGCCTATCAAGGCACAGTGACTACAGAAATAAACGAGTAAAATAAACAGATAAAATTCCCGTCCTATTCGCTGACTGTTGACACAATTTGAAAACAAATATGCTCAGTCTAGAAGAGTTACATTTATTTATATTTCCTACCTGATCCAGACAGGAGGAAGAATTTCACTCTGTGGTAGAAGGCATTACATTTCCCTAAAGCTTAATATTAAAAGCTTTTTATGTTTCAAACTGACAAATTCCTCCTGGTGACATTATCTGGAAGAGTTCTGTCAGCTTTAAATGAATGGTTTGGCCAAAAAAAAAAGACTAGAAACAGAAAGTTTATCACTGCATGTAAAGTACTGGTAAACATTACAAACAGAAAAACAACAACATCAAAAACAGAGCGAGTCTGACACACACAAAAAAAAACAACAACCCAGAAACCACATCCTATGAACAGTTGAAATCAAGCTGCCCAAGTGGAATGAGAAGAGTAAGAAGAAGCAGTTCCTTTTTATTTATAGATGATGTGACGTCTCACAAAAGCAAAGCAGAGAAGGTGAATATTCTGCAAATGACCAGTGAATCACCTCACCTGAATCCAGCTGAATAAGCATTTCACCTCCTGCAGGCAAAGCTGAAAGCAAATTGTCCCAAATACACTGTAAGTTTACTATGCTCTGCATTATATCTCACCCGATCAATATGACAACAATTACTGTCACGGCTGTGACTTTGATCTGTGTTGTCCTGGTTACCGGTCCTCTCTCTCTCCTCCGCTCTGTCTAATCACTCTCTAATAGTTTCACCTGTTGCCTCCCCTATTTATGTTCCTCACCTGGTCCCCTCTGCCAGAACGTCTCTCTGTCTTCTACGAGTCAAGTCTCCAGTGTGATTGCGATGTTATTTCCTTTTTGGATTTTCTCCGAGTTTTTGGCCAAGCTACCAGGGATTCCCGTCTGTACCTGGGGTCATCTGTCTGGCCTAGGCACCTGAGAACCGTTTGTGAAAACTCCCTGTTCCCTCTCAAATTAGGCATTCTGTTGTTGTTGATAATTCTTCTCTTCTCTCTTAATTTTTGTTTTTGTTTTAATCTGCGCTACATTGCCAGTTCCTCGGTCTCCTCTCCAGCTTGACATCCCCACCTCAATCCATTCCCCTTATTTGAAATAAACATGTACTCATTCGTGTCCTGCCTTATTTTCCGGGTGCTTATTTCTGATAATTGCTCATGCAATTTAGAGTAATAGTAGAGGATCACTATCACTAATTTGTTTAAACGCTTATTCCATTATTACAAATTCACCTCAAAAGACAAACTTGAAATTAACCATAACCTAGATTATTCTCCAGAGCAGTCAAATATATATATATTTTAAAAGTTTATTAAAAGAAACTGTAGCATTTGGCAGTAAAATGCAACCAGTGCATCAGCGACATGATACTTTAAAGGGAAAGAATAATAAAACGGGTTTTTATCGCATTTTATAGATAAAAGACTTCGACCATTCATGTTTCAACTGCAATGACTTTTGAGACCGTAGACATGCGCCGTCCCATTGGTTTGGGTGTCATAACCACACGTTTTAAACAAAAGCCTCTTAACAGCAGAGCTGCGCTGCAGCCAAACAAAGCTTAATTAATAACCAAGAAGAAAAAAGACGTTTAACTTCAGGTGACTGTACTTACACAGGTAATAAATCTAAAGATAATTATGCATCAACTTGTTAAACTGACTGCTGAACAATGGTAGAATAATCCTTTTTCTAATCTTGTTATTAGTAGTAGAGATATGCAATTAAAATAACATTGGCTTACACATCAGGTTAATAATTGCATAGTTTGTTGCTAATATGCCACTTTTACAGGAGGGTTTTCCTCCGTTATTACTTGGTCAGTGGAAATCTGTTAATCCCAGTTTCTAGCAGTTCTTTAACAAATGAAAAGCAGAAATTGAGGCGTATCAGTGGAAGTGAAGGTCATTTTTTAGGAATTAGAGGTAAAAGCCTAACAGAAACTCTTGTGTAAATTATTAACAGAGAACGGCTCAGATATTCATTCACCTGACATCAGAAAAGGATCTGATGTCAGCTCTTGAAAAGAGAATTGGAAATGTATTATTAATCTTCATACATTCATGTTAATTTCCTTGAACCAGTAATTAAAAACCTCAGGATCTGCTGTTTCAAGGAATGAAACATGTTCAGAGTGCCCGCTTATTAAAATATTCTAATTCCCGTTTAATTTTGTTTTATTTTAACTCAGCTGTAAGCCACACAGCAAGCGCGTAATCGTCCACAAGGGAACCGGTGGATATGCCCCCCTCAAACTAAGAAAACCGGAAATTAAATATTTGTCTAAGGTTGAACACAGCCGGTTTAAATCCCAATGTCGCTCATGTTCCATTCCGGTATCGGTTGGCCGTTTCAGCAAGGCGCATAGTGCTTGCATAGAAATCTATAAAGAAATGTTCATGTATCATCTATTTTGCACAACGTGTGTTCAGGTTTGCTAAACATGACATAACCTGGTGCTGAACATATGTTGTTGATGTTGTTGGAGATATTCCCTTAACCCTATGCATTATGGTTTATTTTAATTAGCTCCGGTATTCATTTTACTAATGCTCTAACAGAGATGCCTGTTCCTAGTTCCACTAACTAACTTCATTTGAATAAACTCCCTCGCACCTCCCTGTAGCCGCTCTCCGCGGAGCTGAGCGGCACATCAGCAACACTGCTGCTTTGCGGTACATACTGTTTCTCCTTGATCTGGTACTTTGCTCAATAGAACATTTTCACTACTTTAAATTCATTACTGCTTCTCCATCTGTTGCTTGCGACTCGAATCATTTGAGGACTTAGCCTGTTCACTCTTGCTCAGTTAGCCTTGCTAGCTACTTTAAAAATTACTTTTCTTCTTTGATAAATATTACACCTGCTGACTTATTCCTTCAGCTTCCCAGACCACCTACCAGAAAAACAATCATACCTGCTGAGAATGATAAATTAGAGCAAGAAGATGTTAGAGGTTAAAAGCAAAGAGTTTAGAGTTTAAGTTTGCAGCAGCAATCCATATACACTATAATTGTTTTGTTTTAAAATTAGCATTTTACCATTATTAATTTTCTGTTACCTTTATTTTATTTGATGATTAAACACACCATTTTAAACCCGTGCAAGGTTTTAATAGACTATGGGTAATGAATGAATTTTCATAATGCACTTGTTAAAATGCTTCTAATAGCAAATTCAATTAGTTGTGTATTTTCTTTTACATTTTAATTACACTGTTATTTATTATGATTTATATTTACTCATAAAAACTTATGAATGTTTTCACACTTCATATATACAGTATTTATATATAGTTAAAAAGTATTTGAGTAAAAGTAAAAGTAAAAGTAGCTTTGTTGTTGAGACATAAGATATGCCACAAAAAAATAAAGGCCTGTCTTTGAAAATGAAATAATCTGCACGTTTGTTCATCTGTACTAGACAGACTGTGAGCCTAAAAATAAGTTTAAAGACATTTTTTCGATAAGACTAATACTTTTTCAAGATTTGCCCATTTTGGGAGGCAAATCTAAGCACTTCACATTCTGTCTGCAGCAATTGTGAATGAGTAAGCAGGCTGACACTTTACCTGACAGTTTTGCTTCCTCAAGAGACACAGTGGACACACACAGAAACCATAAACACACACACACACACATACACACACACACACACACATACAGAGAAACCATAAACCCACACAAACACTATATATATAATGATGAGTTTATGTTAACAACAGGTCTCGGGTTCTTTATATCATTGTACCTTTTTTCTTGCATCATTTCCCCGTGAGAACTGCCATCGGGATGAATTCTGAATCAGCCTGTACTGTGGGTTGCGAATTGTTAGTCGTTGGAAAGAAAATAGTGAAAAGTAAAATGAAAAGTAAAACGTTAACAAAAATACTCTAAAGAAAGTTGAGTTTCAAAGTGCCTGGATTGAAGGTACGCTCAGGTACTCAGTTCAACTTTTCAGCTGCCATGATCTCAAAACTCCATGGTCAGACATAAGGTTTGGAAAAGAAGAACAGCCTGGTTACAATGGGAAACTGTCTCTATGCAAACACAAAATACATATGCAAGTTCTGCGGTTGTTATTTTAGGTTAGTTCCACTGTGATATTGATTCATATTTTAGTTCCACGCAGTGTAAACAGAAGCAGCAGCAATGTTCAGACTTGAGAGATGCATTAAGAGATTTTAAACGAAATCTTGCGGCCATTCACTTCTGTGCAAACCAAATCAAACCAATGGGTAAATTCAAAAAGTCAAGCATAATTTGGCTATAGCAACTAAGTTGCATCATGCAGTGACAGCAAGCATAACACTGCATCGACATTGCTTGCGATATCTTTAATTCTGTTCTAGTATTTGTGGGTGGTAATGCAGACATAATGTGTAATATGAGTGTAGCTGGTGCCAGCGATCAGTATGGCTGTGCTGTGGTTCAGTGGTTCTGCTGCAGGAAACATATCTGCTAAATAAATAACCAATTATGTAGAATATCATCTCATCACTTTGCAACGGAAGAGTTTAAACCTTTTTACCCTATAGCTGTGATCTCACAGGTTGAAAATACCTTTTTGGTTCACACTCTGGACTCTATTCAAGGATGATTTCAGAGCCAACAAGATTCTCTGAAAACACACTGTTCACCTTCTGCCCAGCATAAAATGGCTGTAAGTGTACAGTGGCATTAGGGCTGTATTTTGTTTTTATATTACTGTAATGGAAAAAAGAGAAATGTTGAAACCTGTAATTTAAAGTTTAAGGTGTGCTATCCACTCTAAACAGTGAAGCTGTGGTTTTTAGCTTCACAAGGGGAAACATATTGTGTTAAATGTGCCTGGTTAAAGTAGTGACTACATTGATAGCAGTGCAGAGATATTAGCTTCTAAACATTTCCTGGTGGAGCCCTTACAGACAACCAGAGAATTTCACCACTTCCTGCTTTGTTAGTAGAAGTAGTTTGGCAGCATTCTTACGTATTCTAATTTCATAAAGACGCAGACTGTGGTGGAGCATAATGACTGTAACAAAGCGGTTTCAAAGCAGGAAGAGGGAGGGCTGGGCAGACGGGATGATTTGAACTCGCATGGTAAATTAAACAATGCAGTTTTAAAGTTTTAATTAAAGTTACTGTTTTTCTCAGCCACAGCAGCAGCAGAGGCTCCAAAAAGGCCAGATACACCTGATGCACTCAAATGGAATACACATCATGAATCACTCCATCGACTTCATTCTGCTTAATCTGGGAGGGAAGTGCGTGCTGAACTGGGCCCTGGTGATTCTGCAGAGGAACCACATCTGCAGAAGCTTCGTGGGAATTTTCAGCGTTTCCCTGACTGTTATTGACACAGCGCTGACCCTTATTTTCACCATCATTTATCTCCATGGTGATGGACGGTGCTTCCTGCTGGGCCTGCAGCTGACCAAATACCACATATGTTTGCTGGTTCAAATCATAGGTGAAGTCTATAGTGTTCTGCAGTACCCAGTTGTGGTCATGACTGGTTTGGACCATTTCTGCACTACTTCTCAGAGGTTGCAAACTGCCACCTCCAGATTGAAAGGGATTTTCAAGTCATTTGTATCCATCATTCTGTGGTACCTCGCTTTTCTCTACATCTTCCTGCTGTCGGACTTTTTACCTGTACTGGAAGATGTTTCTCACCACCAGATTTACCAGTGCTGGATCTTTCATGTTTTTCAGATCCTGCAAGTTGCCATGCTGATGTTCTTAACTCTGGGGTCTGCAGCTTTCTTTACTAGATGCAGCCCACGATTATTTAAAAATCCCCGCCAAGTAAACCAAATTACAGACCAAAGTAGAAGCGACTCAAGAAGAAGTGTTGTATCCCAAGCCCTGGGTATATTTCTGAACACTTGGGCCATTTTCCTTTTTTTTCTAGCTGCACTCCTCGTGCTACCGGTGGGAATACCCTCATACCTGGGCTTGAACGTTGCCTGGCTCTGCTTCCTCAACAGCTTCCTGATTGGAGTTGTTTTATGTGTAGTCTGTCCAGATTCGAAGTTAGCACAGGGTTTGGCAGCAGTTCCTCCCGACAGCTTCTGTGAGTGGAAGTTTAAATTTAGCTTGGCTAAAGAGGACAGCGCATGAACTTACAAAGCAAATACATGCAAGTCACCAATTAGGAAAGAAAATTTAATTGCTTGTAGTGAGAATCACATTTATGCTTTTATATGTTTTTTTTTTCACCATGTTTGATACCCAAAGGGCTTTGCAGTTACATACTAATGTAATGTAGGTGCTGACATGACCCACCAGATCTACTTATTGTGAAAGGACAGTTCAGCTTATAGGGGAGGAGAAGGAGATTGAACCACCAACCCCACGCTTGGTGGACGATTGCTATGTGACCTGTGTGGGTCTGGTGATGTGTTGGTTGGTCAGTCCACAAAGAGAAATGGATTAACTGCCATGAAGTGTGGTCACTGGATGGTTAGCCCTAATTATTTTTGTTGAAGCCATGACTTTTCACTGGCACCAATCTCCAGTTTTCTCCTAACAGTTTATGAAATAGATCCAACACTTACAAAGCAGAATGACACAAAATGTGGTTTCCTGACAATGTATCTCACTGATTTTAGTGAGCTCTTGAAATTTTAACATGAGGCAGACATTTGTGATTTTGAGTCTAACATATAGTAAAGAAAAAAAAAATCCGAAACACCCTAAACCAAGATGGCGACAGCATAAAGACATGGAGACATGGATTAAGTGAATTAGGCTGTGGGGTACAGCTTTATTCCCCTTCTTAAAATAAATGTTTGTTTGCAATTTTGGAACCTGGGACCAGAAACTAGTTGCTTTTATTACATGTATCTACTGTTAAACAGTTTATGAATTGATTTAATAATTTAAAAAAAAAAAAAAAAAAAAAGGATTAGTAGGCAAATTCCTAAACATCTTTTTCTATGATTTCCAAGATGGTTTAGGAGATTAATTCTGATCACATCTGTGATCAAATCACACTGCATCTGAAATTATATGCATCGAGCTTGTTTGTTCAGATCTGACAGAGTTGTGAGTCTAAGCTGTGACTAACACACATGATTAAAGTTCTCCCATGTGAATTACCTTTATGAGCTGTTTGTTTGAATCCAACATTTGCCCTTACTCTCTCTTCATAATTAGCATAGTATGCCTATACTTGTTCAAATGTTTATCAGTCCTACTGTACAGCTTGTGCTTGCAGATGAGACATGACATTTTAAAGAAATTGACAGTTCAATCCTCTTTGATAGGTAGTTTACTATATACTCCAGGCAAACCTCACTTCCGTCTTTCATGTCCGTCACGTGTTATGTGCAAATAACAAATTGTTAAAGGAGACCATTTGAATATTCTGATTTCACAATCCTGCTAAAATGTAAGTTACTGCTTTGAGCGAAAATAAGAGAAACTTCTCAGTCCTGATCTAAATAAATGTAAAAGGTGGTCTTTTGAAATAGTTTCAAGCTGCAGTGCTCTTGATGGAAATGAACAAGGAAAAAAAGTTGTAGGTTGTAAAAATAACATAGTATGTGGCTGGAACCTCTGATGCTAAGGTTTACATTTGCACTGAAATTAAAACCACATCTGAAAGAGTCAGAGTGTGTACTAAGTGCAAATGTGTGATACCTAAGAGAATAAGGAAGTTATGACACAGTCAGAGTGTGTGCTGAGTGCACATGTGTGACAAAAATGCATATAACAAAATGAGAAAGTTAAAAGACAGGACTGGCTTGACACTACAGAACTTTACTTGAATTTGATCCAAGTTCATTATCTATACAGGGTTTATTTACAAGATCTGAAATCAGGGAAAGGGCAAAAACAGAAAAAACAAATACAACTGAGGTATTAGCTAAAAGCATTTACAGGTATGTCATTTACTAGTAAATTAATAATGATAAACAGAGATGCAGTGTCTTCTGCTTAAAAAACATCTTTCTATATCACAACATGAGGTAGGAGAACAGTGTCTCAATTCATGCAAGAACAAAAGTCTCATCACACTGTAGTATTGGCAATGTAGTATGCAATGGTCATACACGGACACTGCGTTTCATGTTTCAGAACAGCATCGAGAGGAAAAACCACTGTTTTAACATGAATTTCTTTCAACTGTTACAGGATGTGGTTAAAATAAAACATCGTGTCCTTGGTAATCAGTGATCTGTTTGATCAGTTACCCAAGTTTGCCTCACTGGCATAGGATTATTTCTGCTCGACTACAAAGCAAAGCCACGAGCTCAGTTCAAAGTTCAACTTGGACTCGTTTCTTACTTTTCTTCATGTATATGGGTATATAAATCTTGTATTCAAATATGCTCATGTGGTAAAGTTTGGCTTCTTTTACCTTGTATTAATTAGTTGGGCAAACTTCACACCTGTCAAATTCTTTACAAAGCATATCCAAGTTCTCATAACACTGCAAAATGCAAAAGGCCCAGCACATAAGGTTACAAAGGACTTTCTTCCCCTAACATTTAGTCCTTTTTTTCTATTATGGTATACAATAAGAGGTGTTAAAGAGCACCCCCTTGTGTATAAAATGCAAATCACACAAAGTCAAAGGAATTCAATATCTGCAAATGTGATGATGAATTAAAAGTTTGTTTTGTTGTCTGTTCTGCTGAAGAGGTAATTAAGTTAATAAAACTAACACTGATTAAATTTTGAGTGACAATAACACACTCAGACAAGGATATATGTTCTCAAACCAGATAACTACACTTCCAGAGCTACGTGAGTGAGTTTTTCTTTCCCTTTTCAAAGCTGCTGTGCTTCAGTCAGACACACACACACACACACACACACACACACACACACACACACACACACACACACACACACACACACACACACACACACACACACACACACACACACACACACACACACACACACACACACACACACACACACACACACACACACACACACACACACACACACACACAAATCAGATTAGGCTACATTTGATGTTTTTCATAGTCTGACTGCGGCTTCATATTTGGCCAACCTCTTAACAAATTGTGTATAAATCCTGCACATGTTCAATTTTCATGCATACAAGTCATTATTAAATTGTGTCTGTGGGTGAGGAATACACTTTTTTTTAAAACGATAAACGGATTGATAGAGTTGCCCGGTGATACAAAATATAAGGGGGAAGCAAACATGCAAAAAACCCCTTTTGGTTAGTTTTTTTTTTTTTTTTCCCAAAATGCATTTTGTTTAACAAATGTTTTTAATTTACATGTAGCTCAGGGCAGGGGGTTTAACAAGGAGGAAAAAAGTTCATTAGATTACAAGTTAAACAGTCTGTCAAGATCAAATCCACAAAAAAAAAAAACAAAACAAAACAAAACAAATGCATCAGTTCAGAAAGGGGTAAAAGTCTGTAACAAAGTGTTTTTTTTTTCTCCATTTCATTTTTGTCCTGCATCATGTCTCAGTAAACCATGCATTTCACTTTCCCACATCCACGAGACAAAAGTCAAGTTTTGATATCTGCAAAGATAATTTGTTTTAAAAAAGAAAACTAACATTTAGGCTATCTGAAGCCTTAGTTCTGGACCAATTTATATAACGTTTTGAAGATTATTAATATAAGAACAGTTAATATATTAATGACTACTATATTTACAATGTGAATATAAATCTTTAGTTAATACGTTAAATATTTTCTTTCATAACTTCAATAAAGGTTTAAATGGAACAACAGTAGAGTGTACATTTGCAGCATGTGTTTAATTTAGCTGGGTTGCACCTGCACCTGTTCTTATGCTAATCAACTAACTGCAACTGGTCTCTGCCCGGTCTTTAAGATCTCTTATTGTAAAGGGAAGCTTTATAATAAAATCTGCATTGAACAGGATGGAGCACAGTGGAATGTCTATCAATTTGCATTTATAGCAGATGCATAAAAAAGCTCAGAGTTTAGCTGAGGCCAACACCCTTCTCTTTTTAAACAATTATTTACACACACAAGCATACACTCGCTTACAGGGTTCACCTTAATGGCAATAGAATGCGCCTGGCAACTGACACAGTAAAAGTCCTCTCTTTCTCAGGCTGGACAACTGCTCACTCTCATGAGCATCTACAAAACACTGCACACCCCCAGCTCAATGTGGCACTGGAGATGGATGGACGGGTATTTGTGTGTGAGCAAATGAAGGCAGTTCGGTGGAAGAGGAGGAGGTAGGGAGGTGGTGGGGAGATAAGGAATCCTGTATAGTCTCATCTGATGGAGGGGAGAGGCCCCAAGACAACAACAGCTGACCACATTCTTGCAGACAAACCAAAATGGACTCCTTCCGCACGCGTGGTGTCTGGGCCACCCAGTCTGCCATGTGAGGAAGACTGCACTGGCTCCCTGAGCACTCCCCTCAATAGACCCCTCTCTTCCTCTCCCTGGCTGGTGCTGTTTGTTCAACCAAGCAGAATGTGAAGCAGGGCCCAAACCACTCTGGACTAACTGCTTTCACCTGTGACCCACATTCTTACATGACACTCTGAAAAACAGGCTGGGGATAAAACTGACTGCCAACAATGAAGTGAAATGATACCCCCCCAAAAAAGCCCCAATACAGCAATGGACTGGGGAGCTTTGATCATCTGCAGGGAATGTTTGGGCCATTGTTCTGACTGCATTCCACTGACACACTTCAGTGAGTGGGCACGTAAGGGTTTCATATGTATTATGGTAACACAGCACAGCTACTGCACATGTGAGACTGCTTTACTTCTTGCTTAAAAAAGCTACACTGGCTCAACCTGCCCCCATGTCCAGACACATTCCTTTCTCAGGGATTCTGGAGGAGGAGAACACGTTGAGTGAATAACACTGTTTGTGAGCTTCTTCATGCAAAGCCTGAAAAGAGCACATTATTTCCTGTCTAGCCCAAAGTGGGTGAAAACCACAGTGTTAAGGAGTTTCCCAGCAGAGGGCAATGGCGCTAGCATACAGTGGTGGAAGGTGTGAGGTCTCCAGTTAAGAGGAGAGTTGAGGTCCTGCCCATCAGAGTGAAGATTCTTCTTGTCTGTATTACGAGCAGCTGGGGTTCAAACCAAACAAGATGCTAGCTAGCTACTTTGTGGGGAGTCACACTCAATACACTTGAATCAAGTTCAGCATCACTATTGGCTTGTTTAGATAAGGTTTTACAACATCTGCAAATCTCTATTGTACAATAAAGGTCTTTCTTCTCCATATAGAATTGATGTTTTACTATATCATACTTTTCTTTCTCTGCATTTTATAAGCAAAAAAAAACTATACTGAAATGTCCATGCATTTTCTGGTACTTGAGCATCTGGGCTGTAATTACAGAAAGATGGTGAAGAGGCACACAGTCAGGCGCCATTATGTGTCAGTGGGTGCTGGCTCCTGTGCCAGGTAGTAGCATGAAGTAATGTTGACAAGGAGTCCAAATTCTGAAAGTCAGTGGCTCCAAAATCCAGAAAGAGCAAGAAGGTATGGGAGGGGAGGGTGACAATTATGGGGAGTGGGGATAATCATGTGTTTGGTTGCTCTCTCCTGGACCAAACTCCTTTCTGTGAAGCAGCCATTTGTTCAGTAAAAACTATAAATTAAATCATACATGCCCAAAAATATTTAAATACTGTTTAGAAGGAAAAGAGGAGGAAAAGAATGAATAATAAAAACAAAACACAACATAATTTTTGTGTTAAATTACAAAAACAAAAATCAGTCCTACACTAAAATAAAAAGAGGGGGAGATGAGATGCACAACCTAAAAAAAGCCTGAGGAGAGGTGAAGCTCCCTTCTGCTTCAGGCTGATTTGTTTGTGTCTGTATAGTTGGCGGGTAAGGATCGGGAGAAGAATGACTGCCGGGTGGGGTAGGAGTTACTTTTGGCCAGCCACTGGGGCCTCTGAGAGAGAAGAGGAGGAGGAGGAGGGTGGCGAGTGGGCATTAGGGGTCCCAGTGGAAGGGGTAGGAGGAGGAGAGGGGCTGCCTCCCACAGTGCCAGACAGGGCCATCTGCTGCTTGAGCTGGGTGATTGTGTGCTCCAGCTTCTCCCGTGCTTCCCGTTCTCTGCGCAGCTCCTCCTGCAGCTCTTGCCGGTCTGCCTCTGCCTGTTCCAGCCTCTGACGGAGGTCCGACAACTGGGAGGAGACGCAGACATGAAGTCAGCTTATGACTAAACAGCATTAGAAAACATTTGATCTGACAGGGTATTACATTTACAAGCAGAGTGTTTCAAGTTCTGGTTTTTATTATTGACACACAATTTTGTCAAGACTTTTATCAAAATTTACCTTCACACAATACAAAACTCTTAAGATATTCAGAGACTTAGGAGAATCCTAGTTGTGCTGCAACTAACAATTATTTTCACCTTCGCCACTGCCTCCTCTTACATATAGACAGAAGTAGGGCAGAAGGAGCCGGAGCTTCAGTGGCAGACAGGAGGAGGATACTGTGGCCCTAAGCTGCAGTAACATAACACGACCGATCCCAACATTAAGTTTAGTGTAAACCCAAACAAATAGCCTGAGTGTGCATGTGACTATGTGTTCACACACAGAAGATGCATATATTGATCAGCCAGACCATCTGCCTAATACGGAGTAGGTCACCCTGACCCATCGAGGCATGTACTCTAATAAATCTGGCAACAAGACATCAGCAGCAGATCCTTAAAGTCCTGTAATAATCCATGGACGTGGGGCTTCCATAGATCAGACGTGGTTTTTTTGCACATCCCAAAGAGGCTTGATTAGATTGAGATCTGGAGAATTTGCAGGCCAGGTCTCATCTCAAACTCCCTGCTGTGTTCCACAAACCATCCTTGAACCATTTTTCCTGTTCGGTCCACTGTCATCAGGAAATACCAAAACACAAGGTTTTCCAAGCAGAACACTACCCAAAGCATCATACTGCCACCTCCTGCCCAATATATTCCACCCACTTCCAGGTGCCATTATAATGAGATAATAAATCCACTATTATTCACTTCACCTGTCAGTGTTCAAAATGTAATGGCTAATTGGTTTACATACAAAAGGATTGCAACAGGAAATGCACAATCACAGAAACACATCTACAGCCTGAGGATATTGGCAGAAAATTTTTATGCTCTCGAGGGAATGTGGGTGATGCCTATGTGATCGCAGAATACTGCTGGTGTTTACTGAATGCTGAACTCTCTTTTCATTTTAAATGCTTAGTAAATGCAAGACAGCATTAGCATGTAAAGTGCTTGGTTTGAACTTGTTTCCAATTCTTAGTATAGCACTATAACATCTGACATAAAAACGGCATAAGTTAAGTGACAGAAACCAATGTGAACAATGTTTATTTTCCTGTATATGTCCTCATGTCAATATCTATCCTCTGCACACATGTGGCACCCCACTAAGCACATACCTGTGCAGTGTAGTGGGCCTCCTGCTGGCGTTGTGCCCCTGGCTCGCAGGCGCAGGCCTGTTGTCGGAGCTGCTCCAGACGGGCCTCCAGCTCCAGCTGCTCCTGGCGGGCCTGGCTGAGCTGCCTTGCCTGCTCACTGTGCACCGCCTCTAGCTCACAGCAAAGTTCCCGCTGCTCAGCACTCAACTCTCGTAGCCTTGCTGCTTCACCCCCGCGTAACGCCTCCAGCTCCTGAAGACATAGAGACTAAGTCAAGGCATATAACAATAATATAATACTTTACTGACCACTGTAGGGAGAATTGTTTTACATTTAAGTCCAGAACAAGAAGGTCCAGTACTCCTGTTTATACCACTCCTGTTGCCTTCGTTTATAAAATGTATATGCAAACTTTGACAGACAGTTAGATTATGAATACATTTAATAGTATGACAAAAGATTAAAAAACTCTGTATACTTTTAACCTATATAGCATTTAGATGAAAAAATAAATATTAATAAAGTACTATTTGCTTACATTTTATTCTGCTGGACATTTTGCAGCCAATATTCCATAGGTGCATAAATAATTTTAGAATACAAATGCACATCTCTGTCATATTATGTTTAAACACAAGGACGTAATGAACGTCACTAAAATGTAGCTCAACACTATATGTGCAAAAATTTAATTTCATTTACACAATATTATATATTACTAAAACATTGTAATTCAGCAATGTTTCTCGTGGTAGTTGGGAAAGATTGAGGGGTCAATGGAAGGTGAAAAGCACCCCCACATGTCAAGGGAACTGCTAATAGATAGGAACAGTTATGTTCTAGTTTATCTTGGGTTCATTTATCTTTTTCTTTCTTCTGTTTAGCCACCAACTCACCTTTTCCAGCTGCAGCTGCTTGTGGAGGGTGGAGTTTAGCTTTTCCTGCTGCCTGCTGTACATCTGCATGATCTCCACAACAATCCTGTCCTTGTCATCCTCCAGCCCCCCTGCCACATCTGCAGCACAGCCTGTGGCTGAACCTGTGTCCTTAGCCGTTACTCCTGATATCTGCGAAAGCAAGGATGCAGGAGGAGGAGGGGTGTGGGCGGGGATGTGGGTGGCTTTCTTGCAACTCAGGCTGCTTGTCTCCATGGAAACTGCTTGGGTTTGGCATTCCCGCTCGGCGGCCGAAGCAGCAGCAGCACATTGGGATTTTGCCTCTTCTACGCCAGCAGTAATGGTAGGCGACGCATGGAGATCTGAGAAGGGAGGAAGATGAGGATGAAGGAAGAAGTTTTATGAAAAAATGAAGAAGAGTAGGCGGATGAAAGACAGGAAGTGCGAGCCGAGTTGCTGCACACTCTCGCCTACACACAGTAACACCCTCGCACAACCTTATAAAAGCTCACACCTCTTTCTCAGTGTGAGCGCACACGCAACCATGGCATGGCAACAGCCAAAGAACCAAACACTCGCCCACAAGTCCTGTGTGTGTGTTTGCCCTCAGACAGCGAGAAAAAATATGAATAAAGGGCCTTGTGTGGGAGCTGCTCTGCTTTGTGTGCGCAAATCCTGTGTTGAAATTCTGGCTTGTTCCCTTACTGTGGCATTCAAGATGTATATTAGGGGAAACAGATCAAACTGCCAGTGACAGATGCACACACGCTGCACTGGCGCATGTGTCGGCTAGCAATGGCAGTGTATTTTAAGGTATATGTTTACAGACAGAAAGAGATAAGATAGTGGGTTGTTTACCACCATAATGTATTCATACAGCATGTGTGTGAGGAAACAGCACGCTGTGTGCATGCATTTCTGGCACTGGAGACAACACTCATTTAAGGTCAGGCCAGCGCGTGCATATGTGTACATATACTTGCACACAGAGAGAACCGAAAGAGAGAGAGTCAGAGCAGACTGTGAGGGAGGCAGAGATGAAGGGAGTCAGAGAAGAAAGTAGCCAAGATGGATAAATGGATGGAAGAAAGAGGAAGTGGAGGAGCAGCAGGAGGACAAGGAGAAAGAGAATGAAGGATACAGAGAAAGATTGGTTGAAGAAGAATAAGGGGAGCAGAATGCCTGAGACATATGAGAGAGACAGCCTGACAGTCAGACATGGCGTAATAATGGCAGAGGGAGCCCACTGCTGTGACTCACCCCCTTTCTCTATTTCCATTTCATATACAGTGTGTGTGTATATATTGGGGGTGGAAAGGGGGGGGGGGGGGGAAGAGAGAGAGAGAGAGAGAGAGAGAGAGAGAGAGAGAGAGAGAGAGAGAGAGAGAGAGAGAGAGAGAGAGAGAGAGAGAGAGAGAGAGAGAGAGAGAGAGAGAGAGAGAGAGAGAGAGAGAGAGAGAGAGAGAGAGAGAGAGAGAGAGAGAGAGAGAGAGAGAGAGAGAGAGAGAGAGAGAGAGTGTTTACTGGGCAAACACACAGCACAGAGAAGACACTATGATCTCCACGCTCATCAACAGTAAGGTACTCCCAGACTCTTTATGTGAAGGTCAATGCATGATTATGTGCATCATTGCAGGCAGAAACGTTTGGGGTCTGTGTGTGTAGGATTGTACTTTATTGTAGGTTGGGTTTACAGGCATGTCACTGCTGCTCTGCTACTTGTGTTTCAAGTACGTAAAAGGCTTACACTTGCCATATGTCCAAATTAACTATAATAGACATGCATCAACCATGTTTAAGCCTAATGTTGTGCTCCTGTTGGGCACTGTAACACCTCTCTGGCTCTGACCTGTTCATCTAAGATGCCAGTTTATTCTCCAACATTAATGCTGTTAGAAAAAAAGACCAAAAACATTATTTCTGTCCACAAATAAAATGTGCTAGATAAATAAAAACATTTCTTGCTTAAGGAGGAGAAAATGTGATAAATGCATTTGTAATGCAGTTTACAATCCATAGGTATAGTGTTTAGACATATTTCTGTGTGTGTCCTTCATTCTGTTGAATACAAGTCAACTTTGTGTGTGTCATTACTGACCCATGGGTGGCTCATCATGGCCTAGCCCTCTGCGGCTGTAGTGGTGTTTGAGCAACGCTCCAAGCATATCTGGGCTCATCTCTGCCTCCCTCCGCAGAGACACATTGGGAGCCACCATCTTATCGTATGTGTACAGGTAGTAACTGAGAGAAAGACAGAAAAAGAGAAAACATTTAAAAGCTAACTTGACATCATATGTAGATCAAACATATCTAAAAAGTAAAAATCATAACACTTTATGGACTTGACATAAAAAAACAAACAGGCCTGCAATACCTCATATGCCCCGTTTACGTCTGCAACAATAAAACGCAGCTGAATCAGAACGATAAAGCAGAAGTGGTGACGGTTTTAGCCTGTAGTAAGTGCACCTTCTGAAGACAGAAGCTAAAATCAGTGTGGAATATGGATCTTTCTTATCATGTGTTTACAGAATCGCTGCATAAATAGACCTTCAGCTTATCTCAAATGTCCAGGTAGTGGTTAGAACTGAGAGAGAGATAGTGCCTGGAGATGCAGTGAAGTTACTGAGCCAACACTATCTGTCTATTCAAAGCTGCGCAGTGGGGAGAACAGACAGGGGAAGGGGAGGGAAGAGAAGAGAAGAAAAGGGAGAAGAGAACAGAATTGAGCCCCTCCCCCAATGTCACTCCCCTCCAGACAGAGCTGACGCTGGAGCTGTGAACTAGGTTGAGCTTGACAACTCAGTGGAGCTCTGCCCGAAAAACAAAATTATAACCAACCAAGTTTTGGTACCTTTCTGCTCGATGAAAACGCAGCACTGCATGCACCCCTTAACAGGAATGTGAAAATTATTAAATGCGATTGAATAATTTAAGCCTGGCATGTATTTATCAGGTTTACAGCTAATGGATGTTGGTAGTAAACACAATATTAAGTACTGTGGATGTCTAGCACAATGTTTGGCTGTAGCAGAGCATTTAATTTTTATGAACACTGCAATGGAAATGAACTGCAGCAAACTTGTCCATGCAAGTCTTCAGGGGGTGTAGCTGTCATGTGATGCTGGTCGCTGACCAGCACTCTAATCCTTCCAATCTGTCTGGCCTGACGTCTGCAAGCCTCCACATAGTCAGTGTGTCAAGGCTGTCACATGTAACTATGGCACTGAATCCATCTAACGCCAGTTTTTAATCTAGGTCAGATTACTGAGTAAGAGCACCATATCCTAACACAAGTTGGTATGTTCTGGAGAGGGATGGAGGGAGGAAGACAGCACCACATTAACAGACGATAAGCAGAATATGAAATTGGAATTAATCATTAGACCAGAGCAAAAATTGAATAAGAAGAGGAGTGAAGAGAAAAAAATTGAGGGATAGAGAATAGAGACCAAAAAAAGAAATTTACACTCTAAGAACATGGGATAGTGATTTTTCATTAATAAATGTGAAAATGAACCTCTAGATACATTTGTGATATAAACCCTGTAACTGTTACCATATTGCACTGGTGCTTTTTAATTATGATGAATAAGGTGTAGTACCTGGGATGAACCAGGGTGGGGTGTCCTGGCTCCTCCTTGATGTCCGAGAAAAGAGGGTTAAACACCAGAGTAGGCAGAGATGATTTTCCCTGTGAGGGGATATTGTCTTTTTAGCAATGGTGATCCAACTAAAAATATTTTCTTGGCATATATTGTAATTATGCTGTTGAATAGGTAAATTGGAAATCAGATGCACGCTCACACACACACAAATGCATGGAGAGAAACAAAGAGGAGATATGAATGTGCTGTACTGCACATGACACTCTTTGAGCCAGAATCCAATAAAACTAATACATGCACGCGGCAAGAGAGAGAGACAGAGAGAGACAGTGAGAGACAGAGAGACACAGAGAGAGAGAGAGAGAGAGACAGAGAGAGAGAGAGAGAGACACAGAGAGAGAGAGAGAGAGACAGAGAGAGAGAAAGAGACACAGAGAGAGAGAGAGAGACACAGAGAGAGAGAGAGACAGACAGACAGAGAGAGAGAGACACAGAGAGAGAGAGACAGACAGACACAGACAGAGAGAGAGACAGACAGACAGACAGAGACAGACAGACACAGGCAGAGAGAGAGAGAGACAGACAGACAGAGAGAGCGACAGACAGACAGACAGAGAGAGAGAACGACAGACAGACACACAGAGAGAGAGAACGACAGACAGACACAGAGAGAGAGAGAGACAGACAGAGAGAGAGAGAGAGAGAGAGACACAGACACAGAGAGAGACAGAGAGAGAGAGACAGACACACAGAGAGAGAGAGAGAGAGACACAGACACAGAGAGAGAGAGAGAGAGAGACATAGAGAGACATAGAAGTTAAAATAAAAGATAAAATAGCTTCTCTGTGCAGCACTAAGGGGAAGTAGCGAGCAGAGCTTTTCAACAGCTGTATGTAGTTTTAGTGAGGCTGTCAGTGGGGGTGGGAGTGGTGGCCCTGAGAGATGACCTATGTGTGGTGGAGGGGATAGTGGAGCAGTAGGAGGTGATGGTAGGAGGTGAGATGGGTAGATGGATGCAGGAACCAACGACTGACCTTTCTCACAGGGTCAGTATCGGCCAATTTGCTGTTTGGGGAGCAGAAGTCTGCCAAGGATTTCCTCACCTGGCTCTCTTCCTCTTCCACTGCCTTCTGAAAAACATTGAGACACACACGCACAGGTTAAGCAGTTAAGCAAACAGAAACAAAAACAGAGCTAAGAGTTCAACATAGAAAACATTTGTTGGAAGATTCTTAAGAATTAGGATACACATTGTCAAAAAGTGTGAGAATAAAAAGAGGAAAATGGAAAAACTAATTATTATTGGCACCACACCCTAGAGCGGAAAGATAGAGACAAATTGTATTTAAACAAAACTAAATGACACCTAGAGATAAGGAATGGATACATATAGCAAGTTAAAAGCATGAGCAAGATATGGCCTGATACGGTGTCGGACAAAACAAAGGTGGAGAGGAAATAAATAAGTTAAGAGTAGAGAATAAATGCACCCACCAAGGATGAACTATGATTAACACACATCAAACAATATGCTGATCATCAACATAGAAATGGCATGTCCTGTCATCATGTGGTTCTCCACATGTAATTTATTTTTCTACATACAGCATAGTTTTAGTCAGCCACTCACTTAAGGTCCATATAATCATCTGCATTCAATGTTTGTGATTCGTTGTGTCGGCTTTGTGCCCTCTAAACGATGTGTATTCAAGCCAACACTACTGGTGCTGTCTGCAGTTGTACATCAGTGTGTTTCTGACCGTGTGTGCTTGTCTGTTTTGAGCAATCCAGGACACACTCAGTAAGGGCACATGCTGATGGAGCTGATGCTTATCTGTGGGAGACAGGCCTGAAACTACACACAGGCTGCATCTCTCTCACACTCACACACACACACACACACACACACACACACACACACGGAAAAAGCACAGCAATATGAACCCCTAGGTGAACCACAGCAACTGCATAGATAAGCATAGAGGATGGAGAGATGTGAGGCGAATGGAGGAGAGGAAGAGGAGGTAGAGGAAGCAGAGTAAAGGAAGCAAAAGAATCCAATGAAGAGAAAGGTGCAGGAAGAGGAGAGAAAAATAGAGAAAGAGAGAAAAACAGTTGTAGAAAGCATCAATATCTGACTTACTAGCCTTTTAAAGACATCTATAATTGTTTATCCACAAAATGCACAAACACATACACAGTCAGACACCATGAATAATAAAAACAGCCTGGACTAAAGGCTTTACCTCTGTACTGTATCAGCTGGGAGGCTGTCACCTCCACAGCTAAACAGCCTCAGAACAATACAGCCTAATTCCCGTGACAGGAAGGTATTAGCAACCTTACATTCATATTTGCTACTAATCCAGTTTTGAGCAGCTGTCACCAAAATATTTTTTAAGTCATAGTCACTTGTGAAAGCTTTCATCTTTTATTTGAATATTGATAATTATCACATTTAATTAATCCGTTTCTGTTTTAAGTACTATGTACTGTCCAGTTCACAACACAAAAGAAATGTCTCACTTTATTATATTTTTTATTTCATCATTTAGTTGAATGTTATAAAAAATTTCCAAATATTCAGATGTTCAAGATTTAAATATG
The DNA here is from genome assembly GCF_033026475.1 of Channa argus. Classification (NCBI taxonomy): domain Eukaryota; kingdom Metazoa; phylum Chordata; class Actinopteri; order Anabantiformes; family Channidae; genus Channa; species Channa argus. The sequence continues at coordinate 17,517,699 of NC_090210.1, forward strand.
TAAGGATTTGTTGGTTCTTTCTCATTAGCTATGAAAAAGTACAAGATGCATTTTTCATTTTGTTCAGTGCCAGGGTATCTTTGTGCCCTGTTATACTGTAGGCTGACTATGTCCTGGGTCCAACACTGTTTGTAATACACAAGACATGACACATGAAGGATACTGATCATATCCCTGCCTGGCGAAATTCCTTTTTAAGTAACATTTGTTACATTTAAAACCAAACAAACAAATGAACATCTACTACAAATGTTGACTAATGAGTGTTCACTGTACTGTATTCAGTGGACAGTTCCTCATTTACATGAGCATGCCTGAATGAGCATGCAAACACACACAATACATACATATCTGGAGTCATATGTGTAGCCAGTTGTATGTCTCCGTTTATACAGAAGGGGGCTCGTCCCTTTATGGAAGATTATGGTTGTTCTACAAGGCAACACTGTACCAACAAGAGGAAGAGGAGGGTCGAGAAGGGAGAAGTAAAAAAGAAACCGAGGCAGGGAGCAGGATGATAGGAAAGGCCAGAGATAGAGGGAGAATAACAGAAACAACAATGAAGCCAGTGCAGTGCTGTGGAGGCCAGCTTGGTCCACACTGGCTGCATACCTTCCAAAGGTTGTCGACACACACACACACACACACACACACACACACACACACACACACACACACACACACACACACACACGCCACTCACTACTACATCGCCCCAATCTTAAATCTGTCACTTTCCCTGCACAAGTATGTGTGTTTGAGACAAACACATACAGACAGAGTGCAAGAGGCCAAACTGGCATTAGTGGCAGGTCATCCAGAGGGCTTTAATCTACTTCACCCCCCAGCAGATGCTGATGAGACAACTGACAGGTCATTAAATTTAGGTGTGTGTGTCCGCGCGTGCGTGCGTGTGTGAGTAAATGGGAGAGGGAGAAAAACTGAGAGCTGCAGTTAATGTAAATGTATGTGTCATACATGTATGTGTGAATTCCACTAATAGTTGCCCATGTCTCTCCCTATGATTCCTGGTTACCTGACAGTTGACAGCCTAACGCCCACCGCCCACACACACCTGCTCATTATTCCTGCTGCTCTTAACTCTCCTAACCTTAATGAATGGGTGCAGGTGCAAACGTTTGCACATTTAAGCACAATTGTTTTCCTATGCTCCTGTTGCCCATCTCTCTCCTCAGTTCCACCTTTTACAACCCCCCACCTTGCTCCATTAACACACACACTACATTAATAATTTGTCCTAACCTGCATTAATGAAGCACCTCTCTTATCTTGTGCTTGTGCGACACATGCATGCACACCCACGCACACACATACTAGAAATCATCTGCGTCTCCAGCAGTTTGTCAGGCTGGAGCTCACATTATGACAATGTGGATAAGCATTCCACACAGTCACTCCACTGAACTCTGCCCTGTTGTTCCTAATCACCTACAGTGTGCCTGCCACTGCCTTTACATATACACAGCTCAGACCACTCTGTACAGCCTGCTTTAGACACACATGGCCATGTGAACTTTTACAATAACCCATTTCCCGGGCCACAGTTTAGTCTACAGACCACTAGCCCATGTAACATTTCCACAGCAGATGCATAAATGGAGCAGAAAGAGGGGCTTTTGTATGTACGTGTAGTTTGAGTGCTATGAAGTTCAACAATGATAAGCTCGACTCCAATACACAGACATCCATGACCACACATAACTATAACCAGTATGGAAAATACAGGTGGAGCGTAAATGCACTTTGAAGACAGCTGTGTTTTTCTACCGTGCGCTTGTCTGTGCCACCCATTGCAAAACACAGACATAAATTACACCAGAAATACTTGTCTCTATTTAGTAGGGATTCACAGTAAGGGACCTTTTAAAATTTCACCTGACATGGTCCATCTTGTATGAACAGCAATCTTATAATAAGCAGTGAAAAGATGGTCTGAAGGGGCCACAAAAAGGCTGTAGGTTCTGACAGAGTCAGCCCCAGGGTACTGTGCAGAACATTCTCTGGACCCCCTCCATTTTGCTCATCAGCCCCAACTGGGGGTGGAGGATGCCTTCATCCACCTGTTACACTGCATCTACACCCACATGGACAAGCACACAACAGCCTGTCCTGCTAGGAGAGAAATTAAAGAGCGTACTTGTTGAAACCCCATGGTTGTCTGGATATTGGACTACCTCACGGAGTGACCTGCAGCAAAGGTGCTCCCCAGGGGACAGTTCTATCTCCCTTTCTCTTCACCCTGTATACCTCAGACTTCAGGTACAACTGCCACTTTCAGAAGTTTTCTGATGGCTCTGTGGTTGTAGGATGTATCCAGGGTGGAGATATCACACCGATCAGTGGTGGACAGTTTTTTAACTGGTGTGAGCACAATCATCTTAACATAAGTAAAACAAAGGAACTGGTAGTGGACTTCAGGAAGTCTGGGACTTCTGTCAATCCTCTCTCTACACAGGAAGAGAGAGTGGAAATGGTTTCGGAGTACAAATACCTGGGTGTCCACCTGGAAAATAAACTGGACCGGTCAGTTAATGCAGCATCACTCAACAGGAAAACACAGAGCAGGCCTCTATTTTCTAAGTAGACTAAGGTCCTTTAACATCTGCAGCTCCGTGCTGTGGAAGTTTTATGAGTCCATGGTAGCCAGATCTTCTATGCTGTGGTTTGCTAGTGCTGCAATATGAAGGTGGCAGTCAGTAACAGACTGGACAAACTAATAAGGAGGACTTGTTCTGTTTTGGGGAGAAGCTAGACCCTCTGCATGTTGTGGCTGAGAGGAGAATGTTGTCCAAAGTTCTCTCAATTCTGGAAAATCCCTCCCACCTACTCCACTGCCTGCTGGCTGATAAGAGGAGCACTTTAAACAAGAGACTGATCACAGTCAAGTGCTCCACAGAACGCCACAGGTGATCTTTTCTCCCATTGGCCATGAAACTGTTGAACTCCTTCCCCTCCTGTAGAAAAAGATACCCTATGGGATCAAAAAGCTCTTGAATCTGATCAACAGGAAATATATCTTTTATCTGTTCAACAGAAAATTGATCTCTAAAGAATTATTATTAATATTATTATATTTTGTAAGATGTTGTAAGATTGTCTCTGCTTTACTTGATGATAAACTTAATATCTTTAGCATTTGGACTCCTGATTAAACAAAGCAAGACATTTGAAGACATTGCTTTGTAGTTTAGGCAATTTTAAAATTTGCTGAAATTTTATAAACAAGACAAATAAATTATAAATAAAATAACTATTTGTTGCAGCTATAGATGCATAACCAGGATCATTGTGCTTCTGTGTTTTGCTTATAAAGATTCATCTGACATTGTAAAACCCTCTCCAACATATAAAACCCTCACCCACATAAAACTAGTCTCAACAAGCCCAATAGCAAATATCATTTAGGTCTGACCTTCCTTCTGAGAGCAGAAGGCCTGTGTGTTTGTGCTTGTGTTGTGTTATTTCAATCTATTTAATATCTCTTCTGCGAAATTCGGTTGGGTCCAATTTTGTTCACATTCGTTGAAATCCTAGGATCATTGGGTAGTGCCTTAGTCAAAGCTGATTGACAGAACAAACATGATCCAGGTAATCACTTTTAAACAACAATTTGATTAGTCTTTCACCATCCCATCCTAATTGAAGATGGTATTTTCTATCTTCCAATTGTCTAAACACACCTGATCCAGGTAATATGCAGTGGGTAGTAAAGAGATCGAAAACAAACAGGGCAGAAGTCCATGAGGGTTGGAAACCCCTGATTTGAGGCATAGTGGTGGGCAGCAGAGGAAGAACGAGTAATGTAGTTCATTCTCCTTTTCTCTCCCTTTCTCTCTCTGTAGGGAGGAAGTAAACAGCCTTTATTTGGGTGCCTTCTGCCTCAGACAACAAGAGAGTTAAGAGGAACACACAGACACTAAGAGACAGATAGTCACGCCCTGTCTGTTTCTAAACCACATCCTGCTCTGCTGCTGTCGTCAACTGTGTCAAAGATCAAGCTACGGATACATAGATACATACACTTCCAGACCACATACTATAACGAGATACTGAAGCTTCTCTGGTCCTTGGCTGTGTGTGACAGAAACACATTGTCTGTGACTGTCTGTCTGTGACTGTCTGTGACTGTCTGTCACCTTTTCTTAAAACTTTAAAATAATAATTTTGTTGTCACACATCTACTAAATTGTTTGTAGTGTAGCTTGCTTGCTGACAATCTGAAATTTAAGACTTGTGTCTGTGTTTGGTTTGTGGTTTTATGTGTGTTCAATTCCCCCCCCCCTCCTTACAGACACAGAGACACATGCATGAGGCCTTTATACGGAGGTCTTAATCCAATAAGCCATTTAGCCAAGGACTGGGAGCCACACTTTGTTTCAGCAGCCCAATCAATAACAGCCCACAAGGGAAGAAGTGGGGCTTTAAAAAGGAATACACTTTTTTGGTAAAGGCTCTTTAATTATCTCCACGCTGTGAAATGAGATGATTTGGTTATGCTTTAGAGTCTACATATCTAGGTACCCCAGTTTTCTTCCACAGTCCAAAAACATGCATGTTAAATTATTTGGTGACTCCAAATTTCCCACAGGTGGGAACATGTGCATGAATGGTCTATGCATGTCTCTTTCTCCTGGACCTAAAATAGCATGGCGACCTGTCCAGGGTATACGCCGCCTCTCACCCAATGACAGCTGGGAGAGGCTCCCGCCCCTTGCAACACTAAAGAGGATTAGTATTTAGTACCAAGGATAATTTAGTACTAAATTGATCTAAATAGTTCTTTTAATTGAGCTTTCAGAAACATTTCTGTTATTTTTTTCCCAAAAAGTCCCCCCCCGCCAAAAAAAAAAAAAATGTAATTAAGTACAAATTGCGTTGCAACACTTTATGCTCAGACTGTTCAAAGTATCTGACCCTTCACTTACTACATAAAGGAAGAAGAGTTGTATTTCTCACTTTATGTACTCAATTTAGATAACTCAACTTATTTTTTTTCTGCTTCAACCTTGGACAAAGAGATAAGCGGTAATAAAACAAAGCAGGGTATAAACAAGGACAGGTCTGACAGGTGGACAGTTAGACAAACAGGTGACAGGGAAACAGGAAACAAAAAAGGCTGTGCCTCCCCCCCACCTCCAGACACACACACCTGTGCCTCCCTCTTTCCAAACACAAAAGAGAAAGAGCAGAGCCAGACAAGCACACCGATAAGCATCAGCCAGACTAGTCATGCCAGACACACACACACACACACACACGTTCATTCTCGACTTACTTTGGCTTCAGGCCTTAGGCACATTTTTGCACCACATGGGTACTCTGTCTAGACAGTCATCACATGCACATCAAACACACAGCCATTTTCCTCCCTGCCAATGTGTTGAGGTCCTCCCTTCACAGCTACAGCTCTGTCAGCCATTTTACAATCCACGCACACACACACACACGCACACACACACACACTAATGCCTTGACAGTAAGAATCAACGGGAACCAGGGGAGAAACCTTTAATAAAGTAAGGAATAAAATATCGAGGAATTAAATTATAAATTAGACATGAGTTTAATTTGACAACTAGCTACGGACTCTCTCTATAATCCTCAACATAAAAAAGTGGCCTCTTCAAGCGCTCTCGATCAATTTTTCTATTCATCTCCCTCTCTCTATCCCTCCTTCAATTCTCATGTTTCAAAGTCAAATCCCAGGCGGCAGCTTCCAGTCTATATACACAGCACTACATGAGGAGGGTTGTCATAATGTTACCTCATGAATGGACAAATTGTCTCACTGGAATACTCTAGGCAAGCCAAATAGGCTAAGGTAACTCCCACCATAACATTTTTTTACACACACACACACACACACACACACACACACACACACACACACACACACACACACACACACACACACACACACACACACACACACACACACACACACACACACACACACACACACACACACACACACACACACACACACACACACACACACACACACACACACACACACACACACACACACACACACACACACACACACACACACACACACACACACACACACACACTACTGTAAATACTAGCATCAGAGACAAGGAAGTAAAGTTAAATTGAGGCACTCTAATTCTTCAACCTTAACTGCTTTCATGAACATGCTAGGTATGTCGCATGCTGATTTGGTCACATTCAGAAAAAATATGAAGCCATGATGGTTCTGACTCTTATTATCCAACAATATGTACCCCTCATACCTTTATTTACAAAGATTATGTTAGGCATGAAACATTACAAGTATGTTTGAGTCAGTGAAGGGCATTTAAAAATAATCTTTGTGCAAAAGGGCACTATCTGCATATACCTGTGCAGTACATTGACTTTGGCACAGCAGCTCAGCATGTGTGTGCTCTACTTTTCTACAGCAGTGCCCTCCCACAGCGTTAAATACCAATGCTGCCAGGGATCACCTATGAGAGTAAACCAGAGCAGGAGCCAGACAACACATACAGATGCACGCACGCACACACACACACACACGCACACACACACACAAGTAAACAGACATCCCATCAAACAACAGTTCAATCAAAAAGCAATGTGGGAGGATGACGTAGTTTACCACAAAAGTACTGCTGGGCACAAATATACACTCAGACATGAGCAGACACACTTCATGTTCTAAGGGGACACATCAAATAAGAATGAGGCCAGTGGGCCCTTGTCTTCTTGTCTGACGATGACTCTACTCATAATTTCAGCTTCATCTGGGCCAGTGAGAATGTGTGTGTGTGTGTGTGTGTGTGTGTGTGTGTGTGTGTTTTTACCTTCTCTAAAAACAAGAGAGTGTCTCTAGAGAAGCTTGCACCAATGGGATGTTGTTTGTAGATAGGTTAATTGTCCAAATCCACAATTAGCTGCCTGGTTTTCTATATTAGCAAAAGAAGCTTACTATTCAAATGTGTGAAACAACCGACTGCTTGGAGATAGAGGGGAGTGAGAGAGCTGCAGAAAGGACGAGCGTTGCTAAGCAGACTGAAAGCCGAGAGAGGCTGTCAGTAAGCCAGCAATGCACTGCCATCACTACAGAGAGAAAATACAAAATGGAGACACTGCTCGACCCCCTGCCATTGTAATAAAGTACAAATCCGCCACTAAAATGCTTACAACTGCATGGTGAAGACTGCTTTTTGTAGTCTTACTATTTGTAATGTAATAAATTTAGCTAAACATAAAACAACAAACAATAACTTATAATTTGGCCAGTTTAAGATCAGGCAAAAATGTTTACACCGCTTTATTTGTTTGATTATTATTTACTCCGTTTTACTCTTAATTTTATTCACTTCTTGCCTCAAGGAAGTTAAGGCCAAAACACATGATTTGTATGCCTGCATACTTACCTGGTAAAACTCATGAAAACTTTAATTTTTTTTCAAACTTAATTCTTTGTCAGTTTTACTTGAACCCTGCAAAACACTTTGTTACTGGTTATAGCATGAGGTTCAATGTTGATCAGTGATTTGTCTGCTTCTTCATCAGCTCAGGAAGCTTCCCTGTTGTAATGTGGTATACTGCAATAAATGTCAATGCTTGGTTGGTCATTGCTATCTTCAACAAGGCCAGAGGGTGGTTAGAGGTGGGAGAAAGAAAGAGGAAGAGGTTAAGTAGGCTGACCCGTGATACAGTCGCAGTTCCATCTTCCCCTGGCCAAAATGCCCTTCAGGCTACATGGAAAGACAGTCAGTAAAAACAAAGAAGCCCTGGGTTCTCCAAGTATTCAGTAGGGAGCTATGGTCTCATCTATATTACTTGCAGGAACTTGTTTGAAGCTTCTACTGTTCATCTCTGCATGGGCAGCTGGGCTTTGCTGTCCAGGCCCCTCAGGCTCGCCTGTCTCTAACCACACAAACACTGCTCATGAACGCATTTCAGTTACCATGAATCCTCCACTAGCTCTCTGTCTGTCTGTCTGTCACAAGCTCTGGTTTTCAAAACAAGTCTCTGAAGACTGTTCTTTCTACTTTTACAATATGTCAAGGATTTCAAAACTGGTTGGCATTCTCTTATTGCTACTCAAACTTGATTATTGAAAGGACCCAAACATTTAGTAAAACCATTGAACCCGCAGTCCACACATTTGATCACCAGACTTTGTTCATTAAAACAGTCCCTGGTTGAGGCAAGCTTGACAGTAACTGCAGAATAACATTGCCTGGTTTGGTTTGTTAAATGTCATTATGGCTGAGTCAGACCTCTAAGTGAACACACCTGGGTGTAGATCAAACAGACTGAGTGAGAGACTGGGGTGGTGATAAATCTTAGTCCTGGCTCCACAGTGACGCTGATGAGTGGAGAGCAGACCACAGCACTGATGGAGCCCTGTGACTCATGCTGCAGGATAGGGTTGGCGTGGTGATTAGAGGAAGTGGCTGCTGGTGTTGGTTGTGTTGATGTGTGTCTGGCAATGGTTCTGACTATATCTGACCCTTTGACTTCCTTTAATCATGGACTACAGACTGTGTCATCTGCATAGTATGCTAATGTGTGTATTTGTAAGTGTCATCCCCCTACCCAAAAAAAAAAAAAAAAAATACACATCACATGGATACATTGATGTCATGTCAGTGTCAAGCCACAGCCTGGATATTTGTCATTATGTCTGATCAGACAAGGACAAAATGTTTGATTTATTTTAACAGTAACTTTGTTACAACATTGTTTTGAGGCACTCTGCTTTTCAGATTACAAAATGAGGCCGCTTGGTTGTCTGCCAAAGCAGCTGACAGAAAAGGCATCCTTGCCAAAAATTTACCATCTCTGTCTAGAGGCTAGATTTCTTCACTCAACATGACTCACACTTAAGAACTACTGTTCATATGGCCTCATTTGGGATCAGGATGTGTCTCCGCCAGTACATTTTGACAGTGATGACAAAGAAAATGTCTCGCATTACAAAATGCAACAGTCATAGGAAATGGCTCAAATGAAACCAGACTGTAAACCACAACGCAATGCTTCAAATCATCAGATCATAAAGCTAAAGGTGAATAATGCTCTACAGTATGTGGGCCAAGCCACTCCAAAAACGGGTGTTTTATTAAGTGCGACACTGAAGCCTGGAAAAGCCCGACATTCAGAGAATCTCATACACTAACACAGACACACACATGCACACAATTCTGTTGCTTGGGAAAGTTGGGAGGACATGTGTATTAGCTTGCATGCAAGGATGCTGAAGTATACTCACCAGTTTCAACATACTTAACCCTGGGCTTTCATGGCTGAAGTACACTCAAAAAATGCAATGTATGTTTTATGAAAGCTTCTAGGTAATTAATTGCAACTAAAAGGTCAATGACCTTGAGAACTGTCTACTACTTAGTTTATGTAGCAAAAGGGTGCATTGGGGCTGTTGAAGACCCAGAGGGGAAAGAGCCCTCTATTAAGAAGAGCTAGATGAGCTGGTATGGACCCCTGAGGGATATGAGGCAAAGAAGACTGTGTGTTTGCATCTGTGTCTCCCCTAAGAAATATCAGGGAGACAGATCATTCCCACGAGCCGCATCACAGCAGGAGGGAATAGCCGTGAGGTAAACACATCAGCATTTGGCAAGGTAGAAAGAGACTAAAGACTGGGCAAATCTCAGAATGTCACTTGTTTCACCTTCACTAATGCAGTCTGTTTCCCAGTTGCTAACTTTACAGCTTTGCCCTGAGCCTTGTTCAGTCAGGCCCCTGGTGAGATAAGGATTTACTGGGTACAGAGGCTACTAGCAGTAGAAGGGAACAGAACAGATGGATGGCGTTTGATGTTAATAGAGCAAAGGTAAGGCTGCAAAATGCAAGTGAGCGCCTCAACCTTGGCTAGTTTGCATCCCACAGCAGTTCGCGTTCTGCTTTAATATGAAGGTTAAAACTAGCATGGGTCCTGGTAGCACTTAACTTGGCTGTCATTGAGTGCCATTAAAAATGTTTGACTATTTGGCACAAAACAAATGTGAATCCAAAAGTAAAACATTACAAGCAAAATAGTTTCCAATTGAAATGACAAGCCATTAAGTGTAAATAGTGTAATTAAGGGGATTTTTTAGCATCAGAATCTGACTATTTTCCCCTGGTTTCCCCATTTGCAACATGCATAATTGATCAGTGTAGTGGATGAGTTATGTGTCGTTGATGTTCTGGGTGGCAGCCCAGTGGGACTCATGACACGCCTTTGATATCCTGTGTTTATCTCCCTGTCTGGGACACTGGGGCTGTGGGAGAAACAATGAGGGAGTTAGTCTATGTGCCTACTATATGGTGTGTATGTATGTGTGTTGTATGTATGTTGCTCCTCCAGCAAGCAAAGTCTCTGGGTCTCTCCATTTATATCTTCATTAATCACCATTCCCACCAGGAAGGCAGCACAGAAGAGTCTTTCAAATGCAAACTCTCTTTTGCTTGGACATATTACACACAAGCTGGCAGCTTTCCACAGCCTTTTTACAGTATACTTCCTTCGTCTCCAACTCCCTGCCCCCAGCGTACACACAACCTGCTGGTCTGATTGTCTCGCAGGGAGACCAGACAGTGGACAGTTAATCTTCTCATAAACACATCTATTAATTACTACCAAGACTCCTCATTATTCTGGTTGCAAAACAACTCAAGCAAGCTAGTCAGACATGTTGCGATCCAAACTGCCATGCTTTGTCCTCGAACAGTCTTCCTTGAGGTTGTAGCCAATTATATTCCCACCCCTCTTTTACTTGTTCTTGCTTTCATTTTCCTTGCAAGCAAAAAACTGGTCTGACGCCCTGGGCAATGGAGTGGGGGGGGGCAGAGCACAGTGAACATACAAACAGGTTGTTAGTCCAGGGCCCACAGGACATTTGTCTGGGAGTTGCTTAGCCAGTTTGTTTAGACTAAGACTGTTGGCATACGTGGCAGAGGTTCCACTGTATCTGGACTGACCTCTCTCTGCTGCTTGCTGCCATGGCTAGCACACATTAGTCCCATAACAGAACATTATTTTGTTTTTATGTGCTGACATGGGGGAAAAAGGATCAAAAATAACGTGGCAATAAGTGGCAGCTGGAGTGGGAAATTACCATCAGCCAATCAATTGTACATTTTTAGATGTGGGGTTGCAGTACACAGGGTAAACTGTGAGCTATGAAACAACCAATCCACAATGAATTGAACTGTGGATAAAGCCTGTGACCAATTACAAATTCAAATTTTTCTAACCAAACTTGAGAAGCTTCCTATCCATTTAAGAAAAAGACTAAGAAGTTAAGACTTATCCAGTGAGCTGCAACACTGTAATACATGCATTGAAATGATGGTGACATACCAGAGGCCCCTCTGCTCAGCCCCTCCTACCTTGTGAGGCCCCATTTAGCCCTTTACAACAGGCAGCAAACACTCGCCAAGTCAAAGCATCAGGCTCCCACACCAGACAGGCATGATAGACTGTACATTACTCCAGGGCAGTGTTCAAAGAAGCTGCTGTCTATTCAGCATAAGTGAATAATTGTTCTATTGGAAAGGCACAAACAGACAGAAATATGTGTATGGGTGTCCTGGGGTCAGCTGGGGGGTAAAGGAGAGAGGGTTAGCTGGTGAAATGCAAACTGGCCAACATGTGATTGGCCAGCCAAGAGGGTTGTTCCAGGCTAGATTTGTGGTTCAGCTCAGGTCTTGGAGAGGTTAATTTTCAACTCAGGGAAAGACAAGCTGGGGGCCCAGCCCCTTGTAATGACATAGTAGGCAGTGGACATGGATTGTTCCATGGAAGATGACTAAAATACAAAGTCATTTCTGACTGACACAACAGTCAGACCCATCTCTCCTCCAGTCTTCTTGCCTTTCATATTTTTTACTTATCTTCTCCATTACTTCATTTGCTCAAGTGCTTCCCCTTGGTGTTTTCTGCTTTAAAGCCTGTCTGCATTACAAAAGTTAAAGAGAGGTTAATGTCGAAGCAGAGGTGAAGTAAATGTCTCAGAACACAGACAGGAACTTGTGCAACACTTGCTGCAGCCTCTGTTCCTGATTCTCCTCATTTCACTCTTCTTCAGTTTCTGCTCTGCTGATCCATTTCCTCCTCTATTCAGCGTCACTGTCACCCAGCAACTTACCACATTCATCAAGGTCAGAGACCCAATCAATAGCACCCAGGTTTCTTCTCATCTGCCTTGGAGACATGTAAGAATAGTCTTATTGCTTAAATAATAATTGACTTATCAAGTCATTTGGGTGCTTATTTTATTATTGGCTGCTGATTGAAGTCTGCAGGGTATGGACTGTTTACAGATATTTGTTGGCAATGGCAGAACTGCCAGAGTTAAAAGAAAATGATGATGCAGAAAGAAAGAAAGCAGAAAGAAGTACGGAACAGAGCCCATAAGTTAAGATGTTTGACGACATGAATCCAAGAGAAGCAAGCAGATGGAAGTTAGAGGACAGAGGAAAAAGTAGAGAATGAGACACCAAATGCAACACAGTGAATGATTAGCATGTCTGCCAAAATCCAATTAGACACAACCTAAGGAGAATGACTGACAAGCAGACAGACAGAGCAGACAGCCCAAGAGACAGCCAGAGAGTGCAGCTGCACTGGTCTGCGGTAATGAAGTCACTGGTTTCCAAATAAGACACAGAGGAAGCCAGAGAGATGCAGCTGTCTGCCGTCTGTGCCGCAGTCACTGTGTCAGCCAAGCCAGGGAGACAGACAGAGAAAATGCTGTTCTCACCGTCTGACATTTCTGACTCTGGGCCAGCACAACGCTACAAACAAGTCTAAGGCAAATAAGCAACACTGACTATGCTGCCCTACCATGGGGTTATGCACACAGAGGTTCAACAGTTGGCTAAAATATCAGCTCATAATTTAATTTTTCTTATCTGAAATAGGCATATATATTTTACTGTATACATTTAAATTAAGAAATTTGACAACTTTTGTCAAACATCGCTAGACACCAAACAAAGTAATACATGTGAATAACTATTTACATAATAAATTGTAAAGACTACATTTGTGTCACATCTGTATCTTAAAATTCAACCTGACATCATCTTATTACTACTGGGGATTTTTCGTTCACACCTTTTGTAATACACTATCCTAAAACGTGTCTGATGTCATGCCACGTAAACACACAACCCCCCCAAAAACAAGCATGACAAATATTTCACAAGGGAGTGGGGGTGATCATCAAATTGCTGTCTTGTCAGAAAAAATAAAAATCATCCAATAAAAATGGCAACACATGATCATGTCTCAGTGGAAAGTACAAGTGTCTGTCACAACCACAGACAGCGAAATGAATTCATTGTCTGTTGGATTCTAAAGTAACTCTTGATTTAAAGCTTTAACTTCAACTTTTCATGGCGTCTGTCTAACAAACTATTTACACAGCAGGGATCAGTAGACAGGGTAGCATTGCCTTGGGACAAAGGGCGCCATTTATACAGAGCAAGTACTGGAGATTTTAACTGCACCTTCACAAACTAAACAGCCCTAACAGGATATGGGAGTAGTAGCCATTGGAGATGCTGGTTAAAAAAAAACTTCCAGAAAGCTCCCTTTGTTTGTTTCTCTACTCTAGCAGTCTCAGAGCCATCAGGAAAAACGGTCTGCAGTCGAGGTTAGACCAACACTCAGGGGCTAGACATCTTTGTAAAAAGCATGTGTAACTATAAGCTGCCTGGCTGGCCTTTCACTGACATCCACTGGCATGTGGAAAGTATGAGTCACACAACCAAGCAGTGGAGGCGGCTGGACACAGAGTCTGGAGGATGTTCAGGGTGAGAGACATGTCCGTCTGTCTCACTTCCTGTTCAGTCAGAACACACTTTCATTATCCAAACACACACATGTAAACAGAGTGTTTGAACCTGGAATGAAACCACAGTGTAAAGTGAGACACTGACAATGACCTTTCACACACTTGTACGTCCGCTCTGATAGGGAGGTGGTGGCATCCATCAATGCCAAAAGTCACCTGCTTCCAGTAGACTCATTAAAAATTTTCTATCCTGGATGTAGTCAATTTGTTGAAATTCTAATTTTATGTTTTTCATTATTTTTGATTTCTGATGAAGCCAAACCATCACAAAAGCCAACAACAAAAAAAACAAACAAACACAAAACCAAGCAAAAGGCAAAACAACCCATCAACTGTGAAAGAAAGAATACAACCTGAAAGTGTAAAGGGGCAGAGGCTCCAAAGAGCCTAGCAAAGTGTGAGACAGAAAGACCAAGATGCGTCACACTAGCCTCAGTTTACCAGCACATTTCACACACTGAGGTTGGCAGTGTCTTGTACATTAAAACACACACACACGCACTCTAACATATACTGTTTGTGTGCTTTCAACACAGCATGTTTGCTTTCTCTGTGGAACTAAAATATCTATTCCTTTAAAAAGGAATGCCTGGACCTTCCAAGATGCATATCTTAAACAAAGGCTGGAGGAAGAGGAAGAAAACTGGGAAGAGGTGGGACAGGAATGCAGTTGGGATGCTAGATGAGACACCAGACGGTATTTCCAGCACACTTATATTATTGCCAGAAAAAGAAAAGATGCAGCTTTTCTCTAACGCAGGTACACAAACAGCTCAAAATGTTGTGAATGAAATCCGCACTCACTCCACCACACTGTCTGTTTCATATCTCTCTTGGTTGGTTATACCGAAATATTATCCAGTACTCTTTTTTTCTAATTCCAGCAAAGAAAATTGAGTTTGACCAAAACACAACCTCAACTCTACCAACAAAACCATAGTAAAATGGCAGTCCACTATGGTCAGATGGAAGTGAGCCACAGTCAATGGCTGGGACACAAGTTTTATCCCCTAAATGAATGTTGACTTTTTTTGTAAAGTCAGCACAGATAATACATTGATACAGTTTTCTGTCCAGCAAAAATAAATAGAATCTGAAAAACTTCCTCTTTGAAGTACTCCATTCCATCCTGGCTTTCACTGACAACTACTTCTAACGTAATGCAATCAACCCCATTTTATTGAGACTTAAAAGGGTCACTAACAATTCAGTCCTGCAATTGTGAGGACGAGAGATTCTCTTAATTCAAGTAGCGCTTATATTTTGTCGAAGTTGCTAGGCAACACATAACAGAATTAATTAAACATATTTATTCTGTTACAGAATTATTTTATCAGCCAAAATGTTGTTAGCTTTGGTTTGCACCAGATGTCTCTTGCATTCTCTTTGTGGGAGTGTTTAGTAACAAAAATGTAATTCCCCTTAGATAAATAAGAATTTTAGTTTTTATTTGACCAACTAGACTTTGAAACTAGTATTGCTGACATTAAGTTTTAATATGGGTATTCAAGAGTCTCTTCCTGAACCTCACGTATTGGCCTTTTGTTCAATGACATTCCCAGTGACCTCCAGGTGACCCGAGAGGACAAATTATGCATTTCCACTTCCTACAGCTGTGACCAGCTGGCCCAGCCTCATCTGTTTTGACCTGCCCAGGCAGATGTCACCACATTTCCCACATCCCCATTGGGTCAGTGCTAGTTTAAGAAAACACCAACCGTAAGCTAGACTACTGATCACCCAGTAAGTTTTGGAGACCTAAAAAACACCCTATCCTACATATCAAAACTTTTAACTTCTTCTTTAGCAGAATGATGAATGAATAGCATTCAAACAGCCAAAAATATACAAAATCATAGATAAAATCCAGAAGTGCACTTACTTTGTCTAGTGACCTCTTGAGTTGGTAGTGGAACTTCTCTTTGACCTCATCTAGAAGCTGCTTAAGCTTGGGCTCCTCAGGTGTACCCTGGTACTTCCTGGCAAGCTGGAGGTAGCAGGGCCACTTGGCTGAGTCAAAGCCCCAGTGGCAGGTCCTCTTATCAGGTGACTTGTGTGAATGCATGACAAACTTCTGCGGTGAAAAGAGCAACTGGCACTCAACACACTGAATGCAGGGTGCCTCAGGCTGGGTGTAGAATTGGGGCACAAACAGACCATGGCACTTCCCCAGACACTGGTGCTCCACCTGAAAACTGGCTTCACTCTCCTTTAGAAGGCCCTGGGCAGACAGTTTGCCACTAGGGTCGGCAGGCAAGGCCGCCCCAGGACGCAGCAGGGCATTGCACAACCGTTGTGCATCCGTCAGTGTAATGAGGCCACAAGAAGGTGCGTTAAATGGCAAAATGCCCAGCACCTTGAGGATGTGCAGCTGCTCAGCATCACAACGTGAGCAGTAAACGTAGAGCTCGTCACACACCGTGTTAATCTGCTGCAGCGAGAAGTCGCGAAGAACAGAGTTGAGCACCTGGGGCAGGCAAAGTCGCTTTTCTCCTCCAACAACAAAGCAGGAGATGGATTCTCCTTCAAGCAGAGAATGTGTGAGTTCAGTGGAACTGTCACAGGGAACCAGAAGAGGGCCTCCTCCCAGAATAGGAGGGGAGGGCAGGGGGGGGATACCAGCCGGGGAATGCTCATGGCCAGTGCGAGCTGAGAAAGCAGCTGGGCCTCCAAGGGAGCTCTGGCTGCTGAGGGTGAACTGGGCCAGTGTGTGTTTGAGGCCAGGACTCAGGTCCAGGGCTTTAGCAGCGCCCACCATGTGCAGTTCAGCTCGGCTGTCCACATCCATGTCCGAATCATGGTGCACATCCTCAGTCTGCTCTCTCTTCACCTTAGGAGTTTTAAGGAGGGTATCCATGCTACGACGCTTCAAGTTGATCTCCGCCATCACCCGCTTCTTGATGGGTGCGTCTTCTAGTCGCTCTCTATACAGCCGTTTCATGCTGCCTTTGAATGAGGTCAAATCTTTGAAAGGAGGTTTCAAACTGGTCTGGGTGCTAGCCATGTCTAAGCACTGGATTATTGTTGCTTCTTTCTATTGTGTGAGTTTCTATATTCCTCCAAGTCTTTATTTTGCTTTAAATCTTTTTAAATGACACAAATCTTCTGGAAGTTAGACACGTGCATGATGGTGACTGAAGTTTTTTTATGTCCTGATCCACTTCCTAAACATAAAACAAAAACAAAAAAAACAAAAACAAAAAAGAGATAGAAACAATCAATCCCCATCTAAAAACTATAGCTTATCAATTACTTTCCTGTAAAGAAATAAACTGAAAATGATCTCATTAAATATGTTGTGGACCATAAATATCCATGACTGTCAATGTTTTATAGCTCCTGATCAAGCTGGGTGCTTGCAAAGGTCAATGGCTGTTTGCATGGATCACTAAACCAAATGGCCATTACCATACTTAACACAAACGGGGCTTTTTCATCCCTTGTAATTGAACCCCAGGGGAAATTTGCATTACGATTTTCACCAAATGTTTTGAAACAAACTTTGGAGCACAAAGTGAGAATTTTAACAAGCAAAACCAGTTGACCACACATGACAACCCAAGTGAAATTCCCCCTCACCCAACTCCTCTCCCATTACAATTAAACACAGTCAATGCAAGGCTGATACACAATAGTCAAAAACATTTCGTTTTGCAAATGAAAGTGCCCTTCCCAACCATATTGTGTCTTCCCCCTAGGTCTGCTTACCCCACGCTGACCCCATAAACTCCATGAAAAACAATTGATAAAAGCATTAACAGCAGTCGTTCTCTTCTCCTGGCCCTTCACAGCTTGACATACGGCAGTGTGGAAAGTGTGGTTTTCCTCTTTTTACTCAGACTCTACAGTGAAGTTACCAGATCGGTGGTGATTAGGTAAACAACATTAAAACGCAGTGTAGTTGCTTATGGCTACTGCTGCAATATGACAGTAAGAGACGGCAGATTGAAACTGCAACATTTGGGGGATTATTTGCAATTCATTTGACTTCAAATTATAACAGCTACACTGGAAATTTAAAACAAAAATGCAAAAGCGCAAACTGCGCTGGTGATCAGAGTGAGCGGATTTGTGCATGCTTTTGCAAATTTCAGCATCCCGTCGTTTTTTTTCTCCCTTTTTCCACCGACTGAAATGCTACTGCGGTGCACACCAACCACAAGCTCGATTCATATATTTGTGGGCGTTCTAATGGCAAATATCACCGTAGGCCGGTTACAAGGGGAAAAAAACTAACACACACACACACACACAAAAACGCTGCAATATCAGATGAGCAAACAATAAATGAAGATCTACGGGGAGGCAGTTTCGCCCCATCCCGTTCAGTGTATTACAGGACTCCGGTTTGATTTGGGTTTAAATCCTGCAACTACCGTCGGTTTATTTCTGACAGGAGTCACAACGCCCGCGTTGTTTCGCTAAATGACAGATTTCCCACAGATACGCTCATAGTTATTAGATATACTTCTTAATGTCACCCCCCACTTATACTCTCCTTTTCGCTGCAAGGACACCGCGTATAATAATGATCCAGCTCTGCTCCATCCCCTGCGACCCCCTCCTCCTCAGTCTTTAAACTGTACTTCGCTTCCTCTGCTGGCTCGCCACGAAGGCACTGGTATGCAGACAGCGCTGATAATGACATTCACTGTCTACACTACAGCCAGTCTGGTCTGGGAAGACACTGCGGTCGACCTTTTACGCTCACACTGATTTGATGAGACCACGGTGGGGTTTATTACCGCGGCTTGCCCGTATGTCAAACGCACAGGTAGCTAAGCACAGTGCTTGTCCGATATACTCGATGTTCAAATCGCTTCAAACAACACATGATATTACGCACTTGTGTATGACATTATTTTAAACCACAAATAAGACATTTTGACCTCAAACAAACACGTAAACATAAAATGTACGCGCAATTCACGTGGAAACCTCTTAGTTAAGAGAAATCGTGCCTCTGAACGATTAACGTCCAGTAGTTAACGTCACTAGCTAACTGCGCTAGCTAGCTTAACTGATAGCTACCCCCCAGCTAAGTTACCCCGGTACAGTCGGGCTTAAAATCTGTCTTACCGACATATTACGCTACTGGGGTTTAAAGCAGGCTAACACAGCTCTCAAAAGCACGGACGTGCTACTTTAGCCGGGCTTGTGTCGAAGTCTGCGCCCCGTTCAGTTAGTGTTTCCCTCCCGTTGGTGTATGTTCCCCGTGGTTGGGGTTAGCGTTAGGTTATGGTTCCCGGGCGTAGCAAAAAACGGCTGGGGTTGGTTAAAGGGTCAGGCTTTGGGTCAGGTTAGGCATCTCACGGGGCGACTGGTTAAGGTTGAGGCTAGATTTAGGTTACGGTAAGGGGGTGGGGGGGGTGACACATATCTACCGCGGGACGGACATTTCGCCCCAGCAACGACAGCGAAGGACGGGCTTGCCTCGGGTCACCCAGCGCTGACTGAAACCCGCACCAGGGTCCGACAAGTTACGAAGGATAACCCACTTCAGCAGTATTAAAGCAGGCTAGTCCTGCGTGGTGACCGACAACGCTAACCAACTAACCAACCAACACAAATCCAACTAACCAACACAAATCACTAACACTACAACAGGATAGCAACAGATACAGGGCGACACAGCAGGCGAAACCAGGTTAGCTTCACCCCCACTCTTCGTCTGTCGTCTGCCACTGAACAGCTCAAACTCAGACGCTAACCGACACAAGCTAGAATCCGCTATCTTCCAATACAGCCACAACATCTTTAAATTAACAAGCCATTTAAAAACCGCCCATTGAAAAGCCTTATTCTGTTTTCAAACATTTACCTGAACGCCGCGTACCTCTGCGTCCGTCCTCAGTCGCTTAGGGTCTTCTCTACACTGGAAGAGCCTGGCGGACCGTCAACAAGATGCAGCCTGGAGGCTCCACTACAGCCCGCAACGTCACACTGCACACGGGGCTGAGAGGCGGAGACGTCACGCGGCTGACGGAAACTATGCGGGGGCGTCTCTCGTCTGCAGCAGCGCCGAGACCAAAAGGTGGTTCACGGTATGACACTTTGGATTTAATAGCATGAGTGGTGGAGTATTTCACCACTGATGTACGCAGGGCATTTTCATGCATAAAAGGCTGAAACATTTACGATCGAGACACCTGCGATGAATTATGACTAACGTTAAGTCAAGACTGGAGTTCAACAGACAGGTTCACTTTTTCAAGTCTGTCTTCAAACAATTGTTAGATGTTGATGTGAGCACTGAAACAGTGTTTGTTAGCTCCATTCCCCTATTTAAACGGGCATCCTCGAAAAAGGGTTCCTGTACAACAGATGTGGAACGATGCATTTGTCAGAATTCCAAACTATAATTTAAGATGCCCTCTACTACACTTGTACTACAATTAATAATAAATCCACTTGAAAGTATCCATTTTTATATTTTGAGCAGTACCCATTGGCTTGAATAAAATATATCTTGTGTATCTGAAATGCAAATGCAAGATATCTTATTTAATCTTAATTAGATTAGGTCTAGCCATAATTTAAAAGATATCTTATTTATCTTTTCCAGCATGTCAAATTCAAGACATTACTAGTCACAACTAAACTGTAGATATGTGAAACTGCTTCTATGACTACTAAAAAAAACACAGACGTCAGTTTCTGTGGAGCTCAGATTTTTAAAGGGGAAATTTATTACTACAGAGCTCATTTGAGCTATTTTCCAATATTACAATTGTTAATAATAAAGACATAAAGTTATCATTATCATTACAGAAGGGAGCATTTCCTAAAACGTTGCTTAGCTTTTGACCTGGGGTCTTGGGCAATATGTGTGAAAGAAAAAAAATGGATATTTTTATTGCGGGAAATAGGTAAAATGTTTAATAATTCCAAAGTAATTACACAGCATTTGTTGAGTCTTGGTCTAATGAGTTTGTGTTATGTCATGTGACACTACTGCAGCCAGATCAGAATCAGCTTCATTGGCAAAGTTTGCTAATACATACAAGGAATTCTGGTCATTGGAAGCCCTCAAGGACATGTTCAAAAAAGGAAACAAATACAACGCTACATAACGTGCTATATAAGCAGACCATTTACCATTTACCAAATACAGACAATATAACAATGACAATTACAGGCAAAAAAAAAAGACTAACAGCTACAGACAACATAAAGAGCGACGTAAAGTAGGCAAACCCGGATGCAGTGTGCGTGGCAGTTCTAACACAATTCCTTGTAGATGCAATGTTTGCGCGTGTTTGTTTTGGCATTATTTCAGGATGTAATGGCTAGCAGCAATGTAGCAGTAAGTATGAGGTCAGCTGTTAATGAGTATGAAGGTCTGAGGAAAGAAACTGTTCTGGTGTCTGGGGGTTTTGGGCAGATGGGGGTCTCTATAGCACCTGCCAGAGGGGAGAAGCTGGAAGAGGTTGTGTCCAGGGTGAGAGGGGTCAATGGTGATTTTCTTGGCTCTCAATATGTACAGGTCCTGGAGAGGGGGCAGGGAAGCACCAATTATTCTATCTGCAGACCAGGTTTTCTAAGATGTAATGCAGTCCTGTGTTAACCGAATCACTGACTGACCTGTTTCCATTGTAGGCAAGTAGTGGGGGGTTTAGCAGTGGCCCCTGATATCTGTGGTTCGACACTAGTCGTTCAAAGGATTTCATGACCACAGACGTCAGAGCGGTTGTCCTAACGTCATTTAGTCCTAATATGGAAGCTTTCTTTAGGGCTTTCTTATGGTCAAAAGTCATTCAGATATTACTTTGTTGTTCTTGAACAGTTGGAACACTTTTTTTAAATGTTCAGATTTCTGTTTTATGGCTGTTAATTTGCAACAATGTTTGTTTGTGTCTTTTTATATGTAGATTTATTTCACTTGTATTCTGGTCTTTAGCCTTTTTTTTTTTTTAACTGATGCACTAGGATTTAAAAGCCACTGTCAAATTTGTGGAAGCTCATGGGCATTCAAAGAAAGAAAGAACCTTGTTTCTTGAACACAGTTCAGAAAAATTAGTCTTAGAATCATCTAAACACAAGTTTATATAACTAAGTTTCTCCATGTTAACAATGTATCTCAATAATAAACCAGTGTAAGACTCAGACAGGGGTGTGTGTATGTAAACACACGTCGCGAGTAGCATTTGGCAGCTACTAAAGGTGAGGATAATGCGAATATGAAAAGCAGCATGAAACTAGATATGCATTGTGATTACCAAAACCTTAACTCTGGGTATCTGCTGATACCAAGTGCCTTATTTCTTAAATATATAGTATATCTTAGTGCGTAGAACTCAATCGCTGAAGAGGCAAAAATCACAACGACACTGTATGTTGCATGTGAACTGTCAGGAAATACAATGATAGGTTCCCTTCAAAACTGCAACTTATTCAGAGGGATTGTCAGGAGCAGAGTGAAAGCTGTGGCACTCCGGCTAGAAATGGCCTAAAGTCTTTTAGTCCTCTTATAGAAGCTTTCTTAGGGGCTGTAGTTATGATTGAGGACTTCCTGGTTTTCTGTCTTTGGAATAGCAGTTATATGCTCTTCCAAAAACTCTCTGCAAGTTCTCGGCTCCTCCTCATCAGGTGGAGAAAGCTTCCTGTAATCTGTAACTGCAAGGCTCTCCACACTGTTTTGAAAAGTTAGAAAAAAGTCAGAAAAAAAAATTCAACTTTTCGGAGTAGTTTCTCTTGATCGCCTTGGTCTCCTTTGTCAGTGAGTTTCTAGGCTGCCTGTACAGGAGTCTATTCCAGTTTCTATGAGCTTCCTCTTTCGCTCTGCAAAGCTGTGAACCAAAGGTTGTTGTTGACTTGTGAGTGATAAAACTGACATATGATGTCACATTGTTAGTCAGTTCATACACGTTTTCAGTTGCAGTTTCAAAAAGACTCCGGTCTGTACACTCCAGTCCGAAAGCAGCAGCTGCTTTGTCTCGCTGGTCGATTTCTTCACATTCTTAACTACAGGCTTTACAGCAGAAGATGAACAATGCAGTGACCTAAGTGACCCAGAGCTGCAATGCGAACAGAGCGATATGCACAGTGTAGCAGTGATTCAGTGTATTAGTGTTTCTGGCGGGGCAGTTTATGTGCCGTCTATATTTAGGCAGTTCATGGCTTAGGTTTGCTTTGTTAAATCCTCAAGTACAATGTAAAATTGAGTCTAGGTGTTTTTTCTCTAAGCTGGTTATTTGCTCGGCTAATTGCTGCAGCGCATCACTGAAACTGGCCTACGGTGGGATGTAAACAAAAAACTGTACAAATTAGGAAAACTTTTGCGAGAGAATAAAATGCTAAGTCTTATATTAAAAATATATATTTTTTGCAATAATGTCCAATCATACCATATTTATAGTATCTTGAATATGTTTTATATCTAGTCATAATTAAATTTGAAGATATCTTAAATTATATACAAATATATTTATTTATATCTCAAACTAAGATAGTCACATGTCCGTCGTAGGTATTTGAAAATGGACTGTTCACTAGTTATAATTTCTTTTTTGTAGATATCTTAAATTGACATTTTGAATTGATAGAACATCTTGAATTAGTCAAAATGCATTTTTAGATATTCAAAATATAACAGATATTCAAGTGAAACTTAATGTATGTATAAACAGCTTGGCATGCTCTGCTGACTTATATCTCTCATGTTCTTTCAGGTCCACTTCTCATTTGCAGTGGTGATAAGTAAGTAAATATTTTTACTCATATTGTACTCTAGTACAATTTTGAGTATTTAATTACCCTAAAATATTTGCAATTTTGATTTTTATTTAGTTGCTTATTTACTTTGATTTTTCTTTAATTTTTCAGTAGTATCAACCTTAAACAGACACAGAATTTATTTTACAACCTAAACCTGAGTTTAGTTTCATATGTCAGATTATTTTTCGATTTGAATCATGTTGTAGGTCAGCTTTATTGACGTAGCCTTGGATGACATTAGCTGGTGTGAACTGAAAGGACAGTTGCTTTATCTGTCTCGCTGGCTTTCCATCACGTTTGTGAAAATGAGAAGATAAGCAGGACAAACTCAGTGGGCAAAAGGGTGTTTTCTACTTCTATAGCTCCCCTCCCCCCTTGTTTTATGGACCTATCCTGCAAAAGGTCAAGAGGTCATTCAAGCACCTTATTGTGCATTTAGGGATGATGGGAGTCTACTGGAATGAGATTCTCTGAGTAATTTGTAACGTGTTTCCAAGCAAAGGAGATTAAATTCCCTTAGCAACTTTTACTGTGAATCCAACTGTGCATCACAGTCTATTCTAACTCTGAAATCTTCATCTGCAAAGGTTATGATGCTCTGTCTACTTACACTGGGGGATTTCAGCTGGAGTACACAATGGCTGGCTGACTGACCCTCATGTCTGATGTCACACGTATGTGAGAGCGGAGAGGATTGATAGAGCTTTGACAAACACCACCGTCGGCTGTTTCACCGCTGCATCTCTCTGACTCACTCTCTGACAGCAAGGTCAGCAGTTGTATTATGAGAGCAGATGTGCGTACACCCTGTCCAGCCCCAGAGAACGACAAGAGGGACATTGATTTTCCTGTAATAACATCATTCTGTGTACTGTGGGGAGTAAATTAATCTCATATGTGCAATAATGTGACCAACGCTGATTGTTCATTAGTGGTATTAACCAAAAAAAAAAAAAAAAAAGGATGAGGTAGCATAGACAGTGTGTGTGGGAGTGGGGGAGTTGGGATTCGCAGACAGAGTGTAACAGAGTAGCACATTGATAAGGTCTCCATTAGCCAAGAGTCTGCTAACTGTTATTGGACTTAGTACTAAGTGGACCCTGGGGCCAGAGACACAGTAGTTTCCATACATCTTGTCTGGAATCAATATAGTATATTGGAATATCTTCTGTACTGTATAATTTTGGAGTAATGATGCTTGTTGAAATGGGGGTCTGAAGTTAAACACCTTCACCGCAGATCGTACTTATGGTGGCCATTCGGCAAATCTTCTGCTCTCCGATGTGGGTCAGCAGGTTGCATCAGCTTTTGTTTGCTGCTACCACATAACCAGGTGTTGAATACCCATGTGTCGCATAACTTATGTAAATGGGTAGTTCTGTATACTGTAGGAGGTAAAAAAAGTCAATTATGTAAAGTCTAATGTAATCACAGTTACAATAACATGCATGTACATATTTCCAGACTTTTCCTGTTACAGTTAAACTTCATGTTAATTCGGGAAGTGACGCGGTTTTCATCACCTTGGCTCTGTACATCACCACAGTGTGTTTGAAATGAAACAGTCAAAATGTGCTTTAAGTATAGACTGTCAGTTGTAATTTGAGGGTTTTATGAACTGTGTTGGAATTATAGCCATTTTATTCACAGACCCCCCAGGTTTACGGGCTCAAAGGCATTCATTTGTCAGGTAATCTGCAAACCACAAACTTCAACAGATGCTTGGCTTCTTACGTGGTGTTGCTCTGCAAGGCCTTTATGTCTGTGGCCTCTAGTTCCTGCTTGTTCTTGGGGTGTTTGGTCCATGCTCAGCTGGATTCAGCTTAGGGGACTGAATTGGCCATTGCAGACTATTCCAGTACTTTATCTTAAGAAAATCATGTTGTTGTTTTGGTTTTTCGCAGTATGCTTCAGGTCACTGTCCCTTTGCAATGTAAAGTACCATCCAATGAGTTTATACCCTGATAAACAATGAGTCCTGGTCACATCATTGCACATAAAAGATGGTTGATTGTGGTGAACTCTGTGGTGATGTAATCTTGTGCCTGATCGGTGTACATACAGTATGTGAGTTATGTACAAAGGAAGAGAAACAAAAAGTGATTTAAAAAAATTAATAAATGTCAAAAGTGCAGAAATTATTCTAGATATGTTCAGTACTGCTACTTGACATTCAGCCTACCTTGAACCATATTTGTTATCAATTCTGAAAATGTACATTTTGTTTAACTAATTGTTCATAAAGCAGTGGAGAAAAATAACTATGTACATCTACTCATGTTCTGTAATTATATTTGAGGTGCTTGCACTCGGGTATAAGTACCTTTAGTATAATACTTGACTTGAAATACTTAAGTCAAGCGTGGTACTTGACTTGACTATTCTCCATTTTTACATTTTAGAGGGAAATTTGTACTTTTTACTTTTCTACATTTGACATGGGATTTGCTTTGCAAATCAAAAATAAGGTGATTAAAAGAGTGAACTTTTATTATAACCCTTCAATAATCTCACAGACTCTCAGATTTATCTGTGACCCACTGGAGGGTCTTAACCCCTATGATGGGAACCACAGGAGTGAACTGCATCTGCTTCACCTCAATAAGCTACAAGAATAAAATATGTCATTACACATATAATGCATCATTGCTGACATTGTACATTTTACTTAAGCAATATTTTTAATGCTGAACTTGTACTTGTACTGTAATGGAGTATGTATTATTACCATAAGGCTGTGACTATTCCTTCCACAACTGAAGTTATTTTAACGATTTGCTTCTAAAGTGAGATCATGCTTCTCTCCTCTTCTAATCACAGAATTTTCCAACAGCAGTCAGGGATCATTCATTGCTCTACTTGTGAATCCCATTAGTTCTTATTCAGCATGAAGTTTTTTCTGAAGTGGTCATCATGAAGAATCATTTCAAGTGTCTGCTAATGCAAGCACTGTTTTTATTACTCGAGACGCCACCAATAGATGATTACAGTCACTGAAGTAGCGCTCACAAATTTGTAACCACAGGGAGGGTGGAACAAGTATATTTAACAAGTGATGCTGGAAATCACTGAGAACAAGCCATTACCTCAGTATTACTGTCAAGAGGTCCAGTAAAAGCGGTGTGACGCAGACAGTGCCAAGGGGCAAACTAGATGCACTTTGAATTGCACTGTGTATTTTAATGGAGGACTGCATTTGACACCAATTCTTCTGCGGATTAATTAATCCATTCAGGGGTGGAATAATACACCCAACATGATAGGAGTAATTAAAACAGGATGGATTTTTAGATGGTTAGTGGGAAGAATGTCAAACACAACATCATGTGAATACAGAATAATGCAAAGACATTTATCCTTGTCCTGCATGCAGCAATGCTGGTAGAAGAATCATTTTCCACAAATGATCAGCGGCTTTTGGCTTGTCCTTTCAGGGGTCGCCACAGCGGAACGTGTCCTAAATCGTTGATTTGGCATGAGTTTAAGCTAGGCGAACTAGGCGGGCCACAGCTGGTGGGTTGGGATTCAAGCCCACGGCCTTCTGCATCCCAACTCAATGCTCTACCACTAACCCACCAGGCCCCATAGAATCATTTTCCATGAAATCTAGTTTAATTGAGAGTATATACACAATATACTACAGTTCAGTGGATCAGGATGTGAAATAAGCCCCATACAATAGGTTTCTACCCACCATTGTGCAGCTTATTGTAACATGCAAATCAATCAGTTTTATTATTTCTGACACGTCATAATTTCAATGGAACATTTTTTTTCACCTCTCAACTCTCAACACTGTGAGGGCGAAGCGCAGAAACATGGTACCAGTGACCTATTCACCCTCAGGGGGCCCATACAGGGGTCTAAAAGCCAGGCTGGAGTTGCGTGACCATTGGAGACACAGGCAGCTGGAGTGGAAAAGCTCAAGCTTAGCAACTCCAGACTAATTCCCTTCCCTCCAGACACCATATGAGTTTGAGAGTTCAGTTCTCGGCAGTAAAACTATCGCAGCCTGATGGTGCTCATGGTGCAGGTTAGTGCAGACAGGCGTGTGTTTGCACGAGCCTGACAGGGCACCATTATTTTATTCTTCTTCAAAAGTACTGACAGACCAAACAGTTCTAGACCTCTAGTCTGAGCTGCAGAGGTATAGTGATATCTGTGTGTTAAAGGTGTGAAGTAATAGTCAGAAGATGATTTTAGTATTAAACGTTTCCTTCAGCGCTAACACAAATCTGTCAGCAACTCCTGAATGCACTGGCATAAACATTTATACAGACTTCCACAGTGTCCAGAGATCAAATCCTGTCTTTGGTGATGCTCTGACTTCTCATTCAGAGCCAACGTCACAGCAACTGTTTAATTTACTAGTTTAAGTATAGCTGAAGCTTCTTATTCATAGTGTGTTAAACTAGCAAAGATGGTAAACATTATTTCTGCTTAATAGCCACATCTTAATTTTGTCATTGATCACATTAGCACAGCTGAAGCTTTGACTCTCATTAGGCCATAATCACACATGGAAACATTTTCCCTTGAAAATTATTTAACCGAAAAGGTTTTTTTGTCATAAAAAGCAAATGTTCCAAAATATTATTTTTGATTGAATTCTGCGACGCTCTCCTCCAATAAATGGAAAAGCCACCATTAAATTATAAAATATTTTAGGGTTTTTAATCTTAGAGGGAAATTAGCAAACATACTATTAAGCCACTCCTAGATATTAAAACCTCTTATTTTAACACTGCTAAAGGGTTTTTCCTGTAATTACAACAATGTTCATAATGATTTTTTTGTTTTATTGTTGCCATTGTTGTTTTATTGATTATTGAAAATAGGAATTCAATCTGTGTAGCAGAGGACTGGGGTTTTTTTTTTTTTTTTGTCAGGATTCAACATTTCCTATATTGCAATTTAATAACATCTTTAACTAGCTCCTTCATGCCTGCTAACAAAGAAATACCTGACACAAGTCAGGTTATTTTCGCAGAGTAGAAAAAAAGAGCTCTGTAAAATGATTGGAGTGCCTCTGAAAAATGAGATTCACAAACACAGATTACCACAAGGAGAGAAATAAAATGTTTATTTTACCATCTGGTTTTTTTTTCTGCAGAGTCCTGTAAGTGGTAAAAACCCCAAAGCGTAACAAATACAACAAGTAGTGTTTCCATTGGGTTCCACCAGTAACATTTTGGAATCAGTGTAGTGATAAAACAAAATTCAAAATTAAATCCGATTCACAAAAAGTAACAAATAAACATAAGTAACATGTAACAGATTGTGTTCCTCTATTTACTATCATGTTGGTGGTGTTACAGTCTGGGGTAGAGGGTCTTCAGCTCTTCAGAAGTTTTAAAGCAGTTTCACAAAATATCTAATGAACTTTGATATGTTTAAAACATGAGTACAGCAGATACAGATTACAGCTTCACAGCCGCGTGTTTTTGACTGAAACTGCACTCCATCATTGCTTTGGACTTTCCAGTAATCACTTTTTATTTACACAAAAAGATATACATGGAATGGAGAAAGTACAAAAAAAAAACCAAAAAAAAAAACAGACCATATGTTTCAGAAAGGCATAGTATTAAAAATCACAAAAGGAAATCAGAATATAAATTCTATGACTTAGGACAGTACATCTTTCTCATATATACTGTACCGTCTAATACGTACCGGCAAAAATTTTCTCAGAAATCTTTTTTTGTTTGTTATGTTTTTTGTTTTTTTGGTCCTGTGTGAATGCTTCATTTAAATGAAACCTAGTGTTCCAGCGTTTAGGTTTCATGTGCTACTTTTCCAGCCCAGCTTAGTGAGCACTTTCGTTCACAGTTTTGAGAGTATTAACTCAG
Source organism: Channa argus (assembly GCF_033026475.1). Taxonomy (NCBI): domain Eukaryota; kingdom Metazoa; phylum Chordata; class Actinopteri; order Anabantiformes; family Channidae; genus Channa; species Channa argus. The sequence continues at coordinate 17,547,130 of NC_090210.1, forward strand.
TAATATTAGTGTTAGCTGGATGTTCCCTCTGGGGAGCTTGAAGCAGACTCTTGTTTTTCCTAGATGTTGCGTTTTCATCCGAACAAAGTCTGAACCTTTTTTGGTTCCTTTGTTCAGCCTGGACACTTAACACTCAGAACAAAATACATATAATGACGGCTATGTTGTTAAATAAAACATGTGAAAATATATAGATTTTTATTCTTTTTCTTTTTTAAAAGGCTAGTGTTATAATTGTTTCCTCTACAGAAGGTTTGTTCAGCCAAAACGAAATCCCAAAACAACTATGACAAAGACAGTTTTGTCCAACTGTGGCTTGAAGGTAAAAAGGCCTTGTCTAACATTTTACCTCGATAGAAATTTCTTACATATAAACAAACAAAATACGCACTGAAAACACGGCAACAGCTGGAAGGAGAGGATGCTGAGTTCATCTGTCAGGAGCTGTGCTTCATTCCTCCCACCCCCAGCAACCTTGGAAGAACGTTGTAGCCTTGTCAGATACCGACAAACAGGCCCAAATGAGAAAACTGATATCAGTGCAGATTTACGTGATATAAAAATAATTCAGAAAAAAAAAGTTAGGCTTAAGGGCAAATGGTTATAAATGGCAGAGAGTGAAACTGGTTTTGGCAAATAAGCGTTCTATTGTGCATGTGCGGCCCTCAAAGAGAAGGTTAATGTCGTCGGGTTGTTTCATAACCATGCAGCTTGAAGACACTGGGATGCCACGTAACATGTACATGGGTGTGTGAGTGTATGGGTGTATGAGCACCGATGTCTGTCACACACACTCCTCTGCTGACATCAGGAGTGGATTGATATACTCGAACCCTTCAAACTCAGATTGGTCGATCTTCTTGACCACATCACTACAGTGAAGAAATAGACAAAAAAAAAAAACATGTCAATTTTGTAGAAATTGAACAATAAATGGATCATGACAGAAAAAGAGAGCAGATCAATGGGAACTCACTCTTCATCAGGTGTGAGCTGGATGGGCTCGTTAGTGAACTGGGCGTCGAAGTTGTCCAGTCCGAATTCCCCTGAGATGTTGGGCTTAAATGGAGGAACCACCTGCTTCTGCTCCAGCTAAAATGGAAACAGGCATGAAAAAGTGATCATAGGAGAATTTAATATTTAACAACTATTCTTCTTCTTAACCCATAATTTGTTTTACAATTTTATAAATAATTTTTACTACTCAGCATATTGTGGTTTAAGCTGGTGCCTGTTTTTCTCTGATTCTACATTAATGAAAAATTAATCAAGGTATGTATTGTTAATTATTGTTATTAATTATTATTAATTTGATGGGTAAGTTTAAAGAAAATCATTAGTTAACTACTGTGATAATTTTTTGAATGAAGTTTTAATCATTGAAGTAACTAAAAATAAAAACATTTCTGATTCCAACTTCTGAAAAATTAGGAATACGTTTTTCATCATCAAAAACTTTGGCTCTATGAAACTGCTTTGATTATATTTTAAATTAAAAATGTTCATTTTAATTGTATAAATTACATTGTTTTTAGATTATAAAACTCAAAAAAATATAGCCAGGTTTCCACAGTTAAGAAACTTTTATTCTGCTTGGATTAAAGTGTCTTTCCTAAATATTATTAAAATAACTAAATTGTGAATTAATATTTTTATTTTGTTTTAAAGTGTCATTTTGTTCCACAGAGTCAATAAATAAAACGATTGCGACTCCGTTACCTAAACATAGATTTCTATTCTCCCCCCATTGTTTATTGCTGTATTTGTGCAACTTAAATTTAAACACATTAATAAAAAAAAAAAAAAAAAAACAGCAAATAATTTAACAATGAAAATACTCAATACATTCTTTCACTGGTCATTCAATTGTAGATTCATCTGAAAAGAGTACATGGTCAACATCTCTTTAAAGTGTGTGTATGTGCTTAGGGAGAGGGTGAGAAGGCTGTAAGCTGATGCCTGCAGACACTCTGACCGACTGTTGGGTCCTTGCTCCAGACCAAACAGGGAAAAGAGGTCATGGTGATCCCTGGCAAGCTGCCCTGTCTGTCTGACTCATTGACATTTTACCCACCACTGCACGTCTGTTTCTCTGTCTGCCTTCAGACATAAAAACGTGCCCGACTGTTTACACGTGTGCAGACATTTAGCAAATATTTATATAAATCAGGTTTAACTGTGAACTTAATAGGTTCAACTGAGTTCGAAACAAATAAATGGGGAAAAAACATTGAAAGATAAAACATCAAACACCATTTTAATGCAAGGCTCACATTATTATTACAGTAATAGTCAAGATACTTTTAAGTACCACATAGAATTAAATTTTAACTTCATTCTATCACAGTCATACCATCAACAGTAAAGAAGCTAAAAATAGTAAAACCTTTGACAAGGTCTAGAATAATTTACAAAGTACAATGTAAAATATGTGAATTTTGTAGTTTAGCATTTCATCTGAAGGTCACAACTCTTTAAGAATGAAGCTGAAATTAGCTTTATTAATTACTTTCTTGTGAACATAAACAGTTGGTCCAAATTACTTCACTGTGAGGTGTAACATTAATGAGTGTACACCCAGATGCCAAGATATGAGCTCAGCCCGCTAGTCTGTCAGTCAACAGTATGTCTCTAGTAATTTCCTTTCTATCTTTGGCTTCCTGTCTCAGTTAGTCTGTTAGTCAGTCTATCTGCTGTTGCCAGTCTTCTGTGCAGCCCGCTTGTTTCTGTCAGTTTTTCTGTTTTTCACAAGGACACGAGTCTCATCCTATCACTAAAAAGCCTCAGTTTTTACAGAGCAGGATGGAGAAGCTGACCCCACAGACTTAGATACGACCTACTGCTATCTGGTAGCAGCTTTTTATTTGTCTTTCTCAACAGGATCCATACTTTGTTCTGACGTATGTGGCAAGAGGCATTTACCACTGATTTTATTCATTTAAAATTAGAGGAGAAAGGGTGTTAAGGTGTTGGATGAGGTTTGTAAGAAAATAAGCTGGAGAGAGAAAAAAGCAGAAAGATGAAAGATAAATGACTCACAAGGTCCCAGTCAACGTTTCGAAAGAATGGATGGCCCATGATGTCTGCAAAGCCTGTCTGAGGGTGGCAGCCTAGACGCTCCTTAGGATCCTGTGGGAGTGAGCGTGACAGAACAGTGAGAGACCGAAAGACGTGATGGTGAAAGGGACCGATAAATGCCAAGAAAGTTGGGAACATAAGAATTTGCTAGGAAGATAGAAAAGGAGAAAAATATTTTTTATGAACTTTAAAAGAAACAAAACAAAAGGTGCAAGAGACACACAGACACACAGGTGTAAGGAGGGTGGAGGGGAAAAAAAAAAAGAGAGAAACTACAACACAGTGAGATCAGTTGCAACTGGGGTCATAATAATATAATACTCAGGAGTTGGCAGGAGCCAGCACTGTTTGATAGATCCAGGTCTGTCACCTCTTCTTACCTTGTTGAGGAATCCTTTGAGCACACTGGCAGCTTTAACTGACAACGAGCGGGGAATTCTGATCTGTTTTTCCAATATTACTGCAGGAGGCAGGAGAAAAGGGAGAGAAGATGGTTGCAAGAGCGGGTTAGTCCACGTTTTGATTTCAACATTGATTTAAATAAATAAATACATAACAAGGGTCTAATGTTTAGATAACAAAAATATCTATTCTTTTTAACCTATAAGTGCTTGTGTGTATTAATTTCTTCAACTCTCCCATTCTCATGCACATTTGTTTATTACTGGGTGCACCTCCCCAAGTGGTAGCAAGCAAATCTGCATCAGAGCGACAAGATGACGATGCTTAGCGGTGACTTTTTCAAGTGGTATCACCTTAATTCCCATTTATCCAACATTATTCTAGCAGTTTGAGTAAATGAAACACTTTAAAACCATATTTACAATGATGTAATTACAAAAAAAAAAAAACACACATCTTCACACATTTCACTGTAACAGATGGTGTGCCTGCTTCTGAGAGAGGCATCCATTAGAAAGGTGTTAACACAAAGGTGTTACATGCTGCACCAGATCTTGTTTTCCTCTGCTTATAAACCTCTGCAGTGTGTGCGTCTTACCTTGGAAGAGGTAGTCTTCTGTGTTCTGGTCGGGGTTGTCAGAGCTCCCGACAATGTCGAAAGGTGATCGGCCCGCCATCATCTCAAACATTAGCACACCCAGTGCCCACCAGTCCACACTGAAGCCTAAGATACACACATTGTACATTACAAAAAAAATCTGACGTACAGCTGTTTCCAGTCATTGAATCCTTTTGAAGCATTCACTCAGGGTTTCCCCAAGGCTTTTCAGCAGCTCCCAGAGAGTTGCTCTGGAAATGAAGAAATGGAAATTCAACCTGCACTCACTTCAATATTTACACCTTTTTTACTTTGAGTGTCAAAACATTTCAAAAATTAAAGTATTTTCCACAAGGATTAAACATATAAAAACAGTGATATGATCTGCAGAACTTGTTGCTATGATACCTCTTTTGGTAGTCATGGAGGTTTTTTCTATTTTTAATGTATTGCATTAATAGAGGTGCAGCACTCAGCCATGATGTAGAAACTGATATTTTACTCAACACTTAAACCTTTGTTTTAATAGCTGTAACACATTACTTTGGGCTGTATATGTCAGTCATCCACCATCACTTATTCAAGCCAAGGACTCTACATGATGGGTTTAGGTAAAGCCCCATTCAGAGGATTTGACAATTGCTTCCTTTGTTTTTTCTTAAATGCATTAGTCTACCTTTTAGCTTTCCCCTCTTCCTTTCTTTCCTTTAGCACCGCAAAAAAAACAGATGTTTCCCATGTTATAAGTCTATTTTCTTCCTTTTATATGTGCTTGTACAATCTCACACACAAGTTAATTACCTTTTAGTACTGAGTTTACAGATAAGCCTTTTAACGCATCCCTTCTCATTTATTTGAAAGGGGGAAATGCAGTGATGCATTGAGGTGGACTTCAGTGCTGTGTTTGGGTATCTAATACAGGTTTAAACACATAAATCCAACTCTCGAGCGGGACCTCCCAGATTGCAGAGGCCACCAACCGGCAATGTTTTAATACAACTGTCTACGTAAAATCATTCATTCAAAGTAAAACATGCTTAGACGTTATAAATTTTCAGCCCACTTGTATAATTAAGGATAACAAAAACAATAAAACAGCTCTCAATTCAATCCATAGAGGCAGCAATGAAAAAAATGACACATTTCACAATAGGTAGCATTGGACTAAATAATAACAGATTGTACAGGTGCACACAAAAAAATGGCCAATAAGTGCACTACATAGAAAAGACTTCTAAAACAGTGCAGTTAACCCAGGAACTACACCCCTGTACATTGATAATCATGACTGTGAACAGCATCTCAGATATTCCCGCATAATGCCTCATAATCTGTATAATAGTGAATCATCGGATAGCATTTCAGATAAGTGCTTGTGTGTTGTAATTCTCACCATAATCCTCTCCTCTGAGTATTTCGGGGGCAATGTAATTGGGGGTACCACAGAAAGTGCTTGTTGTATCGCCTGGTCTCAAGCCCTCCTGCAAAAAACAGAGATCAACAGCCGTAAGATCCACTCAGAGGACTGTAAACTGACACTTGTGTTTTTCTGCAGGTGCTTTTATCCAAAGTGCATTATGGTATCATGAGAGCCTCCGGTAAACGGCATACCACACCTTGCACATGCCGTAGTCTGTAAGTTTGATGTGCCCTTCAGAGTCCAGCAGCACATTGTCCAGTTTTAGATCTCTGTAGATGATTCCCCGCTCATGAAGGTAGTTCAGTGCCAGACTAATCTCTGCTGAGTAAAATCTGAAATAGAGAGAATTCAGGCTTTTTCAAAATCACATATGACTTCATAAAGACTCAGTATGATATCAATATTTTTGATGTGCATACCTGGCGTGTTCTTCAGGGAGTTTCCTTTGTCTCTGCATGTGGAACATAAGGTCTCCACCATTTACGTATTCAATGACAAAGAACAGTCTGTGGAAAGAGGGAAAAGTTATGATTATTTGTTTTATTGGAATACATCATTTGGCATTTGTTTATTTGTATAACAGATTAGGGTCGGTGGATGAATGTACATAGCATGTGAAAGACTGCTACAGATATTTTATGAGTTAGTGGTGGCCAGTTCCCTCTTCTATGCTTTGGTTTGCTGGGGCAGCAATATGAAGGTAGCAGACAGTAACAGACTGAACAAACTAACTAGATGGCTGGTTCTGTTCTGGGGGAGGAGCTGGACCCTCTACATGTTGTGGCTGAGAAGAAAATGGTTTCCAAACTCCTCTCAAACCTGGACTATTCCTCCCACAGACTCCACTGCGCGCTGGCTGCACAGGGGAGCACTTTTAACAAGAGACTGATCACAGTCAAGTGCTCCACAGAACACTACAGGAGATCCTTTTCTCCCAGTGCCCATTAAACTCGTTCCCCTTCTGTAAAAAGAAGGGGGACTGAAAGGTGTAAATGGATAAGTGAATTATAATCTATTTTATTTTTACTTCTTTAGCAGCTTTGTTCTTGCTTAATGATCAGTTTGTATTTGTTTATTTGTCTGTGCTTTCTTTCTCTTTTGGTGGATGTTCTTTTCCTTTCTTTCTACTTTTCACGCGGAGAGCAGCTGTAACTAGGCAACACAATTTCCCTATGGGATAAATAAAGTTGCTTGAATCTTTAGTGAAATTACACAGATTTGTTTATTTCACAAATTTTGTTTCATAATTTTACTCCTTTTTTGAAACCTTTGAGGAACAACATGCATATAACTGCACAATTACCCAGTTCATTGTATTTCTTGGAAACAAAATGTCAGCAAAATTAATAAAAACAAAACAAAACAAAAAAAAGGGAAATAAATGTGAAATAAAAGAGCCCTTAGATTATTTTGTATATATATGTAGTTTTATTGATATTTAATTTAGCTTTATAAACATTGATTACTTCTTGAGCTGACATTTTCTGTAATTTTAAATAGGTAATGTCAATTGAAAAGGGCCACTCCTAACAAAAAAGACCAATACAGTATGGATGAAGCTTTTGAGTGTTGAACTATAGAAAAACTAAGGATGTTACATCTGACCTTAAACTATTATTGTTACTCATTGTGTCTAGAACAGTTAATGAGACAAAGACTTTACACCAAGTTTTCAGGGGCTTTCAGATGGGACCTTCCCATAAGTTTAACCACAACCACACACTCCTCTGAGTCTTTTGTTTACTTAAATGAAGCCATACTTGAACCACTCAAGCAGTAGGTGCAGACACAGGCGTAAGTGGTAGACTGTAGCTAGCAGAGCAAGAAAGTAGGAGGTGGTATATATATGGACTTCTGCTGCCCAAAACCTATACTGACATTTTCAAACTCTTTAGTTGAGGTCTAGTGTATTCATTTAACTCTTATCCTTCGGTTCTGAAAATACAGGAGAGGAAGGTGTGGGAGTTTTCTTGCAATCCAATCGCATCTAATGCAACCTAAAGGTGCTCTAACATCAGCTTCACTTTGAGTGTAAAGGTAATTTTGTTACATTTTCAAATTTTTTAAAAGATTCCAAACTGTAACTGAATTTCCACATGCTTGAAGACTTCTCTGTGCCTTAGAGAAACCGCATGACTCACCTGCTTTCTGTCTGGAAACAGGAATGGAGACCGACCAGGAAGGGATGATTAGAGGCTTGCTCAAAGACGTGCTTTTCTGTTTGGACCCAGTCAATGTCCTGAAAGAGAAACACATAATGACGCACCCAAATGTCAATCAGAGATCGTTCTGACATAGTACCCTTGAATCTATAAAAGCCTAATAAGTACAGAGCACTATTGACCTTCCTGCAAAACTTGAGGTTTGCTCATGCGTACAGTGAGCAGCAGGATAAAAGGCCTTAGCCAGTAGAAGCAGCAGCAGGTCTGTATTGATGGCTGGATGTTAATTGGTCTGGACACAGATGCTGTTCACACTGACACGGCAGGGACAGCACAACACTTCAACATTGATCACGAGGCACTTTGCTCAATTTGTCAATCACACTAAGTACGTCTAATCAAGGCTAACTACTCCCATTGCCACTGGCTGTGCTGCTACAGGTGTTCTCTGAGATCAATTTTTGATGACGTTGATCTACACCTCCCTGGACACACTCATGTCTTCGAAGAGGTCTGTCAACTTCATAATGTTTCAGATAAGATACACAAGATAGATTTGGATCACCATGACATGTTCATTGTGCTATGTATAACAGCTCCCAATGATTGTGCTAATTACATTAATTATACATGACAGTGACAGAAGACTCATGACTTCTCACATCTGAACAGGCAGAGGTGTTACTGTCACACTGTAAAGACTTGAAGGAACAGTTCTACTTCACTACGATACTGTTCATTGTTCCCTACTTGAGTGGACATAATAAACCACAACTTGTTTAACTATTAGCAAGCAATTATATACACAATGACACAATTATGCTGAAGAATTTAATTATTCAGCATCATTTATCTGTCATTGGATGTGAAATTAATTTGCAGGTTCATATAAAAATATGGTCAAAAAAAGAAAGTGTTTAAAAAATATTTTTAATGTTTTCCTGTGCAAATGCAAGATTTTACTATATAAACACACTTTTTAGGAATATTCCCGTTTTTAGATTGCGGAGCTGGTCATTGATACACTTTTTCAAATATATTTTTAAGGAAGAAACTTCACCAGGTGTAACCATGTGGTTTACTGATATGTTTTTTATCATGTTAGTGTGGACAGCAATGCAGCACTATGGCACAAATAAATAAGGTAAAGACACTGAACTGCTGAAGTTAGGTTTTGGTGGTGGGTGGAGGGTCAGGCATTAACCCGTTTCAGACATGAACTCTAGAGAATGTAAGGAGGATCAGGTCCAAGAGTTTCCCTTTCATACATGTAACCAACATCGGAACATAGTCCATGCGAGATGCGTTCTCACTTGTGAAGAAATATTCTGGGTAACTGGGCAAGGGGGTGGTATTTGGGCTCTTTGAGCAGGGGCGGGATATGGCGCAAAAACAATGCTGCGGAAGTGACAATGTTTTGCATTGTAATCTGGTCATATACCACAGAATCTCGTGCTGTTCCTTGTATTTGTTTGACAGTTCACAAATGTTGTTGTCCTTCCAGTTCGACATTGTTGTTGTGTTCGTATAAATAAACGAATTCTTCACCTTCGGTTGTTTGTATTTGCCCAGTTTTGCGGCAGTCACAGGAAATTAACGTCATCAACAGGCACACTCACTAATGCTGAATCCTCCGGAGTACTACCTCTTCTATACACAATTAAGCCCGGCTAGGGATAATCTGGACTTTGCACTAGAGAGCTGGCTAACAGAAGGCCAACAGACTTGGGTGCCTTCTCACAGATGCCCACCACAGACAAAGTCTGGAAAATGTCTGAATTCCAGTGCATGTCTGAAAGGGGCTATAGTCATTGTTTAGCACCAGTTGTGTTTACCTCATCGTCATTGACAAGCTCTTTCTTCACCACCTTCATCGCATAGATGCGTTCCGTCTTCTTCAGCTGCACCAACAGCACCTTAGCGTAGCTGCCTCTGCCGATTACCCTCAACAGATCGAAGTCTGCAAGGCCAAGGCTTGAAGGCGATTTCCCTGTGTCTCTACTGCTCCGCGCCTGGGTGCAGTTAGGAAAGGAAGGTCATCACTCAAACAGTACACAACAAAATCTTATAAACACAAAACATGCTAAACAAGTAAAGATTTACAACAATTTCCTATCAACTAATTATTCTCTCCCCCTCTCAAGATATATTTCTTCATGCACTGGTGATTTGCTTAAACCAAACCATTCAGATCAGATGACCTCTATACACTGTCTAATCTATTTACACCATGTAATGAAAGGAATTTGTGTGTTAGTCCAATAAATCTTTCTCGGAAGATTCCCTTTGAATGATCCTTTTTGATTCTAAAATTTTTAACCAACAAACATTTGTAGAGTACATACAACATCTGCCTTCATTGACAGTATTTCTTAATGATATCCTTGCTTTATTAAATACCATCATAGGACTTCTTAGTGAAGCTGACTACTGCCTTCAGCCTTTCCTCACTTTTTTTCCTTCCTCCTCTAGTGTCATCTGCTCTGTAGTGAACCACTGCCTCCACATCCCTGCAGGTGACAACCCCTAACCCCAGAGTCAGACATGGAATTATAGGTAAGATCCTGTGGCTTGCCCTCTCTTGCCTCCATCTATCTGTGACCAAATCAATCTATTCTTTATCCATTTCCAGCTCTCCAGTTCGATCCAAAAAACCCACCCTTCCAATCCCAAACTATATCCAGGGAAATTAATCAGCTTCTGGTGTTAAGAGCTGTGATAAAAGATTACTTTATTAATTTCGAAGGAAATCAATACCAACAGCTCTCCAAGGGCTCTTACATCTGTATGCACACCCTATACCAAACATCTGCAGATGGTAGAACAGAGATTACTCAAATGTACATGCAACCAAAATAAATGGAAAAAAGGGTGCTCATAATTACAGGATATTTTTTCTGCCTTCTTACACAAACGTGCCAATTCCTGTGTGTAAATACACACACACACAAAAAAACCCCTATCTAGCCCACATGACAGGTTGACAGACTATGAGTCAAACATCAGTTGCATTTGAAAAGATTTCTCTCTCACCTCTTTCTCTTCTCCATCATAAGTCAAGCTTTCTCTGGAGCCTTTATTCTGAGGGCCTAAAAGAAAAGAGGAGAGAGTGGCAGACAGAGTGACAGACAGACAGAAGGAGAGGGGGAGGCAGGAGAGAAAAAAAATTGTAAAGATGAGAAAAGAAGGGAAGAAATTAGGTGAGAGACAGTCACATGGTTTGTTCAGTACAAGAGAAAAAGCTTTTTGTATGCACCCTACAAATAAACCAGAACATTTAAAATAACACCATTTCTTTATTAGGTAGATAGATAAAGACAAAGTGGAAGTGTTTGTTTGTGAATTGTCACAAGCCCGTTTCACATATGAACTCTGGACAATGTCAGAAAATAAATCAATAAATATTTTATTTAATTTTTTTAAATCAGCCCCGGACATTGTCTGGTGTTGCGTTTCACACACGTAAAACACAGTGGGAGATTCATTACGATCACTTAATTGAATAAGGAACGTCGTCAACACGACAATTTGCTCACTCTAAATCCTCTCAACAATTTGGGGCAGAGTAGCTTGCTGCACGCACAGTCTCACGCACATAATATCTTAGTAATACAGGGTTTGCAAGATAAAATCAATATAACAACTTCCAAGGTGACCTGAGATCATCGAGAAGCTGCATTTCTAAAAGCTACAGTCATCCTAAAATCTTCTAGCCCAGTCAATCTCTCAAACACCTGACTGAACTTTGGTTTTGTGATGTAGGTAAACCCCAAATGCATATCAGTAGTCTGGGTGGCCAAAAATACCCTGATGCTTACAAGCTGTTGAACTCAGTTTATTTATTCTGGATGAATAAAAATGTACAACTATTTTTCATTTAGAGTCAATATCTCAGTAACTATTGTTATGTGTCTTCCAAAACTGTGATAACCCTGTTGTTGAAAAACAGGGAATCACACCCTTAAACTCAGTGACACGTCAATTTTTCTCCAACAGCGCATGTGCTTAATAAAGGCTCTAGACAGGGCAGTGGAAGTCTAGATGGGAGATCATTACCAGAGCGATGCCACCCAAGTTTTAAATCAAAGACCCTGTTTATTATTGTAACTATTATGAGTGTGTGCACCCATGAGTGCATGCGTGTTACCTGGCTGTTCAGGTTGGTCTAAATGACTCGATGGTGGGCCTGGCATGATAGTCTCCTGGACAAAAACATTCATTTTTAAGCATAACACGCAGCAATATTGAGAATACAATCTTGCACTGTACGTACATTATGAGTCATGGATGTTAACAATCGACTAAATGCCATCATGCTAATGAGTTTAGGATTTGTCACAGCCCCCACCTGAATTGGTCTCCCACACTCCACTGTAACCAGTTTATGGCACTTCTTGTGCACCAGCAGTTTGCAGTTGATGCATTTGTAGCCTTGTCTTCCCAGGCCCCAGATACGGTCTGTGCAGATTGCACAGTGAGCTCTCTGCTCAAGAGGGCAGACAGAGAAAAATAATCACAAACAAGAACACACTGAGTTGAGAGAAATGCTATAAAGGCTAATATTATTTATAAAACATGGATTCCTGCTGCTCCCCTACTCTATCGATCGATCAAACAAAAATTATTAAGCTGCAGGTCTTTTTCTCCTTTAAATGAAAAAAATAAAAAAAAGCTTTGAAATTTGACTAGTGTTTAGATTTTTATATAACACATAAAACAGTGATTATGTGAAAATGTGAAAAAGCACAACACTGAATAGTAGCTTTTAGAAAAGAAAGCTTTTGAAACACCCTCCCCCCTACAACTTCTAGATACTGAATTAAAGCAGGTCTGTATAAGACCACTTCAGCAAATTTCCAAAACCTCAAACATTCACACCCACGTCACGCTGTGACTGGTCAGCTGTGCAGACAAAGGAGCAAAATACTTTCTCAATTTTCCATCTTTTCATTTATTACACAACTATTTGAGGCACATTTATTTTTTTATGTGACGAAACAATATGTCTTACAGACTAGTTTTGACAGGATATAAACCAGGCTTTGAATAAATATTGTATAACAAGTTTTTATTCCAATGTCTCACCCTGTTAAAGCGTTTGGCCTGAAAGGCATGACCACTGGCATAGTAAAGCTTCCTCCAGCGCCGGGCTCCACGCCGATATATAGACTCTGTGGAGAAACACAAAAAGATGTAAAAGATGTGCAGTTTTATTTTAGTATTTGTGTAATTAGCACTAAAACACAACATTACATTTTTTAAATTAAAATCATGCAATAATTGTCCAATATGAAAGGTCCCGATGTTACACGTGCATAATATTGTAGTTGGAAGTATGGCTTTTGGCCAATATTTGTACATTTTAATTTCAAATACAAACTTTGGCAATGCCTATGTGTATGCACATGTGCAACTTCACATACAGTGTAGGAATTTTGATTTTCACACCATTTTCTGCTATGGATCTGTAGTCAAAGGTTTAAAATAAAAACATTTCTCAGTTTCTGTATAACCTCACCCTGTATATAATTTGTGCACACATTTTATTTAGATGTTCTCACATTATTTTCTATACATCCATTAAATGACAAACGTATGTACAGCTTTGTTCACGTGTTTACAAAGGATGATCAAGCAATCAACCAGGATTATTTCTGAGTACACTGACTGAAACATCAACTGACCCTTATTTCAGCAAATACACTTGAAAAGTGTCATTTTGAAATTCTCTCAAGTCAAGGTCTTTTCTGTGTCACACTTAAAATATAATAATAAATAAATACATTTGAGACCCCAGGTGTAAAAATTTGCTTCAGCTAAAGGAGGTGTAACTCACTGTCTTCTCCTGGACAGGGCATGCCAGGTTTTTCTGGTACACATGGAAACACTGGAAAGAAAAAAGCAACACATTTATTTAATCAAGTTATGATTTCATTTGAAGCAAGCAATGATTCATGAGAGAGTGTCTGTATGCTGCCAAGAACATTTCTCATTTTGACGAACAAACTTGTCTTCTCAAGAAATTCATGACAAAAATTCACTCATGTTGTGGAAGTGCGAATACACCCAGAGAAGAGAGGAGAAAAAAAAAAACAGTTCACAATCTCAAAGACGCTGAATATTAGCTTATGTATATGTGCAAGAGAGACAGCTCCACTGAGACCGGAGACTGTGTGAGTCACAGGCAAAGCGTGGGGTACAGCTGACAGGCTTGTTAATAAGAAGACCTGGCAAAACCCTCGCAGCACCTTCACATCTTCACCTCGACCCCCTCCACCATTTATCCTCTGCACTCTTGACCTCTCATCTCTAATTTGATTAAATCTTTCCTTTAAGCACAGAGCCCATGTGCGATGTTACATTCTTATACGTACATCAGATCCCTGGATGGGCCGAATACTGCAAACCAGCTTGGTGCCATCTAGCTAGCCACCAACATCACTAAATTAACACATGCAAAGAATCTTGGGATAAACTTGGTCGGGGTTTGGTTGTTTTTTGACTGATGGCTAATAAAATGTAAATATATAGTCTTCATTTTTGTGGCCAAATATATAGTAAACCAAATTTTCAATTTTGCATTACGGTTACACTGTTTTGATCTTGTTTCTTCTGCTAACAGACTGCACTGTATAGGCATTGCCAGAATGAAGAGGTACTCAATGCTTTATTTAGACTGCAATTGTTTATAATTAGTGTAAAAATGCTTTACATTGATTTTCAATGAATTACAAATGAATGTATTGATTTTTCACTCTTTATTGCTTTTAATCTATAGTCAGATAAAAAAAATCTACCTATATGATTATATTTATGTACACATTTATTTAGATGTTCTCATATAATTTTATATTCATTTGAAACTGCCTGGATGACGTTAGGTTGTTTATCATCTGAGATGCTGCCTCAAGTCTTGCAGACTGTGATTCAATGACCAGTGATGTGGTCAATTTAGAAATGAGTGGAGCAGAAAAGACCTGCAGATCAAGTAACTGGTCCGAATCAACATCCCACTGCCTAAAAGACAACGTGAGCATACACAGTTCAAGTGTATATGTTATGTTATAAATAAAGTGTGAAAAACTCACCGTGGATAATAAGCTCAGAGTCTTTGTTGAGCTCATAAAGACGCAGCGCTTCTTCCAACTCCAGCTGAGACGACACAGTGCAGGGATCACCTGACAGCAGAGGAGAGACTGGGTGTCATTCACCACTTTTACAAGCAAACAATAAATCAGGTTACTATGAGAAATCTGGTCAGAGTAAATCATCCACATTTCTTAGTTACCCACACATGCAACCTGAAGAAGGGATTTACTTTTTTATGTCAGAGCATTTGGATAATTACAATTAATACAAGAGATTTGAAGACATTATCCATGACTCTGAGAAATCAAAAATATCAAGACATCGTTCACCAATTTTCTTATATTTTAAAACAAAGCAATCAAGATATAATTGGCATATTAACAAATAATAAAATAATTATCTGTGGTTGGGGAAACACTGCCACTGGTGAAACATTAATTCTTTCATCGCACAGCTTTCCTGCTAATAAATAAACAAAAAGATGTTTTTACAATAGCTAATAATCCAAAGCTTTTAGTTTATTGTATGTGTGCATGCATTTAGCATAAATCACATATTTTCACTTCTATGGATCTGACGCCACCTTTTCTTTGTATAATATTAAGTTTTTATTTTTCTGTTTTTGTGTCAATATATTGTAGAAGCCCCACAGGGGAATCGTGGTTTCTCATTTGCATGACATTTAAAAGATCAAGTCGCTGTAAAAAGTCAACAATGACCAGGTGACATTTAAATCCAATGAACGACAAGTCATGCAATGACAGCGCAAAAACAATTAAGTGGTGCATAAACTTTATTTCCAGTTCCCAGAGTAAAAGTTGAGTGTAAAGGTTGAGTTATACAGTTGGGCAGCTTGACATTTAAAAAAAAATAAATAAAATAAAAATCTAACCCCGGTACATGTGGTATGATTTGTTATAGATGAACGTTCAGAAAACACTGAAAAAAGTATGTGGGTGTAAACAACAGTATAGAAGACTGCTGTAGTCGACATTGGCATTTCAAATAATATCCTTTTAATTATATTTGTACAGTGCTCAATCTAAGTCAATAATTAAAATACCATTCAGATGCAGATCTAAAATGACATAATCATTAACAGGATAAGTTAGGTGTGACACATAGTGGGAGCTGACACTGAGGTCATCATTTCTATTCTCAGTATTTTATTTTGGTCTTTTCAGCTTATCCTGTGAGTTCAGGGTCTCCACAGTGGATCATTTGTCCGCATGTGGATTTGGCACAGTTTTTAGTACGCCGGATGCCCTTCCTGACGCCAGGCTTGGGACCAGCACCGTGTGGCTGGGGAGGGGAATGGGCTGTTGGAGGTTCCGTGTCTTGCCCAGGGACACTTCGAAATGTGATCGAGAAGAGCGGGGCGCAAACCTCCAACCCTATGGTCAGGAGGGGGCCACTCTACCAACTGTTGCCTCCCATCCATTCTATTCTCAGTGCTCTACCCAATTACACAAACAAAATCTTACTTTATAAATAGTTCAAGAACGTAAACTATGACATACAATGTAGATTAAAATGATACAAACTAATAGATGATGATATAGAACCAGTTGGACTACCATGTCAAATGTAACAGGCCAAAATGTATGGGGCGACTGTGGTGCTGGAAGGTAGAGCAGTTCTCCACCAATCTCACAGTTGTTGGTTCAATCCCCGTGTGTGTAATTGCGAATGGGTGAATGAGAAGCAGTGTAAAGTGCCAATAGGTAGAAAAGCGCTATACAAGTGCAGACCATTTACCAAAATATGGGTTTTATGTTTATTGAAAAGTTTCAGTTTCAGGAATAGTAAGTGTCATTATGTGCCCGAGAGAATTCACTTCCACAGATGTTACAAAGACAATAGACACAAGAAAAAAGATAGTGAAATTCTGTCAGTAAGCGTTTCAAATACTCCATTCACTGTAACAAAGGTAATTTTTGAATAATAGTTTGCCCTATAAAACTCAGGGTGATGTCTTAAAAAAGCTTGTTGTGTACAAACAGTTTTAAAACCAAAGATAATCACTTTACAATTACATAAGAGCACAAAAAGTAAAAAATCTTTTCCATTGAGAGCCTAAAAAAATGTTATTGCAATTATGATACATTTTTATCATGAACATGAGTAAATAACACTATTCAACTACTGTGTTTATACAGAAATATTCCTTTTTATTTCTTTAGGATAGTTTCCAGCACTCTAAATAAGGTTTCTCAGCTCATATTTCTAAGCATACGGCCTACAGGAGGTGTATTAGATCTATGGATATGACTGAAAGGTGAATCATGAATTTGAATTAACTTACCGAGCCATCTAATTAGCTAAAATGTTTGTGTTTACATGAAAATTGGTAACTGTTTGTGATGCACAGCGATGCAGCAGATCATGTGAAATAATAGACTATTGATGGTAACTGGCACTTTACAGGCAATCATCCAGAGATGCACAATGTTGAAATGGAACAATTAATTCTATTAATTGATCATCAAGGGTTTCCTCTGGGAACTCTGGTTTCCTCCCATAGTCCAAAGACATGCATATTAGGTTAATTGGTGACTTTAACATGCACACTGGTGTGACTGTGAGTGTGATTGGTTGTACTCTATGCCTGTGTAATTTCTCTGTTGGCCCTGAGATAAACTGGCGACCTGTTCAGGGGGTACCCCATCTCTCGCCCTATGACAGCTGGGATAGGCTCCACCCCCTTTGAGACCCTACACAGGATAAGTGGTTACAGATAATGAATGGATGGATTCATGTTGCAAAATCATGAATTTTAGGTTGCACCAATTTAAGAAAAAGAGAAGAAAAAAAAAGGCATGCTTGATTCTAGAGGGACTGTAATGGTTACGAGGGGTATAAAATCCTGGTACTTTTTATGAGTTGTATTTACACAGCACTATGTGTTTTCCAATGATAGAATGAAAGGAGAGACAGCTACAACTAAAAGAATACATCATTGCAACTGTTAAACAGACAAATGACTGCAGTGGCTGCATGTGGGTGGCTACCAGTGGGAGCTGTTCTGTCTAATGAGGCTGGACAAGTTGACCTTACCTGAGCAGAGCACTGTGACAGCTCCATCTTTCCTACGACAGTATTACTGCTGCATACTAACTGGCACGAAGATTTGTGTGTGTGTGTGTGTGTGCGCGCATCTTTTGCTAGTCAATGCATCCTCCAGAATGGAGGTGGAGAAAAACAGTGGCACTTTTAAGACTGAGATCTCAGTATATGTCAAAGGTTGCTGCATGCCGGAGAGATGTGTGTGTGTGTGTGCGTGCGTGCGTGTGTGACACACACACACACACACACACACACACACACACACACACACACACACACACACACACACACACACACACACACACACACACACACACACACACACACACACACACACACACACACACACACACACACACACACACACACACACACACACACACACACACACACACACACACACACACACACACACACACACACACACACACACACACACACACACACACACACACACACACACACACACACACATATATTTTAAAAAAAGAACAGCCTGGTAGAACAGCATGCCATCCTAAGGGTCAAGGAGTCGTACCTTCTTCGTCAATCCACTTCATGGTGAAGAGCTGGTCATTGTCCATGGAGCACATGTCCCTCACTTCCCCATAAAGACCCTCATAAGAAATGGATGGCTCAAAATGAGTTATCATGATGTCCCTGCAGAAAATACAAACAAGTTAGAAAAAGAAGTTAATATCGTAGCCAGTCAGTATATATGCAGTCACTACTGGCAAAACTGACATTTCCTTTTCAGGTTTATGCTTGATGGATGTTTTAATTAACTACTTTTATTGGCTTTTTACGCATGTATTGACAATCATTATTTTCATAATGAATTACCTTGTTTATTTTTAAATAACCTGTAGATAGTTATATATGAAATAGTAAAGAAATAGTGAGAAGATGCAGATGTTTTCAAATTAGCTTGTTTTGTATGAGCAAAAGTGCAGAACAAAAAATAATAAATATGAAATTATATTAGAGAGAAAATCAAATCTCCATATTAAAATGCTGGAAGCAGGAAAAAGGTCTTTTTTTGAATGATTAATAAACTTTTAGACAACAAAGTCTTTTGCCTTGTCCCTTCAGGGTCGCCAGAGAAGGATGTTAAATTGGCACACCCCGGATGACCTTCCTGCCGCAACCCTTCAATTTTTATCCAGGCTCGGGTGCGGCACCAAGGTGGCTGGGTGGGATTTGAACCCTGCATCCCAACCCAATGCTACCACTGATCCACCAGGCCCCCTGATTAATACACTTTTAGACATTAGGTTGAAACATTCACTCCCTCCACTTTCTGACAGAGCATCCTTTTTTCCCCAAACACTGCTGTGTGTGAGTCACAGTCTTGCAGTCTGTCACATTTGTGTGTGCATTCATCTGTGCAGCTTTATTGTGGGTGTGAGAAAAGACAAGAAAAAAACAAAACAAGAAAAAGCGAGTGAGAAAAAAAAATAAAAAAGACTGCAAAAGAGTAATGAATGCAAAGAAAGAAACGGCAACAGAATGTGTCACAAGTGATGGTGGTTGTGCCACTACAATTGAGGCTCACTGTCCACTACTGTACTCCACTACTTTCTGGAACACCGGAAAAAACTAAAAATAAGGGTGGGAGACAATTGGCTTCCGGCCCTTTGTCAAGAAGTGCACTGCTCTCTGCCTCATCAGTTTATGCAAAACGGAATAAGAGACAACACTAAGACATAGGATGATGCGGAACAAATAAAATCTATTAGGGGTGTGTGAAAAAGAAAAAATGTGTTCAGCTAAGAATCCTCCTTTATATTGAATTAATTATTCTTAATTACTTTTACTTTTAATAAAAAAGGTGGAACTCAACAGCGTGGGCACGTTACAGCATATGGACAGCAGACAGCACACAAATACTACAGTTATTTTGTACCAAATCAAAAGTTTATTTTAGTGACTCAATAATGACTTTGGCAGGATGAGGGCGGAGGCATTTTGTAAACAGTGCATACCCCACAACCAAAAGACTAGAAGAGCATAGCAACAACAAGAACAAATCAACACGAACAGTTCAGACATACACAACGCAGTGCTTTTAACCAAGTTGGTCAACATTGATGGGATAAATAATTTGCTTCAAAATACCTGCGCTGATGCAGAATTCGGGATAATGATGGTCCCCTCCAGTCAAGAGGCCAATCTTCACTGTGGCAAAAATAGCATTAAAATAAACACGGGGAAGAACTCTGCTTTTTTTCCTCTCCCCCTCTACTTTACGCCACAACTTATGTGCCAATTTCTGTTTTTACCAAACAAACAGTGACACTGGTCTGTGAGTTATACTTTTAAATATGGAATCACATTATAATACTATAAGCTTTTTACACCTGTCTTACAATTTACGTCTCATTTCATTTTCAAATAGGCAATACAGTTCAACCTATAGTTTATAACTTTTCGCAAATACTTTTTAGAGATATGCACAATAACTTAATGTGGAGAGGTGCTGTTGATGCTGCCTTTAACAGACTCACAGAAATATTCTTTTTTATTTCTTTAATATTAAAAATTCCTTTTTAGCAAGGGTTGCCCCTTCTAACCAATCAGAGAAGGCCAAAATCTGTGCATCACATGCTAAAGTTGAAGGGTATTTCTGCAAATCTACCAGATGCCACAGGGTGTGACACAGCGTCAATAATGGACACCCAAGGAGGTTAGGTTTTGAACCCTATGCTATAGCTAGCTTGATCCACAAACATTCCATACTATATCTTTAAGTAAAGGTTCTGAATTAAATCAAGACACTAGAATCTAAATGAGATCAAACAGAGTTTGCCAGAGTTTCCAAACATTAGCAGATATCCCTGCGCACTGGATTTTTTGTCTCATATTTTATAGCAATATTAGGTCTGATGTGACCTGCTCCCAAGCCTCTGGGTAGCCTCAGCTGTGTTTACAACCCAAAGATGAAAGAAGAAGAGGGAATATACCTAAGCTTTTACAGGTCTGCAGACGACACGAATCTGAGCTCACACTGAGTGGGATCACGAGCAGGTAAGGAAAAAGAATGAGAAAAACCAAAGGGGAGTAAGACAAACACACAGGAGTAAAATGTAAATAAAAATGGGGCAACGTATAAAATATGTCCCAGCTTGTAGGGAATGGCAGACAAGGACAACTACATCTTAAGATTTTCATCAAACTGAAAGCTTTATAGCAGCACGATATAATCTTAAGGCATGGACGGGTAAAGAACACACACTTTTAGGGACATTTACTGTTCACTCCCAAGGACAATGTAGAGTGTATAAGATCACCATACACGCTAGACTGATGTATTGGCTGATATTTAAATTTCATATTAATACTGATCATCTGAAGAGTGTGGCTCATGATCGTGCTGCTTTCGCACAGCAGGTATTAAACTATGTGGACTGAAAATCACACATCAAAAATGAATGGAGCACCCTGAGGAAGAATAAACTGAGGCAAAGCTTCAGTTCATTACTATTCCTGCCTCCCTCCCTCTATTTTCTCACCGTCTTTCTCCATCCTGCCAGTGTTAATCATTGCCTTTGTGTGTTTGTGTTTGTGTGTGTGTCTGTGTGTGTGTATGGTGGGGGATTCTGGCAACTACACTCTTGCAGCCTAATCTATGCTCCCCAACCTGCACAGCAGAACTACTTCCTCCTAAAGCCCTGATAACATCAGAAGATAGAGAGTACAGAAACACATAAGTAAACACTACACTACGCTGCACTATAATTCCCACACTGTGACTGTAGACTGTGTGTAACCGGACCTGAACTGTGGGTGTTAAACACTACTGTAGTTAAAGTTTAGCATCGTCCCAAGTGGCTGAAACAACATCCTGCGTGACACAAATACATGCTAAGCTAATGACTGAAGTTACAGGAAACTGCCAGAGCAGGAATGCACAAGACTCACTACATTTTGTTTTGGTTTGATGGAATTTTAATTGCTGTACTTTACAACTGCCACAAAATACTGATAATTCCTTAAATTGTTTAAATCAAGCAAAAATGCCAAATTATTGCTGATACTAGCTTCTCAAACATGAACTTACTACTTTTTTACAGCCTAACATATAAAGCACCAATCTCAAATATTAGGCATTTTAAGACAAATCCCCTTGAATTGTATTGAATTTTATTTTAGAATACCAGTGACATATAATTTTAAACATTTTGATCAAAATAAACCATCAAATATTTATTATAGTTATCACATGACAATTAACAAACTTAACTGAAATGTCAACAATGTATTTTTACCATTAATAAGACCCCCCCCCCCCCCCCCCCAAAAAAAAAAAAATCCAAGCTGTGGGATTCCTATGGGGGATTAAGACAGAAAAGATTGTGCAGTGAGAAACTGGGAACTCATCACTTGTGAGTAACAGGGAGGAAGTGGCATTCCACACAGACCTGGCATTCCTCTACTCTGTACCATCCCACAGAACAGATAAATTAAAGTAGGAGGAGGAGAAAGGAGTGTTAGCCTGTGGCCCTTGTCTCTTAACTGGAGTGAGCAGGACTCTCCAGCCCCATCTGCACAGCATGAAGCCATTCGTCACCAGTGAGCACTCAAGCAAGATGAAGGGTCAGGGTGCCTCGCTGTGCTTTCATGAGCACCTAGGATCATCCATCTCTGTCACTGCTGCCACACTTAGAAATGCAACCCAACAACACCTTAATACAACCCACATGTGGAAGCTCAGAGTACTTAAGTCACATGCCAACACAGACAGACAATTTAAAAGTATATAAAATAAAATAAAAAAAATACAAGCTTAAAGAGGGAAATGCACACGTAGAAGATGGAAATTTCCAATCAGCCATCCATACACAACTAATTCCCTAAACTTCATTTCAACTCTACCAGTCTGCACCGAGTAAGGTCAGGGTGACTGGTCTAAACCCCATGATGCTGTGGTCTCCCAGAAACAAGGGAACCTTTGGTAATAAATAGGAAGGAGCCACACTCCTCACAGCACAACAACAGACAAACAAGCTTCAGTTGGGCCAGGAGACAAGGTCGCTCCCTGACAACAGATTGACATGTATAGGTAAACACGAGCTATTTTACACACAATGTTCAGGATGTGCACGTGTCAAAACACAGATGTTACATTCATGGTAATCAGCGGCTGAGAATCACACTTGCCAACTTTGCTTAACTGTTGAGATGTGTGCTGGTGGATGAATGGGTGGGGGTTTAGGTCTGTGGTTTGGTGCTTGAGGGGCTTTCATAGCAAAAGTAAACTCCAAAATGAGAAACGCTTCCCGTGTTTTAAACAAAGCTGAGCCTTGGAGCACTGATGCAGATAGTAGAGTCTTTGAAAAAGAAAAGCAACTCCTTTCAGAAAGAGAAAAATAACTGAACTGCTCTATCGAGCCGATGTAATCCAAGTTCCCTGCCAAACAACATGCCTTACACAGGAATCCTGAAGCTGATCTAGCACATAACAAGCCTTGTATTAGTCAGTGTTGGCAACTCTGCAAAAAAAATGCTCCTCACTCCTGACATTGTGACACACTGGCAGGGATATATTAAAAAACATTTTTTTTTTTAAACAGTATTCATTTAAGAATTGGCTTTAAAAGTTTAAAATTGATTGTACAGGAATAAAGTAAGCTGACTGGCAGAAAAAGAAAGTGAAGTGTCAGAAGCTACTGCCATAAGCCTATACTGTACTGCTTTAGTCAGATTTTAAGAAGGAATGGTGTATTTTGGTGTTACCCATTCAAAAACATATAGACTTTAGGACAAGGGATCTGAAACTGCTAAAATCCTAACTGATTATCATATTTTAGGCCCCATTAGCATCCCGAGTCATAACATAGCAAAACATATACATTTTTCTACAGCACAAAGTGAATACCATCTTAGAACTCATATTAAAAGACATGTATAAAAGACAAACATCAAAAAGATAATCAATTAGGGTCAACTAATGGATTTGCTGACTAGTGCAAATCCTAAAAGTAGAGCTATTAAATTGTTAGAATACAATAATATTACAGTAGACATTTATTATCATGTATAGTTTTCTCTTTATATGACTGTAAACTAAATATTTTTGGATTATTTGGTGAAATAAAAACAATCCTTTTTATTGTTTTCTGACACTTGAATTGGAAATATCTAACATCTACTACCACAGTACTGTATCAGTATTTGTACTGTATTGGTAGCCAAATGCCAGTCATGTGCACCCAGTGCATTTGCAGCCTTCTCTATTGACCCTGAATGAAAGCAACACAGAATCAAGTCAGTGACTGCTACAGGCTGACACCGGTCTACTGATTCTGAATGACAGCAGATACGCAAGTACAACAGAAAACTAGGCATATTTTTAGGCCTAGCTTGAAATGGCACACCCATAATTGAATTAGTATATCTTTCAACCACAAGGCCTATTTGAGGCCACTGAATATTTTCAGTGTCATATTAAAGGGAACACTTGTGAGATTTGTTAAGACGTGTAAATATTAGTGTGTTTACATTAGTGTGTATATATTAATATTAAAAAAAAGCATTTTCATGATGAATATTCCTTTGGAATAATGCATCTGCAGGTCCAAACCTCTGTCAAATCATCGTACAACATGTGAAGATTATTTCTGCAGTGCTTGATTCTTAAAAAGTGAAGCTGAATAAAATCGGGTTTAAGCTATACATTTAAGCTATAAATTTCATTTGTATATCACAAATGTTTAATACATCCAAATACAACCGTTTTAGGCATTTTTTTTTCAAAATTCATCCAAAAATTACCACACAACGCAACTGAATGTTGTTGATTCTGCTTTGCAGGGCTCTAGCTCTGCAACGGATTGGTCAATATGAGTAAATGACACCCCTTTGGAATCATTACAGCCAATAGAATAAAGCTACACCCACCAAAATGAGATTGACAACACTGTCAGCCAATCAGAATCAGCAGAGTGCCAGCGTAACAAAACAGCAAAGATAAAAGGAATTTTATAACCATCAATATGCAAAACGATTTCTGTTGTTATATTTTGGCTTTTATCTCTCTGATGCTTTCATGCAGAGTAGTTTGACATTCATCTTTGGAATCTGTGGCGTCTCTGCTTTCATTTGAGGAGTATGTTGTGTGTTCTGCATAGCTGAGATAGGTAGGTGGATAGGTAGGAGATAGGTAGGGCGAGAAATGTAACGTCACCTAGGTCCCAGGAACGCTTAAGCTCAACAAAACAATCTACTACTGAATCAGAGAAACTAAAACTTGCCTGAAATTAGAAGACATTGATTTCAGATTTGGGATTGTGTCAGGTCACAAATGTCAAAAAGCTGATTTCGATAAACACTTTTTACCCCCTATATAGTGATTGGACACCTGCAGTCTTTCATCCCCCAATGTTATATAGTGAAAAGCTCCTGTTTTTAAAACAGTATAGTGATTATTTTCATTAGTTTTAATAATGAATTCTCAATATATTTTTCTCCGATGAAATAATTAGTTCAGCTCTACACCAAAACCCTTTTCAGGCTTTAACACACATTTTAATGATATCATTGGAGAAGGTTTATAAAATGTTTGTAGTTATTTTATAACAGTAGTGACTTGAGGTCCAACCGAGCTCTAAATAATTTAATTTTTTAATAGTTATTACAAATAAACAGAATGCAATTTTCAAGGCTGCAATTTAAGTTGTAATTAAAATAAGTTTTTTTTTTTACATTACACATTCAAAACAAAAAGACTGAAAAGACTGGGTAAGTAAATTTCAAAAACCCAAAGTTTCCCTTCAGCGAGCCATAATGGAAATGCGCTTGACAATATAGTTTTGGTATTATCTGTTATGTGAACCCATGTTTTTAGAAGAGAGGTGATGGAGCCAGAACAAATGTGCTGAACACATCTCACTAACTGCCATGGAAGATAACACCACAAATCCAGCATAAAACAAACAAACAAACAAACAAAAAAACACTATCAGGCCATGTTCAACAATTCATTATTGAAAACACATCTGCTGATTTAAACCTCCAACCGCTACCTAGTTTAGCTAGCTTAGGTGTTTAAGAGCATCACTCCAAGTGTCTAAGTCAAACCAAAGTGCAGAGTTTATTCAATGGAGTTCATTAAACCTGACTGTGTATATGTCCTGGAATGCATGGCTTTCAGGGTGAGATGGGTTAGTCAGCTGAGCATTTAATGAGTATTTGCATCAGACTTATATACACCACCTAACTTTTTTGTGATGGGACAGAGAGGAGGTGATGAATCGACAGGGAAAGAGAGAAAAAAAACAGCAGATACAGTTAAGAACAGAAATGTTAAATGGACACGTTTGTTTATCTTGGTGAGGTTTTCTATTGTGTATGCGCAGGAATGAGCACAGTTATGTAAGATGACAGTATTCTGTTCAATGCTGGGTTTATAGCTTCATTTATAGCTTATTTGCAGCTATAAACAACAGCTGCTCTAAGCGCGAAACAGTTATAGTCAAATACTAATAGCGGAACATCACATGGTCAGAGCAAATTTTTACAGGTAATATCTCAGTTCTTATAATATACTACATTCATTTTCAGTCATCATTTAGCCTTAACTTCTAACAATCTGTCAGTACCAATATACTAATTCAGAACCTTAATATCACTCCTAACTTTAAATCCTAATGCCTGCAGAAAAAATACTTTGATAACTTTCTGGATTGATGCAGCCTGATAGGTGAACTATCACCAATTTATGCATTCCATCTTTGGTAACATACCTGAGATTCCTCAGCAGGAACCTCATAAATACTTTACACGCTTTGCTCTATGAGATGACACCTAATGTTCAACACCCATTTCGGAGTTCCTGAGGTGTGTCACAGCACCAGTGTGAAATACAACAGGTCTGGCTGAGGTGACATGCACTACATGTTTTGCAAGTTTTGGCTCGGCTCCAATCCACTGGCACCATTAACAAGTGGAACAAGGAGTGTCATATAGAAACTAGTGAGTGACCAATGACTTCTGTCACTTCATCCAAGTTCCAAAATGCAAACAAATGAACAGCCTTTGCCAAGTTTGTTATGAAAAAAATTGAAACCAGGAACAGTTCCATATTCCATTCATTCATCAGGCATGGATAGTATCTTAACATTTATCATTTGTAATATTATGTAATCTTTTGTCTTTTTCCCCTCTGAATAGTTATTTTATGTATACATTTGGTTATTGTTAGGTTACTACTAACTGATTAGAGTTACTACTCTAACCAGGCACAGAGAGATGGTTAAGCCTGTTTCAGACATGAACTCTAGAAAATGTAAGGAGGACCAGGTCAGCAATTTCAAACAATTGTCTGATATCTTACAGATCAATTGATTAAAATGATTAGCTGAGGACATAACCGGTAGATGAATTGATAACATAAAATGATCATTACTTGCAGTCCTATTTAAATGTGACGAATGTGAAGTTAACATTACATAGATGTTTCTGAAATACACAAGACTACAATGTAAAAAATATGGCAATTTAAATTGAGGTTTGTGCTGTGATTGGTGGTCAAACTACCGTGATTTCCTGTTATAAGTTAGCATTGTTAGTTTGATCCTATTACCACCAGTTTTTAAAAGCCTGTGAACTTGCTAAAACTACCATTGAGAAATAAATATTAAGAAATAAAAAAATCAACATCTTAGGCAAACTGAAAACGTTATCAAAGTGAACTATTGAGAGATAGTGCAACTTATATCTGTAGCTAAGTGGCTCAGCTGAATTAAGCTTTAAGCACAGTCAACAACTAATTCAGACTGAATATTACCCACTTGACATGGTATTAAATAAAAAAACAGAGCCCAGCTCCACACTGTTGACTGGTCTGGTGAGTTTCACCTGACGGTCTACCTGGCCAAGTTTACCTAGTTAAACCTGGCAACAAACATTAGTCAGGCATTAGCCGAGTTAGCTAATGTTAGCCAAATGGTTAGCCACATTGCCAACTCCGCTGCTAGTTGGCTTAATAACAACACTGACGACACATTGAGAGACAAGGTTATTTTTTACCCTTTATAATAAGCCTTCACCCGGACTTGGTGGGAATTCTCGCCGGGGTGGGACATGGTGCTGTCCCGCAACGTCGGCATCACAAGCTCAGCCGCGCTCAGTCCGACTCGCCGATGCCGTTCTCCTTTCCTTCCTTTCCTTTTAGACTCTGTAGTTGTCTACCACGCCCAAATCACTCTGTGTTTTTTAGTCCGTCGACAAGACAAGAAATAATCGAAGCAGTTGAAGTTAAAAACAAAGAAGTCGCCGTTCATTAAACAAACAAAAATAACATGTAAAGTTAAGTAAAACTTGCTGCTTCCGCCGAACAACTCCCTACTGCAAAGGCCTAGCAATGGACGAATCCATTGTCGGAATGTTTGGGGGTAGCAGCTTACTTCGCATCTAACTGAAACGTATTTGCAATGTAAATAAATAACACATTAAAACATCAACATACGCCGTGTCATAATTTTTCAAGTTTGCAAACCGAAAGCAATCACTATATGATATATTATAGATAAAAAAGATAAATATATATCCCTATAACGCTTTTTGACTGTACCAATTTAAGTGGAGTGCTGCATTCACATTCCTAGATCTAAACTCACCAATTTTAGCGGAGTGCTGCATTCACATTCCTACATCTAAACTCGGATATTTTAAACGCCCGCCTAACAAGTCGCGCATTTAACATTTACGTTTAGCACAAGCAAACGCTCTTTATTTATTTTTTTTCAGAGCGTATAAAGGTGAGTTACACGCTCTGTTGTGAGCGAGCATGTGATTACTCTAAAACATAAAAGAAAGAAGAATTTGTCTAAATTAATGTAATCTAAATGGTTCAGTTAAATGCAACATGCCACTAGACTCCTTTCACAAATGTAGGACTAAAATAAATGTAGCAAATCCATCTCTGTTACTGGTACAGCTTCTCTAGCTATTAAATGTGCCTTTTTATTTTTTACTGGTAAGTTCCAACCATATATCTGACATCATTTGGCTGTAGATGGTCATGACAGTGTACTTTCTAGTTCAATGCTGAATGGTGTATGCAGGTTTATCTTGTTTTGGAAAGCACTGTTCTATAGCGTGACAAGAGTGTCCTTTCTCCCCTTGAATGCAATCCCACGATATAAGTTTTGGCCACGAATCTGCAGAATGAAAACATCCCAACTGTGAATTCTGGTGAATCGTCATCATCATTTGAGGTTGCTGTGATGCCTCAGGGCAATTTGTTTTCATGGAGGGGAAAATTCTTAAGTTGTTATGTACAGGGCAATGTCCTCAACATTATGGAGGTCTGGTCCAAAGTTATTAAACCTAAGGGTTCACTTGCATTTCCACTTGTTTAATAGATGCAGAAAAGTTACTCCAAATTATTCACGTAAGCTTGTTTTTTCTTTCTCTGTTACTTGTGGTCTGTTGCATTGAAATCAGTCCCCAGTGGTTTGTGTTTCACTTTTTTGTTTTTATGAAACATGTTCCGGTTTACACACGTAGTCACAACAGAAGTTCTATAAATAAATCAGTAGTAACAAAAACACAAGAATCTTTATCTTAACACATGGTTGACAGAATAAAAAACGTACTGTAAACCAGTCAAACCTATTTTAAATACACGGGCTCACATCTGGACTCTCAGGAGCGCAGCAGGACTCCACGGGCTGTGGAAGGTCCTCCCGCACTGCGAGCGGTGCTGTGTCAAAGCTTTTTTTATAGCCTGCTGTGAACCGTCTGATTTTTTTTAAATCTCCATTTTAGACAGTACTGACGCATCAGTGGGCTTCATGACTTGGACAATGTGCCGGTTTATGGTCAGTTCGTGATGGCCCATGTCTATCAATACCAGGCAGGTAACGCCGACAGGAGGTGAATGTTTGTGCATGCAAATAAAGCTAGAGAGGGACCGACGGGGAATGACATCCTTGTTGATTGATGTATTCTCTGAGGGGTCCTCAATTATGGAATTTTTTTTAGATAAGAGTGATTTTGCCATCGTTTATGATTTACCTGAATCTATCCCTGCTTCTAATTAGACTGCAGCAAAAGCATAAATATTCCAGCTGTTAGACGTGCGTATCCATATAAAATATGGCAAATAATCTGACTAAGGTGATTCAAGATATTCGAGCAATTAATAACAATAAATTATTAGTCAGATATTTCAATGGAAAACTCAAAATTGTCGCGCCTTTTTGTTTACAAAAGCGCGAGTGGCACAAAATACTCTTTAAATTACTGAAAATATACATTTTGTGAATAATTTAGTATTTAATTTTATACATATACATATTTATTTGATTTTGATTTAAAGGTTTTCCTGGGTTACTGTAATAATTGAATCTCTTTTCTTCTTTATGTCACCATCGTTTCTAATGTGTGATAGATATTGTGTGGCATTTAAATAACGTTTTTTTACGCTATAGTATGCGTCCTTTAAAATAACGTCAAAAATAAAGTAAAAAAAAACATAAACAACAATGCAGCGAAACCCAGAAACATTTTAAAACACCTACTAAAACAAAAGATAATAAAGTCGGGTACATTTGATCATAGAATTAGGCTTCATAGATTATGAAACAGAAGTGTATTGTAGGGTTTTTATCAGCACTGCACGATGTGGGTTTTCTGTTTACTATTTGTGTATATTTATTTACATTCTTTGGCAAGGATTTAAGTTAAACCTGAATCAAAATTAAGGACATATTTTTTCTATTCATGGGGAACAAATATTCCGGTGTATATCTGTTTAAAAGACAGACTTTTAAACAGCTTTGAAATATTCCAAATAGACGACTCTTCATTTGAAACAGATCGGGTTGCAGCAGGGATGTACATCGAATTATTATCACCTAAGAACAAAGGGAAAAAGCGGATTCCATTTTGTCACAGCATAAAAACAAAGTAACCCTCATCCCACCCAAACATTGGAAAGGCCAGGATGTCCTCTCCTGATCACATCAGGAGTCAGTAGGTTAGCTCATATTCGTCAGAAGATATAGATAGAAAACAAATGTCCACCACAGAGGAAATAAATGAATATGCTGGGTCTCAGGAGGATAGAAAATTATTAAACAATTACAAAAATATTTATTTCAGTTATGGCTTATTTAGGTGTAAAGGTTTAAGATTATCCAAGGTTCCCAAAACCACGTGTCTTCCAAGTTTTATGCGGTATCATCAAATTTTTCAAGTGCACTGGATGTTTTGCTGTTAAACTTACACCTCTTCATCGTTTAAAGCTCCAACAGGTGTAACATCCCTGCCCTTTCAGTCTCGGCTTTTGCAGCACAACGAGAAAAAAACTACCAATCAACACAACATCGGGTCCCAATTCAGATGACGTTTAACGTTTGCTTTATCTCCTCAGTTTTCCCGTCGCTGAATCCGTGTGTGTTGGGAGATGGAGCGGCAGAGCCCAAAAGAGAAGCAGGCAGAGTCTAACAGGATTGTGGCCACCACCACCGCTGCCACAGCATCAGCTGCCGTCACCATGGCAACAGCCCCGTCCAGAGGTGCCACCTGCGGCTTGGCGCCCTCTGCGTCCCTCAGTATTAACCCACCAGACAGACAGGCAGTCCAGGTAACAGACAGTAGGCAACCATGGACTTCATCATGCATGATTCGACTTGACTGTCGGGCAGTCCGTTAATAGACTATAGCTCTGCAGATAGTATTGTTCAGGACAGGTAAGTAGTCCAGGTAATAGATGTATAGGACCTCTGCATACATTGTTTTATTTAAACAGATGGAGCCCAGGAAATAGACATCAGATAATTATAAAGCATATATATAAACATCATAAATAAAATATAATAAAATACCTGATTTCTTTCCATGATGTGCAAATAATGATAGCAGTGCTAGAAACAATATGATGGCATATGATGTTTTCATTTGATTCAGCAGGTGATCCAACACGCCATCCACAGACCTCAGAGCATGGCGGCCCAGTACCTCCATCAGATGTACGCAGCTCAGCAGCAGCACATCATGCTGCAGACTGCAGCTCTGCAGCAGCACCAGCACACCCCCCATCTGCAGAGTCTGGCCACCATACAGCAAGTCAGTCTGTGTGTTTGTCACGTGTGTGTTATATCTGAAGAGTCACTTTAACAAGTGTGCAGGAAAGGTGTAATGAGTTCTCATTGCTTGTCAGGCTTCAGTTTGTCAGAGGCGGACTCCTTCTTCCTCCTCTGGTGGTTTGGTTCAGCCTGCTGGTATATCTCGAAACTCTGTAAGTATTTGTGTGACCGCGCTCATCTAACTGGCCTGCTCTGTGCGCAAATATTAGCTTCACACTCAGCTTCCTTTACAATGCTGCCCCAAATCCAGATTACTCTACCAGCATCTCCAGTGACAGCCCAGCTAATTGGTCGAAGTCAAGCATCCAACTCCACCGCTGCTGTAACAACCATATCCCAGCAGGCCATGCTCCTGGGAAACAGACCGGTCAACTGTAACCAAGCTCAGATGTACCTTCGAACTCAGATGGTACAAACCTTTCCAAGTATCGTAGTAGCTTTTGGTCATACTTGCAATTTTGCACTGGTACTTTAAAACTGCATGACTAATTTGCCCCATTTCTGTTTTCACTGAATGCGTTTTCCTCCATCAGCTTATTCTAACTCCTGCAGCCACCGTGGCTGCAGTTCACTCAGACGTCCCTGCTGTCACCTCTTGCTCCTCTTTGCCTCCCTCCTCTCAGGTACAGATTAAAATAATTTGTGTACGACACAAGTGTGCAATACCATAAACCCTTCACAATCCTTCTGCATGAGTGACACAGCAAATTAAAATCTATCTTTGCAATGTGTGAGTGAGAGGTAAATATGTGGTTGGATTTTGCATTAACCTGTTAAAGAAGTTGTATAAAAGTAACACAGGGTTCCTCTGAACAGTGTACAAGCTCTTTTTTTGGTTTATATTTTGCATGTTTTTTCAGGTGCACAATCTGGCTCTACGTTCGCACTTGCCTGGAGCTCTGGCTACAGCCCACAGTGTGATCTTAAAACCATCTGCCCAATCCCAAACTCCTGCCACCTCTCTGTCCAAGACACCAGTCTGTGCACTGAAGAGCAACCAGCTGACAGAAGCCTCGACAGAAACAGGACCGGGCGATGTCCTGCGGCTGGCCTCAGGATCCCAGATTATAACCCCAGGTGAGCTAACGTGTTCAGACAGGGGCTGTAAGTAAAGTTTTTTTAGTGAGCACATGTGATTCAGGCTTCAAGTAATGAGTTAGACTAACAAAAAGCTGCATGCGGTCTGTTCTTATGGAAAATGTAATGAACAGCTGTGTTTAAAAAAAACAACAACTTTCAACAGGCATTTTTATATAGCAAATCTTGATCAAGTAAAATATACACACAAAGAAGGAATTAGTCCTAAGAACTGAGTAATCACTCACCCATTAACAAATACCTAAACCGTATAAATGATTGGTAAAGGTAAAATGCCAAAAACAAACCCAATAAAGGGGACAGATGCCAGTTGTCAGGCAGTTTCACATACAGAAAATCCAGGGAACTTTGAAGTAGTCATCCAGTTATCTATTGTTATATTATTTCGTGGCAGGAAAGCAACTAACCACATTGTTCCAAAATGTCACATTGTTCCTTTAAAGTCTATTTCAACCATTAAATACACAAAGACATGTTTTTAGAAACAATCCTTTGAATCTCTGACCAGTCCGAACCCTTTACTCTGACAGTACATAAACATTACTTTATCACATGGCGCTAAATATGAATGAAAATCTAAATGTGACCTCATTTTATCAACTATATTACCTCTATTCACCTGTTAAAAATCTATAGTTGTCTAAGATTTGAATTTAAGCTCCTTAGTAGGGCCTTGACAGGGACAGTTGCATTAGGGTCAAGTCTTAAAATGACCTGAAAGTACCGAATTGTAGTATTTGTAAATTTTATTCTGTCATGTCCTATTCATCGCCCTCCTTGCAGCCTTCTGTCCAGTGCAGACCCACTCTCTGGTTAAGCAGCAGCTGCCAGCCAAGCAGGTGGCCCACCGCCAGCTCATCCTCCAGCAGGCTCCAGCAGGTGTTTCCAGCCCTCGACAATTCCAGCCCATTGCCCTCAGAGTAGCACCACAAGAAACAAACTCCAGCCCTCTTTCTCTTTCAGTTAAAAGTCTGACCACTCCCAGCACCCCCACCTCTTCTTCTTCTTCGTCCTCTCCATCTGTCACCAGCATAGTTGCACCATCCACACAGGCTTCAATCCCAGCTGCCACCGTCCAGCATCAGCCTCCTCCTCTGGTGGCCGCCCCACAGCGTCGGACCTCATTCCCACAAGTGCAGAAACAACCTCCACCACCTCCTCCACCACTGGTTCTCCCCAGGCTGCCCCAGAACCCCCCAGACTCCCTCCAGAGGCTATCCCTGCACTCAGTCCAGGCTTTGGCCTTCCAGTCAGGGCAGGTGCTACTGACAGAGCCGGAGCTGCCTGTAGCTGAGGCTCTAGTCCAGATGCCCTACCAGAACTTGCCTCCTCCACAGACAGTGGCTGTTGACCTAAAAGTGCATCCAGTCAGACGCAATGAAACGCTATCGGTCAGTCACTTATCACAGCCCCAATTCAAAATAAATTTAGGAAGATGTGTAAAACATAAATAAAAACTGAATGCAATGATTTGCAAATCTCATCAATCCATATTTTATTTACAATAGAACGCAAACAACATATCAGATGTTGAAACTGAGAAATTTATACATTTCATGGAAAATATTAGCTCATTTTGAATATAATGGTAGCAACACATCTCATAAAAGTTAGAACAGGGCGATGTTTACCATTGTTCAGCACCTGGACTCATCTCCTATGAGGCCATGCTGTTATAATGGATGCAAGTATGTGGTTTAACATTGTCTTCTGAAATATGCAAGTCCTTCCCCGAAAGAGACACTGTGTGGATGGCAACATACATTGCTCTAAAACCTGTACTTTTCAGCATTGATGGTGCCTTTCCAGGTGTGTAAGCTGCCCACGCCATAGGCCTTAATGCACCCCCACACCATCTGAGATGCAGGCTTTTGAACTGTCTGCTGATAACAAGCTGGATGGTCTCTCTCCTCTTTAGTC
Source organism: Channa argus (assembly GCF_033026475.1). Taxonomy (NCBI): domain Eukaryota; kingdom Metazoa; phylum Chordata; class Actinopteri; order Anabantiformes; family Channidae; genus Channa; species Channa argus. Next base: position 17,582,059 of record NC_090210.1, read on the forward strand.
TGCAGGACACTGCGTCCATGGTTTCCAAAAAGAATTTTAAATTTTGATTCATCCACAGGACCACAGAACAGTCTTCAATTTTTGCCTCAGACCATTTTAAATGAGCTTTTGCCCAGAGAACACTCCAGTGTTTCTGAATCGTGTGATTTCTTGAAGTGTTCCTGAGCCCATGCACTGATGTCCAGTAGAGAATCATGTTTTAATGCAGTCTCACCTGAGGCCCCCAAGATCATTCCCATCCAGTTTTGACCTTCGGCGCTGTCGCATGTGCACAGAGATTACTTCTGATTCTCTGAATCTTTTGATGATATTATATACTGTAGATGGAGGAATCTTAAAAAGACTTCGCAATTTTATTTTAAGGAACATTATTCTGAACTGGTTCCACAAGTTTTAGACAGCTATATCTATTAGTTATGAATTAGTTGTCGAACACTCCTCCATATGAGCTTTTATTTGCAGCAAATATTTTTCCAACCTTATGTTGCCCCTGTACAAACTTTTTTGAGATGTATTGCTGCCATCAAATCCAAAATGAGCTAATATTTCCCATGAAATGGTAAAATTTCTCAGTTTCAACATCCGATATGTTGTTGTCCTATTTTGAATAAAATATGGGTCGTCCCAACTTTTTTGAATTGGGGTTGTATTATTAGGGGGTTTCCTGTTTGTGTTATATGTGCTGATTTAACCAAGGTTTTGCTGTGCTTTAAATTTCAGTCGGGGGAAACATGCAAAGTGAATGGACTGACCTCCGAGGAGAGGAAAGATGAACTTTCTACAAGTCCACAAGGAGACAAGAATCCAACACATCTCATTGTGTCTCCTAGGCAGAACGGTGCAGGTATGGTATGATAATAGAATAAAAAAAGTGTGTCTAAATGTGGCTTAAAAATACAGGACCTTTCATCACAAGCCTGTCTTTAATAAACCTAAACATTTGAACCTGAATGCTTTTTATAAAGCCAGACTTAGGTTTATGTAGGCAGACAGTCAATGACATAGGGCCTGAGACACTAAGCAGTGATCACATCAATGCTCAGGGAGAAAAATCTGTAATGTTTAAAGCTGCAAGCCAACACGTATTCAACATATGCAATGTGGAGTAAACTATTCCTGCAAAAAAAAAAAAAAAAAAAAAAAATACAATAAACCAAGCAAAAGAGAACTTTGCAATTAGCTGCACGTCCTTTGAAAGAAAGATCATTTAGTAAGTTCAGTTTGTGGCTGCTTGTTTTCATGACAGGTACATGTGAAGCTTCTCTCTAATATTACCTTCAACATACTATTAAACAACTTTGATACACAGGACTTGAAATTTATTTTAAAGGAAGACACCTTTTAGAAAGTGGCAACTTGCTGGAAGCTTTGTAAAAGTGTCAAAGTAGCATACAAAACTCAGATCTTTTACTCCGTTATATGTAAAAGCATAATGACTTTAATCTGTAATATTTCACATTTCCTAATGTTCAGGTTCATCTTCCGTCAATTCCAGTCACTCAATAATCAGGTCGCCACAGGTGGAGGAGCCCACCCAACTCACCACCACCACCTCCAGCAGCAGCAGCAGCAAGCCTCCTCCTCTACCTCCTCCCATCCTCCCTACTGCAGTAAGAGGGCCAAGCCAGCCACCATCTGCCCCAGTCAGCCTCCCAGGAAGCCCTGACAGGATACTTACCACCCACATTCTCACCCACCTCATAGAGGGCTTTGTCATCCGAGAAGGCCTGGAGCCATTCCCAGTAAGTCCACCAGTCTCTCAGGGCATCAAGTGGATGGAAATATTTTAAAATGATAATTGAAGTTTGCATTTGGAGGACAAATGTGTTGCCTGACTGTATACACATTTAGTCATAATGGGGTAAAGTTCTGCAGATGTGGCTGAGATACTGTAGCTACTGTGACACTGATAAAAGCATCAGAATCGATGATATCACTATATGGTGGTATACACTCAACGAAAACTGTTTTACCACCTTGTCGCAGTGTTTTCTGGTCACATGTCATATTAGTAAACAGTTTGGAGAGTTGAGAACTTCCACAAAAGATCGGTAGAACCACTGGCAAACAAAACCCTTCAAAAGAAAAGGAGTTTATTATAGTTGTTGCTCTAAGACCTGCCATGATCTGCTCCTCTTATTGATGGTGCTTGTTCGTGAGGCAATGGAACAAATTCATGTTTCCATCCTTTCCTGGTTCTGGTAACTCACACAAAAACCGCAGACTTGTTTGTTGCTTGATTCACCCCTGGTTTGTTGCAGAAGAATTTCCAAATAACAGACACAGCTGCTTTTGGCAGAAAACACAAACATGTCATCACGGAAAAACATTGTCATTATAGCAAAATGACTCATTCTGATCATGTGGAGGAATTATCATAATATATCGTGGACAATACAGTGTGGACCTGTCCATAATCCACTACAAAATATCACACATTGAACTAACTTCACATAAAAAAAAGAAAACATCTAACTAATTGCAGGCGACTTTTCATATATATAAATATATACACATATATATAACGTAAATGGCTTCACATACTCCTCTCTCATACCATCTGTCTTCTCTGTCCAAAATGTGGACATTGTCATCCTCAAAAGAGTGTCCTTTGTCATTCAAGTGTAGGTACACTGCTGATTCTGGTCCTGAGGTGTTGCTACTCCTCCACTGGGGCATCTTCTTGTGTAGTGGCTGTTTGGTTTCTCCAGTGTAGAGCCCTTAGCACTCTTCATTGCACTGGACTGCATACACTACTTGGCTCTTCTTGTGTTTAGGTGTTTGGTCTTTAGGGTGCATGAGTCTTTGTCTCAGGGTGTTGATGGGTTGGAAGTGAACAGGTATGTGGTGCAATATAATTACAATAAAGTCCTGGGTAATAATGTGCAAATTGATGCTGAGTGTTTAGCAGATGTCTGAATCCAGGTTCCAGTTTCAAACAGTTGAAGTGGATCTGTGAGTGAGGACAGTGTGAGATAAAGTACATGTGTGCACAGGAGGAACCGCAGCAGCTGTCAGTCAGACATGGTGAAAGTAATCCTCTTAAATCAGCAGTGTACACTATCGTGTGTGTCTTTTATTTTTTTATTTTTTATTTTTTTTACCTGCACACAGCTTCTGCAGGCATGAAAGCTCACCTAGAAACTGGTATTGATGGTTGAGGACTGTTAACACTGAACAGAATAAATTACAAAGTAAAACTAGTGAAAAAGGATCCACAAAGTAAGTTTGGGCCCTCACTTACTTTGCAGTATTCTGTGGCACAGCAAGACCCTTTTATGATATAGCTTGACGTTTTCGTTCAAAATGGGCCATTTTTAAGAGAAGTTCCAATTTTCATTTGAAATTCTGTCCACGTCTTGTAAAACATAAAAAGTACATATCCAGGTAATATTATAAATGCATTTTGGGAATATACGCTTACATACACAGAGAACAGTATTAGTATGAGACATTTATTTTTGGTTTTGTTTTTTTATGGGATATTGGGAAGCCAGGCTCATCGTATCTCAAATTTTTGATCACATTAAAATACTATTCAATAATTCAATAACCTTAAAATAATAAACTTGCTCATGTATAGTCATATCAATATGTGGTATTTTATGTTTTTACATGTACACTGAATTGCAGGTGACCCCTTCCTCACTGTTAGCCAAGCAGCAGGCTTCACTTCCAGAGTCCCAGAAGATGAACGGGGAAGCAGCAGCAGAGGACAGTCCTCTAGATGCAAACCAGTCAGATTCAACAGACTTAGAGATGGAAAACGATGGCCCTGAAGCAGATGGTAAAGACTGTGTGTGTGTGTGTGTGTTTGTGTGTGTGTGTGTGTGTGTGTGTGTGTATGCCTGTTTAACTAACTGCTGTTCCTGTAAAGTCGCAGAGCTCGGGGAGAATGGGGCAGGTGTGCTGCAGTGTGAATACTGTGGGAGCAGAGGTTACGCTCGCACGTTTCTGCGATCCAAGCGCTTCTGCTCCATGACATGTGTCAGAAGGTAAATAAACCACTCACAGGTCCAGATGTCTTTCAGCTAGGGCCACAAACAACAGTCCAATTACAGGCACGATAAGTATCGATGATCTGTCTTGTTTTCTGAAGTAAAATGTCAGTACAGTGCTGATAAAGTTCCTTTCCTTTTTTTGAGTTGGGTAAAGCCTGAGAAAAACATTAGCCTACTAGCAAGTGACCAGTCCTGTTATATGTTGTTTTACTGTTTATATGATGTTAAATGATGGCAATAGATAATATTTCTATTGTCACTAAACCATACAAAAAGACAAAAACTTCAAAACTACAAAGACTACAGAGACTGAAAGTAAAGAAGTTGTCTGAACTCACTCTCGCCCTGATAATTTAAAATGCCCTCAAGCGATGTACTTTAATGTAGACTGAAATACAGTAAAGCTGGTCAGAGGACAACATTATGAATAAAAAAGCACAGTGCTGTTGCAAAAGTGCAAGCGTCTGTTTGAATAAAGATAATAAATGAGTCTGCCACACAAGAGACATAAACTAAAGATGCAGCCTGTTTCTGTGGTGGTGACCGACAAGAAAGTGGTGGTGGTGGTGAGCTGTAAGAAAATGCCTGAAGTGTATAATCACGCCCATGTTTGCCTCAGAGCCTCCATTATGTATCAAAGAAGGGACAGTTCTGAGTCCAGATGCAGACCATAGCCCAGTATCCAACAGGTTTCGTCTGCCTGACTGCCTGCATAGAGTACAAACATAATGTAATATGTTATGACTGTCTGTGTTTAGGTTCAGTGTCAGCTGCACAAAGCGCATCACCATGCTGAGAGCAGGCCGCTGGGGTCACAGGCCAATGGGGAGGAGAGGACGACCCCCCAGCAGAGTCAATGGAGCTTCCAGAGAACATTTCCTGAGACAGGTGAGATAACATTAATAACATGATGTGCTGCAAATTACAGAAGGGCTACAGAGAAGCTGTAGGACCAGCTCCTCAAAATTCCGGCTAATATATACAGACTCAAACAGACACTGAGTGCCGGGTGTTAGAGCCCAATCTTAGTGTCTGTAACAGATGTTACTAACTTTTCGTGATCTGACAAATGGAACTTTACAATAAAAAAGAAGTAAACAATAAAATACACAAAGAACAAAAAGGAAAAGGTAGTATACAGAGTACACAGAATTCACAGGGTATTGATGATATTAAAAATAGTCATAAAACTAGAAAAAAGGGTTTTCATATAAAAGTAAATACAAGTAAATTTTAAAATAATTAAAAATAAATTAGCTCACTGCATTCCTTGAAATAAATGTGTTCAGACACCATGGTTTGATGCGGAAACTCTGCTATAAAACAGTGATCAACGCATTTTAAGGTTATTTGCTAGAGAAATTCTTGTGGAGCATTTCTTTTTAATAAATACACATTTTTTTAAAAAAAGCACTGAATGTGGAAGAGATTTGCTGCTTTCACATGCAGGAGGGAGATAAGAAGGCCAACACCTGCTTTCCTTCTTCTGTAAGCATTCTGACTCTAAAAATAGATGTTTCTCTGATTGTCTTTGTGCTCCACAGGCTCACGTGCAATTTGGCTCAGAGGAGACCCAACAGAGCTCACTGAGAGAGGAGGAAGAAGAGGAGCAGGAGGAGGATGAGCCTGTGGTTCCCATGACGACCAGGCTCCGAAAGCAGGCTGAGATGGAGAGGGAAAGGGAGAGAGAGCAAAGGACTACAGAAACTATTAGTGTTTCTGATGGAGAAGACGACGTCGGCCATCCATCCCACTGGACCGTAGAGCAAGTGTTTTCTTACATCAACTCCCTGCCAGGTACTGAAGACTTAAGTTAATATGTTTACATACTGTGTATCAGGGTTAAAATTTTGTTGAATTGGTTTCATCACACAGTGAAAGACAAAAGAGGATATCTGATGGGAAGGCAAAAACAAGAATCACAGCGTCAACTAACATCACTTAACAAATGTGAGGTTTAATGTAATGAGTGGTTGATTTACAGTCAGTAAACGGAAAAGTAAACCAAGCCACAGAAATACATGTTGAGCTGTGGGAAATGTCTGCCAACAAATGTGTGAAAATGAATAGGGGACACACCTTTAGTTTGAATCCTCTCTTTTGTCCAGGTGGTCAGGACGTCGCCAGGGAGTTTCGCTCCCAGGAAATAGACGGACAAGCTCTGCTGCTTCTCACAGAGGATCACCTGGTCAGCACCATGAACCTTAAACTGGGACCTGCACTCAAACTCTGTGCCCACATTAATTCTCTGAAAGATGCATAAAAGTAACATCCCTTACTCTCCAAGAATGTGTTTTTGTCAATCTGGTATGGAGAAAAACGGAACAATTATCTTTTTAACTCCTCTGCAGAGACTGTAATGAAGCACTGCTTATTTTTCTTTTCAGTTGTCTGGCTCATCAGCCAGACTCAGAAGAATTTCTTTCTTCTGAGTCTTCTGAGAAAACAAATTGTGTTGAAGTGAAATACTGAATGCACAGATCATTTCACTTTAGCTCCGCTTATCCATTTGTTTCAAAATGGTTTAAAAAGTCCTTTGTATCATTTGTAAACAAAGAGAAAAATGTGCATTTTCAGTAATTTCACAGAAATACGGTCTTGAAAGTTTACAAAACAGATTATTATCTATTATCTTGGTGGTGAAATTTATACATTTCTCATCAGCAAACAGTTGTATTGAACTATGAAAGATAGCATTACAAGTTATTTATTATTTGTTATTGTCACAATTATAATTAAATAATTCATATACAAATAAAACCAGTTTAAAAAAACATTTTTGTTCAATAACCTGGAGGAATAGGTGTGGATTAAATTAAGGAAAGTGCCTACTGGCTATAGGCACATGGGCTCTTCAGCAAAGAAACCTAAATGAGACACTGAATGACCACAAAGAAATAAAAAACAATGCAAAAGCAGTACAAACACAATTTTCACAATTGACATAAATGATACAAAAGAATCTTAAAAAAAAAGAAACACAAAATCTTCTTAAATAATTTAGAATTACCACAGGTATGCTAAACTAGCTCAAAGATGTGAAATCTGACCACAACAAAGTGAAGTGACAACAAACAAACATGGCTCATCCATTTGTGGTCAATTTATGTCTCCTTCAGTTCTGGAGGACTGTTGTGTCCCGATCTGTCCATGGAACGTACTGTACAGGTTTACAGTGTGACTGAGGAGCTGCATTAACTTAAAATGGAACACAAACACTTTTTTTTATTGTTGTTTATTTTATCAGTATAATAATGATACATTTTCTGATTGTTTCTATATAGTTATTTAAGTAAAAATATAAATGCATTAAGTTTGAAGTATTGGAAGATACTTCAAGTAAAGAATCTGATAACTACTTTCCTACATGCAAACTGCAGTATAACTATTAACTATTCAAATAACCAAGAGCTAAAGGAAAAAGAGGCTTTATCTCACCTTTGTTTTGTATAGTTTTAATACATGTACAGATTTTTAAATATGCTAAGGTCAGTGAATGCTATTCAACTTGAATGGGTCATTATGTCATGCTACCACCAGAGGGCCATCTTTTACATGATGTTGCCTCTGTCACGACAGAAGTATTTTTCTGACCTGAATATCATCACAAGTTATAGTGAAGTTCCAGTGAGAGGAGTTTCCATTCGGGCAATAGTAACACAAACATAACTGTCTTTAACTTTCTTTACTGAAACAAGCCCAGACAGTTCACCTTTACACCCAAGATTAAAATACACTTTGGAACAATGCTTTTAACAGTTCAGGTGCAAATGAGTATGTTTCTCTAAAGAAAATACTACTGACTATAACATATACTTTCTATATTGTACATGGGGAATGTGAAGTTGGCTGTCAATTATATTGATGGAATGTTTCAGGTTCACAAGGATAGTCTGAATGACAACAACTAGCATAAGTTACAGTACATAGATAAAGATTCCATGCACACTTTTTGGTTTACAAGGCTACTGTGCAAAACATTATTGAGCCTAAGCCATTGAGCAATATTAGTGTGACAGTACTATCTCTGGCTCAATTACAGGTGAGTGCTTGCAAAGGCAAATAAGGTCGTTCAAGTTACAGGCACTGCAAAAATGAGTTTATACATTCTGAATCTGGTAATGCTTGTTTTACAGATTCATAATTGCTGACTAGCTACCTGGAAAGTTAGACTTAATTTGGTTCCAATTTTAGTAAAATAGAGAGTTATCACTTGCACTTTACTTTCAATCAGAGGAAACCAGGTGAGCTAAATATGCAAACTGAGAAATGTGTATAATGTACAAACACAGTTCAGCAAATTTAATGAATTAATTATCATACGCATCTACCAGGGTTTAAATGCAGCAATGTTACTTAAGGACATTCCTCAGAAAATCAAAACCAATTACCAAAGTGCATTATGCTTTCACAACCACAAAGAAGTTTTTAGGAAATAACAGACCTGTAAAACAAAGCATTACCAAGAATCTTCTACACTGAGAGTTGTATTAATTGCAACTTTTGTAGTTGTCACACTGTCCCAACACATGTAACAAATCAACATCAGCTGCAAGTGAACCTAAAATGCATGTTAACAACAAAAATACCCCTGAACTGCACAGTAAAAGCTGTTTATTGTGAAACTGCCTCATAAGTGGCTAATACCTTTGGCAGACACACCCGAGCTGACATCTGAGGCCTTTAAAGCACTAGAAAAAGCACATGTAACTCAGTTTCTAAAAAGATAACCAGGCTAAGATAATAATGTATTCTGCAATACTGACAATTACACATAAGCTAAAACAGTTTGCAAATATGATGCATAACAACTGGATTACAGTACGTAAAATCTTTAAAATTATAAATTAATTTATGAAAACACAGGAATGACCCTCTTCAGGGGAGGAATGGGTTCAGTATATATTGCTTCTCTGTTTCTTGCTGGTTCTCTCAAGCATGCCATAAAAATGGTGGAACATTTTTCACGACGGGCAGTAGCAGCATAGCTTATGATGATGACAGACCTGCTCCAAGACAAGCAGGAGGATACTTGAAATGGAAATGTAACTATTGGACATCAGCCAAGCTCAGGGCATGCTGCCAGAGCCATAGATTTGACCAGCTCCTCCACCCAGCGGACCTCAGATGCCAGCTGCTCAGACAGGACCTCGTAACGGTTTTCCAGACGCCCAAACTTGCGCTTTAGGATGTTGGTGGCCTGCGTGGCGACCCGAGCTTCCTCCTGACACTTCTTGCGTTGAGCCTGAGTACGCTGCAGGTCTTGGCGGATGTGGCTCAAGTCGCTGGAGATGCTCTGGTTCTCCTCCTTGTACCAACCTTCTTTCTCCTCGTAGATGGACAGCAAGGCTGCGACATCCTCTCTGCATGAGCGCTGATTGCGCTCCAGCTCCTTCAGGCCTTCCTCTGCTGCCGCAATCTCCTCAAGCACTTGGGAGAAGCGCTCAAAGTTGACGTAAGTGTTGTTAGGTGGCATACTGGAGTGGGACTTGATGGTGTACTCCTTCAGACGAGTAGTCTTCAGGCGGCGGCGCTCAGGCTTGTGGTCTCTCTCCTCCTGGCGCACATTTCGTCTCTTAATCGCCTGGAGAAGAAAAAAGGCAAATATGTAAACAAACTTTTTTGACTATGTGATTTGTTTTTTTAACTTTATTAAAGAACTGTGACGAAGCTTCCACACTTGAACAATGAACTTGGCTCAGTTAGAAAAACTAAATAATGGAAAGATAATTTTGGTATTCCAGCACTACAGTTTCTTGTAATCTTTCAGCTAATATTCCAGTACTGTATACTTGCAGCTATGAAGCAATTTATAGGTGTATTTATATAGTACTTTTTAAAACAACTAAAATTCTTCCCAACAGCAACATTTACAACTATATCTCAACAAACAATTTCTCAAAGAGTCTATGGAATTATAACTTAGTCATGCAAACACAAAAGCATGTATTAAGTTCTCCGCGCTTTCAGTGTGGCTGAATGTAAACATGTGAAACTGAATGTTACACACCAGATACAACATTGATAATAAAACATTCACCTTAATCCAAGGATGCTCAAGACTGTCGTCAATTGTCATTCTCTTCCTGCAAAAAAATAAAATAAAAACTTCACCGATGAGATTTGCTTATACTTTCACATATTTGCAGAGCAGATATTTCTCCACTTGACTTTTGGTGTAAAATCTAAAAAGGTTCATACTTTGGATCCTTAACCAATAGACGACGTATAAAGTCCTTGGCCAGCTCACTGGTATTACTGAAATACTCTTCATCAAAATCATAGTTAACAGCGGAAATGTTGGTCAGAGTCTCCTGCTTGGTCTCGCCCAGAAATGGTGAAGCACCACTCAACCTGAAATTAACAGAGGCTTACATTTAGACCACATGTGAAGGAGGAGTGATATGTGTTTCTTTAAACAGCAAAATAATAGCCTGAAATTATCATTACTCACAGGATGTACGTGATTACTCCAATGCTCCTGCAGAGAAGAGAAATGTATGAAAACTTTCAAACAAGTCAGGAAAGCAGCTTTATAGGAAACAAAATGTTTATATCTTACCACATGTCTGCCTCCAGTCCAAGAGGCTCATAGTTGACTATTTCTGGTGCTGTAAAGAACAGAGGAATGAACACTTGAATACAAACCAGATGTGGAGAGGCGGAACACTTGCCAGTGTGGGCAAACTAGCACAAAAACTGCTTTGGGATTTAGGAAATAGTACATATTTATTGTGAAATGCATGTTCAGGATCTTACCAACAAACTCTGGTGTTCCAAAGATGTTCTTGAACTCATTTCCTGCCTTAATCTGGTGAGCAATCCCAAAATCAATGAGTTTAATCCTGGGGTTGGGGACATTTTTGTCCAGCAGCATGATATTCTCAGGCTGAAAATCAACAGTGAGAATGAATGAATAATTTAGTACACAGAAAAAAAAACAAAAAACTATCAGGTCTCTTGATTTGGAGATTGGAGCTACATTAATGGATATTTTGGCTAATTGGGAGCAATCTGACATTATCGCCTTTTAAAGTTCACTTGAGATTGGAAATGTGTCCGCAAACACATAATATTTATAGATTAAGCAGACACAACAGACACATAATATTAATAAATATTATTTAATAATATTAAATATGGTGGTAAATATGTTGCTCTTTAGCTGCTAAAAGCTCTACTTTGTTGATGTTAATTTAGTCTGGCTGTTATGTGCACTTAGGGAAAACAAACATACTAAAATGCTCTGTAGAGATAAAAATAAAATTGTGATTTAATTCAATTAATATAAATGTAATATAGAACTATTGATGAGCTTATATTTAAAGGACAACTCCTAAAACTACAGTCACACTAAACATTTTCAACTGTAACTTTTCAATCTCAGCTGGGATACTGGGTTGTAACCAAAGGTCGTTTAAAGCAGAACAGTGAATGCAGCTAACAATTATTTTCCCCACCACCAGAGGTTAACAGATGTCTGACCTTGAGGTCAAAGTGCGCAATACGTTTGGAGTGAAGATACTGAACGCCATCCAGGATCTGTTTGAGAAACTGTGTGGCCTCTTCCTCTGTCAGGGATTCCTTCTCAGCCAGAAAATCAAATAGCTCTCCTCCAGACACCAGCTCCAGGATCAGGATCACATCAGTTTTGTTTTCAAAGATGTCATGCAAAGTGATGATGTTGGTGTGCTGGATCTCCCGCAGGATGTTGACCTCACGCTCAATCTCTTCCCGACTCACACCTCGCCGACTCGATGACAGTCGCCGCTTCTTGATGAACTTGGCTGCGTACTCAACACCTGTGCTTTTTTCCTTACACTTACGGACAATGGCAAACTGTCCGCTGCAGGGAAGAAACAATAAAGAGATTTTGTTAAAAAAAGAACAACATATACCTGCCTTTCTGCATTTTACAAGCTGTTGTTATAATGAAATATTCTTTGGCTGCTTGACTGACTGCTCAAGCTTTATCAAGATATGATGGCTGGCAACTTTTTGAACATTACATTTTTGGTAATATTTTAGTGCTTCCCAAAGTTTTTGGCTTGCAACCTCTATTATATTAATAAGCAAAAGTGATTTTAATTCTCTAGATTATTTAATTTGAAAAATAATTACTGTAACAAAATATAGACATAATCAAGTCATTTATGTCTATAATTAATCCCAAAAATTAGTGTCACTAATATACTATCACTAATAGTGAGAGTATTGTAATAAAGATAAGGAACATACACACTCACGCTCTCCACTTTGGAGAAACTACACCACAGCGGAGGAAGAAAGTTTGAGTTCAACTTGCTACCACTATGTGACTCTTTCCTCAAACTTTAGGGCATGAATCTATATAAAATTCTATTATGATAATTCATAATAGAAGTACAGTTAAATATTTTGGTCCAGCTAGGATCTAAGGTTTTTGATGGAATCTTTGGTGACCTTCAAAGATATAGAGCATCCTAAAAATTTTGTTGCTACAACGCCATCACCTCTCAGCAACTGGGACACCTCAGACTTATGTCGGAGCCAGATGTGAACACCATGTTTATTATGCCGTGATATCAGACAGATCCTTACAGAAACTCTTTTTATCAGAAAAGAAAAAGCAAGAATTCAGTCATTACCCACCTGCCCAGCTCCTCTCCCATCTCATAATACAACTCAACATCCTCTTGCCTGAAACCAGCCATGGTGTGCTGACTGGAATGATGACGGAAGTGATACCTTGAGATTTACTGTAGAAAACATAGAAGAAGAAATATATAGTAACACACCATTAAAAGCGGTGTGTGATCGGAGTGAATCTCCTACACAAAAATAACAATGCCCGAAACAATGCCTTTGTACTAGTGCTGGCATGTTATAAAAATCCTAATTATAAGTCATAACTACTTTTTCATCTCCATGGTAAGTCACCTTGCATAACCTGAGCTTATCTCCTCCTTATTTGGGCCGAGTAAACACAGCTTTAGTTTTCAGACACTTTTTGGCTGATGTCAGACCTCTGCATACCAGTCCTACTTACATCATCTCCTCCCTGAATTGGCCATCTGACTCATTTAATGCAGCTGGGATTTAGCTACATTTAAACCTTGTTTTATGTTACTGGTCTATACAAAAACATAAAGGACCGTTTAGTTGATAAGTAGCTAAGTAGTAGTAGCGTAATTTCAGATACAAAACTAATAAGTTAGCGTTAGTGGCCAACGTTTGCTTTTGTATTAACGTTAGCCTTTCCAGTAACGTTATTATTAGTAAAAACAGCATAGATGTCATGAATATAAAAAGGAGACTTTTGCAACATGTATAATGTTTCTTGGCCGTTTAAAGAAAAGACATAAATATAATGATAAAAACAAAAGGGAGCGTAAGAGAGCTGGTTAGCTTAGCAGGCTAACGTAAAGGTCTGACGGTATAAACACCGGCTCTTGCTGATTATGGTGACTTAAGTAAGGAAAATATACGACTACTAATATTGAAATATTGTCAACAAGTAATATATATTCAACTACATCAAATTTGAAGGTAAAGGATACTTACATTTACTTGTCTACAAGTGCTGCATTCCTCTCTGAAGGAAACTAGTTAGCTAGCCGTGTGAAATTTCATACTGAATTGGGTCAAGCTGGCCTAGTGTCATAAGGACTTCCGCCTTATGTTTTCAAAATAAAACTAGCGAGAACTTTTGATGAAGCCTTAGTGCCATGTGATACTGTATAGAATTTCTGCTAAACACGGACAAATGACACAGTGAGTTCCTGAGCACAAGCATGTAAATTCCCTTACGACCTACACACTGAAAGTGAGTAATTTTTGGGGTGACGGTTGGCACCCATTTGTGCTGGTTTTGCATCTCTGTGAATTTAAAGTTGCTCTTTGAAGCAATGGTGGTAAATAACAGTACAGTGACTCCAGTGCTGTACTTAAGTATAGTTTGGAGGCAGTATAGCCAGCAGTAGACTACTTTACTTGATTACTTTTATTTAGTCTTATTACTTATACTTCCCTATACTTGGTAGAAGTGTTAAAAAAGTGATTAGGTAAAATGTACTGTACTGTACAATCCTTCTTTGAGAAAACCCAATAACTTAAACAGTATTGAATTTCATGTCAATTGATGCTAAAATCTAATTCAGATTTGTTCAAATCATGGTAAATGAAACTAATTGATTAAAGAATGACTTGGACACAACAGGTAACTGTGGAACAGATTTTAACTACTCTATGTACTGACGGGTAATTATTCCATTACAATACACCACCATTTATTAGCTGGTAGGTATCAACATCTAGAAAAGTTAACTAGTGAGTTTCAATGAGAAAAATATTTATGTAAATAGTTTTAGTTACTACTTTTTCTTTGTAGATTCTTAAAACAAAAAAACGAATAAATAATAAAGGGTAAAGTATTTTTATTATGAATTAACCAGCTGTCAGTACATAAAGGGATTAAAGTTAGTTCCACCTTTACCAGCTTCAACATTAGTGATGGTTACACCAGAAAACATAAAGTGCATGTATATGCATACTGTATATACTTTTAAAATGGCTCGTTTTGTTCAGAGAGGTCTATTTGTTTGTACTTTTGTGCTTAAATTAAATACATTTTTTGTGATATTACTGACCACTAAGAGGCAGTGGTGTATGGAGTTCACTGTTTCCACCACTGTGCAGGAAAAAGAAGTGAAGGCTTCCAAATCAGAAAACAGATTTGTGGTTTTCTTTGTTTGCGTTGCAGAATGCAAACTGTGGCGGTAGCCGCACCAAACCGCTCCCTTTAACTGTGAAAGGAAATCGCTTGGCTTCCGGTGATAGAGTGCGCTCAGCTCCTGGTTAAATATCCGGCAGCAGGACGAACATATGGGATGAGTTCATGCTGAGTGAATCAAGCTGCTGCAGCACGTCAGTGATCAACAAGACTGAGCATGCAACAGCAGAGATCACACCATAAAGTAAGGCTGAGGTAATTCAGGCAGACCAGGGATATCACCAAACAATAGCAAGGGAAATTTAAGAGCAAACGATTGGCTTCTCAATTCCGTTTGAAATTGCAGGCTAAATCTAGTTAGTTTATGGTCAGTGCTCAGCCAATACTTATAATATCTTTATCGTAACGTTTTCCTTTTGAGCATTAAATACATTGCTGTTAACAAGACATTTAGTTACCATGGGATGCACGCAGAAAAAGTAGCTGGCGTAGCCGGTTCTTAATGTAAGAAGTCCTTTAATTTCAGTGGGTATAATTGAGACGCATAAAATATGTTCCCTGACCGGGAATCGAACCCGGGCCGCGGCGGTGAGAGCGCCGAATCCTAACCACTAGACCACCAGGGATACCATATCTGGCGTACTAAAATTTCCTTATAAAAATAAGAGTGATTCTGATATTTGTTATTTCCAGATCCATAACCACTGTGCACTAGGGTACAACAATCCATTGCGTTTAAAACATTCACAGCTGAAACTGCAAAGAAAATACTGTACTATTGATAAGCCACCAACTGCTTGTCCATAAGGCTACAATTACTGAGAAAATAGAGGGTTGCAGGCGGCAAAACGGAGCTGTAGCCTCCTTTTAAGCATAGCTTGAGCATACTGGAAATTGTATACCATTATATAAATTATTGTATACAGTGGATATGCAGCGTTTTTTTCTGGATTGTTTAGCAGTGGTGCAACACCATGATGTTTTATGATCCTGTTTACAAAACATAAATTAAAACAATAGCAAAACCTAAAAAAAGCAAATCATACAGTAAATGTTATGTTGTGTCTTCTTTTCCTTTCGGCTGTTCCTTTTCAGGGGTCGCCAGAGCAAATCATGTGCCTCCATCTAACCCTATCCTCTGCATCTTCCTCTCTCACTACATCCATAAATCTCTAAATCTACAAAGACACAATGCAGCTCCCTATGACCTTCTCTGTACTTCTCCATCAGCACCCTCAAAGCAAATAATGCATATGTTTTACTCTTTCTAGGCATGAAACCATATTGCTGCTCACAAATGCTCACCTCTGCCCTTAGCCTAGCTTCCACTACTCTTTCCCACAACTTCATTGTGGCTCATCAGCTTTATTCGTCTGTAGTTGCCACAGCTCTGCACATCTCCCTTGTTCTTAAAAATATTCTCCAGTACACTTCTCCTCCAGTCCTCGGGCATCCTCTCACTCTCCAAGATCTTGTTAAACAATTTAGTCAGAAACTCTACTGCCACCTCTCCTCTCTCTACTGACACTTCCATACGTCCACAGGTATGTCGTCAGGACCAACTGTCTTTCCACTCTTCATCCTCATCAACGTCCTCCTCACTTCACTCTTACTAATCTTTGCTACTTCCTGCTCCACACTAGTCACCTCTTCTACTCTTCGTTCCCTTTCATTTTCCTCAATCATCAACTCTTCAAAGTTCTCCTTCCATTGTCCCATTACACTCCTGGCTCCTGTCAATACATTTCCATCCTTATCTTTAATCACTTGCTGCACATCCTTCCCATCTCTATCTCTTTGTCTCACCAACCTGTAGTAATCCACCTCTCCCTCTTTAGTTTCCAACCTAGCATACAAGTCCTCATATGCACTTTGTTTGACCTTTGCCACCTCTACCTTTAGACACTGGCCTGTGGCCCTTTGTGGTTGCAATGTATATGTTATGTTCATTTCTACAAATGACCCAGTTGTATTATTTGACACTTAATGTCATGTTTTGAGTTGTAGCTGTGATTAAATTTAAATCAAATATGAATAAATCCGTTATTACAGATGGCAGTTTAAAAAGTAGACCTATCTTGTTGCATCTAACAAACCAGCGAAAGTACAGAATAAAAAATTACCAAACTACCATACATTGCATTGTTTCAATAAACAAGAAGGCTACACACATGGTAACCTGAAATTCAACGAATCTATCAACTGCAGCTGGAAAAAAATAGTAGCGTTTTTATAACGGTGCATAAAACTAAAGTACTGAAAGAAAGTGCTTTTCGTTTGTACAAAAGTACTGTTAGGTGGATGTACTTGAATACTTTCCAATACTATGTGTTATATTGCGGCGACTTATTTGTAGTTTTGACTGACTTTGGCTTTGACCACTCAGAAACGCGTTCACCCTTTCGTCAGGCTGACAGCAGCCAATAGAATACCAGAACAGTAAAATAGGCGTGGCTCGTTGGAACAGCTGGTGGGGGCTTGTGTGCGGGACTCGATCCGAGCTCTTGGTTGGTGGTTAATGGGGGAAACAACAACATGCTAAGCATCATGAGAGTCCCTGTAACACTGATTTGGGCCGTTTTGCTCATCCAGAAGGTGAGAGAAACATACACAGTCGAAAAATGTTTGTACTTGTGTCTCTGTCTCATAGGTGCACGTGGCTGTCAAAACAAGCCGTTTATTTCAACCGTGTTCCGGTGGTTTTAGCTCGGATGCTATGACTGTTAGCTTGCGGAGATCCCCGTGGGCCCTGATAAACCCACACGTCGCTCCCCCTTACCAAGCAGGATTATTGCAGAGTCACCACATCAACGAAAGCACCACCGACTCTATGACAGAATGTATTCCAGTGGAGATTAGCAAAGTGAGCATCGAGAATTATTAGCCAACATCTCGCTTTACTCGTTGAATGCGCATGCGCGGGCCGAGCCGTAGCCTGTTGCGGTGCTCTCCTTTTCTTTTAATTCATCCTTCCTTCTTCATTTTCAGTGTAGTATTGTAGTACAGTAAAGTATTCACATTGCTGTGTAAAGCTTACCCTCTGATCATGCGGTTGGAGGAGTTTTTAATCTTAGGTTTGTGTTTTTTTTATCATCGCGGAACCTTTTCTGCTTCAAGATGCGACCAGCGCGCAACCGCTGTGTGTAGCTGGAGCCGGCTCATTTGTTTACGGTCGGGAACAGCTGATCGGGCTGCAGCAAACCTCAAATTTAAGTTTCGTTCGGACTTTAAACATCCCGGACGAAATAAGGAGGGGAAAAAGCGGAGGGGTAGGAAAGAAAGCAGGCGAGCAAGGGAGAGAAGTTTAAAGCCGCATGTCCCATGTCTGATTATGGGCAACGTGAGGTCTTTGGAGAACTAGGTACACGAGTTGACTGCACTAGTGAGGAAGGAAAATATCTCTCGAGAATGTAGTCTAATGTGTTTCAAGGAGACATGGCTGCAGGACAGTACACCCGACACATGCATCAGTATTGACAGCTTCAGCACAGTGTCTTGAGGCCACGGATTGGAAAAGACTCATGGTGAGGACATTGATTGATTGACAGGCTGCATAACAGATTAGATTAACTTCTGTGTGGACATCTGTGTACCAACAAAAACTGTCCGCTGCTTCCAAAACAACAACCGAAGGGTCACCAAGGACATTAAAGCGAAACTGAATGAGAAGAAGGCAGCGTTCAGGTCAGGTGACAAGGAAGCAGTGAGAGAGGTCCAGAGATGACTGTTTGTAAAGATCAAAGAGGGGAAGGAGGCTTACAGGGGAAAGCTTGAACAGAGGGTCCAACAGAAGGATACCAGAGCAGTCTAGAGTGGCTTGAAAAGCACCACTGGATATAACACCAGCAGTCAGTGGACAGAGGGGAGTGTGGAAGGGGCTAATAGTTTTAACACCTGTTTTCAATCGATTTCATGTGCCCCATAACCACCCCCCAAGGAGCTTCACCACAGGTGCCCACGGACCTGCTCCCGTAAGACTCGAACACCACTTCTGTCTCTGCAGCAATGACCATCTCAGCAGAGCAGGGGAGGAGGGAGCTATGCAGGCTTCACCTCACAAAGGCTGCAGCTCCCTATGGAGTCAGCCCCAGGGTACTGAAAGCCTGGACTGGAAAAGCTAATAATGAGGGCTGGTTCTGTTCTGGGGGAGAAGCTGGACCCTCTACATGTTGTGGCTGAGAGAAGAATGTTGTCCAAACTCCTCTGAATCCTGCACAATCCCTCGCACCTACTCCACTGCACGCTGGCTGCACAGAGGAACACTTTCAGCCAAAGTCTGATCACAGTCAAGTGCTCCATCGAAGGCCGCAGGAGAACTTTTCTCCCAGTAGCCATTAAACTGTTCAACTCAGAGGGGGATTAACAGGTCTATACGGAGAAATAGTATTTATTATTTTTATTTCATTTATGTTTACTCCTCTAGCTGGGTTTTTTCTTACTTGTTAATCAGTAATTTGTACTTGTACTTGTTTATTGTCTTTTCTACTTTTCCCAAGTAGAGCAGCTGTAACAAGGCAACACAATTTCTCTATGGGATCAATAAAGATGTTTGAATCTTGAATCTACAGTAAAATATGAGAAAGGAAGGTATAAGTAGTTCTCAGCTGATTGTAATATTCCTCAAAATATTGAAACCAAATGTAATTAGACTCCACTGAATATCTTTCATCTACGTTCTGGGCTGGAGGACATCTGGACTACAACTTAAAAACTGCTTCTTAAAAATGCAAGCTTTATTGTTGGACTCGCTGAGTTAAACTAGAACGTTTTCTTGTTTACACTGAAAACTATTCTCTGGTCAATATAATGTTGTGACAAGTTTGTCCTTGGAATTTATTGTAGCCAAAACCAAAAAATATCAGCCATTATTGGCCTCAGTTAAAGGTCGCCGTCTTAGCTGCTTCACCTGGTCTTGTTTTTACAATTAATTGTATTAAACTTTTGTATGCCTTGGGAAACCAAATATTTCTCATTTTCTAGCTTAATAAATAGTACTAAAGTCCATCAACTATACAGTTGTAAATTTTAAGAAGCAGTTTATAATTGAATTTTATCTAATTTCCTGCAGCTCCAGAAGAAAAGTTAAGGCACTAAAAAGACAAAACTGTTGTGTTAAGGAAGGATTTTCCAAGGTTGCAACCCAGAAGCTGTTCTTATTAATGGCTTAGTAAGATACCTATAAAGCAGAATTAAATGGTGTATTACTTATTGTATTACATTACAATACTAATAACAACAGTGACAATCATAATAGTAATAAAGCATTGTTAAAATTATGTTAGAAAAATATTTAATGATAATTACTGGTTGCATCTCTTCTTGGGCATTAGGAAACTTGAGGTTTGTCATCCCCAAACTGACACATTAACCCCCTGTATTTGGTATGTGTTCTAGATCCTGAAACAAATTAATGAAATCAACTAAAATGCAACTAATAGCGCTAAAGATCAATAATAGATCTAAAGGTCAAACTTTCAAACATTTTAGGGGTTTGTGGAATAAAAATAACATTGCTGTTTTATTGGCAGGTGGTGGGAGAGTATGGCATGGCCCATTTCAGTGACAAGGGCAAGAGCAAAGGAAAGGATTACTGCATATTCTTCAACCCACAGTGGGCACATCTACCTCAGGACCTCAATAAGGCAGTAAGTCACGAGCGAGCAACGAGGTGTTAACCAAGTTAACTCCATGAGCATTATAATAATAGGTTTCAAAAGGCTTCACTGCCACGGAGGGCGGAGAGGGTAAAGTCCAGTTTGCACTGATGTGCAGTTAATCAATACAATCTTTTTTTAGGCCGCATACAGGATGATGAAATCTGATCTCCACCTAAAGTACCTCTTTGGACTTTGACAGCTGCATTGTGAACTAACTGCAAATGTTGGAGATGCATAAGACTAATTTCAGAATATATTGAATTACATTACTACACCCAAGAGGAAATAAAAGACTAAAACAGCCCTTTTAAAAATGAGAGAAACTTTATGATGTGGATCGTTCATTTGATATCCACTGATTTAAAGAAGTTTATTTTAAAAGAATTAGCAGTGAACAGCCCATGAACAGCTGCCACTTCCAACTAAATCTTAAACGTTCACATTAAACTGTGAAACAATTCCCTCACTCTGTCTTTGTCTTTTAGTCACGTCTCCAGATCTACGACCTGACAACATCAGTCTTGTGCTCGCCATCTGAGGTCCCAGAAGGAGGCTTCCCAAATCGTATCCCTATGGTGATGAGGGGCAACTGCACTTTCTACGAGAAGGTCCGACTGGCCCAGATAAATGGTGCCAAAGGCCTTCTCATTGTCAGCAAGGACAGACTGGTGAGGTCGCTTATAGTTGTGTATCAAGATCAAATATATTTTGGCACCTCAGTAAAACAGGAATACATGTGTTTAATATTTTTTTTATTACAGATACCACCAGGTGGAAACAAGACTCAGTATGAGGAGATTGACATTCCTGTTGCACTACTTGGCTACTCTGATATGCTGGACATAAGCAAGGTGAGAGGTTAACCTATAGCCACTGGTATATATAACACCTCACGGTTTATTAAATAGCAGACAAACCAAGATGCAAAACTAACCATTGCCCATTTTTTTTCTTAACTCACTCGGAATTTTTGCAGACTTTTGGCAAAGGAAGATTGGTTGCCATGTATGCACCCAATGAGCCAGTGTTAGACTACAATATGGTGATCATCTTCTTGATGGCAGTAGGAACGGTTGCCATAGGAGGTTACTGGGCTGGCAGCAGAGACAGTACGAAGTAAGTGGACATGATGGAGGAATTATGTTGGCAGCTGTCAGCTGATGTTGGTCCTAACTCAGGGATTTTGAATGTCCAGTTCTGTCTGAACGACACAGAAATAACAGTATGATTCTTCCCAATTGCAGAAGTGGTGACATCAATAAAGTTTTTATTTTTATAGAGACCATACATAATTGATAATCACGATCATTTCTAATCATTATGGTAGCTGCTGTTGAAATTCATGGAGGTTTCAGCAAACAGCTATAACATAGTATAAACTACTATGTTATTATTTAGAATACTAAATTACTGCAAAGTTCCTCTGCATGCCAAGCTTTTAGTCCTAAGAGCTAAATTTAAAATCAGTTACAGAAAAAATTAGTCATCGTCTTCTTGGCAAAGAACTACAAGCGTATGATTAGTCAATTTTTCTCTTTGAAGAGTGTGTGTGTGTGTGTGTGTGTGTCTCCTACTTAAACTGAGCAGTCAGCATTGTACTCCAGCAACTCCACTAAAAGGCAGCGTTGTTTATTTGAGTTCATGAGTGACTCACCAGCTTAAGCCAATCCGAGTTTGTCCTTTCTGACGGAGTTGCCAAGGTGACTGAGGGCACAATCAGATGGGGTCTCTGACGCACAGGACCACAGGCAAAAAAACCCATTTTGGAATGGGAGTGTGAGTTTTCAAGTCAGAAATGAAGTCAATTCTAGCCAGCTAGGAAAATAATGGTAACTACAGACTGTGATATGGTTATTCTGGCTACTGTGGCAGTTCACCAACCATAAGTGTGTATTGTTTGAAGTGAGGGGCAAGTGCGTCTGACTGTTTTACTTAATACAGTTTTTACAAGCAGATGATTTCCTGTATGTGCTGATCATTTGATCTTAGGGTTGAGAAGATTCAACCAATGTCCCAAACACTGACTTTGGTTTGTGCCCCTGCAGACGCTACATGAAGCACAAGCGGGATGACGGTGCAGACAAGCAGGATGAGGAGACAGTGGATGTGACCCCCATCATGATCTGCGTGTTCGTGGTCATGTGCTGCAGCATGCTGGTGCTACTCTACTTCTTCTACGACAGCCTGGGTATGAAAGAGAAGCCTCACACACCGTTAAGCTTTTCACTCATTATTTCTGCTCTTGCCTAAAGATGCCTCTTTACATTTGGGGGAAAAAAGCTGTTTGCTGAGATCCACTTTGATATATCGATATTTGTTGCCTTGCTGGGGCTGGTTGGCCTCTCAAAGCCAGTCTTTGACTTTTTTTGCTCACTAATTATGGTCTGGCAAGGCTAAGTAGTAATTTGCTTGAGATTCAAGCTCTTCCACAGTCGACCAACAATGTTTTCCTTGTGACACATCACAACCCAAGGTCTATTAGCTGGCTTTCTCAGTGCTTTCACTACATGTCTAAATTTCCTGGTTTCCTTTGACTGGTTGACTGATTGGATAAACACCCCGCAATTAAAGCAAAAAGGTGCTCGATTCAGTATCTAGTGTACAGTTTAACTCATTGTTTACTCGGGTTCTTGAGGCCTAACATGCCATCACCACGCACGTGATAAGCAACATCAGAACAGACTGAGCAAACACATGCAGTGAGATGATAATTGACACAGTTAGCTAAAAAATTCTCCACATTTAGATAAGTGTTGGAGCATATTTCTATTAAAAAAATGTAAAAAATGTTGCACATTGTAGATTTGAACTCAAGGTTCTTCCTGGCCACAGTAAAGACATCATCTCAAGTCCCGTTAGCAGATCTGTAACTTAAGGGTTTCACATACAAGCTTTTGATGCTGTTTGCAGATCACAATGTGTGAATCTCGAGTGTAAAGAATAGGAGAGTGCTACAAAAACAACAAAATGGCTCAGATAACATTTCACTGAGAGCATTTACATGGACTTCAGTAACCAGGTTACAGTCATCTCTCTCGTCTTTCGTCACTATACAGTTAAAATCTGGGCACCACGCTTTCGCTTCTAGTATGAGTTGCTAAAGAGTAAAACACGTAAATGCTGCAAGAACCTTTAACCTTTTTATGTTCTTAAAATGCCAAAACTAAGATGGCTGCATCCAGGAGCAACTTCACTCAAACAGGAAAAAAAAATACAGAACAGAAAGGAAAAAACTAAACAAAACCAAACAAATTCTTTGAGGTGAGATCCTGGATGGAGGGGTGCAGACAACACAGACTGTGGTTTTACAGAAGAATAAGAAGGGAGAATAGTAAACTTCGGGTTAAGCTTTGGTTACTGTAGATCGCCCTCGGTTGTTGTTGATGTCTGTCATAAACACTAAACATAATCCACAGAAACATGAGTATGACTATGACTGGAACTCAAGACCTTAGCAGAGCAGATCAGCTTTGCCTTTGTCATTTATCTTAAAACAGCTCTAAACCACGGACATTGTTCCACCTCCACCTACCAGAGGAATTTAACACAGTATCAGGTGCACCTCTAATGTTCACCTGACAGACTAAATACTGGACACCAAAACACCCAAAAGTGTTTTTCCTTTAGCAGATTATGAGTGGATGTCTAATTTCCCATCCTTCTGCACGGTTTCCTTTCTGTTTAGCCATCTGGGTCATCGCCATCTTCTGCGTAGCCTCCTCAGTTGGCCTCTACAGCTGTCTGTGGCCTTTTGTCAGGAGACTCCCTTTTTGCAAGTGCAGGTGAGACTGTTCACATCAGTATGATTTCATAACTCTACTGCAGCTGCAAATGATTGTGGTATTATATCTGTTGAATTGTGGGCCATCTTGTCATCACAGGATCCCAGAGAACAACCTGCCGTACTTGCACAAACGGCCACAGATCCGCATGTTGCTGCTGTCGGCCGTCTGCATCGGAGTCAGTGTCACCTGGTTGGTGTTTCGCAATGAAGACCAGTGAGTACAAAGAGAAATGCGCTCAGCTGTGAGTGTTGATTGTTGTGTCAGATGACTTGACATTTCCTGACTGTGTGTGAACATGTTGGAGGTACATTGTATAATGATGATGATGATGATGATTGTGTGGGCTGACTCACACTCCTGTTCTGTGTCCTCCAGGTGGGCGTGGGTGTTACAGGACGCCCTGGGGATAGCCTTCTGTCTCTACATGCTAAAAACAGTCAGGCTGCCCACATTTAAGGTGGAGTGATTTTTATAAACTACAATTATGTAGAAATGATCCTTTTTAAGGTTTTAATTGTGTTTTCCTGAGTAATAAATGTTTGTGTCTCTCCAGGCTTGCACTTTACTACTGTCTGTCCTTTTTGTCTACGATGTCTTCTTCGTATTTATTACACCGTTCATTACAAAGGTTTGGAAACACTGTTTTCTTGAAACACTGTTCAAGTGTCTATTATCTCTTGGTACCCTTTCATGGTCACGTTTCCTATGGCTTTTGTTTTTTCCCACAGAGTGGGGAGAGTATCATGGTGGAGGTAGCGGCTGGTCCCTCGGACTCCTCCAAACATGAAAAGGTGAGCTTGTTTTTCGAATTCCACAACTCCCTTTTGGGTGGGGTTTATTCTAGCTACAGAGGCCTTCGTTCTTCTGGCTTCAAATGCCCCTCTCAGCTCAGAGGAGCGGGATTTGAGTGAAACACTAAAGGTTGTGTTTTCTCCAGCTTCCCATGGTGCTCAAAGTGCCCAGGTTGAACTCCTCTCCACTGGCTCTTTGTGACCGGCCCTTCTCCCTCCTGGGCTTTGGTGATGTCTTAGTACCAGGTAATGAAATGTGTCATCGCTTACCCTATTTAGTCTTTTTATGGAGAATAAAGCTTTGATGGTATAAGCACCTATGTAAATTTAGAACTACTCAGCACGCACTCTTAATACCTGCAATATTAATGCACAACAAGAGATTTAATTCCCGTCAACTGTTACCTGGACATTACTGCCACATCAGATATTATAAGTACACTGAAAGACACGCCTTTGTTAAAATGCCCTACTTTGTCCCTTGTCCTTTCAGGTCTGCTGGTGGCATACTGTCACAGGTTTGACATTTTAACACAAACATCCAGGATCTACTTTGTGGCATGTACAATTGGTATGTACATCGAAAGGGGTGTTTGAGGTTAAATGTTGTTGCAGCATTATTGTAACGTAAATAAAAATATAAAATCCACTTGAAATTACAGGAAAACTGAGTTAAATTTAGAAACTGTATATATGGCAGTAGTTATTACAGAGAAAAAACAAATCCTGGACTTGAAAAAGGCTTTTCTCCCCTTTTTTTTCTCTCTGATCAGCCTATGGTATCGGCCTGCTGATCACCTTCGTGGCCCTGGCCGTGATGCAGAAGGGTCAGCCGGCCTTGCTCTACCTGGTGCCTTGCACTCTGCTCACCAGCCTCTTTGTAGCGCTGTGTCGTGGGGAGCTACACCAGTTCTGGACTGGAAGTGGATTTGTGGTGAATACCAGTTTGATATGACTGCCTACTGCGGAAGAACAAAAAAAGACTAACAAAAACAGACGACAAAAGAAAACAAAAAAAAAAATCTAGAGTTAAATAACATGCAGAATAAAGTAGAATTTCAAGTTGAGTAACCCCTTTTAATAATTCCATTCGTTCCAACTGCCTCTTTCTGTTTTACTGTCCCTCCCCTTCCCTCCCATTGCCTCTCCCTGCCCTTAATTTTACTGTGGCTGTGCTCTAGTCTGCTGCTGGGGGCTCAGCTGTCTGTGAATGTCACTGCAGGTATTCTATCTGCACTTGCTACTCTACACTCCACCATTAAAACATCCTGATCCCACTTCAGGTTTATTTTTGTTGTTGTTTTTCCCCTGAAGAGTAGACCATCTCTTTTACACTTGGCTGTGATAGATTAGTGATCATGTAGCAAAGCAGTTGAACTACAACGTTAGTAGTGCTGTACACTTACCGGCCACTTTTTAGGTACACTTATACAATCTAAAGCAAAAAACTTAACCTTTACAAGGTAATAATTCTTAGGTTTTTAAACTGTAACTGTCATTTTAAATAGGATGGCAAAAACTTTGAAACCACCTGTTAATATAACGCACTCCAGTAGGTAGAAATCCTCTTTCTGAAAACTTTCTTGAAACTTAAAAACTGAGAAATCATAACATTTTAAAAGCAGGATTCATGGCAGGATTCATTGCATTAGATTGTACAAGTGTACCTACTGAAGTTGCCAGTGAATGTAGATTAGCATGTGTTTAGCTTGTGTTTAAGGGGCCTTGTGGGTTTTCTTTGCTTTCATTTCCTTTCTGCAAATCTGGGACTTGTCAACATACCTCTGACAACAATAAGCACAGAAATGTCCTCCAATTATTTGAATTAAAATCTAATGTAGACAGAAGACTGACTGTATCTTTAATGGGGGCCTCTTTATCTTAAGCTCTCCTATATCTGTTATCATTATGTTTAGTTTTCAGTCTTGTACATTTTGATAATTTCATTTAGACTTTGTTTTTTTTTGTCCCCTGCAGCCTCCCATAGTCCTTGAACCAATCAACTGTACACAAACTGCAGCGCCACAGACACAGGGGCCCTCGGCTAAACCAGAACCGCACACTACAGAGGCCACCAATCAGAGCGAAGACCGGCCCCAGCACTCACCTCAGGAAACGCCCCTGGCTGAGAAAGATAATGAGGAAGACAAATCTAACTGAAAGGACTTCTAGTACAGGGTTTTCCATTTTGCTTCATGTTTTGTTTTTCTTCATTGTGTCTCAGTTAATGGACATTTGAGCTACAGACAATTGTTTGCATTTGGTGCAAAAGGGAAAACGTCTTTGCCACCTATAAAGGGAATGAAAGGCTACATCCAAAAGCTGCTCAAACTGATCATGAAATAATGCCATCACATTCAGCAATGGCTCTTACTAGTTTCAGAGATCTGGTCCCATCAGTGGAAAAAAGTTATTTCATGGAATCACTGTGAGCACTTAAATTGTAGACGGGATAAATCCATTTTGGTGAACTTCAAGCTTTCAATACATACTCCGCTTGCTCTGTCTACTTTCATTAAACATCCTCTGATGGACCAATAAAATAGGAATGATTTGTGTACAGGTATGTAGAACTATGTAGAACAAGTAGTTAAAGGAAAATGAATTGGCATCAATTGTATAATTAAAAATTTCAAAGCAAAATTGCTAAAAAACAAAAAAAATTGGTTTTGATTTTTGATTGATTTGAAGCACATATGCATCTTAGAAAGAAAACTGAATATCTGTGGTTTCGGCTGTTCAGACAATACGTCATGTTGAGCTTAAAGAACATAGATTGACCATTTTTGACATCATTTCCCAACACTTTAGGGACAAAATCATTAACTGATAATCTGCAATCAGTTCACATTTATTGATTCAAACTCTTAGCTGCAGCCCTGCAACAATGAGACACGATCAATGTAACAAACCACAAGACAGAAGATATATTTTAAATTAACTAATCCTGAGACCATAGTAAACAGCATTGTTCAACTAAAAAAAAAACCATAGGGCTGAAGATCAGTTGTGACTGACCATTGCTGGCTAGTCCGTTGTGTCTCCAAGACTCAAAAAGCTAATATTTGACTTTCTGGTGTGGCTGGGCCTAAAGAGGCCTCAGAATATTTGCGATTATGTGATGTGAACACAACATGCATTTACAACTTTAGAGTGAAATTCAACACCTGTGTACTGTCACTCCTGACCATAGCAGCCCACTTGCTGTCTGAAGCAGTTGTGAATGTGTGATTGCTTCAGGTATCTTTACTCCTGCGTTACATTAGTGTCAGAACAGTGACAGCGGCATTTGCTCAAGAGTTTCATACCCTTTAAAAAAAAAAAAAAAAAGTGGTGCTATGATGGTTGTTGACTGAGCCAAAGCTGTTTTATTTTTAACAGAAACATTTCACTTTTGGTATGTTGTTTTTGTGCCAACATTTTCATTTTACCCTTCATAGAAAACCAGTGTATAATCTATAGTGCAGATGCAGCATTGGTTTAACATGCTGTAGTCCTTATTTATATTGTCTTAAGTTGGTTTTGGCCTTACGGCATTAATAGTGGGAGATACAGCACAATGTGTCACGTATAAAAGATGCTTGAAAAACGTGGGTACTGTTCTCAAATTAATGCTTTGCTGCAGTTTAATGTGTGAGCTGAGGAACGAGTGACGGGTTGTGTTACCAGTGTTTGGTTTGATTAGCTTGTTTGAGGCATTTGCACAATTTTTTTTTAATTCATGGGCTAATATATCATATCTGTATATATGTTAATGTATGCACATAAGAGTTATGACATGATAATTAGTCTTATATTCATCCTGCTTTTGTTTTGAAAGTCCCATTTCTGACCTGAGGGTGTTTGATTAAACACCAGGGCCCTGTTGTCACTACAGTATATACAGATTTCTGATTACTCATTTTTAATGCTTGTTGCTCTGCGTAAAGAAAAAAGGTAAACTAACTTAGTTGAAGAGGTGACGAGAGCAGCTTAGTTGTCCGATTGCGTGCACCCTCGCCGATTCAGTAGCACAGTGTGTTTACAGGAGGAGATTATTCAATCACCTGTATAGTTTGTTGTCACCAAGTTGTTTTCAATTGCCTCTTTTGAGGAATACATAAAATAAACACTATTTTAAATGTTTGTTTTTTTTGCAATATCAAAGAATTTTGCAGGTTTGGGGAAAGATACGGTTGAATTGGATCAAAAGATTAAAACAGCCTCAGTCTTTTCGTCGTTGCTCTCTAGCTGGGAAAAGGATGTCTGCTGCTCAGGATCTGCAGAGATGAACAGCAGTTTGGCAGAGTCTCTTATCACTTTGACCCTCACTCGATGCAGAGGGAGTGAGTTTCTGTTTACTCTGGATAATTTATGTATCTGATCAGTTTGCACAGAATAAGTACTCTTAATATATTCAGCACCACGTGTATAAACAACTCATTTTACACATTTGCAGTTTTTTTACTAATTTATTATTAGAATAAATTATTTCCTAGTTTCCTAGAAATGTAGTTTATTAAATACAGGAAAATCGAGCCAAAGTTTAGATCCTTTTGTTTAGTTAAACTCCGCGGGTTGAGTTTTTAAACCCACCTCACATCAAAAGATGAATTTACATGAAAGAAGTTTCTCCATTTATGCTACAGTGACTCTGGGAACATAGTTCTGCAATTGGGCAGAATTAATTTTTCATATCTAGCACACCTGTCATCAAAAGTCTGTCATCTTAGCACTTACAAACATAGACCAACTAATCTCTGTGTTTTGCCTTTAAATACCGCATTACATGGTTCTTTCCAAGAAACATTTTTGCAGATGATTTGGATTTACATTTGAATTTACTGAGCGGTTAAATAATGCTACAGTGCCCTGATCAAGATCATGGAAAAAGCCTGGGATAACTTAAGATGGAAGGGAGTTGGAGCCTAAATCCAAGGAATCACTGAAACTGGGTGAAAAGGGAATAAGATTATAACTAATCTACTTTTAAATCAAAGGATGGTTACATCATATTGAATTGTTTCCCGGGTTTAAGGAACTTTATATTAAGAAAAACAAAAAAACAGTCACAGCAATAACTTAAAAATACTTTACTTTTACGGTCTAAAACCTTTGCACAGCGCTGTATGTGTAGACAATAAGTCATGGTGCACAAACTCCACAGCTCTTGCTCTAAATAGAAGTCTAGACTTATATCTAGACTTTAGAAATTAAAGGTGTTGTGTTCTTGTAAACAAACAAATATTATATTCTCACCAAAATAGACTACGTGCAATGCCAAGGTCTAACAAATGTGTTGAATGAACTTTATAATGAAAGAGACATTGTTAAGTCATTTTTATATACAGCTGCAGCTTTTGTCCTAAAAGGCTGTAATTCTCACTTTCTTTTAGGTGAATGTAAATCAAAAACTCTATTCTCCATGGTGTCAATTAATGTACCAAGTATCCTTAATAAGTGTCATTTTCTTCAGTTGCATGTAATAAGCACACAAACAAAACTCAATGCTGTAATGATCTTTTATTCCATGACCCACTGCATTTAGGGATTTCTCAAATGGAAACAATAGATGACAGCAACAAAAGTGTCTCTAGCAGAGAAAAATCTACATAACAGTAAATGTTAAATTAATCCAGGACGAGGAATGTCCCTCAGAAACAGTTCTGCTACATTCTCATAACTACCCTCTCTGCTTGTCAATTAAAACAAGTGCACAAAAAGTTTCCACAGAAAAATTCAACCTCGTCATTCATTTGTCACATTTGATGATATTTACAAACTGTGTGCTTGCTGCAAGACACTGGTCTCTTCCAAAAGCCCTGGTAATTTATAGTTTAAAAGTAGTTTACATGCTTCTAAAATTAAATGCCATCCAGGGCACATGTCTAACCAGAGGTAAAATTGACAAGTCTATAGATTCCTCACTCCCCATTTATAATTCAGTAAATTAAGGCAGCTTCAGATTTTAGACTCGAGTACCAAATACTTAAAATACAACCTACTTTCATACAACTTCAGGGAAAATCTTTGGCAATAAAAGCTTTAGCAACATCTTTGAAATCTCTTTTCCTATGTACAAATGAGCTTCATTTTTTTATGTCTTTGAACAACCTTATATAACTTAGCCCCCCCCCCCAAAAAAAATAATCTGCTGATTTTGAGAGTCAGTTTCCAGTAGTAAAGGATCTTAACAGTTATGAGCCTCCTCATACTGCACATGCTTGTGCGTCAATGTCTTCACCACTCCAGTCCTTCCATGTGTTTGGGTTAGTCTATGCTGGACAAGGTGTAATCCAGACTCCAGCTTGTTATTAAAGGAAAATTACCTTTTCTTTGCCCATTTTAGGAACATCTTTGGGGAAAGGAGGTGGCACTGGAGGAGAAGACTCACTACTACTGATGTTCCTCTTGTGTGTGCTGAAAGACTGAGAGGTTTTCATACTCTGGAGAGACCCTGGTGGTACGAACAGATCTAGATGAAGGGAGATTAGATTAATAATATACATAGTAGATACCTGTAATGTTACGGCAGCACATAGATTCTGGCTAAAGAGGAGCTGCACAGCAAGTTATGACTTTGTGAAAATCATTCACTGTACCTGACCCGTAGATTCTGTGAGGGCTGGGGTTCCTGGTGGATCTCAGGCTGCCTCCCTCTTTCCCTGTCACCCGGATAGGTAACACCTGGTTCACATCTATAGAGGCTAGATGTAAAAAATATAAAATAAATACTGGTGCTCAATTTGTTTTTTTGAGATGTCCTGGTAACACTTTTTTCCAGTCTGAGTTAAAGTATTTACATTTGAGTACTTTCTGATAAGAGTACTAAACTATTTTGCTTCTTAGTATGAGTTTCTTGACAGTAAAATCTTCATCAATCCATTGAACAATTAAAAAAATTCTGCTAGGATAGAAAATTCTCATGTTTTCTGTCTTAACAAATATGCCAGGGACCAGGTTTTTTTTTTTTTTTTTTTTTTTTTAAAGAAAGCAATGTTTGATTTTTGCTAGGTAGTTGTGGTGCCAACAAGCGGCTCAGTGCTAAGGGTCAACTGAAGCTAAGGTAAGAAAATGTCTTTCTTAGGCCCCTTGTAAACTTGCAGATACATTTTATTTTCCTAAATGAACTCTTATACATGAACAGTAAGTGACAATATTAACAGGTCCTAACCTGCGCTGTGCGTTCTTTGGTGGGACTTCTTTGTTTTTAGGCCTCTGTCCTTTCCCTTGGGAGGAGCAGCCAGCTTGGCGGGAATCTGCTGCTGCACACCTGAAGGATTTTGCACTTGACTTTTGGTGCTGATTGGGCGCACGGGCCGCTCGGATTTGGTTTGATGGTTGAGGATGCTTTCTTTGCGAGGTGGTACCTTTGGAGGAATTTCTGTGATGTCAGAGGTGGTGTTGCTGGACAGCTGGGGCTTTAGAGCGAAGACTAAACTCCCACTTCCATTCACTACACTTGATTTTGTTGAGAACTGGAGGGAAAGTGGAAGGTTTTTTTAGGTCTTGAGTCTAGCCGCCATACTTGTATCAAAAATTAAACTGTTCAATTAAAAAAGAAAACAAAAAAAGACTATACATTTCAGACAGAATAAAAAGCTGATGACCAGACAAACACAAATTTATGAATCAAATTCTTATCCAATTTCTTACTTGTGTGGGCTCATCATAATGGGAGTGTCCTGCATTTCTCATGCTCATGTACTTTGTGTGAATTTTTTCCTGTGCCTTGTTCAAACGCTCTCTCTCCTGAGTTAGACGCTCCTCTCTCTTTTCCACTAATTTTACTGCATCCCTCAAACTCTCAAGGCTCTGTTGGTGCTCATCCTTTTGCCTTTCTAGCTCAGCCTTCTCCTCCATGAGCTTCTCCTCCAACTTCCTGCAGTCTTGCTCCCTCTGCTGCAGCTGAGCCCCCAGGGTCTCGATCTGTAATCTTTGCTGGTCCCTCTCCGTCTCCCAGCGCTGCTGCTCCTCTTGATGCAGAACCTGCAGCTTGTGCAAGTTGGCAAGATCCTCCCTCTGCTTCTCCAAGTTACGCTGTTTCTCCTGCTCAAGCAACACATTGCTGTAATGACGAGAGGGTTGCTGGGTCTTCAAATGCAAAGCACGGTGCAGCTCAATTTGGCTGTCCTGCTGGGCAATGAGTGTCTGCACAAAGAATTGAAACAAAGCAATTGAAGCCAAAAAATAAATTATGTTTGATGTTTGCATGTATATAAAAATATATAATATTTTCATAAATTAATTATATTAGATAGATAGATCGATTATAGATAGATTATATTCCTTGGTGGGCCAACCAAGTACATTTTCTCACCCGATTTTTTTTCCCCCCTCCAAACAGCAGCTTAGATCAGCTGTTGCTAATGGTATTTCCATGATTTAGATTAATGACAGGTCAAATGTAACAGTGTGTGTGCTCTCTACGCATTGGTGGCGAAACAGGCCACACCGCTGTCTGTGCCAAGACTTTTTCGTGAGGCAAGTGGCATTACCCTGTAACACCTCCAAATAATCAGCTAATTATTGCATCAGTTTCAGAATCTCCCAATTAACACGTTCTTATCCTGTGAATAAATCAATAAATCAAACTGAAGTTCTGAATCAGGACTTTCAGTATTTGAAGCAAATGGATGTTTCGAAAATAGGTTGAGAAAATAAGTTGGCTGTTAATGTGCATTTGCAGGCGACTATCATTAGTCATGACTGCGCGGCAGTTACCCACTTGCAGGAACAGTCAATATCGTCTAATAACTATGTACAGCATGTTAAGCTAGACGGTCCAGCGGTATTCTAATGTTTGGTTATCCTCACTAGCTACAGTAAGCTCCTTATATAGAGGCAGCCATTCATAGAGGGGTCTGTTGTCAGTGTAAACTTCATTAACATTGTTTCCCTATTTTGACTTGATGTCTCAGATGCACCAGGGGCAGAGGGGGTGCTAAGTGAATGCAATAAAGTTTTCAGAGCAATCTACAGTATCTTACTTTTAAGCTGTAGAGCAAGTGTACAAGCTTCATCACGCTGTCA
Source organism: Channa argus (assembly GCF_033026475.1). Taxonomy (NCBI): domain Eukaryota; kingdom Metazoa; phylum Chordata; class Actinopteri; order Anabantiformes; family Channidae; genus Channa; species Channa argus. The sequence continues at coordinate 17,616,016 of NC_090210.1, forward strand.
CACACCTACGGAAAAGAATTATATAGTAGGATCAGCATAATATTTCTGCAACAATTTGTACAGATGAAAGAGGGAACTTCGAAGAGCTACCTCTACCCCTGGAAAATGACTGGAGGATGGATGGCAAGTTGGCGTTGGAAATATGTCATCATCAGCCTAAACAAAAAAAATAAAAAAGCATAAGCAAATATAAGTAATATAGATTTTTTTATGGAAATTAGATTTATATCTTTTACATTTGTGTCACTCACAGATTGTTCCAGCTCTTCAGAGTAGTCAATTTCTGGGGGCTGAGGATCTCTGGTAGTGTGGCTGACAGACAGAGGTGCAGCTGAGAGGCCCTGTACCAGTGAGTTCAGGCCTGTGTATGAGGAAAGTAAGTATTTTCAGCACTAATATACAAACAACAAACCAAAAACCAAAAATATAAATAAGAAAACAAACAAACTATAAATGAGGCCCCCGAGCTGAGCTCCTGCCTGCTTTGCTCTATGAGGAGAAGCTGAACACCAACCATCATTACACACACACACACACCCCCCAAACTTTGGGGTGATGGAAGGTTTACTACTCATTCAGTCACTACTGCCCACCATTATTCTTGCATGACGCACTGTTCGACTTCAAATTTAATTCTAAGAATCATTTGGCAGTTTCTGAACCTCTGTTAATGGATCGAAAAAAGTGTGGCATTGAAAACAATTTTGCATAAACACATTATTGTGATAATGTTATCAGCCCTGGTTAGAATCTGACTCCCAATGAGGTTTTGTTATAACCCTATTAGCTACAGGACCCACACAAGAACACAACTTACCTTTCATTGTGTTTGCACTGGAGTCACTATCGGCCCCCACAAAGGTTTCAGCCTGCTTGAGCAGCCCCTCCTCCATATCATTCTCATCCATAAGGTTTGGGTGTTTAATCCTTATAAAGAGCAGGGTCTGCAGGATTTCCACTGTAGACAACAGATGGAAAACTCCTTAATCTCCTCTTTAAAAGCAATAGTGCTTTAAGTCATGACCTGGTTGCACTGGAAAAAAAGACCTGAGTATATTTCAGTTATCGAATACATATCCAGATAAATTAAAATCGTTTATTCATAGATAACCAATGAAAACTATTGCTATTCTATACTCTTTTTCTACTAATGCATTCATGAAACTAAGATTTATTTCTGAAAATTGGATAGTAACGACTTACTCTCTTCAATGGCTCTGTTGAGTAGTGTCTCTCCCTGGTGGAGGTCAGTTGGAACTCCTCTGAGCAGCAGCCCTTTGTGGGGAGCTTCCTGTTCCATCACAGTTTCATAGAGGGCAGCAAAGATCTTCTGCTTCTCTGTCAGACTCCGCTTTATCTGCTCATCCCTCAGCTTTAGAATATCTGAAGGCCACCAGAATAAAGCAAACATCTTTGTCTTAGTAGATAGAGAGAAATACAGTGACTGGCTATTGCCAGTGTCAATGTATACACTTTTCTTCATCCTTTCAGAACTCGGAGCATACTTTACTGTAGGTTGTTGTGGCTCTAACATTACTAAGGTCTAAAACAAGAGTGTGTGGGCTACACATATTTTTCTAAGCATTAAATAAAATATTGGAGCATCACTGCAGTTTTTACAGTAAAATGCAATAATGTATAATGGTAATTTTTGGGGGATGTATTTTGCAAACTTCCTATTGCAATTTCATTAAAAATGAGATAAGATATACAAACTTGGGTGTTCATTATAATAAAAATGGAAAGATAATCCTAACTGGCTTACCTTGAAATTGTTGCAGTTTGTTAATCAAATCATGGTATCCGTCATCTTCTGGAGCACTGAATCATACAGAGATCTTGTTCAGTAATATTAAAGACATACATTTGTGAGCTTTCCACAACTTTGGAGTCACACAAAATCTCTGAAAATGTAAATGAAATATGTGCCTTTAAAAGACTTAAACATATTGCTTTTAGAGACAACTACCATTACTCATATGACTGAAAAAAAAGGGAGTAATTGCTATTTAAAGAATTTATTGTAATCATGGAGACCTTAATAGTGGTGCTCTAATATCAGTTGTCATAAAGTGTTGATGCTATTAAGTTTAATGATTCAAACATTCATGGTCTTGTAATAAGGATAAAACAAGCTCTGCTGTGTTCCAATCAACCTACCTGATCACTGCTCCCCGTATGAAGGTCATCCAGGTGATACATTCCTCTCTGGAGCTCGTGTGGATCTCATACATCTCCGGCATGTTGGAGATATAGGCAGAGATAAGGAACATGGCTTTGTCTTCATTGGCCACTTCCCTAACTATCAGTCTTTGAAGGGGTATCACTGGTGGTTTGTTGTCCTGCATGAGCCATGATAATATTTATTTATTTTTTAAGATCATTAAATTTTTAAATAAATAAAGTCTGATGTGGGAAAATGTGACCGGGGGGTGATAGAGTGCCTTTACACAGTAATGTTTAGGCAGCACTTACCACAGCAGCAAATACAAGCTTCTGATCTTTCTCTTGTAAGAGGAGGAGCATGTCTGAAAGCAGCACGATATTGACATCTAGAGGGGAAGGTTGATACTGCTTAACAAAACACCACAAGTGCTTGATGTTTTGATTTAAGTTGCAAAGAGAGATACACTTGCACATGACTGTTATTCTATGACTCTTATGTTAACACAAAACTATGTTGTTGTACTGGTTCTCTGGATCTCTCCACTTTAGTAGTATTTTCCTATTAGAATTTAACCTTCATTTAAACATTAAAAACAAAAATATTAGCAATCCAGCAACTTCATGCACCGTCCCTTAACGTTTTATCAACAGCAGAGCAGTGCGTGTCAAGAGGCAGACAGGAAAAACAGGACACATCTGTAGACAAAGTTATCAATTCTTTCTATCGTTCTGCCTTCTTGTCACTAACCTTTTTGTCTACCAGAGGACTTCCAGCTAACAAAGCCTCGATGCAGCAGTACCCTGTTGCCCTGGATCAGATCTTCTCTGCGGAGCAGCTGACCATCCTTCAATCGACCTAGAGATTTGGGCTCCAGACGCTGGCTCAGACGAACAACTTTTTCATATTCACTGACCTGATCGTTCACCTTGGTGATAGTGTCTTTGATTAATGCCAAACCCTGTATCAAAGACTGGTATTCACCTGTTTCAGCTGTAAAATACTTTATATCAGGAATCATTCCAGTCAGAATTTGTGTCACCAAAAAAAAAAAAAAATGTAATAAATAAAAGACAGTAACCATAGTAACAGAGACAGGTAACTGATTTTACCTTCAGTGTTCTCTATGATTCGCTCCACCAGGATGGGGTATTTTGTGATGCGTTGGGTGACCAACAGAAAACATTCAGGAATTCCCAATCTTCGTACTAGAGGCAGCTGACCTATTTTTTGCTAGAAATTATGGAAATGCAAAATGCAAAAGGTTTGTTGCCTCATGTGTTTTGATTCTTGCTTGTAACATTTTCCATTCAAAAGTGAGCGGTTTAAGATTAAGCATCAGACAAATTCTAATGCATTCTCTCTGCAACAAAACCCAACCAGCGCATACACGTGTGAACTGACAAATGAAAATAGATTGCTTACCTTAATAAGGATCTGAAACTTCTTGCTGCTCTGTAACATTTCCTTGTAAAAGCTGATGGCATCATTCTGATGGCTGCAGAAAAGACTGTAGCTCTGCATCATTGATTCTCCGAGTGTATGTGAAAACTACCACAGCAAGAGTACAAAATAAATTCATAAAGTTACATTGCTACAACTACAAAGCACTTGACTTTAACATTTTATCTTTTATCTTTAACCACCAGCAACTATAGCTGGTGGTTACAAGCCACTCAACATTTTCACTAGCCACTATTTAAAGAAACTTTAAAATTGGACAGAAGTTATTCTGATAGAAAATCTATCCCCCCTTCACCTGTTTAGCACTGTACACTTTAGAATCTGTGCAGTGCAATATTATGGGGGGAGTGTCTGAGCAAAAAACAGAAGACCTACACTTTGTAATGTCCCTGAATGCACCTTGGCTGACGACTCTATGCAGTGTATTTTTAAATGTAAAGCGAGCATGGAGAGAACATCCAAACTTCACACGATAAGCCCACAGCTTTTAGACTGGGGACCCTTGTGCTGCCCCTAATGCTGCCTCTTTACAAATCATCAGCAATCTAATCTAGAAATCTCTATTATCCTTGCACAAAGAATAGGGCTCCACTGTACAGTTAAATGCATGCATCAATGCTTTTAAAGGTTTAATTCAGTTTAGTTAAACTACAAAAAATGAATAAAATCCAGTGTGTTTGGGAATTATGCAATTATATGAATCAATAACATTTGGATAACAGACAACTTTACAGTAAAGCCAGTAAACCCATCAACCTTTTTATCTTTCTGTAACTCTAAACAATAATTTCCAAAAGCCTTCTGTTGAGAGTACACACATGGAAAAGTACTTGCTTTGTGTTATGTTAAAGGATGCCTTCACTGACACTGAACTTGCTTTGTTTGGATCTTGTTTGAGTAGTACGTATAAATGAATGCCATTTCCCTCTGATTTTACCTACATTAAAATATGTGCTTCTTCTAGCTAAAAAAAATGCCTGAGTATGACATCACTTGGCGGAACCTTCAGTTTAGATTATACCATCTTGTTGCGCACACTATGGAATTTGTAATCCCGATATTCTGTAGCTGCCACAGATACAGTATTATCTGTATTCCGGATGATAAAAAAAATCTCCTGCAGGTGATGTCAGCTAGAGGTGTTTTTCAGCTAGAAGCAGAGAAATATTTGAATGATTTAAAAAGCCTCGGCCTTAAATGACTCTTCCTCACCTGTGAGATGAGGATATCCCCCAGCTTTGTGATCTGATAGTTTGGGCTTCCTTCCTGCTGACACTGCATTAGTCGTTCTTTGAGGCAGTTAAGGAAGTGCTGGTGTAGGCCGAGCAGAGCTTCCACACCTGGGAAGAGCCGCTCCAGCTTGGCTTCATCCATCAGCTGAGACTTCCTCAACTCATGCATGTAGACACAAAGAAGGATTTTCAAAGTGCGTACATGATGCATCTCCGTCTGCATCAATTCTATGAAAGTGACAAAAAAAATGGGATATTTTTATCAATACCTTTGAAAGAGGTCTAGGTTGAATAAGTGAACCATGTGGGAACATTTGTCTCTGGCATAGTGACATAACATAAAAATTGTTTTGAGGTGAACTTGTCCTATTAGACAAATGACAATTATTGGTGTCATTAAACATACTGATAGTTTACTATAAAAAGGCCCTGTGAGTTAAAATTTGGTTAATGCTCAGGATGCACACTGGTTGGCTGGTCACGCATCTCCCAATTTTTGGAATCATTTTGCATAGGGGTCCCTAACTTCTGTCCTCGAAATCCAAAGCCCTGAACTGAAGGTTGTTAAGAAAGCAACTTGGTCTTCAGTAACGCGTCAGCAGTGCCACAGGCTGATCACCTCCATGCCAAACTGCATTGATGCAGTAATTTGTGCTACCCCCTAGTTTTTAGAAGTTGGACATTTTTCTATTTTAAATCCTCTTTTGATTGATATTTGATTTGATCTGTAATATTTTGAGACAGTGGAATTGATTTTCATGAGCTATAAGCTGTAATCACCAAAATGATAACTCTAGGTTTTATGAATCTCAAATGTAGTGTTTCAGTTTCTGAGGTCATGAGGTCTCATTTTCAAGCTTTGACTTGACTTGTGCAACTTACCATAAATGACATCCTGCCTTTTTGCATCTTCTTTGTTTAGCCCCTTCATATAATTCTGGTCCACGGCAGTGCTCCAGGACTCTGCCTCCAGACCCTGGGAATCCACTTCAAGCTCAACTCGCAGCCCCACATAATGGGAATCTAGATTACACACAGACAGTCACACAAGGTGTTACAGAAACAAGTGAATGGCGCCTTTCTACCTATTGGCACTCAAAATTATACACACACACTGATGGGGGAGCTGCTATGCAGCCGGCCACTGGTAACAACTAAGTTGGGGTTCAGTGTCTTGCTCAAGGACACTTCAACAAGTGACGGGGATCGAACCACCAACTGCGGTATTGACGGACAACCGCTCTACCTTCCTGCACCACAGGTGCCCACAATCATGGTCATATGAGTGTGTATCTCAGTGCATCATTAGTACCCATACAAGATGAATTTTAATGTCCTACTTTTGTCACCAGGAGAGACAAAAATGTCTTTGTATATATATTTAGTGGGGGAGAATTTACCTTCATAGAAGTAAATTAACCAAATTAAAATCTGAGGTTTGTGTAAGCTATTTTTACAGTGACGTTAAATCACACTGTTGAAACAGAGCCTTCAGCAGCTCCTCATTCCCACTGATAACTAACTGACCTTCTAGGCTGATGGGCTCAGCTAAGGCAGAGCTCAGTGGCACAGGATCCTCAGAGGGCAGCTTCAGTCGCAGGCCTTCAACATCATCCATTTGTGCTGGACTGGATCTGGACCGTATGCAATGAGACAAGGTACAAGTAAATTAAAATGTGATGAGGTCAGTGCAATGCATTCTCTGTCTCACACACACGCGGTAATTCTGTTGTCCGCCTTTCCTGCCTTGCCCTAAATAATGATGAAAGCTTCCACGAGACTTGGATGATGACTCTTTCCTATCTGATTTGGCAAGTATACGAATAATGAGGTCAAAAGGAAAAATGTGACTAACAACAAAAAAAACATGACATGACTAAGAATCACATTTTTGTGAGGCCAAAAATTAACCTGGAAAAACCTGTGACTAGGTTCGAATTTCAGCATTTGATTCTTTACTGGAAAACAACCAATTTCAAGCCAAACAAACTACATGGAGGAAACAACTTATCAAAATACAAATTTACCAACCTTGGACTTTTGTAATAATAAGAAGAAGCAGGCTGAGCACTGTGTTTTTTAGGGGTCACAGTCATGCCAGGGTCATGGAGACATGCGAGGAAGCCATTGGAGCCTGGGGGAACAACACTCTCCCCAGTGCTGAGAGAGACCAAATAAACAGATGCAGATAGAGAAAAGCAGTCTGTGAGTAACAGGGGCAGGAAAAGAAATTCAGTGTAAAAGACTAAAGACAACTTGGAAATTTGCAGCAAACTTGTTTTCATTACTAGAGTAGACCTCCTAACATTTCTAAAGACAAATGATATTTCTTAAATTCCCAAAACACTTAAAAGTAAAGACCATATGGAACAATATATTTTATCAGCTAATTTAATAGGTAAATCATTAAAATGCCAAACTGGATAATCCTTAATTACATTTATTTTGATAACGTAGTTAGTTTTGCATAACATCAACATAGAACTGTATGACACATTACCACAAGGTTATACCATTGAATGAAGTTTCTCTCAGCACCACTGAGAGAAACAAGGACATCAAGGGTTAAAAGGTTAACTGATGTCTACACAACAGACGTCTATCACGCCAACAAACAAGCAAGTCCAGGCTGCTGGCTAAAAACTTATCATGAGTTGAGAGGATTTAGTGTTGGTTTTAAACATCTTTAATCCTACTGTTCATAAGCACCACTATTTAACAAAACAACTGAAGATATCCTTTAAAAAGGGTCACTTCACCAATTTTCAACTTACTTTCTATGGCTTTACTTTAGGGTGTAAATGTACATTAAGGCTTTTTAAACTTCCCTATGACCTCCCTTTGTTAAAATATTTTTCTACTTCTAGCTGAAAAACTCCTCCAGATGATGTCATCTGGGGGATCTCTGGAAAAGCAGTTTGGCTATGATTACAAAGTCCATAGTAAGAGCAACTAGTTGACATAATCTGAACTGAAGGTTCCTTTACAGTGATGTCCTCTGGAGGCATCTGGATTTATTTTGATATAGAAAAGTCAAAGGTGAGTTTCAAAGCATTTATGCACATGTACTACCCGTACTAGAAACAAAAGCAGCAAGTTCAAAAATCAATGAAAGTGTCCTTTAAGGACTTCCACAAAGAAAATTCAACTAAACATACCTGAATCATTTGTGATCAAGGGCCACTTTGCTGATTCACAAGCCCTCAAACAGAAAACAAGCTACCTACAAAAGAAAAAAAGGAGCAGAATTGAGAAGAGAAAGCATTTCTTGCTGCTAAATCCAAACATGCTTTTCAAAGACTTGCCCCATGGAGAGGGAACTGGTTTGACAAACCATGACAGAACAGCACAAGTCAGACCAACTCTAGGGCAAAGACATAACAAAAACATTTGTGGAGAGAACAGAGCTGCACTATGGTTACAGCAGCTTCAAATGACATGATTTATTAGAGCGACATTACAGTAGCTATTTGCCCATGAATTAACATTTCCTGTTGTTAAAGCTGTTTTAATCTAAATGTACCGTTCACTCTTCCACTCTGGATATTTCTCATTCATCAAGTTTTTCCCTCAGATTTTATTTTAGTAAGTGGTAAAGAAAAGCCTCTTTATGACTGCTTACTAGTTAAGCATGCTTTCCAAAAAGTTAGGAGTAAATGTTTTTTTATTACAGTAATCAAGAGGACTTCATGGCCAAAAGCTCAGAGGATTCACCACAAAACAAGCTCTGTTCAGACAAAAAGGTCAGGTTCCCAAAAGTTACATGCAAAAAGCAAAACAAAATGGAATAGTAGAAGTTAGCCAATAATCACTTCATCTGTGACAGAATGACTGTCACGGTTCATATACACTTCCGCCTTTTTGTCTTCCTCAATTTCCTCGTGACACTGGAAAAATAATACAGTTCTCTTAATCCGGTGCACGAAACTAAAAAACCATAGACACTGAATATTCTTGGCACACGGACTGACTGAGTTCGGAGCCAACTTGAACAGAAAGTAGAGTGTGCCACAGTTTTACTGCAGCAGTTCACTGCTGACTGTGCCTGTGAGTGGACATAATAATGGGCCCTAAACAGTAGATGCAATCAATTTACTCTTTAGTAAAATGCCTTTACCCGATTTGACAGCAGAACTAACAAAGCTTGTAGCTCTGAAAAGAAGTAGCCATATTCAGCAGGTGGTAATAAAAAATAAAAAAACAAAACAAAAAAAGCCAGAAATGTACCAAAATGTTTAAATCAACTATTTCAAACTGGATACCAGTAAAAAGAGTTGAGACACAAGTTCTCCTTATAGCGTTGTCTCACTTGTTTTATATACACACAAAGACAAAACAAAATCATAGTCTTCAGCATACTACTTTGTGGATACAGTTTTGTTTATATATATACAAAAAAAGACCAAACAAACAAAAACAGGCCAACATGCATTGTGAAAATCTAACCATAACATATTTTAGATTTCACCCCACTTCTATAAGTGGAAAGCCAAAGCTGGAAGGCTCCACACCAGTTGACACTTGAGTTTTACAAATGCTTACAGCACCTGGTTATAGCTGCAACTCGGGTTGTCTGGCTTGGCACTAAAGCGTCAGTGCTGCCACTTATGGACATCATTATATTAGACTTTACTGATGTGGATTATACGACTTCTCAGAAAAAGACATTAACTCAATAACAATGTCCTGTTATGTAGATTGAAGCCTTACCCAAGTTTTTCCAACATGTCACGCAGTGTTTAATAATTAGTTAACAATTGACAAGTTGTTAAGCAGAAAAATTAGCATAATAATTTTTTAATTATTCACTTAGTCTGTTACTGTAACATTAAGATTCCTGAATATTTTCCCCAACACTTCTTTGTTTTCTGGTATAGAAATATTAATATTATAAGTGTATGCTTTGGACTGTTCATAAAGGTGTGAGTGTGTACACACACCAGACCAAAAAGGTGATGCAGCCTCTGGCTGTATACCATATTCTAAATTTAGGAACTAGAAATCTCCTCAGAATACAAACTACTTTACGGCACCGCTTGCTTTCCCCCAGGTCCTTGTATTGTATTACTTTCCTTAAACAGTTGTTTCTAAGCTTCATTGTATGTAATTAGCCATATTTTGGTTGTATGGTTCAGCCCCTGTATTGAGGACCAACCACACCTCAAATGATTCACCCAGACTGGGTAGAAAGGTAACAGAGCGGCATGAAAGACGGTTCATACCCTAAAGAGACAAAACAAGACCAGCAAGTCTTCCAAGTAACCTGAAGAGGACCGAAACAAGGGAAGGGAAGAAAAAAGAAAACGAAAAGTTGCGTTTGTGTGGAGGAGTTCTCTTCACTTCAACCCTGCCTCAGGACATGCACAAAGGCCCCTGGTGGTCTTCTCTCAGATCATGTACCACTAGTGAATAACACCTCATCATTTAGCATGATGAATGTCTTAAAGTGGATTGATAAAAAGAAACCAGTGATCCGTGTTGCTCATGTTTTTAATACACCCTGGAGGCATGTTCACATCACACATTTTATTTATTTATTTTTATCCTGTGAGTTCAGGGTCAACTGGCACAGTTTTTACGCTGGATGCCCTTCCTGTTGCAACCCTCCCCAATTTCTACCAGGCTTCAGACCGGCACTGAGGGGCTGGGGATGGGCTGTTGGGGATTCCATGTCTTGCCCAGGGTCTGTAGGCGGCCACTCTACCCCACTATGTTCACATCACACATAATTTGTCAAAAGCAACAGATCGGACAAACACAATCATTTACATTTGCTTCAACACAGCAATAAGTATTACTTCCACTTTCCATTCTCCTGCGCCTGCCTTAAGAAACAGTTTTACTAATTATCTTAGTCTGTGTTTCTACCCTGACTTTAGCGAGCCATAAGTGCATGCCAATCTGTGTTGTCAGTTGACCGTGCGAACGAGGTAATACTACCCCAGCATAATGAGTACTAATCAAGAAGACTTCCCGGCTGAAAGCATATGAGATTGTTTTGAAAGTGAAAGCTTTGTAATGGCCGTCCAGTTTCAGAAGATTTTCCCTCTCATATGTGGTACAAAGAGCCCATTTTAGGAGAGTAAAAACTGTGTCATGCCACAAAAAGGTTGTAAAACCCATTTAGAATAATTTTTAATTGAGACAGACATTCATTAAAATAAAATCGTGTGTTGCTCACTGAAGCTACTGCCAAATGCTGCCATCATCTGCCTCAGTAAATTGTTTCCTAATACAGTCATTCCTGACTCTGGAACCTGTAGAGTTAGAAAACATAGCACCACTGTTTGAATGGTTTCTGTAACAACCCTACATTACTAATGGTGCTGAACGGGCCAGTATACTGTCATATACAGTAAAATCATGCTGGAGATGCTACTCGCTGCCCCTTTTTAACTGCGAAAGCCAGCGGAAACAGTGTTTGTTTAATTCACGCAGCTCCATGATACCGTCGTAGCTTCTGGTAATTTTGCATGTCTCTGTGGTCGACTGACATCTGTTAATGGGTTTTTGCTTTGTGCCTCTTTGTGCTCTTGTAGTTTCCTTGCAAGTGCTTCTTTGTTTCTCCTTTTGGGCTTGTTTGGTTTTTAAGTGACCTCCAAGACTTTCAAACTAACTAAACTAAACTTTCTGTAAATTCCCTTTCGAAAGGTCTTGTTTTACATCTGTTTTATCTTGAGGTTGTTTTGCAATGCTGTGGTCGTCTTGTGTGTCTGCTGTCATCTCTTTGAACTTAAATTTATCTTTTAACTTACAAAGTAACCCATCAACAGCTCCAACTTCAGTGTACACGCTACAGAAAACTTACTAGTTGATAAATATTTATTGTCACAGAATATATTTGAGCTGCAGTTCACAGTGAGGTTTAAATACAGTCACAGTACAGTAGTCCCCCACGCAGCACCTTTATTTTTAGTTGACTGGAAACACTAAATGTTGTATTGTTCATTTCTAACTAAACCAACCACAAAAAAACACAATCATTATTTTGAAGGGAGAATTTGCAAGCCGATAATTAAAAAAAAAAAAAAAAAAAAAAAAAAAAAGAATCACAAGCCAGTTTGTGTATTAACAGATTGGGAATGTGAGGAATGTCAAGGTGGTCGGTAAACATGACGTTAGCAGAGTCTGATGTATTAAAATAAACGTCAGATTAAACAAACAGAGACAGGTGCGTTAAAGCAAACAGGTGAATGGTCAAGAGTCGGAACAGGAGTGGCCGCGGCTGAAAGCTTCGCCACCTGATGTTTGCCAAGTTAGTTACTGGTTGACGGGTGGGGGTTTAGCTGGTAACGCTAACGCCAGCGTTACTTTTGTGCTGACGAGAGCTTAATAGAAACCAAACTGACACCAGCTGACAGCACCCGACCCCCCCTCCCCCCTTGTCTGCAATCTCAGTTTGGGTCACTTGCCCAGGTACCGTCGATTAAAGGAGAAGGAGCGAAGCAAGGTCACCGCTTGGCAAACGGCTGTTTCCCCGAAAGTGAAGTTTGGTTGTCAGTTGACCTGCGGCGACTCTACATCATTCACGTTAGTTGACTTGCTGGCGTTTGGAAGTTAGTCGCGTCCGTCCTTAAAGTGTATTAACGCAAATATTTAAACAACCAAACGGCTCTTTCGTGTTACCTGTTGTCGAAGTAAAGTGGGCCACACGCTCCGTTTACTACCAGTTGAAATCAAGGGACTGAAACAGCATCTCTCCACAGCTCCCACAGGGAAAAGAAGACGTAACAAGTGCACGCACCGGGGGAGGAAAAAAAAAAAAGGAACCGACGGAAGGAGGAGACCTGGACGAGCCCTTCCTCCTCCTCCTCCTCCTCCACTACCACTAAGCATTGTGGGAATAACATGATGCAGTGCAAGTGCGTCCAACAAAGCTGACTGACTGCTTTAAAGTTTCTGTACAAATGAAGCATCCGTCATATGTTTACTTATTTAGTATAGTTTGAAATGGCGGCTGCTTTTATTTACTTCTGTAGGAAACCATAGGGGAAACAAAATAGGAGCTCAGTTAATGGTGGTGACACATTAACTCAAGTGCTTGACCAAGACTTTGGGAATGTATCTATTTCGTTTCTCGCACTTACTCAAGTGCAGTTCACTGGAAATGCTTCTTAATCTACCACTTTTCAAATGGGTTACTTGAGTGAATTAACCCCCTAGCAGTATGTAAAGTGTATCAAATGATACCTTTACCAGCAAAGCTGGTTTTATTCCACACGCAAACTGAAATGTTTGGTCCTTATTGTATTAATTCCCTGAAATTCTTTCCCATATTTCTCACAAGTTTGTTTGCAATTTACAGCAAAAATAATAATAAAACCGTTCTTTTATAAAGTATAGTTTCACAGGTTTTTTATTTCCCAACATTTGCTTTTTCATTGCCACTAACTAAAGAATACATTTGAAGCCCGAAAAATTAATGTTTGATCATTTTTCAAAGTAACTTCCAGCAGAAATTTTATGAGGAGCATGTTCAACACAATGTTAACAACAAAATCCACTTCAATAGTGTTTTGAAGGGATTCTAGCCTTTTTCTGTTAGGTATTTCTGTTATTTTTTTTAGGCTTATTATTTTTAAAAAAGTATTATTAGGATGATTGAATTTGCCTCAGGGTATATGGTAAACCTCTACCACTAACATAGAGGCAGATCATTTGAAATAACAGTTGTGAAAGAAGTTCTCAAATGTTCAACATAACCAAAGTACCAATACATAGAGTATGTGTACAAATACTCAGTAAAGGTCCTGCATTTAAAATTATATGTGATAAGTTTAAAATAAAAGTGCTATTTATACTTAACCGGAACATTCAGAGGGACATAAATTTAAAAATGGTTCTTTCTTTCTTCCAGTAATAGAAGTGGAGTTGCAGATTTTTGTAACTCATTTATAAAGGTTGCTTAACCTTTATAAAATATCAAAATACATTTTTGTTTTGTAACAATCTGTACAGCAGCAACCTAGCTAACAATTGCTGCATTTGCAAATATACAAATATAAAGTATAATACCTGTACTTTCATCTAAAATGTAGTGAAGTATAAAGTAGCATAGTACAATTCAAGCATCTCGAATGCTTACTTACATATAGTGCTTGAGTAAATGTATTGTACTCCTTGAAATGTGCAGTTACTGGTCATCAAATGTTAAACCAAAGCCAATGGCACTTTAGCAGGTAAATGAATAAAGTGAGGTTTCTTCTCTTTTACAATGGAGTCACATTAGAAAGATTTACAAGACTTATTACATGACTTACACTTCTGTAATAAACAAAACCTGTGTAACACCACCCGCACTGCCTTCATGTGAAATCACTTTGATAGCCGTTTTTGGAAAATCAGGTTTGGTTACTGTACACTCAGCCGCCTGTTATTAGATACATCAATCTAAATCATATGCAGTCTAGCCTGTCAGTGGCGTCTGAATAAGAGTATATAATTCAAATGTATAATAAATGACCTCTAAAATTAAAATGGAGGCAACTTAAACAAACTAAACTAAAAACCTTTTATTAAAAAAAAAAGAAAAAGAAAAAAAACGAGGGAATTACTGCAAGAGTGTTGCATTAGCCTGCGGTTACTTTCGTCTACCTAATTTACAGCATATGGTCACTTATTGTCCAGCAGGTGGAGTCATTGTAGCATAGCACTTTTATGAGAGCTCAGCTTCAGGTACTGAGCCCAACTGTGATAAAGTCATGTGATCCACTTTTTTTTATAAATCCCAGTGAGTTACCATTGTCTCTGTGTATATAGCCTGACATAGACAGACAGTTGTTGGACACAACCATTCTTTGAGCTACACGTCGTCTGTCAATACATATTCTCCTTAATTTAAGCTTAAAATAAGTTCTATATTTTGATAATTGCATTTTTGGTAAAGTCTATCCATTTCTATTGCCATTATCATCTTGATGTCTCTGCATACTTGACTCAGTTAGATGAAACTAACTTCTCTCCATATATACACTAAGAAACCTCACTATTCACTGAAGTCACACATTACTCTCTGGACATCATGTGTAAGGACACAGAAATAATAAGCACTGCCAGAGCCTCTGCATGAATGCACCTTGCTGCAATATTTACAGCACTATTTTATTTGATCTTGATATGATGGGCAGACATCTTAAGCTGAAGACGCCAAACACCTCTTCTCCCAGGCGTTGTTTAGCAAAACGACCAAGTGCTGTAGGTTGATCACGAGTCCAAAAAAGCTAATTAGTATAATTTTTCTGGATTAGAAAAAAAATAAACACAAGAGACTAACATGTAAAAACATTTTCTATGACTGGAAATACCTCAAGAAAGACAACATATAAGCTATGTACAAAATCATCCATAATATATTTATATATTTTATCTTCTATGCCCACTAAAATATACCAAAGAAGCAGCTATTGGTCAATTTGAGGAACTCGTTCGCCAATGTAAAGTTCAAATATACTTCAGCTGTAAATGTCAAAACTCAAAGAAAAAACCAGGAAAAAAGAAAGAAAAATAGGTAAATAAATTAAAAAACATATAACCTGGCAGAGTCCTGTGTTTATGCTGTGAGCCATTTGGAATACTGCAGAGTGTGAGGAGCAACTTCAACCAGCTTCTCCAGTGAATAAGAGTTTGTTCGAGGATAGGTTGTCTTAGACCATCCAACAAAGTTCCCAAAGCCTTTCATTTTCAGTTCGTCATCCGCTTGCATACAAAGATTTAGACACAGTTCTATGACAACTGATGTAGGCTACAGACAAAATAGAAGGTCACTTTTCTCAAAACTTTGCAACCCATGGGATGAACCCTGTTGAATTAGGAGGAGAGTCAGTCTGGACTTTGGCGAGGGGCCAGGGGGGTTTAGCAGCCTTCTTGTTTGTCAAGAGTTTGTTTCACAGTTGAATCCATTATTCACCCATTCTAGCACAACCTTGGTAATATATTTACAGTATATAAACTACAATCAATAACATGAGGGATGCAGGAAAGTCATCCTTAAATAGAAAAAGTGTCTTCTGGTGTCTGTGCATGGACTTACTGTAGTGTGTGTTTGTGGCATCTGAGAAGAAAAATAAGGTCCTGAGATATGCACTGAGGGGCTTCTAAAGAGAGTGTGACAAAAGTGTGATCTATATAAAATGACAACAAAAAACAAAATATATTTAAATCTATAGCATTAATGTTTTTGTGCGGGATTTGTACAGTTTGTTAGGAGGGGCTGGACCTTGGTAGGCCCAATATTCGTCCGTTGGTCTTTCCCCCGTTCATGTGTGTGAATGGGATGTGGTGCTCTTCGTAACTGCCTCTCAGGCCCATGGACGCGGCCTCGACCCTGTCCAAACACGGCTCCCTCTGAGAGTAGGACGAGGGGTCCAGTGGGATGCTCTCCATATTTTCCATGTCCAGGTCGAAGTCTTCGGTCTCGGGCGGCTTGTTCTCCTCACTGTAGAAGAAGGAGACCTCCTGGAAAGAAGGATGCAGGTCGTCCCGCAGCATCTCGATGATCTCCTGAAAGGTGGGACGCATCTTGGGGTTGTACTGCCAACACATCTGCATTAGATTGTGTCTAGAAGGAAAAAAATACATAATTTAATAGAACTTAGTTGTAACTTGGATAATAAAGCTGGGAATATTTTATATTTAACTTGTATTCAATATTACAAAAAATTGAATCTGACATCCTTTTTACAATACAGTTCTAGTTTCTAATCTTTCTGCATCTACATTGTCCTTGGCTTGGGCTTACAGTCTGTCGGCACAGTTGTCTGGCCGATCCAGGTAACCACCATCCATGACGAACTTTAGGACCTGCTCATTTGACAGGCCCTGGTATGGCTGCTCAGCCAACGTGCTGATCTCCCACAGCACAACCCCAAATGACCTGGAAAACAAGCGAAGGAAAGAGGACAACAGCAACACAAGAGAATGAGGACAGGCCAATTAGACGACTGACAGATTAATTCTGGGAACAGATAGATCAAGGGCAGAAACGGCTGCAGTAGTGCTGTAAACAATGTCTTGCTTTGACCTCATATTTTAATATTTGTAATGTGTTTACTGTTATTCTGACCTGGACTCAGGAAGCTATTTGCCTTTGGTAGATTTGTTTGCTGTTATAAACAATTTATAACAAAACTCAACAACATACAGCAAAGAAAGTTGCAACTGATATGTGATGTTAAACATTATTTCCTCCTTTAAATAATTGACACCCGCTGTTACTTGTAACTCTATAGGCTATTTACAGCACCTAAACTACACATTCATCTAAAGTCAGTGTCACTGACCAGCAGTCTGAATGTGCAGTGAAGACTCCATCCTTCAGAGACTCAGGTGCCATCCATCTGACGGGTAGCAGGCCCTTCCCCCCTTTTCTGTAGTAGTCGGTCTCATAGATATCTCTTGTCATACCAAAGTCTGGGAAGAAAAGATAAAAGTTAAATACCATGTGAGTTAAGAGTCAAACCTACACAAGTTGTGTCTCATGCAAGACCCCATAGCTAAGGCAGCATCCCTGAACCAAAGTGTATCAACATTCAAGCATAGAATTAAATCTTTATAAAAGGTAATTATCATCAAAATATTACGATTTAGTTTGTTTTAAATAAAACAGTTATGTCAAATAAATGCCAAATGCAAAATAAATAATTAGTTTGTACTATAGTTTACAGTTCTTGTCGCAAAACATCATGGAGGAAATTTTAAAGCATCAATTTTAGTCCAAGCATTACGGCAAAAAACAAAAAAACTTATGAAAATCAGTAAAAAAGTAAATTTATGGTTCTCCACCACAAAGGGTTGTCACAATGTCAAATTATACACCCAGTGGCTTTAACCAAATTAGATCTTTTTCTGTGCCTCATAAAAACACACCTCCTATTTTGACGGCAAGATCCTGAGCTACCATGCAGTTCCTGGCTGCCAGGTCTCTGTGGACAAATTTCTTGGCGTTCAGGTAAGCCATGCCATCCGCGATCTCAGCAGCCATTTGGATCATCTCCTTCAGGGTCGGTGGTGGACGCCCAGGGTTGTTCTAATGGACCCAAGACAGATTTGTGATTTATGATTTGCTAACACAGAGATTCACACATTTTCCCATAAATTACTTATGATTTAGTGGTGATTCTGACACGATGTTTTGACACTTTAAAACACTACTTTTAAGATCGCACAGCATAAAAATATTAAAAACAATATAATAAACTTATATTACTGAAAATTGATTATTACACTTGACTTGAACAGCTTGACAGCACCATGCAAATCACATGTATACATTTCAAAATAAAATTTGTGAATAAATATAAAACTGTAGAGTAGTTGTAGCTATTCTGATAACAATACACAAATAAATCCACAACAATTTGGCTGAAGAGAAAACAGCAAATGGAGCGGAATATATCAGCCATCTTACAATTCTATTAACCTGAGCATCTGTGAAGAGTCCACATACAAGGAATCATTGGGCAAGCAAAATGTAAAGCAAGTACTTCTAAAGTATGTCTAAGGGCACCACACGATCTTATGTGTAGTCCACTGATAGTACAGTCATCCTGTTGTTAATGCTGTTACAACATGGTTTCCTTTACAGATGTAAAAAGGAAGCATAAGATATGTGCAACGTGCAACAACAACATGCAAGTTGTACATCTAGCGACATAAAAGCAGAAGTGGAAAGAAGAAGCTATAGATATGGTATAGCATACTAAAGATCTATAGATGCAGTATTTCTTTGTTTTGACTGTTGCAAATGCAGGTTCAGGTGCAACTACAAGTTCAATCCAACCTAAACAACCATAATTACAATTTAAACCCAGAGTCACTGTGCGATTCAGGGGGTGAGCACTTTAATCTCATCACCTCAGCATCAGGTCGCAGAGAGCGCAAGAAGCTCTTCAGGTCTCCATGGGTCATAAGCTCCATTACCACCAGGGTGGGCTGCCCCTTGGACACAACACCCAGAAGACGCACCTGGAAGACAAGGACAGGGTTTAAATTCTTATTATGTTACCATGAGAACTGTGGGAGAGGTGTGCACATTAAAGGACACTTGATATGCTCTTCTGATGACAAGAAGTGTCTAATTACAGTTAAAACATACTCTTATTACTCTCAGTGAAGCACGTGCATCGTAATGTCACGTGTTTATGTACAACATGGATTGATACGGTCTCTCCTTACCACGTGGTGGCAGGTGAAGGCCTTCATGACCGAGGCCTCATTCAGGAACTCAATTCTCTCCCTCAGGCTGGCCGACTCATTCACCGTCTTCACTGCTACACGGATCTCAGCCTCACCCTTGATGATGTCCTTGGCGATACCTTCGTAGACCATGCCGAAGGACCCCTGACCCAGTTCTCTCAAAATGATGATCTTCTCTCTTGGCACTTCCCATTCATCCTCCTCGTACACTGCAAACACATTTCCAGGCATGCACTAGTTTATAATTGTAGAAGACAGGTTACAGCAAGAAATTGAATAATCTGACTGCACAGATGATCTTAACTGATTACAATTTTAATATTAGAAGAAATCTTGTTAATAGAGTATAAAGAAAATTTGGGTTTGTGTTTTTGGCTTTCTGGACATCTGAATTAATTGAATACGGCCCCAAAACTTATCATGCATTCGTACATGAACAATTATGAAAGCACATTGGTAACCTTTATAAACCAAGTCAATAAACCAAGCAGAAGTCCATTAACATTTTGATTCTGTTAGTGCCAACAAAAGGATTTCAAAGCAAAACCACAACCAGTTATGGGTGTTAACATGTTAGAATCACTCGAGACAACTAATATTTAAATTTGAACCTATTTGTTTGTAGTAAAAATTACAGTCCACACTCTGGGCACTGTCACTACTAAGGATGGTAATCGGGAACAGATTCTGTTTAAGAGCTGGCTCCAAATGGTCCAGTCAGCAGAATCATACGTCCTGGAGGTTATTAATTCCTTTGACTAAAGCTGAAATGTTTTCCTGACAGTGGAGCACCTCAGTAACCCACGTCATGACCCCAAACTCTATACGTATGCTGCTGAAATATTGCAACACTAGGTAGTTGTGGAGGAGATAAGGAGTGTTCACACTATATAAAGATAAAAGAGCTTTGTTAACTCAAAAAACCTGTGTAGGCCTTTTTTCCCTGCAATTGATCAGGCATAGTTGATAAGCAGTTGTGCCAGTAAGCAAAATTAATAATGGCATTGGTGTCAAAGAAATCTAACCAATTACAGATCTCAGCATTTGTACACTGGAGCTCTGAAGTCTCTGAATCATGTTACTGTGAATTGCATCTACCGTTCAAGTCGCAGAAACACACACTGTGTGTATTAAGCTCAGGTTGAAGTTTTTTTTTCTGTTATTGTTTTAGTTTTTTGGGTTTTTTTTGGTCCTTTCGGTTTATCCCTTGATTTCAGGGTCGCCACAGCGGTTCATTGTCCGCATGTTTATTAGTTGTTTTCTTTTTTTTGAGTAGTTTTTTTTTTTTTTTTTAACGCCAGATGCCCTTCCTGATGCAACCCATCCCCAATTTCTATACAATGTTTCCTTATTAGGGGAGGAAAGCAGAAAATAAACTTCTAGTGTGATGACATTACAGACAAACCTTTACTATTCAGTGAAGGCTTTAAACTAAAGGCCGACTAATACTCCACACAACAGATTTGGTGACAAGTATGACACTAACATTCCAATGTGGGTGTTAATTTACAGTTACGTGTCAGATTTGACCTGTTGATTGCACAACAGTAACATCTGCACTGCACAAGATCAGGCTGTATCCTGCATTATTATGGATGTGAGCAGATAACTGAGTCTTTCTTAATGTGTTGTTCATCCTTCACAATCTCCACTGGGATGACAAACACAGTAGCCAAAGAAGTGACCAAAGAGTAGTTACATATTGGAGCTGAAATCTCTTAAATCAAGACCAAAAATCAAGGTTAAGCTCAAAATTCAGCTTTAACGATGTTACTGATCAAATAGCTTAAAACCTTTGCTTACCATCATTGGCACTGAGATACTCTGGGTTTGAAGAGGCATAGATGGGACCACTTGGACCTTGAGTTTGACTAAAAAAATAAAAAATAAAATAAGGAAGAAACACATTTTTAGAATGTAATAACAGACAAAATAATGAATAAGAAGAAAAATGTGACAGCAAACAGGAAGTGAAAAGTAGCGTACCTCTTCTTGAACATGAAACATCCTACACCTGCAAACAGCAGCAGGACAATGACGATGACTGGGCCAATGATTATCTTTACAACGTGGAGAGGATCGGCTGTTCAAAACATCCGCACAAACAGTGAGTCGTTTTGCCGGTAAAGATTAAAAACAAGATCTTAAGATGATTTTGAAACACACATGTTAAACTGCAGCTAAGATTGACTAGCTGCTCTGGAACCATAATCTGCTCAAGGCAAGTCAGTATGATGATGAGTCATAAAATGTGTGAAATGTCATTATTCTGACTTTTCATACATTTCCATTCAAGTTTTATCTGCATTAAAAGATCTTTAACAAAAGGTAATGGCTAGTAAGATGTCATCAAATAATAAATGGTTAAAAAACAGTGGTTGGACATTTAAGTGTTTTCCTAAACGCAAGTTGTTATGTTACTGCTGTTATGTTAAATGCTTGCCCTGTTTAATTACAGTTTCTCTAATTTAAATTTTCAATTAACAAAAATGATTTCCTTTTAAAGGTATATATTAGATTGACTTTATGGCAGGCGAAGACTTACTTGGGTCCTGTATGAAGAAGTAAGTGGGCTCGGTCCAAGACCCGTTCCCAGCAAGCGAGGTGGCCCGGATCCTCACTGTGTAGTTCCCAGGATGCATCACTTTCAGCTTGCAGCCATGGACCTCTCTATACATTTTCCTCGACACACAGTAGTGCAACTCCTGCACAAGAAAATGGTGAAGGTTTCATGTAGTGGATGGAAACTATATATTCTTCCATAATAAACTGAAAACAGTAAACTGAATACTGCTTGATATTTTGTACCTTAGTTGACATTTTATTAGGTACATCTAGATACAACAGTAATAACATAGCTTCCTTCAGGAAAGTGATACTGTGTTTTGTCTACACTGTTTAGGAAATGTATTAATTCAATGTTACAATGTAACTGTTATTATTTTACTATATAATCTTTGCTGTTGCACTGTACTCTATAATTTGGCCTAGCTTCATTTATATAAATGTCTGTATGCTGCAGTACTGTTCACACCACCACTTTCAAAATGATCACTCAGGTTTATAAGTGCCTCTCCAAAACAAAAACAAAAAACAGAGCATTATAATTCTAATAAAAGAGGACTAAATGCAACAATGCTCCATTACCTGATTATTTGACTACTTTCCACTTTCGTGTTATTTTTTTATTTATTGTCTCCCTTAGCAAAAGACAGCCTGCAGCACCAGACTGATGTTTTGTAGACCTGTCGCCATGGAAACCTAAATACGATGCAGTGCCAAAATTACTTTTCCATCAAGGTTATCAACCAGATGTTATTACGGAGACCATAAGGCCAAATTTCAAACAACAAATATTGTCCCTGTTATATTTGCGTGTGCTGCAAACTTGTTTGAAGATGGATACAGTTAATTCTATCTAAAGTAGATTTCATTACTAGCTGGTATTGCGTTTAATGAGAAAGGGAATAACAGTTCTTAGTATATGTGTTTACGACAGGATGAATGCATGTGGACTCATGTACTGACCTTAAGACCTAAACCTTGACATGCACAAGAGCAATCATAGGTTGACAGATGTGTGTGCAAGAGTATGTGGTGTGTTTCTTCACCTCAGTATCCCCCAGTCTCTTGTAGTTGACCTCATACAGGATGGTCATACCATTAGGAGCTGCGGGTTCCATCCATGTAATGTGCACTGTATTTTCTGTCACTTCGTAACGAATGGGACCCACAATGTCATCAGCTTTGTCTGCGAAGCAAAGTTAGACAGTTTGATTAATAATGTTTCTATATACTGTAACTCAGGTTTGAAGTAAATTGAAAATGCACTTCAGAAACATCCAGCCTGCCAAATGGATGGAGCTCATTAACATGCTCAACATCAAAACACAAAAATGCTCTGAAAATACCGAAAGGGAATATAAAGAAATGTAAGAATTCTTTCTGGGTTAGTCACGTGACACTTTTTAGATACAAAAAAATCAATTAGTATAGCTGTAGGAGATTTGATAGTATAAGTATTAGTACAAAAAGTTGAGTACAAAAACCAGCAAACTATCATTCAAGAACTAAGAATGTTGCCAAAATAAAGACACCTGGTATGGAATAGGGAGGGGATGAGACGCAACTAATTTTGGTTTGGTTTTATTGCATATACCGGCATTACCCAGTTCCTTTGGAAGAGTAACACAAGAATAAGCACAAGTGCCTCCTCACCTTCAGGCAATGTGCGAGCGCTGACGTACGCTGCCATGCTGCAGCGAGCCGGGTCAGTCGGGTGGTTGCAGGCGTGGACCTCGATCTGGTAGCTGGTGAAGTGGCGCAGGTTGGAGATGACGGTTGAGCCTTTAGCATGGACGGTGACCACGGTCTTGGTGCTTTCAAAGGTTTCCTCAGCCTCTGCGTCATTCTCAGGGATGTGTGTGCCCTCAGAAGGGCTTGGGGCGGTGATGGGGAAGAGGTGCGTTCGATTGGCGATGCCCATCACAGAGCGTCGCTGTCTCGGCCGTCTAAACAAGACAGGTTTCATGTATTAAACTAAATGCATAAAATGCATCACGTTTTGAAGATAAAAGCAAGAACAGAAAAAAAATTTTAAAAATAGGGAGCCATCATGATCCAAAGTGTTATGCAATGTCTTAACATTTGGTTTACAGCTGGAATGTTGTCAGTTGCCTTACTTGATCTCAAACACTTCGTTGTGGAGGTAATTCTCAAAGGTTTTGCGATACTCCGAGTCCTCTTTCTCCTTCTTGAGCTCTTTGTCGGTTTTGGGACAGGCACAGCATCGTGTTTTATGACCCTGGTCCTCCGTCTGGTTCCACTTCTGCTCCTCGTCACTGTCCACCTGAGTGGGCACCCGGGAGGGCAACTTCACCCCTGATGAAAAATAAATCAGACATGGCAGCTGGGGGTCAAACTAATCAAAGAGAATGGGATGACAGGTGCAATAAACACAGACACATACTCTGTAAAAATATCAGTATACAAACCATCCCACAGACATGTCTGAGGGGCATATGTGTTATTGTCATACTCAGGCCCTCACCCGCTCTAGTGGAGATAAATTAGCAGTGACATGACCTCCCCGCAGACTCCCATCTCTTTGGAACTTTAGGAATCATGGGAGTTCAGTAGATGAAAGTTTGAGGTTTCTTGTGTGCTATCATGACAGTGGTTAAAGCTACACAATGAGACCCAAACACAAAATAAACTGCACCTTTACTGCCCTTTCACAAAGGCTCCACTACACACTCAAACATAAAAAACTGTACATAATGAAAACAACCAGCATCTCATCCTGTACAGACATCATGAACTGTCCCTTAGATCTTTCCCTACTCTCTTGTGACAGCTGCCTTTTAAGAGTTGTATATGTTTTATGTACAGTATGTGAGGTGTACTAAAAAATAATCCACAGTGAGGTAAAGCTCGATTATTTACTTGTTTGGTTGACATATGTAAAGAGAAACAAATTAATATCAAATTAAAATCAAGAGCAAATTTACCAATCCAAAGCTGGTAAAAGACAAAACTTCTAAAACAGAATCTGAAACAGCCACAGACAGTGCGGCTTACCCTTCTGACAGTAATTGGTCTCGTAGAGCCCGCTGGCTTCAGGCTGGCGCTGACAGAAGACCAGGTAGTGAGTGATGTTGCCGTTGGGGTCATTTGGAGGTTTCCATTTGAGGATGATCTGGGAGGAAGAGTTTGATGAGGAAATCGGGTCTAGCGGGACTGAAGGTTCTGCAGAGGCAATAAGAAAGGCAAAGAAAGTTGGAGGAATTTTAACCGCAAGGTAGAGAGTGTGTAACAACATAAAAAACATGATAATAAACGCAATCCCTCTCAGATATGCTTTTATTAATCTGACTGCATCAAAATAAGTTGGCGAGTACCCTCTTTGGTTCCCCTTCATGTATACCAAGTTTTGAAGTGACAATAAACATTCTTACCTTATCTGAACGAGCCCTTCATGTAAACGCTGCAATGGCAATCTTACTAGGTCGTACCAAAATCATGTTTACATATCACTTTCAACATGGCACAAGACTGAACCATCCAGAAACGGATGCTTTAATAGCTGCAGTGTAATTGCAGACAATTGATAACTGGTTAAGAGAATGCCCTAAACACTACTGACATGAGAAATAAACAATTCCCCTGGAACAGTCATGTTTGCCCGCCTTGTTTTATTGAGACAACTCTGGCCTCATACATCATAAGTGACTTGATTTGCTGTCCAATCTGGCATGTATGTGAAATATCACACGTGTACAATGGCTCTTTCCGTGTGTCTGGGCATGTTTAAAGGAAGGACCGAAGTGAAAAGAGATCAATGTTTAAAATCATCGCTTTACAGATCAAATAAGCCAGCAAACAGTTATGTTGGCTTTGTATAACACAGGCTCATGCATCATGGGTCTGGACAATTGATGATAACTAATTACATTGATTAGATTCAAGATACACACAGCTTTATTAATCCCAGATGGGAAATTGCTTTGCCTCGTACTGCCATGCTTACCATAAGTGCTAACTACTAACACATGTTTCCAACAGTATTCATGCTTATTAACCATTCAATAAATAATATTTTTTTCCCCAAACTAAAGTGGTTGTGAAACAAAACACGTGATCACATTTCAACTA
The DNA here is from genome assembly GCF_033026475.1 of Channa argus. NCBI lineage: Eukaryota > Metazoa > Chordata > Actinopteri > Anabantiformes > Channidae > Channa > Channa argus. Next base: position 17,641,723 of record NC_090210.1, read on the forward strand.
TGTTAGTGAAAAAAAGGTTACAACCCTTAATTATTAATTTTTACTGTAAACATTATGTTACACTGGGGTTACAGTTAACAAATGTCTATACAATAATTACTGTGGTTTAATAAATATTAAAGGAGCAGTAAATTAACACATCATGTTACAATTTAAATAATGAAACTCAGTTACTGGCAGAGTGTTGCTCTGTGACCAGCAGCTGCTTGCTCTGGGCATTTCCCCTCAGTCCTGTTTGGGACCTAAACTGCTGATGGTGCCAACTTTGTTTAATTTTTTCATTGTCTGTATTTTACAGTTAGTAAAGACCAAATAATCATAATAGTCATTTTTGTTGTATTTCTTACCCTCTCCCTGTGTGCCACAGGAACGTAATTGGTGCCTAATTTAATTTTCCTGTTTCAAAGGTACTTCAAGAACTACAGATACTTGTCCTCTGTTCCCCAGCTGTTTCAGCTTCTGACTCATTGCTGACTCATTGGTTTGTGTCCATTTCGGTGTTAGTTTAATAATGGTTTCCTTTGTGGCTTTGATAGTTGTAGTTTTGGTTTGGATTTTTTGTTTCAATTATACTTTTTAGTAACTTTCGCAGGGGTTCAATTTGAAATATTTCCAAAGTTTGCTGTGAACACAAAAAATTCAACTTAGTATGGACGTGTTTTCACAGGCCAACATAAGTTTTAAACTCAAATAGAACAGAACTTTGAATATGTGTTGTTGTTTCTTACTTGTTTTAGATAAAAATACCTTACTTTATTTGTGCAAATGTAGGTGGAAACTTACTGACAACATCTAGTTTTGATTCTGGCTTACCATAATTCCTTTATTATCAGTGCAATCAGTTGGTGACAAAAGTCACATGTTGCATCCTACGTGAGACATAGTGCGTGAGCAAAATTTCAGTATTGCTTTAAGTGAGAATCAATATAAAGTGGTTGTTTGTAATTTTAGCTAAACAAAGTGACTTTGCTTTTAATTCGATCCTCCTTAGTGAATACAGATCAACAGTGCAAATGAAAGAGGCATAATAAACATAAGTTGGTTTGTGAAAAGCAGGACAAAGACTCTGGCACCAGTCGGAAATGCTTTTTGTTGGTGACATATAGCAAATCTAAAAATCCATTTGGTCGCTAGATTATCAACTTTCACTTTGATCATATGATACATGCATACATGTTTTGTGATTAATTAATTGCACAAACTGGGGCCAGCAAAGAAAGAGGCTAGAAGCTACTGTACATGTGGCACCATCTCATATCTTATTGTCTTTCGAGTCAATATACGAGTCAGATTTCTAAGTAGGATGGAAAATTAAAGTCTTTAATGTAAAACATTTTGAAAGTGACCTGGCCCACGCTGGAGTACCACTCAGCAGCAACACTAAAAAGATGTTGGGTGACAAAAAGTATCACTGTACAAATGTTTACCGGCTCACATCTGTATGTTATGGTGCGAGCGTTAGGGGGAAAATGTACAAGAGAGGGCTCATCAGATTGGACCCTAACAAGACACAGAGACCTGAGCTTTATTGTCACAGTGTCATTATAAAACTGTGACACACTGGTCCGACCACATTGCCAGACTAAGTTACACTACCAAAGGTTTTTTTTGTAATAACAGCCTTGTTCCCTTCGTGAGATGTGTTGGTTAGACGTGACAGGAGCTGACAACCCGCACAGGTTGACAGACAGGTAAAAAACAACCCTTCCTTGACACGTGTACAATGTTTTTGAGGGATAACAACTTTGAAGCAGTTTATCAGGAAAGAGATGCTCATTGCATAAAAGGAAGCCAGTTAGACAGGTCATGATGACTACGACAAATGCAAACAGCACCCAACATACTATGAGGGTGGCAGACTCCAAGCAGGTACTGAGGAAGAGATTTACGAACAGTGTGTAACCAACATATGTAGACACTGTGCATGAGGTAGCGCCTGGTAGGTCGTGGCACCCCAGGCGAATCATGCCATCTGTCTTCCTCTTCCCTGCTCTCGTGCCAAGGACTTGCTGGCAGCAGCCAGACAGACACAGACAACACTGAATACACCAGTCAATGATAGTAACACCACAGGAAATGTGGAATCGAGATGACGCTAAAAATAGTTGCGTGAACAGCCTCAGTTAAAGCTAAAGAAAATTCATTAGAGGAGTGACTTAAAACACGCATAGTCCAGGGCTTTTACAAGTTTCTGTAGAGGAGGATTTGGCCTAATATTATTTCTTTTCTTTTTTTCAGTAGGACTACTTCAGTATACAGTGTATAAGAATAGTTTATCATGATAAAAAGTGATAAAATTGGTCTGCAGTAGCATGTTCCCACTTACTAAATATTTTAACTACATGGATGAAATAGGTTTTCTAAACAAGTGGACAATACAAATCAGAATGAGTCTTACTAGTGGCATTGGTGCGGACATAGATGATCTCGCTTTTGGCTCCGTTGACCTGGTGCTCATCCGAGGCTGACAGCTGAGTTTTCACCATTATGGCGTACTGCGTCCAGGGCTTCAGCGGCAGGATGAGATAACCCGGTTCAATTTGCTCTTTGTCCACTTCTGTGGCTCGACGTGGAGGATCCACATCAGCGATTACCCAGCTGTTGGAGCCACAGGCATCCTGCCCGTCAAACTCTGTCACATTCTGAAAAGGTCTATTGAGGGAAACAAGATACCAGCACACAAATAAAAAATGCGTTATACTCTGCAGTATATAGGCCCAAATTGGGTTTCACTTGAGCCATTGTTTTGTTTTCCAGCAATTCATCACTGTATTTTAGCAAACAATAAGGTGCCTCTGGATAAACATCACCAGGACACCTTTGTTTTCTATCAGTGTCTCAGAAAATGTAGATTTAAACTAATTACAATAAACAAATTATTTGTTCAAATAATTAAAATGGAATTACTGCAGGTTCTGCTGCAGTACATTTTTAGGCCTTATAATAAAAGGCTGTCAACCGTAATGACAGCTCATTAGTTAAGATGTTTGCTGTCATCTTATAAAGTACTTAAGCAGATGAAAACAAAAGTCTGGCAGAGATCAAAGTCTGATTGTGACAGATACTTACGCTTCTTTGTAAAGCACCATGAAGCCCAGCAGGTCTCTGAAGTCTGGAGGCCAGAAGGGTTTCCACTTGACCATGATTTTATCACTCATGGTTCGGATCTGGGTAAACTTCAAAACATGGTTCTCGCCTGAGAAAAGACAATGAGCCGTTAAAAAGCAATAAAATGACAGGAAAAGTTCAATTTCCAGTGACGCATGTAAGTGTGTATGTTCTTTAACTGTTTTTATATGAAGATATTTAAAAAGAAAAGTCCGCTTTGTGATGAGAACATTACAGTTTCCTAAAACAGCTACTCAACTCCAGGTACTCTATCATTTTAAGTTGATTCGAGTTAGACAGGGAACTGATAGCAACCTTCCCAAATTTAAGACGAAAAACAGATTTAACATGATTTGGTGTTTACTGGACACTAAATATTTCACTTACTTTATGTAAACCAGCCTTTAATATTGCCGGACAGAATCATATAGAAGAACAGCATTTAGAATACAAGTCTTTGTAAATGTTGGGACAGGAAAAGGATCAAAGTTGCCAACAGGGAACCAGTTGATGGCAGAAGGAAGATCAAGGAGCCTTTTCACATCTGACGCCAGAGACTGTCCTTGAAGACGCACAGGGGTTGTAATCTCACCCTAATATATGTCCACCTGGTATTGACATTTCACATTCATGTAATGGCACTGGAGCCAGTTTCATTTGTGCATGCAGACTGTAAGATACAGTTAAGACCAAAGAAAAAGCTGTGGACCCTTGAATCAAGATTAGTTTCTCACGCAAGTTGTTTCCAAGGCCAAGAATAAAATCCATTCTTCCTGTATTCATCTCAGTATTACAATGAAATAATTTGCTGAAGGCAAACACAACAAAGCAAATGTGAAGCACTAAGTAAGTGTCCTTCCTCTTCATCTTTCTCAAATTTGTCAAGGTACATAATGAGAGACACCAGACCAACGTATAACAATAAAACTGCTGCAACTCCTGCAGCTATATTTACTGAGATGACTCCACGTAGCTGCAGTGTTCTGACCTTCACATCCCCTTGGGCCTTTATATTAGATTCTCACTTTCTATTTTGCCTCAAAAACAGATTTTTTCTTCCGGTGATTACGATGTTGCTACATAATGTAAGCAGTTATTAACTATGCTCACATTTAATTAGGTGTGAAACAAATCTGTTATGGGACAGGATCCATGACAATACAGCAATACCCAGACTGTGTACAATTTGCCACCTCAGTGTTGTCACAAAAACAACGCTCATCGGTACTGCATTACAAAAATAATGGGGGGTGAACGGAGTTCTGATGAGCTTTTGCTTGTCTTGCATATTTAGGACACAATTCAGAGAGAGAAAAAGCAAAATTGCTGTGCATGGGGTACAACATGGTATTGATTACATCCACGGATTCAGTTTTCTGCACGCAGAAATGCGGAGAATGTCGAGAGCTACGATGTGCAGCTTCAGTGCTGGCAGAGGGTATGGTATGGTTTAGGTTGGGGTCAGGTTAAAAATCTTAACATATGACTTGTTTGGGTACCAAAAAGTAGCTTACCACCTCTTTATGGTGTTTTTATCTATTACTTGTTCTATGCAAACCCCCTCTCGAGGCTCATGTAACGCTGAATTAAAACCCTTTTGATCCCAAGCTGTCTCCTCCCTTTTGCAGACTCTTCTTCCTCTTCCTCTATAATTATGAACTTTTGACAGAAAGTGTAATACGGGCTTTAGTTTCTAGGTAGCGAGAGGATCCGTGAAACATCCCAACCCTCTACTTGACCTTTTCCTGACTACGTTCTCTAAATTTAATCAATGGAAACTGTGTCTCTTAAATCATATGTGCAGTTAAAATTGTAAAGGACAAAAATAACCCAAAACCTACGTCATTGTGTTACTATGTTCATTAGTCTATTGGTTGTTCCTACTAAACTGTGTCAGTCAAACGTCATTAGGAAGACATCTGTAAACATTAAAGGACAGGAAATGACCATCATAACAACAATGATGACAATGTTTGCATCTGTACTAGGGCATATAACTCTGCCCTGGTCTTCTGTTGCCACAGTAACTCCTGCAATGACTGGCACGTCTCTAGAGAGGAGGTTCTTACATGAGGCCTGGTCTCCATTGGTCTTGGAGGCGATGTCGTTCTTCACCTGCCGCTCTTTGGTTCCTGTGATCTCCTCCATCTTGCGGATCTCAGACATGCAGAGTTTTGAGTTGTAGTGGAAAAACATGCGTCCCTGCACGATGGTGAGCTTGTGTTTGGACCAATCCCAGAGCTGCCGCAGGTTCTGGTTGTCCAAGGCATAAAAAGAGTAATTCCTAGAAATTATAAATAATACATTTGACATATGTCAGTGGGTACTACAAGAAAGCTTATTGAGTAAGATGAACAAAAATGCATTTTAGCACGATTAGTCAACAGCTTGCATCATACACAATTCTACAGTACATGTAGATAACAATCTTCTATCTCGCCTGAATGAAGCTTCATATTTGATTTGGCTAACCAACAACAGCTACCACAGAAAAACATTTTGAAAAGGTCAGTCCTTCCTCTTTTAACTCATAATTACAGGAGGAGGCACTGAAATGGCAAAGATGAGATGGGTTTAGAAGAAGGAGTCTCACCCAATTTCCTGTTCCTCGCCACGAATAACACGGAGTTTGCGGAAAAACGAGAGGGACACAAGGGCGTAGGAACGTCGCACTTTCAGGTAGCCAGTGATCTCCTCCAGCTGGCCCAGGCTTGCCTCCAGTTCTGCTGCTATGTTGTCTACACAAAACCAAAAGACACAAACCCTTGAGTGTGATTTCTGAATCTGGAGCATGCTTGGTACAAAAGCTATGAGACATGTTCTTTGGCAACTGCCAACTGACATCTTTGGTTTCATTGTTTCTTATTTTGTAAACAAAAGCTAAATATCAAATTCCTGTTCAGCCTGTGGCGAAAACTTGTTGCCTTTGGTACATTTTCATGTAAATTCTGTAAATCTACAACTGGTTTGCTGCCTCTTCTATTAAGAAAGTGCATTGTTTTCAGTCTAATGTAAATTGTACTATATGTAAGAATAAGCCATATTGTATAAGCGAGGATTAACCGTATTGGCATTCATCACCTTATTTTCTAGAAAGCACCATAGTGTTTGTCTTTAAATTTTTAGTTTCATTTCATGCACTCTCATTATTGTTTAACAGTTGTGCGCTGACTTGATTCAACCAAACAAATAATAAACACTCACTTCCTCCACGCAGGTTGATGACTAGGCTCCCATTGAGAATTGTGCAGCCTCTCAAAGCCTGGGCAGTAGTGACAGAATCCACAGTTTTCAGGCCCATGCACACTTTAGGACAGAGCCCTGCACAGGGAGTGCAGTTGAGCCTCAACACCAAAGGAAAAAAAAAACTGATTAGAAAAATTGTTAAAGAAAATGTGTCTGTAAACTGAAGGGAACGAACCATGTCATCAAACGGTGTATTGAGAAATCCAACACATAAGGCAGGACAACACCAACACTTATTTTCCATCAATTTTGTGTCCACAGGATGAATCTAAGTTTAAAGCTCACTGCTGTTTTATTAAGATCTACTTTTGGTCTCCTGAGGGAAATATCTGTCTCTTTAGCTGCAAAATGCTCCACTATGTCCAAATCGGTCTGCTGCTTTTTTTTTTTTTTAAAGTTGTTTACAAAAGCTCTGTGGAGTGAAAGGGAAATGGCAAGGTTGGGTGGCAAGTCTCTGAATATTCAGATGCATGAGCAAAGCTTTTAATAAATGTGATGTACTGTTGTACAGAAATACTGATTAAAGCTGCTTTAAATGAGCCTTTAGCTGCAAAATGTGAATCGCAAAAAACACTAAGATGAAATTGAATTGACCTCAATCCTTCATCTTAAAAACGTAATTAAATGCCCCAGTTTACATAATTTTTTCATAACAAGTCCTTTCTCATAACAGGTATCATTGTGGCGTTGTGTGCAAACCATATTAACCTGTTTCCTGAAAAGCTGCCTGTACAATCCCCAGACTCATATTGTGGCAAGTGCAAACTTTGATGAGGTAAAATCCAGAGTACGCGATAATCTCTGCAACTTCTCAGATTCACACTGCGTGGCTAGAATGACAGCTTTAAGTGGAACACACTGTTTGGAGAACGATTTCCTAAGGTTTCATATTTAGGATAAGAAAGCGAGGATTAGACAGTGATAGGCTGTCTGTTTTGCTCTGAGTCACTGTTCTGCTCGTGTGTAGTATTTTGTTGCTGCTGGCTGGTTTACAAGGTGACGGTGCCTTTGTTTAGCAACTGTTGAGTAAGCTGGCAGGACAATTACAGAAGAATGTTGCATTTCTTTTGTAATAATCGAGGCGGATTGCAGCTGATCTGCACGTTTCCTTAGCACTGTCTACTATAAATACATGACTAATAAAAAACAGGTTTGCATTGTTGTAGCCATGTTGTACTTGTAAAAGAGATTATTGAAAACTTTAAACAATAAAACAATTCACCCACATAATACCTAACACACACACACACACAGACACACATACACAGGAGAGCTTATTAAGTGCATCGGTGTCCTGCAAATGAAAGAAAGTTCTGGGCATTGTTTCTTTATCTGGTTCACAACTTCCCTGATCTGCGTTGACCTTTTCCCTCTCCAGTGCCACATCTGCACTTTCAGCCCTACTCCCTGGCGTTATGACACTCATAACACGCCGCTTATCCTCTGTGCCCTTTCAATGTGCACAGGATTAGTTTAAAGCCAATGATGGGTGGGAGATGTGAGAGAGAACAGATGAACAATATAGGGAGAGGAACAGAAAGGGAGTCCAAGTAAAAAGAAGATATGAGCACAACCGGGTTTACCACAGGTCAACAGCTGCCTAAGGCTTTAGAAGAGCAAGATTCAAATCCCTGGCAAGAGATGATCACATGTGCACATGAAGAGGCTCCTCTGGAAAAAGCTCTTCAATAGACATTACCTCCACTTAAGCTTTAGCACAGTAAAAGAAAAACTGTAGCACTTCTTTGTTTCTTATTAATCACTAGGGTTGCACTTAAGCTTGGAACCTTACTCTCATCTGCTAGTGGAACTGGAGCTCTTCCCACTAGAAACCCCTCAGAATGTGGGTCTATGACAGTGAAGCCGCATGTTCTTCAAATTTGCGGGCCTGGCAAACCCTCTGTAGATGTATACAGGTCAAACATACATGATCAACAAAATTGCTGCAGCAGTAGCACGGCCACTTTTCCTTGTCGTCGCTGTTTGCGACAGGCTGATTCAGCTACATGCCAGAGCGACCCTCGATCTCTCTGCCGCCAGCCACGTGGATTCAAGTCTTCAAGTGACTCCTGCCGTGTTTAACCACTAGTCTGTAACAACTGTAACAAAAGGCAAGTCGTAAAGTTGTGCCGTCAACCACTGCCCAAGAAGAATGATGATCTGGAGGCTCAGTGCTTGCAGGAACACACACACACTAATCAATAGGCCTGTCATGTTTAATGAAGTTGTCAAAGAGGAAGGCAATGAAGGTCACTGGCAGATCAGCACAAGTGCAACACCCTGCTTAATAAGGGATGTTTGCTTGAATGCAAGGACACATACACACACACCCACACACACTAAGTTACACATGTACAGAAAAGGGAAATACACACATATTTGCCTGTGGCTCGCACACTGCGAAGCAGACGCCCGCAGTTGGTAAAAACAACCTTTAAATTTGCACAGGAAGTGAGAAAAAAAAAATGTCTCTGATGCCTGGAGTCAAAAATCAGAAACACAGATGTGCCAGCCTTCCTCCTGCGCTGCACCACTTTGACCTAGCTGTCTACATGCATACGCACACAAACAGAAAAGAGTGTGTTCTGTGCTATAAAAAAAATGTTCACACATGAACTTTATTCCTGATATATTTTTTCTTAAATATTAATTTCTTATTATATTTTCTCAACAGGGTGTGTCAGTAGGTAGGGGAATAATGGTGGGTAGCATCTGCTGTTGTTGTTGTTCACTCTCTTGACGTTTATTCTTATAACTTGTAGGTAACTCAACACATTATTTCCATTGTTAAATACTAGTCATTCTACGTAGATACATATGTTTTTACAGAAACACACACTCATAAGAGAATTGAAAAGTCAGCAAGCTCCTATAGTATGTAAAGATCTGTGACTGTGCATGAGGAATATTTAGCCACATTCACTGATTAAACATTGTTCTACTTGATCAAGGGCAGAAGAGTCCACTTACGAGGAGGAGTTGACAGTTGTGTAGCCAGAGGGACACTCAGGGAGGCAGGCCCCGTTGTGGATGACGTACTCGTGGCAGTCGGGACTCTTTCTGTGCTCCTTCTCTCGCTTGCACTTGTTGTGTAGATCCTGGCAGAAGGAGAAGGAGACGCAGCGCCAGCCCTTGTAGATGAAGTGGTTTTCAGGGCAGTGCACCACACAGTTGCTCTCATGCTGGAGGCCAAGGCAAGCCACGCAGTGACTGGCTGAGTTGGGCTTCAGACAGCCGCCCAGGCACTGGTCATGGCAGCACTGGTCATCCTTGGTGCAGGCTCGATGTTTGCAATGCACAGGGCACACTGCAGGTAGACACAGTAAAACAAGGTTGGGTTAGGGAGGGGGATCATCTAATACGATGAAAAAGATGAAAAAAAGTGAAAGGAGTTCAGTATTAAGCATCCAGTTTGAGGATGAACAAAGGAAACACAAAGGTAACACCATCCATACAGTGTATTATAGAACTTCTCCAGTTGCCATAAGTGATTTTAACCCCACTGACAGGACTTTATAACTCTGTAAATCCACAGAAATCTCATATGGTCAGATCTCTGTGTCAGCAAGAGAGAAATCCAGTCTTGCTGCAGCCTCCAGCAGCGCAGAGGGCCATCTGCTATTAGCCAACAAGCATACTGAATACAACCAGCACGGATCCAACATTAGCTGACAAACGACTGACAGTTCTCCAGAAGGCAGAGGGAAAGTGACACAGAGGGGAAAGAAAACCTGGTTTTCAAAACATACAGTGTTTTGCAAGCAAGATGTGCAACATGGCTTTGCTTGGTTTTATTTGTCTTCTTATGGAGTACTTGTAGACTTGAGTCATTAAGTGAATTCACAACTGTCTGCTGGGCTGCACAGGAGCTGAAGAATATGATCAGAATATGATCTTTGAGAAGTTTGTCAAATCACACACCCAAGTGTCTAGATTGACTTTTATAATCTTTATTTACTTTAATTATTAAACACTAACTCACACAGAAACTCTTATGTGTTCCTGTTTTTTGCTTCAGTCCCATCAAATTTATTTGCAGCACTGTTCCGATGTTGCCATTTTCAGACATGCACAATGTTGACTGTCCCATTTTTTCCAGCTGTTTCTTGTATTCTAATGACAGTCAGTTTTTCCATTAAGAGGATTTCTTCAGAAACTACTGATATGTGGTTCTTTGTCCAGGGAAACTCTTCCCAAGGTTTTTCATAATAGCTTTTTCACTTTAAAAGAATATCAGATACTTCCAACTGAACTTACTTCAGATTAAATATTTATAAAGTATTCTGCAGCTCATAGAGATCTCAATATAAAAAAGAAAGACTTTGTTTTTTAAGATTTGATTAAATATTTATCATAGTTTAACCTACAGTAACTACAGTATGTAATCAACTGATAGTTGAAGACCTACAGTCGGTTTTGTTGATGTTGCAATCTGTGATGGGAAAATTTTTCCTAACATCATTACACTAACATAAATGTCTGCTCTCCGCTAAGCTCTTGGCTGCTTTAGCTGTAGTATAAACAAGCCACAAATCATGTAAAGTAGCTGAACGAATGAAGTTTAGGCCTTCTAGCAACATGGACACACACTCCTTGTGAGCATGCAGAAAAATAAATACTCACAGCTTGACATTAATATGCAAACTATAGTTTAGTGATGATTCTTAGGTGTAAACATGACCAACTGAGGACAAAGCCCCAAGTCTGTAGGTTGGCTGTTTTTGCATACACCTGCATGTTTGCCTGCGTGCCCGTAAACCAGCCTGTTACATAACATTCTGCTCTGTGGATTGACAGGTGTGTGAGCGCTCTGTTGTTGACTGTGTAGGTGAAAGGACAAGATGGAGGCTTTCTCAGAGTTAAATACAGCATACTGACTGAGATTAGCTGCACCAAGACCATTCAGCAGGTTATGGTAAAACCATGAAGTTGAGTGCACCTCCACAGGTCTCAACAAATATTCTGGCAAAGCATGACATGAAACAAATGAATAGGAAGAGAAATCTCAGTAATCTGTTTTTCTATTTAATGGCTTTCTGTTAGCCCTCTATTGCTGGGCATGATTCAGTGAGCATGTGTCCAGAACTGCTTGGCTTCATTAGTGTCATGAGGTCAGGCCTTAGGAGAACAAAACAACATGGACCCCCTGTCCTCTTAAATTAAGGGAGGTAAGCTCTTTAAGCACATGACAAGTGTGTTTGGGGAGGGCAGCAGCAACATGAGAATGGCAGGGCGAAGGGGAAGCCAAAGGGGACACAGAGCTGGAACAACAAATGATATAACCACTCTTTGTCTACGTCAGTCTGCTACTCTGAATTATCTACTGAGGGCAATTTGCAAACTACACTCTCCACTCTGTGTTTACCCTCAATCGCCTAATTTTATATTTAAAGCTGCCATTTAACTTTTTCTTAAATGCATGTACGTGTGCGCGCGTGCATACACACACACACACACACACACAGTACATACACGCATTCATACACAAAAGCTTTGCTGTCTGCTCTCACTGAGTCCTGATCCTCCAGCAGGGCTCCATGCCGGTGCACAGGTCCAGCAGCAGATCCACCCTCAGACTTAGCCAATGTGTTGGCTAGCTGAAAAAGCTAGCCATTCAAATGGCCTCTCCCATCTCTGAGGAAGATAGACACACAACTTAACCCTTTGTGTCCCTCTCTTCCCACTCAGCCATTCTGACAGCAGCAGCCACAGGAGGTATGCAAGCCACACAGTAACAGGCTGGGGCTGAACTGCAGTGAGCTGCACTGCACTACTCTTTTTCACCATCACAAATAAGCTGCATTTTTTTTTTTTTTAAATAAAGTTCAAGTAGTTGTTATTGATCTGATTTAATTTATTCTTGGCATGCACATAAATCTAAAAGATTATAGGAGCAAGAAAAAAGTCCTTAAACACATCTGTTTAGTCACAAGTCCTTGCTGAAACATGGTGCTTTCTGTGGTAATGGGTTTAAACTCATGCTGAGACAATCATGTTATGTTAGTATTGTGCCGAACAGCCCAGTGCCTGAGGAGACAGATCATGCCTCATCATGACTACAACTCATTAGGAGTTCTTATAGACTACAGTGGCCCTGGAAAAAAAATTCCACCCAGATCAAAGCAACTAACACCTCCTTTTACAGACTGACTGTAATTAAGAAATTCATTTAAAAATAAAGTAATTACTAATTATAATTATTTGTTATTTACAAACTGTCCAACTTCTGCATTTCCCTGTTATATGTTATTGTAAAATGTTACTTTTTAGGTTTCAGACCATTGTTCTGACAAATTATTCATTCACAGAACTTGCGGTTGAAGTTGTTTTACATTCTAGTTTATTGTTCAACTAAAAAATGTCAAACAATAAACAGACAATAAACGTAATCAGCCATCTCTTCTGTAAGCATAAACTAAAATGAAACAACAGGCCTGTAAATCCAATCAATAGAAAACTAAACTTAAAATTATTGTTTCAGTTTTATAAATGAAAAAATGCCAAATACCTGCACTTTTATTAAAACATGCGACTTCTACTTTTACTCAGATCCTTTATTATTATTATCTTTATCATTACTATTATTGACCCTGCAGCTACCACTATTCACGAAGAGCAGAGGTCTTTTCTTTTTCTCACTTTGGTCTGCATTAGTTACACTCAGCTTAAGTGTGATCTTGTCAGCGTCTCCACTGCTTATCTACCGTTTGCACAGAGTAAAATCACTTGACAACCATAAATCAATGGGGGTGTACTGGGTTAGCAACTGGACTTAGGTCTGTTTATGACAACATCTTTTTAAATAAAGACTAAACGTGTGTATCCCCTTCAGTCTTTGAAGTTCTTTATCCTTTTTGCATGGTTTTCTTTGGCCATGGCTTGTCTCTTGATGTGCAGGCGGTTCAAACTGCAGCAGGAAAGTGTTCAGAAATTCAGTGGTCTTTAACTCTTAAAGGCTTTCACTTTGATGAGGGTGGGGCAGAGCCACACAATGAGACCGACCCTCAATACAAAACCCAATATAGACAACAACCACCCAATTCTACTCCAGACCCCACTGTGTGACAGAGATAAATACACCCTGTTAGGGCGATGATAACTTGGACAAGGGAGGTAAAAAAAAAAAATAGATCTGTCCAGCATGGCTGCCAACGCTACGTTGCAACAAAATGGAGAGTCTAAAAGGCAGATCCACATTGCTTGCGACAAATGACTTGCACAGTTCATAGCAGTTCCTTGTCTGCTGCTCTGCAACCAACTAACATGTAAGCAATCAGAAATATATTTATACAAGCAAGAGAAACACTACCAAAAACCAAGGGATTTTAGCCTAAAATAGAGAACCTCCATACTTTTCATTAACCACAAGCCTCCCTAAAAACCATTTTGTGGTAAGATTTTCCATATTCATCTTATAGCAGTAATGAAACAACAGCATATTTATGCATTTTGCGTCAAGATCATATTAGACCCCAGAAAATGCCAAATGGGAATGTGGCGGTGCGCTGGGTGGTAATTAAAATTCCACGGCCATGACAAGGGTAGTATTTAGTTTCTTATGAAAGAGAGTTTTGCTCGAGGCCCAGAAGAGAAGAATCCTAAATGAAGAAAAATTGCTTTCAAAGCTTACACACACAATTTGAAACAAACTGACAGAATAACAGCAGCAACTTGAGTCCTAAACAAACCGCCAAAAGTGAACTTTGAAGATTGATTTGTGTTTCAGATATGACAGCAATCCGCTTGGCACCGACGGTTTGGTACAACACAACAGCTGACTTGATATTCTGGGATGATGAGGTCATGCACAAAAATAGAAAAGGCAACAAGAAAACTAAAAGATACCAAACTAATTTACTACTGTGTTAAATGTCATTTTAGATCACTTCACTCCACTCCACTCCTTTTTTACAACAAAATGTATATTTAACCTAACTGAAACATTCAAATAACATCCAGTGGTTATTGCTTAATACCGTCTTCCATTAGCACCTGGTATACCTGCTTTTGGAATTTACAGGTCACCTATGCAAATCTTGTATAAGGAACATTTCTTTGAAGTTGTACTTTTTAACGGCTGTTTCCAACCACTTACTTTTTTTGTTTCTACCTGACAGACAAAGGGGTTGTTACAACTAACGTGCTAGTGCAAGTTCACCCAGATGTATGCAGGGCTGAGCCTGTGCTTCATTCAATGTTTTTTTATGCATTTCTCAAAGCATGCACCATCAGAGGCACAAAGTCCTTCATGCTGTTTGCTAGAATCCTTCAGGCTGTAATTTACTCACTGATGGCTTGGAAAATATATAACGTTAAGGCGATATATACTTTACCTATTCTCAATAAAAAATATTACACATATAAATTAACACTTAAAATGACACTTTGTTGTTTGGGGACATGATAGTGCTGCACAACTTTGTCAAAATGTCATATTGCAGAGCATTTGTACTGCAGACAATCTGCTTGTTGGTTGTCAAGGAAAATGCCCAGATTACTTATATTTTAAAATACAATAAAATATGCAACCCGTCAAGGCAGATGGCCGCCCACCCTGAGCCTGGTTCTGCTGGAGGTTTCTTCCGTTAAAGGGAGTTTTTCCCCTCCACTGTTGCCTAGGGCTTGCTCAAGGGGGAATTGTTCTGTAAAGTGCCTTGAGATGACTTTGTTGTGAATTGGCGCCATATAAATAAAGTTGAATTGAAATTGAATGTATAAATATTTTTCAAAATATATCCAAAAATATATATTTTTCAAAAATAAAACCCAAGTATTTGACAATTTTTTGTAAATCTATTTCTAAGAATGATCACTAACTTTAATCAATAATAGCGTGAATTCAAACATTGGAATTAACTCTTGCTAATACACTGTTGTGAAAAAATAAAAATAAAAATAAAAAGTTTGCCATTTAAGTCCATTCACAGCTCATTCTGGCTTCGTTCTGGCTGATGATGGTCAAGTGAATGTGCTACCGTCCTTTACCCATTTACACTACAGTTGGTGCAGGAGTCACAGTGACAAGAAAAACGTTCATGTTTTAAGTTTTTGTCTGACTTTCATTAAGAAAAGTCACTAATATCTGCCTAAACTTTCAATAGATTTGTTGTTAGTGTCGCTAAATCGGTCATGTGACACTTGGCAAACAGACTAACAGGTCATCTCTTTATTAGGCGCGTGGATAATGAGCAAACTGCACACAATCTGAGAACAGGCTGTCCCACACAAAAAGATTTATGTAATTGTGCGGTTAAATAATCACACAAGCCAAGCGGGTTGTTGCAATTTGATTAATTGCAATGCACTACAACCTAGGTACAATATTCTGATCACACTGGACTGTGCCTTATGGGATCCCCCATATAAAATGCATTATTACATAAATATTTCCATGCACTTTATTTAGAGGTTAAATGGTGTTTTCCTTGTCCAGAAGGCCAAATCCATTATCTACAGACAAACTTCAGAACTTTATCGGGGAACAGTTCCCGGTGAACACACTTCAAGATCACAGTTTGATCCAGACATCAGAGGCCTCTATCCTTTGTTCCTTCATAACATTCATATAACCATCTTAAACATTTATAGTTCTATATCAAAATCCAAACCACTGGCTGTAAACTTTGCACATTGTCTGGAATGTTCTCTAACATCTGTTAGACACAGATGTTATACAGAGACCACTTTTATTCCCAAACATTACTACTGTAGCTCCCTTTATACTCCCTCAACACGGGAATGAGATGGTGGAAAATAAGATTAGCAATGAATCGATTCATTTGCTGCATGACATGTAAGCTCATATGTTTAACTTGACAAGAATCCTGTAAGGATAGAATGACTGGGCAAATGATGCAGCTCCCCATAAAAGCCAATGACTAACCTCCAATCACATTTAATTAGACAATTAATCAATTACTTTGTTATAAGTCAAACAGTCCACTCCAGATTATCTCACATTTTGGAGTTTAAAGGTCTATATGAGTTGAGAGAAATTACAGTAATTATCATCAAATGTTTAAAAGAGACCAGATGATGAGAGTAAAGCTGCATTCTGTTTGGAGAGCCTCCAGTATGACAGGAAAGCAAGGATTCCAAAGTAAAAACAGCTCACTATGACGTAGAGCCAGAAGAATCTTTTGGAAGGTGACATCTTTTGGTCAAATTTATTATCAAAATAGTTAAATTACCTAAAATGCCAAATATCTGCTGCTTTATTTTAACTAAACCGCTAAAACAATGGTTGTTTTAATTATAGGATACTGTCAAAAGTAATCTGTAACCATTTTATTTATTAATAGTTTAAGACGTTTTCCTAAAATATGTTAAAAAGTCCAACATGAGCTTATTGCAGGTTCTCCAATGTGAAAATTTGCTGCATTCACAATACTTTAGGACAATAAGCAGACTTTTTGTTGAACTACATTAAATGTGTTTACATTAAATGTGCCTTTGGGAAATTATGATGGGAATTGAAGGCTATTTTCTGTTATCAGTGAATTGAATATATAACTGACAAACTAGTTAACAATAAAAATAGCTGCTGACCTAAAACAAATGAACCAAGAAATTTTATTATCTTTAAAATGAACAAAGCATGATCAACATCAACAAGTGTTCACTTAAATTGATTTCACTGATTGAGCCCTAAAACGGAGCTCAGTCAGGAAATTAATGTGATGTCCAAACATTCAATCATGCATCATAACATAGATAAACAATAATAGATAAACAACATTAATTTAAATTATAGCAAAATGACGCGTGTCAGAGAAAAGCTAATATGGTGGCCGACCTGTTATTAAAAGAAACAAAACAAAATAAACAAAAAAAAGTGGCTTAAGACCTGCACTTATTGGTCTTATTTTCCCTGGTAAGCTGGTCTGACTCAGTAGCAGCAGGGCTCAGTTAAGATGATTTAGGTACCAAAAGAACCTATAAACAATTTCATTAACTGGTCTGGATTAATGAGACATAAACACACTAACCACATGAAAAAGCAATTCTTGTTTTTAATGTCACCCTGCTGTTGTTGTCATCTGAAAGCAGGATATCCAGTTTATTCGTGACTTGAATAGAAATGATAAACACTCTGCACCCATTGATGACAATTATGCTGCCTCCTTGACAGGCAAATGACGCACGCCAGAACCTTGCTTCTTGATTTCATTCCAGGTCTCGGTGTCATGACTACGTAACCTCTGATCTTAATTACCTGGTATGACCTCAGGTAGCAAAGCATTTATGCCATCAATACAATGTCACACCATCTTTTGTACCTCTCAAAAAAAAAAAAACAGGGCTATTAATCTTCTTACTAATAGAAACAGAACACAATAGAATGGTCCTTTAAATCACACATATGTTTGTGAAGTATTTTGACTTTCTTCGGTGTAGCATATTTCCTGTTGCTGCCTTTGAATTTATTTATTCAAAACAAAGTCTGTTTTTATGTTTTCAGCACCGCAAACAAAAACTTGTTATAGCAGAAGCAACAGTATTGATTTAGAGCTCATTCTTTCCTTGAAGTGCAGTATAAATACTGAACTACAGCCTCAAAGCCAATATCCATTACATCTGACTTAGTGGATCAACAAATATGTAATTTTTCAGTGCACCATTTGCAGATTTTTTATTTTTCACTCATTTGCAGACTTGAATAAAAACCCAATAAAAATAACAAGGCTTGGCTCTGACATAACTGCCATTTTAGGGAGGGAGGTGTTATGATTAAACGATAGAATTATTTTTCCTGCACTGCACTCTGAACACACATTACCCATCCACTCAAGAAAAGAAAAAAAAATTGGTACAGGTACAAAGAATTGCCATGACAACACAAAAACTGTTTACTCAAATCATACAAACCTTAATGAATCAGTGACAAAACAAAATGATAAGACATCTGGTTCAAATTAACACGTAACATGTCAGAGTAGATAAAAAAAAAAATTCCTGTGGCATTTAACTTGCATTAAATCAGCAGAGAAGGTTTTAAATTGAAAGTCTATGGAGAGTTTGAGCACGTACAGCAGACAAGAAGAAACGCCTTTCAGTCCAGCTTTAACGAATGCCTGAAATGTCTGGGATTCCATGGGAATGGCTCCAGTGGCTGAACGCCGAGGGTTCGCAGGGTGCAGCTCCACAAGACTGAGTGCCAGAGAAGTTAAGTGAGCTCAAAGAAGAGGTGGGGTGTGGTGTGTGTGTGTAGAGGGGGTCGGGACTAGCAGGATAGCAATGTGCATACCAAACAAGCAGGGTCTTATGACTAGTACACATTTGATTTCTTTTTCCATTTCTTGTGCCTTATTACAAAGTAATATTTTGTGATGGAAATTAGGTCAACAGGCTGAAATTTATACTTCCATATGAATTATCAAATGAAACATTTTCTACCATTTTTGCTGTATGCACTTTGATCTACTGCAGTAGAAGTCCTAATTTGAATTTCAAGTTTTGCAGTTGCTAATTCAAACAAACTGCTTCAACACTGCAGATTTTTTTAGTTCCCGGAGGTGGGTTTTCAACACAACTCTGCTGTGCATTTTCAAATTTTAACTTATTGAGGCTTCTTTGCTTCCTTAGTCTTTTAAAAGGAGGACAACCATCCTAGCAGCACCTCATAAGTTTCACCTTTATCGTAGTTTTTTTTTTTTTTTTGTCCTTTCAACTTATCCTCTGAGTTCAGGGTCGCCACAGTGGATCATTGTCCACATGTTTTGGCACAGTTTTATTATGCTGGATGCCCTTCCTGACGGACCCCCCCCCCCCCAAATTTCTATCGCACTTGGACCAGCACTGCACAGCTGCTGGGGTGGGGGGGGAATGGGCCGTTAGGGGTTCAGTGTCTTGCCCAGAGACACTTCGACATATAGCCGGGACGAACCACTGACCCTGTGGTTTGTGGACGACTGCCTTCCCAACTGAGCTACAGCCGCCCCCCAGTCTAACCTTTATGGTAGTGTGGTTGACAAAGGCCACTTTGAGAGCCAATTAGACCAGATAAGACAGTATCTATACAAATTCTTTTGATGAGACAAAGTGAAACTCTGTAAGCAAAACTACAAGCATTACTCCAACAATATTTGTCGACAACTTCTATTTCATGACGAAGAGAAGACTTAAATTATATAAAAAATAACCTTTAAAGCAAAAACTATAATGAAATGTTTTTGACAACAAATTAAAGTAATTGATGTAAAAAACTGATGAATGGACATAAAGGTCCTACTGTCTTAATTCAACTTGCAGCATCAGTGGATTAACAAACTGCAGCTCCTGAAGAGTAAAATGTTTTTACAAACACCCAAACTATCTTGTTCAAACAGTGACTGGGCTATTTGACCTGTTGCAACCCCAATATAAGAAATGTCCTACAATTGATAGCATTTCTGTTGTGTGACGTTACTGCTAATATTGAATGACAAAATCATATCTTTTGCTAATGTTTGCTAAATAAATATCAATTTATAAATTTTGGCACATCCTAAGTCCGTGAGGATTGGGACACATGATGGTGATGTGCCAGAAAAGTGAACTAAACACTCATTTCATGCATGTTATGCAAATGTGGAGAACTTCTCTGTGTACACATCACAAATGTTAGTAGTATACAAAAGCATGTGCCACAGCTGGTTCTATTGGATGGCCACCCCAAACACAGTTCTAGCCCCTGTCTGGCCTCGCTTATGGAAATGGTCTCGCTTCAACTATGGCAGTTGCATGTCCACAGCGTCATTACAAAGGGCAGAGAGCAAACAGAAATTATTAATTGGCCTTTAAAGCATCCATGAAATAAACCAACACTGTGTGAACAAATAATCTGATCTGATCAGCACAACACATGGAACCATGGTTACTAGAGGTACAAAGTATAGATCTTAAAACCTCAGTGTTCAGTTGTATTTATATACAAATAAAAATGCACAACTCAGGGCTACATTCATTAATTGTTAATTGCAAGAGTTAATTGCTAAATTGCAATATGAGGCAGGTATCTAAGAATAAAGTCCATTGACATCAAGCAGGTGGCCTAACAGCAATAATGAATATGATTCTAAGAAGAAAACCGCATCATCATCACACAACCAGTTTTCTACAAGTTTTGGCATACAAGGATTAACTTCCATCTTCAAATAATAAAACTCAGTAAAAATATCCTCTCATTTCCCCATACACAGCTTTACTACCAGCTAAGTCTGTCCTCTTCCCTGCCTTGCTGACCCCTATAGGTCACTCATCAGTATTTTGGTCTCATAAAAGTGTCTGCTTCTACCGAGACAGCACTCCAGGCCTCTGTGTCCATTCATAACCTCAGAAAGGAAGCAGACCAACAAAGACAGGAAACAATTGGGAAGAACGCTCTGTGAACTTCAAGACTACCATTGTTCGGGGTGGAAAAGGACCGTGGCGCCAGTGTTTACCATTGCGTGTGGGAGCTGCGGCACAGTGAACAGAGACAAGCACCGAGGTCAACGATGAGGCGGGACCCATCCCTTTACCCCCTTAGTGACTAGTGACCTGGCTCTTCCTTCTGATATGGTCTGGGTGAATGACTGATGTGTTCATATCCACAATTACACCACCGTGTTACTCTCCGGTTTCCTAGCAGCAAGACTAAACAATAGCCATCCACTATGTCTGAATACACACACACATAACCTCTGTATATGTGCGTCCTGTGTGATTACAGTCTATGTTACACACACAAACTGACCCTGACAAATCTCCAACTCTATTTTGTGATTGGTGGACAGATAAATGTGATGTAAGCCAAGAGTAAATTTAGACCCTTCATATCAAAGGTCTGGCACCGGGTCTTCACCTGACTTGACCTGTGATTCACAGCAATAACACAGCTGTGACAGCATGCAAGAAAGCAATAGTATTCTCACTTGTGTAAGTGCATAACCAATCAAAAGGTTGGCCAATTTCTAAATCGATCATATTGGCCATAGCCACCATACAGATGCTTAAGCCAACACCAAATTTTTTCCCCTCATGTTTGGTTAGTTGTCTGTCTACAGCCTGGGTTTGCTGGCTTGTTGTTGCCATGGTCCCCTGTTGTTGTCCAGACACTATTAAAAACACACCAGGCAGACACACCACTGCAATTGATCACACATTTCTTGATTCTTGGGGGAAAAAAGAAAAACCTTGAATACACTCTCCACACCCATGGGAGGTTTCTTCATTCCAACTTACACTCACCAGCTATAATACAAGGAAGTGCTAAATCGGACCATACGGTGCTATTTTTGTTAAAAATAGAAAGGTCACAAGTATTGGAATTCAGAAATATGTCATCAAGTGGAGATGTTGAGTTTTTGTCCTATAGCGTTTGGACAACAATGGTGGTCTAAGGCACCAATGAACAAGTAAATCCAGGCTGCAAGCAGACAGCTAAGCAAATGTGAGTAGAATCAATGTTGGGTAAGTATCTGTATGGTGTTTGGGCACAACACAATTGTTTTAGAAAATGACAGAAATTATCCTTTAAGAACCATTGTCTTCCTTTAGGGAGGTCATTATATATGCAACACTGGTAAAAGCTGCTTCGGTGGCTTAGGAGGAGGACATACTGCTCCCCGGGTGTCTCATCACAAGAAGAAGATAGATAATTAACATCACTTTAATAATGAGTGTAAAATACTAGCCTACTGGGAAATACATGCACATTAACTGTGTATGCTCTGGGTTTGGTGAAGAGCCTGCTACAGAAAAGGGCTCCACACTGAGAACATACATAATGCTGCCTTCATTACAATCAAAAAATAAAATAAAATGTAGAACCAGAACAGAAAAACACTTTACAAATGCAATGTGCATTCAATAAAAAAAACGATAAAAGATCCTTTTCATAAATAAAAGCACAAAATGAACAATTTTTAAAAATTATATAATAAGGTTCACACTAAAAATTTACACTCACAATAATGGGCCAATGAGCTTTCCCAGCTCCACAAAACACACAACTCTCGCTATACAAATGACAATGCTCCTGTTATCTTTGCTTTTAAAGCCTTAATTGACAGTGAGAGAGAGCTGCTATGACACGCAATTGGACTTGAATGATGGACACCGTGGTACAGTAGCATGCACAGTAGCCATTTGGCTATCAGTGTGCTCCTCTTGAGACTTTTCAACACCAGCAGATACCCTATTCAGATTACCTTGGAAAGGCGTGAGTGAGTTAAAGTCAGTTTAAACAGGCTCAATTAAGGCGATCTAGGTAGTTTCCTTGATCTGTTCCCATTATGTTGAAGGGCAGTGACATACCAAGCCGACATCAAAGAACTAACATGGATGAAGACAAACTGTGGCATTGGCTTATGTTGCCTTTTGCATAGGCTGACAAGTGGCACTTGGACACACTGCAAAGATAAGAGCTGACGAGTATGTAGCACTGCACATCCTGCACTTGCATTTGAGGAAGTGGAAGACCTGGGGCCCCCAGATACACAAACTGTAGAAAAAAAAAGGAAAAAAAAAGCAGCTTTGGCTTAACATTTACACACCGCTCTCAACCCCCACAGATGGTTTATTTACTTGTAATAGAGAATATACATGGAAATAAGTTACAAACTGCACTGGTGCTGCTAAGACTGTAGTGTCACCTTGTGCACTTATTTGCTAAACTGAACAGATGCCTGAAAGACCACCGTTAGGGGCATGACTAGTGGCGACAGTGTGAGACCCACCACAAAAACTAGGCCCATAGATGCTGAATGCTGACAGCACAACCTTACAACCAAGATACAAGTCAACAAACTCAGTGAACCAAGAATTTTGTACGCAAAGACATTTTTAATACATAATCATTTAACTTCAGAGTAATAATACTTATGTGCACTAATAAAAAGCAAAACGGCTTCTTTCTCCCTGTCAATTTCCCACAATTTGACTGAATAACAAGACCTTGTATGAGTCTTGCACTGTTATTAGATTGCTCTCTCAATTCTAAAGTTAAGATCTTTAATAGAATGCACAAACATTTTTTAGATGAAACCTCAGATGGACAGGTGGACACTGTGTCAGTGCAGTTTAGCAGTGCAAATAATATGATGACAAGGGGAAGTCCCTGATTTCTAACTGAATCTCAGCCATTATTTTCAGCTGCCAGCTTCTTTCAGGGCTCAGACTAAGCTGGCGTCCTAACAACCAAACAAGCTGTGCCACATAAGAGTCATTACTAAAACATAATCAAATGCCCATTATGTTCAAATGAGTGTTGGCAACAAATAATAAATTCATCTAAAGAAAATAGTGAACAGTAGTATTTCCCTTGACGCCGGCTCCTAATTTCTAAAAGGACATAAAGGATTGCTTTGTTTCAGTTTTGGACACTGTTTATAACAGATTTCAGATACCAAAATCTGGAGACAGAGTTTCACAACCACCTATTATTGCAATACAAGTATTTTCTAAATAGTCCATGACATTTTTTGTTTAATCCTTCAGGGACAGACGTACTCCAAAACAGACAAGGACACATGAACTTTTTATGTCCTATACTAAACTCTTAAACAGAGTTTAAGTTTTAAGGAGTTTTTAAATTAAGAATACCGTGACACTGCTGAATTGGCTCATCTGAAATAAGGAGTGTCTTTCTCAGGAAATATTATTCAGCTTCATGGTCTCCATTCCCTAGCAAATATCATACATCTAATGAGAAAGCCATTGTTTAAACCGTTAACTGGTTACTAAATGGTATAGATGCATAACGATCGGGCTGATTCTCCTCTGCAGATGATTAACTATCACTCTGTACATTCACTTCCCAGTTAAAACAACACAATATAACTTTTCAAAAGGTATCTTGTAGTAGAAATATGCTCCACAAAAGTGATGCTGTCAACACTTCCTATAGGCTCAATTTTGTAAATAAAGCTCTTCTAACCAGAGAAATGTTTGCTTAATTAGTAATTTCTGCACCATTGTAACCTACTGCAATTGGATAATGAAAGAATACCTCATCAAGAGCTGTGCAGAGCACTGCAGAGCATAGGAGATGTAAGAAGAGCATAGCAGAGGAGGAGGGCTGGCGCTAGCGTATGTTACATATTGTAGCTTTAACCAGTGTAATGATGCAGATTTCAGTTGTATTATTCCCAACTAGCTGTTAGTAGTTTCGACTAGTGGTTTAAGCGGTTAAAATCCTTCTGCATGCCAATTAAGAATAGTAAGGAAAAGCCCCCAAAATGTCCAAAAAGAAGTCATTAGTTCTGAGGCAAAACGTCATTTATATTTTTAAAAAGATATTTTGGAATGAATTTGGATAGGCTTTCCTATCTGTTTCACAGGATGCTGTCTTGCATTTGCCATTCTTCCAGCTGTTGACATGGTGTGCGTTTGTGTTTGTCTGCAGCCAAATCTAATCAGCTTTGGTAATGAGCATTTCTAGCAACCTTGCTTTGCCACTTTGCTGAACGGACACACCTAATTTGATGTAAAGTGAACGGGAAATTTGCAGCGGCTGCCCTGGGAGAAGTTTAAATCATGGAAGAGAAGTGGGTTGTGACTCCAAACATCGGAGCTAAGCCAATCCTCATGTTCTGCAGCTTTGTTTTCTGAGTGTGACCTGCAATCACCTCTGGCACTTTCCGTGTGCAACCACTGCCTATTCGTTGCATCAGAAAAAGTTCTTAAAGATAAATATAGATTACCATTTTCCCATTTTCTTATAGTGAGACAGTGACAATACAAAACAGTGACAATAAGAGTACAGGATTTATCTTATTATCTTATTTATCGTTAAAATGTCAAGCATCTATGTTTGTTTATCCACACAGGTAAAGAATGCTGAACAAAGGTCACGCTTTAACTACTGCGGGTCTATAAAAAGCACCAACAGGGACCAACATCTGAAGAAGACTCTAAATGCCTTGCACTCTGTCCTGTGGTTGTAGCTTGGGCTTAACCTGGCTTTTCGTGCTTTAGTGAAAGTAGGCAAAAAAAAAAAACCACAAGTCCCAGACCACAAGACCACAGGTCCTGCCCATGCTGAGTGCAGGCCCATATGTGCAGATCAACTCTTGCCAGTCAGCCTCTGGTCTTGATTCATTGTCAGACATGGCACACAATTCCAAAAACATATCTGAGCAGAGAGTTTTTAGATGATACTTCCGCCTTGACATTTGCCATAATTTCATAATAGGTTTCCTGGACATATGAGCAATCCACTCATACACAAAGTTATTGACTGAAAAAATAAATATGAGCTTCACTTGATCTGCATGTACTAACCAAAACATACAAAGGTTATTAAGACAGACGTGCAGAGAAACAGGTTTAAAAAAAACTGTTAAGCTAATGTACGCGCTGTTACATAATGGTGTGAGGCAAGATGTTCAGACAGCACCCATGTGCAAAATTCTTCTCAGCACTCGAACTTGAACTCTTTGGCAGTGTGAAATAAAAGGGCTTGTTGTTATAAAGTAATGGCCAGAACATTTAAGGAGACATCCTGTGTCCCAGGTGCTGTGTTTACAGGGGACAATGACAAATTTGCCAAGTGTTGTGTTGTTGTGAGGTAAAGACAACCTCACAACAACACAACACGAGCACTAATGAGAGTAAACATTCATAGGCTAACTGGTGAGATGTTCAGTTCAAGCTGCGCTGACACAGAACTTAACCTAACTGAATCTGTGCACATGACACAGCTCTGACATTTCAACATTAGAAGGAGACACAACCAATTATTGGAAAAACAACTTTTTGCCAAAATCCTCCATAGCGACAAACAATGAAGTTCTCAATTGGAGAGCTGAAATTCTCTAACTGTTGCAGTGGTGGCATACCCTTAAATGCAAAATGGAAATAAAGTGAGCATACATAAGGTGTTGATGGAAAGTAACTGAGAAGGGCTTCACAAAAAAGCACCCACTGGTTGTCATAAAATTTCATACTAACAATATTGTAATAGTAGTAATTATTATAGATTGTTACACACAGTTTCACATCTAAAATAAATGCAGTGCAAAAGTTGTAATGCCCATTTTATTAGCACAGTCTCAATTTGAATAAAATGAAAAAAACAAACAAACAAACAGTGGCAAATATGACATAACAGAGCTGACTCCATGTGTTGATTAAGACCATGAAATGTGAATGAAAGTCCTACGGGAAGCTTGTGAATTTCCCCCTGGTTTTAAGTGGCATTATTATTCTACAGGAATTTGCCCTTTTAATGTGGTTAATACGTAGGCTTTCGTAACTTTGATAATGTTACAGCTACAACTAAATATTATTTTCATTATCAGTCGATTTTTTCCAAGTAATCAATAAACCATTTTATCAACAAAACGTCTTTTTTTCCCCCCAGTGCCTCACAGTTGAAATGCTCACATTTGACAATGATGTTCAAGGTTGAACCTAGAAGGTTTTTGCATAACAAATCCCTAAAACTGTGTTCACTTAATGTTTTACCAGCCTTGGATCAAGTCTAAATACCACGATGTCCAGCAATCCTAGATTGGCAGAATTTACATCAAAAGTCTGAATGTTCCCTTTTATGTTTCCCCATGGAAGAATTGTGGCAGGCTAAATTCTCTGTTTAATGCTACACAGTTCAACAACATCCCAAACTACATTTTTGCAACACGTATCTAAACCAGTTCCGACAAACTGAATAATATATATACGAGGAATGATTTATTGGAGTACTCCCATATCATACTACATTAATTTGAGCTTAATGTACTGACTAAACTGAAGTGGATGGGTTTGCATTGTGTCAAAGAATTTGGATTTTCAAATTCTCCCAATAACAAATTATATGGTCTGTACTTACATAGCGCTTTTCTACCTTATTGTTACCCAAAGCGCTTTACACTGCTTCTCATTCACACATTTGCATTCACACGCACACACACACACACACACACAAAGCAAACTAAGTTGGAGTTCAGTGTCTTGCTCAAGGACACACGTGAAAAGAGGAGCCAGGAATCAAACCAACACTTTTATTTTACTGTAATTTGTTTCTTTTTCACATGCCTGCTTTTAAGTGTTATATACAAACAATGCATTTTTATTATTATTATTATTTTTAAATACATGAGTGCTGAAGAAAAATATACTAAAAGGATGCTTACTTCTTTGACAGTGGTTCTGGGTCCAGCAGCGTTCACTGAAGTGCCCATTGATGGTGGTCGTCTGACATGTGGTCTTTCCGATGGCCGCCCCTGGGCAAACATCTCCACACTCTCTGTCGATTTTGTTGGCCATGATGTAGTTGTCCTCGACTGAGTCCAGAATCTTAGACCAGTCCAGAGTGGAGAGATAGCAGAGATCTGGGTTCTTCTCAATTCTCACGGCTCCACGGGTAATGTTCATCAAGCTATGGAGGCCGATCTCTCGCAGCTGTAGCATCTCGAACATCACAAGGGCATAGTTGAAGAACAAGTTGTTGCCTCTGATGACTGTTAGGCTGGGGAAGAGATCACTGAGGCTCTCAAGGCCGTAAACTCTAAAAAGCAATAGGTAATCAGTGACCACTGTCAATTTGGGGAAACTGAGGCCCCGGAAATCCTCTGGCTTGGTCTTGAACATTAGTAAGATTTTCAGGTGGCCTTCGATCACAGTGCAGTTCTCAAGCGTCTGTAGATTGGTCACATTGTTCCGAATGTCCTTGCTTGGACAAACTGAAAAGACATGAAAGAAAAGAACCAAATTCATTAGAAACTACATGCTGTACATTCATCAGTGACCAAAAAAAAAAAAAAAATTCTAATAAAAAGACACAATATTGTATGGACAGGCTGGAATGTCTAGCAATGTTTCATAGGTATCTAAAGAGTAGTGCATTATGAAAAGGAAACCCTTGGATGTGACAGAGAAAAAATTGTCAAAGACAGTTTGTCTCTTGCAGTTGTTGGCAGTTTACAACTGCTGAACGTGGCTGATGTGTTAGTCAAGAAGTCTGCTCTGAAAAATGGAAAAACAGGGTTGAAGGCCGAAATCAGACATGGTCTTGAGGAAGAGGAAAAAAATAGATCCCTTGGTAATTAGAGGGAATATTTTAGAAAAAAATATGTGGTTATGTCTCTGCATTTGATGAAGACCAGACCATCTACTGACATTTTGTTTAGCAACCACATATCTGGCTCCGTGCCACTGTCAAACATGGAGCGCTGTCATCAGAGTGAGGCTGTGCTCATCCTCAGTTACACTGACTTGATTTGTGGAGTTGCTCCTGTGACTGAAGGCCATAAAAAAACATTAGCTAATGCATAAATATTTTTGTCTGTGAGGGGAATTGAAGCACTCACGGTTGTGTATTGTACCAGTAGTAGATTTGTGGCTTTGTTAGTCCTCACCCAGACACATGATCCGGTCCAATGAGAAATTCCTTAACTACTGAGCTAATGCACAGAGCGGTTACATGTTCTACATCTCAAACACTTCATATTTTACTATATCACAATGATTCAACACAACAGATGAATGAAGAGCCACCACAATTGTTTACATTAATTAGTTGTCTTGTCTAATCAATACCAATCCCAGCGATGCATCACTGCGAAAATCTCATTTATTTCACCAATCAACATTATTCAATTTAAGGTTAAATAGAAGAGAGACAAGCAGAAAATCCTAACATCTGAAAACCAGCCCATTTTTTTAATGTTTATTAAAAAAACATTTATGTTTAATTTAGCCAATTAACTGAATAACAGACTAATTGTTTGAGTACAGTAGACGCTTAGTTGTGCCGCAAATGAACAGTGCAGTGATTTTTAAAACCTTCTGCACACAATAAGTCAAACAATACTAGTTTGATTTAAAAGGAACCAGGTTCCTTTTTAACTCAAAAGGAACCTGGTTGCAGCTAAAAGTGATTGACTACCAACTTTGACACGGAGAAGTAAATATTAGCCAGGAAGTTTTTGATCTTGGCAGAAGAATGATGATTAGAACTTGGGAATCCATTGGTCATGGTAATAAGCCACAGAAACAGTCCAGAAACACTATCTTCCAGACAAGAGAAAAAAATGATCCTTGTTTGCTGTCCCTGACCTCTGTCTGCAAACAGGTGGCTCTCAAAAAGCTGACAAAAATGAGTTTTACTCAGTTCCTTGCTATGCATACTCTGTGTGAGATAAGAAATTACAGCCATACAGACACTTTCCTTCACAGGTGCAGGATTAATAGAGACATATTCCAGCCCCAGTTTGTACAGTTTCCAAATCATGGCCACAGTTGGAGAGGCGCTGCCTAGGGAGAGCACTGTTTTTGTTTATTAAGAGGCCCACCACTGAGCCGGGGTGCATCCGGGCAAACTGGTCAGCCATGTGAGGAAGAGGTATAACAACTAGGCATGTACCTTTTTATGGCAGCAGCTCATTTTACACTTTCTATTGCATAGCAGTCCAAGTAAAACCAACACACACAGAGTGACCAATCACTAGGTGTCCAGACAACCAACTTTTAACTCCATGGCCTTAACTAGAATTCTCAGCCTGTAGCGATTATTTAGAGCCTACAACTTTGAGTCATGTTTAATATCAGTGTGGTCTGAGTTGCAGCTCATTAAAATTGTCCTGGCTCACTGTGAGCCACATCATTTTAAACTACATTAACAACTGTGGCTCTCTCTGTGGTCTTGTAAGCATGAATGGCACACCACAAACCTGTAATTTCAACACATCCACCTCCAAATTAAACATTTCCAATCAAAGAGAGGGTAACTGCCTCAGCAGCAAATGTTGCCTACTGCAGATTCATCAATGAAGGCATCTGGAGGTAAAAGGAGCCTTCTCCATTTCATACAAGACTGCATTCACACTGAGACAAAACTGTTTAACGAACAAAGATGACTGAAGTGAACAGTATGAGAGGTGAATTGTTCTGTCGCGGTAACTTCAACCGGCACAGCACTGAGTGAACCTGTGGAGAAGGCAAATAATCACAGTGCAGTGAGTCCAGGCTCCTATCCGTGTACACTTTCAGCCAGGCCAGTATTTTTAGCACTGCATTCCCAATAGAGTATCTTATACACTCCAGCCGTACCAATACTGGCTTGCTTTGAAAACTGGAACATGGCAGCTCTGGTGTGTAAGTGAGGAATTTTAGAGCGGCAGCAGAGAAAAGAACTGGCGGCGCTGACTTCACCATGTGTGAACACTTACTTTAGGAACAAAACTTTGGCAGGAGGAAGAACTTTAATGAGCGCTGTAACTGAGTCTGAGACAACAAGACACAACTAAAGCGAGAACACAAAGCAGGTGCATCCCTGAATCTAAATGTTTTATTCAGAGAAAAAAATCTGGGAGCTAGTAAAAAGGTTGCTATGACAACTAGGCTGCACCAACCATGTATACTAATTCAATAAAAGAACAGATTTCTTTAGATTCAGTTTATTTCTAACCTTTCTAAAAATCCTATTCCTGAAACCAACAATTATTTTTTATAAAAATAATTAACTTAATCATTTGCTCATGAAACACCAGAAACAATGAAAACCATTTAGTACAATGTCCTTAAAGCCTAACTAATGTCATTACGTCTTGTTTTGTCCAGCCAGCATTTCAAAGCCAAAGAGATTTAGTTTAGTATAAAGTTTAGGGAAGAATCAACATTTAATGCAATTTTAGAACCTTCAAATGTTTTTGGTGTTATTCCTCGAAAATTTACTTGCACTTAAGTCCATAAATAATCCAATAATGCTTAATTTGCTGAAAGCCAAATGCCCCAAAAATAAGCAAGAACTGAACACAGCTGCAATGAAAATCTGGCAGAGGATCACTAGAAGCCCAGCATCTGGTGACATCTTTGGGTTCCAGACTTCAAGAGGTCATTGATGGCAAAGGATTTGCAACAAAGTGATAAAACTGAAAGTTAAATTTATTAGTCTTTCAAAACAATTCCTTATTCCTACAATATCCAACTCAGCCAATATTTGTGACCAAACACTTTCAGCACATTTAGTTTAAAACTGCTTTGATGGTATAGAGAGCGCTAGAATTATGACAATTGTATCACTGTCTGGATACCTCTGTACTAAAATGTGCAGCAATTATCAAGGTACATTTTCTCATGACCGACTAATCAATTAATCAACTAACCTCTGCAGCTTCTCTATATATTGCCAAACCATAAATGCATGCAGTGTATATTGAATTTGACTGGATGAAGTCTGCATGTGGTCCAGTTCGGACTGCGATGAGGCCACAGTCAAAATCAGCCAGGCACGATGGAAATCCATACAATTTCATCACATCAAAATAAGAGGGACCAAAAGCACATGACTAATCCTAAATGGAAATGCAATGACAGCTAGGACACATTGCTTTCCTGATAATGAATCTAGAAAGATGAAATTGTGAAAACCTGAAGTAAAACTTCTCAATTCTACATTAAAATCAAACATCCTGATGAGTTAATACAAAGCTCAAATGTAATACATATCTATACTAAAAGGAATTAATCTGTAAACACTGAGCTTCACCTCTTTCTACTGCGTATTCAGTGACACAATGTACAAACTCACAATCCTTTCACTTCAGCTTCAAGCATCAACAAGCACTGACACTTCACTGACTTCTCCTGAACCAGGCAGTTGAAACGTGGGGTGGGGGGAGGGCTACCGGTTGTTAGACCGAGGGGGTATATTTTCACTCACAGAGAACTGAGGCCTCAATAAGCATGCAGGAACACAAGCGCTCAGAGGTTGCGACACTTCCCTTTTCAAGGTTTTGCTGTTCTGTTGTTTTCCAACAGAGGCTAAAAGTAAGTGTAGATCCACTAAATGTCACACAGATACATGTTTATGGTTTCTATTCTGGCACGTGATGCAATCCCTGTTAAGTTGTAAAAACTAATCATCCACAAGCTTTACTGTAAAACTTAATTTGCTTTCGTTCTCTCTCCTTTTAGGAGAAATAATGTCATGCAAACAAGCTAAAATGATGACAACATTCTCACCCCAAGACTATCTTGATTTCAAGATAAGAATTCAACTTTAAAATTGCTAACAGCTGCAATGAGAGTTAACTAGAATTAAAAAGAGATGTGCCATCTACACAGATGTGATATCAAAGCAGTTAGAAAGTGGCATTTCTACGACTTTAAGAGACAGCATACAACCCTCTTTGGAAACTGCTCAACAATAAAGGGAGGCTATAAAATGCGTCACCTGGTCACACTGGTAATTGCAGCACATGAGGGCCACAACACACCGAGGAAAAAAATGAAACTTAAGTGATTCTGGTCCTGGTCTTTAAAGAGTGCAATGAACTAAAAACAAAGAGAGAGCCCTTAAAACCACAAAGTTCCCTCTTGGGATTGTGTGAGGTGTATCTTTTGGAGAAATGGCTCTGAAACAAAGGTTCATTTGGTGATTCAGTTGCCCACCAGCTGACCTTGTTACACATTTATTCTCTGAGTTGGTTAGCAAGACAATTTTAAAACACAGAAACCATGAGACGTTTTTTTAAAACACTTTTAAATTTAGCACATCTGTTACTTTGAAACCCCCGTGAAACTCAAAACCATGTACAGTAGAGCCTCCATTCACAGACAGTAAAAGGACTCATATCAGCCTTAAAAAAAAAAAAAAACCCTTCACACTCATGTGGGCATTAAAAACAAAGTTAACAGAGTAGCAGTGTCAGGCATTAAGTTCTGATACAGCAGGGCTGTCAATCAACTGCATGGTCAAAATAAAAAAGTCTGTATGTAATTATTAAGCACCACTGTTGGACACCCTTTGTTGAGGATGACAAGTGCAGAAACCATTGTATTGTATACATGCAAAACATGCTGATGACTGTCAGTATTAATCAGCAGTGGTAGTTTTTGTGTAGTGTTTTTGGGGTGTAGCTAGGAGGTGGCAGTTTCATCATCTTAAAGTTGTTCTTCCCATTGGGAGGCGTAAATTAAGGGCGTCAGGTTGTTGGCCTTCTTCCTGCATATGAGACCTGTTCTGGCCAGAGCAGAACCGCCGCTGGCTTAATGGCAAAGCTTCCTGCTGTTTGACATTGTTTCTAAAGTGATCAGGCGGAACAATGTGCTGCTGTCTGATAGGAGAACCACCTGAGACCTCGACACATAACCTGAGGGGAAACAAGCTGGACATTAACCCCAGTTTGTGCCTCTTTTATGTTGCCATTACATTCAAGTCACAGGGCTAAACATGTGTTTTACGAAAACTAAATAACCAGTCATGTTTGCAGTAACTCTACGAGACTTGCTGCTGTTCTGAAGCTATTTCCATAATCACTTAAGACTAAAAACAACATTGTCTATTGCACGGTAAAAAAGATTTTCAAATAATGACCCAAGTTGCACCTGCTTCATATTCGAGTAATAAAACATGACGTCCGCACCATTTTTTTTACAGGACAAGGAGCAGGTGTGCACATTATTTTGTAGGAAAATCGGTATAAAATTGCTGATAATCCTACATGGTGTCACAATAAGCAAACACAAATACATGTTTTAAATAATCAAAGAGTCGTGAACACTTGCAGTCTTATTGGCTTTACCTGCACATGCAATAGGTGAATATGTACCAAGAAAGTTTAAGAAACCAATGAGCTGCCAAATAGGAAATGCATTTGTGGCTATTACTGCATTATGGCTTTAGTGAAGACACTTAAAAACAAAACCGTAGAGCAAGGTTTCAGACTTTATCCAGACTGTAAGTGTTAATAAAGCTAAATGGTTTTGAACCCAGGTCACTTGCTCTTTATTTTTCAGAAAATCTGATGCTTAGCTCTGTAAATAGACAGTTACTACATTAGAGGTGGCAACTGGCTAGCTGTAAATATCACCAATGCACTAGGTAGCACAAACTTTAAAGTTTTAACTGCAAGTAAATGTATCTTGGGTCAATTAACACTTGCACAAAACATAGGCCTCCATTAAGTGAAAGTTTCCATGAAGCTGAGCTAGACAGAACCCAACAAGTAACTTGGAAGATTTTCTGACTTCCACTGTGGTCAGTCCAGCTTATGAAATCAGCCAGTGTGAGGCCCAGGTTCCACTCTTCCCTTCTGTGGTTTGCCCTCCAGTCGGAGAGGAGTGGGTGGGGGTGCTGAAGGGGCTACGGTGCTATTACACAACATGCTTTTGATTTATGTCAAAAACTCTCACTCAAACAGGTTTGATGACATCACTTAATTCGCCGTTCACTAAAATCTGATGAAAGACAGAACCCTGCGCTTTTCCTTCAGTGCAGCTCTTAAATCAACTTTCAATAGCAGCAGTGATATGAGAAAGATTTATAAAATCCTTGGGCCACATTTGGTGGGCAAAACATCTTATACTGGATAGATGATAAGATCCTGTTAATCTGTCTTTAAATTAAGGCAAATCGTTGTTTTGTATTAGTCAAGATTATTGTAACAGAACATTATATACTTTTTGTAAAAAAGAGCAAAAAAGGAAAATGAATGGATTCACACATTAGAACAAAGATCTGTAAAAGTATTTCTTTATTTTGCAACGGTATCCCAAAACTAATCTAATGTTTTTGGACATGCTTTTCCATTATAAATGGTAGATTTGAAGAAGACCATTTTGAGTTAATGATAAATATACAATTTTGTTTTTTTTTAATAGACATGGCAATCACACTGCACAGCAATCATTTGTTAAAATTGACATGTAAATATAAACTGACTAACATTGCCCACAAAACCTCACAACATGCCAGAATAAATTATGGTTTGAGTTTTCCAAATGTGAAAAAAAGCTGTTTTTGTTTTGTTTTTTTTGTTTTGAACCATAACAGACTGAATTCTTTTAGGAGGGTTGTAAGGACAATCATGACGCAACCAGGTGAAACTAAATATTGTGATGAGACTTTATCACTGTTTCCTGATTGTTTAGACAGAGGATGAATAGGTTATTCAAGAAGAACAGCTGTGTGATCAATAATAAACATAGATGTTGGGTTGTAGCACTAGTTTAAAGCATTACTTTGCGTTATATTGGTTTGGGTTTAACTCCACTGAAATATTTCAGTATAAAAATTACTGACAGACTGACTGAAGACACGCCAATGTTTTTCCAATGAGGCAAAGCCAAGTACTGTTTCAATCAGTTTTTGGGCTTAAAGAGTAGAGTACAGTCACCACACTGACAGCTGTTTATAGACAAAAACATTTAGAATTATTTATCTCACCTAGAAATCACCAGTAACCTTGATTGAATCATATGCTTAGATAAAAACTACAACATTTCCTGGTATGTGGAGAATGAGTGAACGTTTACTGTCATGACTGTCTTTTAAATGCACACTTAATTTTAAGTGCATTTCCTTAAAAGTTTAGATTCCAAAAGTAAAAAACAGTGACTGTATGAAGTCTTTGTGGCTTCTGAGAAATGCGAAAATGCCCCCTGGGGGGGGAATTACAAATGTGGTTCATTCATTCTTATCACTGGGGTTTGTTGGCTGGGGAATATTAATGGGATTGTCAGGAGCTGTAAAGAGGGCTGATTGTTACTTTCCTACACTGACCACAGCAACAAGCCAAGGCTTTGCAATCTATAATAAACAGACAATTAATTCATCGAAATTCCCAGATTACTGGCTTATTTGGGACAAAACATTTTGTTTACAGTTCCTGCAGACTCAAATAGTTGATAAGTGTTAACCTTTGTCCCTTCAATGCAGCGACCGACTACAACTTACTGCGCAAGTGCCTTTATCAAATAACCATCACTAACAAAACAGAAAAATCAGTATGGAAATATTGCAGAAGAGAGTTTGCACTGACCACTAATACAGCATGTTTACAGTATTATTCAGCATGTTATTTTATCAATTATTAAATCCCCTTCTTTCATATAATTGTAAATACTATTGCACATCATTTAGAATCCGTTTGCCCTTTGACTTGTCTTCTTACAACTAACTATTTAAGTGTTGAATCATAAAATAAAAACAAAAATAATTTGATCCACTTCTCCAACACATTGGTAAAATGCGAATATTTCCATATTTCAGTGTTATTTCTCTCATTTAAAAAATTGCGCAAACGCACGGAATTTCAATCAAACGTGAATGTGTCATTTATAACTCCTGGCTCCTTAATAAATGTAATGATTTCTTAATAATCCGTTGTGCAACAAACTGTTTATTCAGGCAATTTTACACAATACAAAAACACAACATTAACCGAGATAAAAACGAGACATTTACTTACTCTCTCCATTCGCTGGATGACAGCTCATCACAAAGCAGACAGCGGCCAAAACAAAACCCAAACACAAAGTCCGGAGACCCATAACTGAACCAGGATGAGCACCCATCCGGCTCAAACACACAATAATCCTTGGCGAGGAGAACAGTTCACACTGGGGGAGAAATACCTCAGGAAACTAGTTTTGCTTTGCGGCGTGGGTCAACAGGTAAACAAAAATAAACACAACACATCCCGGAAGAGGGGCGGAGGAACGGCTCCAACGTGTTCACTCAAACACGAGCTAACGCTGCTGCTAAAGTTAGCCACCGCTTGGAGAAGCACAGTTGAAAAACACCGGCACGGGAAACCACTGCTCCTTCTAGGTTTTTAAACGCATAAGTCAGTTGAATTGTCCCAGTTGAGTCCGCCCGTGTTGATGGAATATGTCAAAACTGACGTATCACCCGAGCAGAAGCTAACGTTGCTGCTAGCGGTTACGCTAACTACAGTAGCTAGCGCCCTAGCCGTGGCTCCGCCACCACCACCACAATCCAGGCCAGAAGTGAAGTTTGCGCCGCTTTCCCTCAACCCTCTCCGCGTTGACTTTAGGTATCTCACACAAACCCACGCGGCCGAAAGCGTCTTCTCTTTTACAAAATCGAAAACTTGCATGCACGAAAAGCTACGTAGCAGCGCCGCTTAACTTAATTCAGATGTATTTTGGAGCCATTTGCTGCTGACTCGATGCTTGTGGCATGCGTGGCGTAACGTTAGCGTGTGTTTCGTAAAATCCTCTTAACTCCCCCAGCGCGCAGAAAACATCACAGTTGACTTGTTTTGATTGTGAAACGTGTTTTCTCTGTCTCCTTTTTTTGTTTGTTTTGTTTAAGTCGGACAGACGTCTTGCTCCAAAGCGACAAATCTTCAGTCAGTGCAGAGATTTAAGTGAGACTCTGAAAAACTGACACAAGATTTCGTCGTGGCTCGGCAGCGCTCCTCTCTCCTTTTTTGGGTTGTTGGTTTTTTTTTGTTTGTTTGTTTGTTTGTTTAGGGAATAAAAAAAAAATACGAAGAAAATCGCTCCGAGGTGGGTTCGTGCTCCACACAGCTGTCTGGTACGACAGCAAAGAATGCGTGGGAATGAGCTAAAGTTTGACTTCTTTTCCTCCTTTTCTTCTCGCACAGACAGAGGTAGGTTGCAGAGTCTCCCAGGTCCTGTAGGATCCCCTTCTCCTCAGCCTCTCCGCCAGTAAACAAACCCTGCCAGCGAGCCAAATGGGCTCCAGGGGAAATACGGACTGGAGCTTATTGGATTACAACAACAAACCGATCCCACTGTCAGGTGGTAAAAATGATCGTAGTTACTCCTACTTCACTGTATATGTATCCAGTTCAAGTGCTACTGATTCACGATATTTAAATAAAAATCCCAAGCAGGCTACAAATGCACACGAGAAGTCAAGCACCTTTCAAGGCCATTTCAGTTCAGTTTTAAGATGTATTTTGTGAAAAAACAGTCACATATTTTGTCCTCTTCCCAGGATTAAATGTTATTAACTTATTACGTTAGTCCGTAAATGTGTAAATGTATATATGATTGTTGTGTGTTATCGTCTGTTTTTAATTCACTTATGTCTTATGTGCTTTAAGCTGCTCAAGGGCTGCAGATGGAAATTTGCCTTTTGGCAAAATCTGATAAATTTGTACTTTCATATTATTTATTGTGTGCTGTCAGCTAATAAATCAACAAATAATTTTACCAATTAAAAACGCAAGTGTTAAATTCAAATTAAATTCAAATATATTAAGTAATATAAATATTCAATTATCATTTAAAATAGTAAAATAAAATGAAAGGTTATAAACTAAAGATTTATCCACCGTAGATGAGATATTCTGCATCTATAAATACACTATGTGTTTTTAATATGCCAACATCTTAATACTGTGTTAATGTATGTTCAAAATGGTAAATTGTTACATTTAACTATTTTATGCAGCTATTTTTAAATCATTTGCTTTCTGCCTTCTGAAAAGGATATACACATGCTTGTCTATGAAGCTGTTTCTGTTTCTTAAAAGAATAAAACAGGAGAATAAAAATTTAATAAATAGTTGATTGTTTTTTGTTTATTTATTTATTTAGTTGGTTAGTAAAACTTAGCACCAAACTAAAAATTTTAAACCCTGACTACCTCATGTTTGTTCCAAGTATTTGGTTATCGATACTTTGTGTCTGCAAGGGCAATTTGAGATAGAGAGCCTGCAAGCAAACCATGCATAAACAAGTCTTCTACACAAATACAAATATTAAACAAAGTTAAATATAACTGAACCAACAAAGTGCAAAACCATGAAGACAAATAATATTTAAAAAAGAAAGGAGCAGAAATGTGTAAATCAAACTGACTATTTCATGCTGTCCTCTGGATTTACCAAGCTTAAATTTGTTTGTTAATAACAAACATAATAATAACTAATGAATTAAATTATATTGTATTGCATCAGGTTGTTGGTGCACTTATACTACACAATGCATTCTAATTGCTGATAGGTTCATTCAAATATGAAGTAAAAGCTTCAAGGAAATAGTAGTTGGCAAACCAAGTGCATAAAAACGTCCTGTATAAACAGTCTTTCATAGCACTCGTATACTTCCATTCAGGTTTTCTTGACTTATTATCAAACTGTTCAAAGATAAGCACATAAACAGTGGATTAAGAGTTTTTAACTGATGTGAAAACCAAGGTACTGCTATCATAAGCACATTGTAACGCCATATTTTTGTCTCTGTACATATTGCATCTGCAAGTTGTACAGCTGCATAAATGCACCTGGTAATAGAAAGTAAAACTACACAAAAAAGTCCAACTTAGAGGATTTTGTCATTCAAATCTAATTCAAGGTCACATGTTGTATAGGAAAGTCCCCAGTCTAAATCTAAAAGTCCTCATTTTCATCTCTGTGAAAAGTTGCTGTATCCAGTCAGTTTGCGCATGTTTGAAAATGGAGATGGTTCTCTTAATTTTAGGAAGTGAAGGAAACATGATGAGGAAG
Organism: Channa argus; assembly: GCF_033026475.1. NCBI lineage: Eukaryota > Metazoa > Chordata > Actinopteri > Anabantiformes > Channidae > Channa > Channa argus. Next base: position 17,681,271 of record NC_090210.1, read on the forward strand.
GAAAATTCAAGTATGATTCAACTATTGTTTAAAAGCACAATTCAATTCCCTTTTGATCCTACAATGTTCTCACACTCAGACGTTCTAAAGAAAAATGTAGAATTACATATTTCACACTGTGCTGCAAAGGCTGAAAATATCTGAGATTGCTCTTCCCGGCATGTATATGTACAATTGTACTTGCGGTAAAATGATTTCTAATTCACTACCTGTTTACATCCTCCATCAAAGTTGCAGCCTTTTTGGTGAAAGATAATCACGTCCTCTTTATTGTATTAAAATAGATCTTACTTGAATAATACAAAAGCTGTGATTACGAGATTTCTGTGGCAGCTCTGACAGGCGCCTTTAATCGTCAATTGGAAAAATACTCTCTGTAAATCAAGCAGGTGGCGTGAATGTGGGCAAAGCTGCAGTGGTTGCAGGCACTGATTCACTGGGAAGCGAAACCAGAGAGCATCTCATCAGCACTTGGTAATCAGGGGCATTTAGCACAACAAAGAGGCTGTGTGCAAAATACAATACCTGAGATTGTAGAAGGAAAAGTCAGGTCGCTGGGCCAAGAGGTGCTGCTTGCATCTCTTTATGATTTGACCAATACGCAGGAATGGCTTGCATCATAGGAGAATAAGAGCCAAACTGCACAACTGCAAATTCTACATCTTAAACATAATCCTACATTGAGCATGCAGTCTGTAGGAGTGAGGTGCCATAATGAGCTTAAGGCTATAGATGTAGTGAGTGAAACACATGTCCCACTTCCAACTTATGAGCTACACATTGTTTTATGTTTTAGACTGGGTGACGTGCAATCACGCAACATTAATAATAACAACACTAGTAAACAGCACCTTTCATAACCACTTTACAACATGCATTAGATGGGAAATTGACTATTACCGTGAAATCATATTAAATTAATCATACAATTAAAAAGAAAAACGGGAAACAGCTAAATAAATAAGAATGTTATTCACGTCTAATAGGCATCCAACTTCCTTCAGACCATTTATTTTCTAGCTCTAGATGTTCAAAACAGTGCACATTCAATAATCATCTTTAAGCTGTTTTAAATGTCCTAAATGTTGATTTTCTAAAATGGTACATTGGAAATATTTTTCACTAATAGAATGAACCATTTTCCGGACATGTTGTCTCTAATATTTAGTTGGAACCTTTGTACATTCCCTGCGTTTGGTCTATTTTGGTCAGATTAGGGTCATTATTGCCCAGAACTATTGATGTGCTATCGAGGCTGAGATGAACAAAAAACAAATGAGTCATAAACACATGATCTGAATGCAGACAGCGTAGCCTGTTCCTGGGGACTAAAGAAAAAAAAGGTTTGTATCGAGCTGTGACTTCTGCTGAGGTCAGGTCTCACTGTACCTTGCTCAACACGATGCTTGTTGATCTGGTTTAGGTGGAGGAGGGGTCTGGGTGGCCGCGTAAGTCGACATGGAGGAGGAGGTGGTTTTGCAAGGTTTCACTTATTTATTAAATTTGCATATCCATAGAGCAGTGGAGGCTTGTTGGTTGTTTGTCTTTTTATTTCATTTGTGTAATTTGTTTCGGGTTTTTTTTTTTAAACATTTCTTATATTTTTGTGCCTGTATGTGATCGTTCTGCTTTTTGTGTTTGTTGTTGTGTTTGTTGTGCATCTTCATTTGGTCGCTTGGCCTCCTATCAGGATCGTTTTTGTATCTTGTATATTATGAACAGTGACAGGAGTTTAGCCAGGGGTCTGGCTGGGATCCTCATTAATATACATCATCAATGGATCAACGAATTGCTTATATTGTACTTCTATCTACTTTCATCATCAACTTATTTTATAAGCCCTTTTTATGTTTCCTATATGTAAAATCATAAAGTAACAATGAGAAAAAGCTGTTATCTTTATTCTCATAAGCGGCGGCATAGAAGTCACATGAAAATAAAACACTCCAGTAAAGTGCAAGTACCCCACTATTTGTATCTAACATTACATTTGACCACTAGGATCTTGTTGAAGCTGAAATAATTTGAACTTCAATTGATAAAATAAAACATACTTGTATAATAATGATGTGTTGTGTGTGAAATTTAATTTTCATTAATCTAATGTAGGAAGGTACGGGCAGTTCTCAGTTTTCTATTCATTTATATTTTAAAAAGTATTACAATCACTGTGGTGAGAGGGGCGGCTGTAGCTCCATTTGCAGTTGTCCACAGACCACAGGGTCAGTGGTTCAATCCCCGGTCCCGTCTATATGTCGAAGTGTCTCTGGGCAAGACGCAAAACCCCTAACAGCTCATTCCCCTCCCCAGCTGTGTAGTGCTGGTCCAAGCCCAGTAGAAATTGTGGAGGGTTGAGGCAGGAAAGGCATCCAGCATAAAAACTGTGCCAAATCAAGATGCGGACAATGATCCACTGTGGCGACCCTGAACTCACAGGATAAACCAAAAGGACAAAAAAAAAAAAACAATCACTGTGGTGAGACCTGGAACTGGTTCAAACTGCTGCCCTTCACTTGGTTTCCTGTGTAAGTGAATTGTAGGTTACTCAGTGTGGTGATGGTGCTCGTGACAGGAACGTTTCGTTTGTAGTACATTCAAGGAAGCTTCAAGATCCGATATTTACATGTTGGCTGTGGAAAAGCATTTCTTTCACAAGCTGGCAGAAAAATCACACTAAACTATTAACAAACACTGACATCCTGAAGTATTGGCACTGGCTTCAAAAACATTTGTTCAGCAGCCAGTTCCTAAAACAAAAACAAGACTTATACACAATGAAATAATCAAAATCTTTAAATTAATACAAACCACTTGACAACGCTGAACAATTTTCATTTGCAGAAAAAGGATAAATGGGATAAATGTGGAAGGTCCAGGAAAAGCTGTAGAGGAAATGTTGAGAAAGATTTTAGTCACAAAGCAAAATTACATTAAACGCCCCAAACAAGCCAGCAGGCCCCCCAACCCATAATGTCATACAGTAGTCAGTTAAAATTCCTACTAACACAGAACAACATTTAAAGTTATGTTTCTGGCCCCTTATGAATAGAAGACAAATAACAGTCACAGCATTTGCTGTGTTTTCATTTTCGTCTTGCATCTTCCCACTACCATATGAAAAATACTGGGAGGTCATTTGAGATCGTGGACAACTACAGTAATAATCATCATCACTTTGTAGAGCATTGCATTGTGGGATGGTAAAGTGCCTGCTAGCATTGATCCTCCTTTTTGGTTCCTTTGTGGGATCTTTTGAGGGCACTGCACAGCCCTGAAATTTCAGACTCACAATTCGCACTCACTTTTTTATAAAAAGTAAAAAGTAAAAAAGTAAAAGTAAAAGTATGTGTAACCTTGCTATAAGTTCATGCTGAGGAAGGATGATGAATGGCAGGCAACATTAAATGGATAAAAAAAAACAAAAAAAACAAAAATATATAAAAATATATATATATTTGGGAGTTTTTTTTCTTAAATGCTGCAGGAAATAGAGTTTACTGTATGAGAGTGATGACACTTTGACCACACAAATGAAAAACTATGAGCCGTACGGGGTTAAAAGGTCAGTAAGGAGTTTTGTGTCTTTTCAGATTCATAACTTCAGTGGATGTTCTTGACTTTATTTTCTCTGTTTTTCCTATATTCAGCTCAGGAGTCCCACGATGGTGGAACGAGATACCAGAACTTATCCGCAACTTCCTATGTACTTAAACCTTAAAAAAAAAAAAAAAAACCTTCTCTTATCTATCCTATCTTGCACTTGCATCTCATGAAACAGAAACATTTCTTCTCATACCACTTTGCCTTAATGTTTCCTTCATGATTTAAATATTTCCTTGCCTTGTACCTCAGTTGTAAAGCACTTTGGATAACAGCTTCTGCCAAATGACTAAATGTAAATCGAAATGTCCTATAAAAGCACTGATTAATGGACACATATCATTTTTGCCTCATCTCTTCGGTGAAATCATTCCCAGAGTTGGTTGTCTGAGGCTATTAAACACCAATCACATTGACTCTTTATCACTTCATTCCATGCTACATACCTGTGGTTTCAAAGTTGAATTGGGTACAACTGAAGGTGCGCTGTTTGAGGACCTGAAGCTATGATGAGGCACATAGGGTGCTGAAATCTGTTTAATTCAGTTTATGGTGCACAGTGGAAAACAGCATAAAGCAATACAATATAGATGTGATTTTGGTTAATAGAAAATCTGCTGGAAATGATCAGCTCACTGCAGGAAGGGATTAAAATGCGCTTACAAAAAAGCCTGAAGCTGCATTTTCTGCCTCACTAGTATCAAACACACATTCGTGTTTAACCTTTACCTTATCACAGCACATAACATATGTATGTAGGAAGGAGTCTGTTTTAAAGGGACAGACAACAAAAACAACAGGGTCATGGTTCAGAATGATAACAAAGACTCACTCTGTTCTTATACTGTGACGTACTGGGGTTATTTTTGTTAATTGGTATCTTTAAGAAATGAGGGGGCTCCTGAGAGGTAAAAACAAAAAAGTTGAAAATAAAAAGCGTGGCCTTGGTGGAGGACATCAGAGTTTGTATCCGGAGGCCAGAGCTGAAGCCCCCACCTATCCCTGAGTTAATCACAATCACAAGTGCATGAAAGTCATATGACGAATCATTGGTGGTCTGCATATAGAACATAGTAAAGTAAGCACTGTGGCAGAGGTTAGTGGAAATCCCAGGTTCACACAGACCTGTGTGACTCAAAGAACAATGAAGTTCACACATGATTCATCCTGGGGCTCTTCCGAGACGCCAGCAAGCTACACTTCTCCACCGCAGGAAAAGATGCTGCCGTACGTCGGGGCTGAGTGGGACATCCACCACTGGGCCCGCTTCCACTTCCCAGTGCGTTAGTGGGGCTTGAGGTACGAAAGAAAAATTCTTTCCTGTTGCCATTTCCAGTGTGTGCTAAGACAATACTGTAAGTTTTGAAGGAGTACGTGATGGATGCACTGTCTCTCTGAGGTTAATGGATGCTCACATTTATAGTAATGGCGCCATGGACTGCGTTTGGCCTCTTGCCAAATCCAGGAGGCCAGTGTTGGAACATGTGAGCCCTCTTCCACTCCTGTGCACCAAATTGAGGCCTGGGAAGCGAATGTGCAATGACAGCGACTCTGCATCACAATACATTCCAGCAGCTCCCCTAAATAGTCACATGGCCCCTTTTCATTCCCAACACGAGCACAAATAAAGGACAGCGAACAACTAAAGGGGCTCTCAGGTTCACACTTGGAAGTGATCTGAGCAGCCACCTCGTCTAAAGCGCTCGAAGTTGCTCTTGTTAAAACATGCCCAATACTTTCCCTGCCAGAGAGCTGTTAATCCTGACGAGGGCTGTGTGCCTCTAATTCCCAGAAAGCTGGAAAGTGTCGTTTGTTGATGTGTTGTGTAGCTACAAGCACCAGAGGAAGCATGTTGGAGCAACCCCCCCCCCCCACCCCTCCTGGTTTTTAGTACCTGGAGTGTTTCAGCGCAGAAAAATTTAGATATCAAACATGTGTCTGCAAGTCTTCATGTGTGGAGGAAACTGAAATCCCAGTGTGATATTGAACAGTAGAACAGTGGTTGTTACTTACATTATCTGCTGGATTACTGTAGCCCACTTGTCACTGTGTGAACAGCGTTTGGTGACTGTCGATGCCCAGTGCAAGACCCCATTTTGCTGATGAGTCCATGAGGCCTTGTAAAGGGCTTGTCAGGAAACAATGGGCATGGATTATGGTTAAGAGTCTTATTATTATCTCTTTTATCCAACGTTAAGACCACATAACACCTGCTGTTCCACTTGGGACACTTTTGCGTACATCATCATATTCGGGCAGACAGTAACACCAGCGAAGCAGACAGTGGTGCAGGTGTGCTTTAAGGAATATTGTCTAAATGTAGGAGAACCTTTAAGGTTTGTCTAGGTCTCTCAAATGCAAGAGCTAAAGCGATGTAAAAGCCATTAGGAGCTTGTCAGCACACGTGAACATTGTGATAACCAGAAAGTAATTTGCAGGTATTTATGGAAACGTTTTTTTTTTTTTTTTTTTGCAAAGCTGCAGATGCAGATGCAGATGAAAAATGAAAAACAGTAACAGACTGATTCAAAAATGAAACCCAAGAGTCATCAACATGCAGAGTCATGCATGTCATGGCATTTCCATAAGTGCTTGAGGTGTCACCTTTCACGTAAAAAGCTTCGTTACTTTTGTCTGCAGGGGGATCTGAGTTATTTAAGCCCTGTGCAGTTGTTAGGACTTCGAGGTCACGGAGGTGACACAGGACCGTTGTGTGTTGTGTGAACGAATGTTAAACTGCCTCTGGATGGACGCCCAGACCACAGTAGATTGGCTGATGAACGATGTAGACCACCCCATCTGTTTAGACGGCTGGGTTCTCTGGCCAGAATGTAGACATTTAAATCCTCAAACCAGTATCCCTCATGCCTAAGATGGAGGTGGACTCCTGAGTCTTTTTCTGAAGGGGCTGACTCTCTTATGCAGTGCCAGGTGTTTGTGAAGTGCTTGTCTGAGCTGTATCTACCGACTTACATTACTCTGATTATGTCTTTATTATAGGATCGACAAGATTCTGACAGTGTTGCCGGAGTTGAAACACACAGGGATGAAACATTCGATCCTCCCGAGTTTGTAAATGCTGGAGTAACATATGAATTGACGATGTTCCTTTTAACTCTACTTACTGTGGCTTTTTGTGAAAATGTCCTGCTGACCATAAATGTCAGGTGCCAGAACTGTTCCACCACAACCTTAAAACCAGGAGGTGGGATTAATATTGTGGCTCGTTGGTGAACAGGCACACCAAGAAGCAAACGCCACATACAGAACTGAAATAAAGGATTGACGAATGTGTTACGGTTTAAAATGTCAACATTTTCAAACTCAGGATAATACAAGCTTTTCAAAACTTGAACAGGATTTAAAATGAAGCAATATTAAAATAATTGATGTTTAAAGAAAAAAAATAGCATTGGTCACGATAAAAAACAGAAATGCCTTATATTAATTTATTTAATGCTACATTAATATGTGGACCTTAAGCTTTACCAAGTATTAACTTTTAAATGAGAGAACTGGATATTTTTCACTTTCAAGCCTCATAACATTACTGCAGACTAGAAAAAACATTAAAGTCCTTTGTGAATTACTTTCTTCTTTATTGAAGAAAGTGAACTCAATCGTTTTAAGACTTTTTAAGACCCGTTGATACCTTGGACAGACTTTACTTCTGCTTCCATGTGGCTTTAATAAAGAAAGGCTCAGATCACAGAAAGTAAATGAGCTTAGGCCGGTGCATTAATAACAGCTGAGTATACAGAATGCAGCAATTAGGTGGAGCAAAGCAGAACTGTGACTGAACTTTGCAGGATTACCAAACAACCTACCAACAAAGTTAGAGCTTTCATCAAAAGTCTGCTATTATGATCACTAAATAACAGCTCATAGCTTCATGCCACAAACACACAGTACACACTCCAAACACTCAGGAGCCAGACACCAACATCTCATTGTACAATAAACCTTTAATAAATAGTTTGTCATTAGTTTCCCATATTTACATAATAACCACCATTTACTTATGCTGCCACACTCATTTCTTGGCTAATTTTAGGCACACAGAGAGGGGGTTCAGACCACACACACCACATCATAATAAAAACAGGAGTGGCTAACAGGTAAGTCTTGAGAAATATATAATATTTGCACCATACAACCAAATAGACCAAGAAGTGGCCATCTCCTTGAGCAATAAATATATACATTTACTGTACGTACAGGTGATTTTTGTACACAAGTCGTCTGCTTGGAAGCTGTACGGGTGCAGATGGGGCTGGTGCAGAATCATACCAATTTATGTAAGATTTAAATTTATGTTTACCTTTGTTTTGGTCCAATGAATGATAAATTAAAAAAGAAATATTCAGGGATTAAATCAACATGTTTAGTAACTCCCCCTCTGAGATAATAAAAACAATATGACAAGTCAGTCAAGGTTGAGGGTATGTGCAGTCAACATGTACAACTTGGCTTGGAACATTCAGTGACTTTTGTTATGATCTACAGAAAAATCTGGGAAATATAATCTTTTCAAATGTAACAAATCATGGCAAAATGCTTGTTATTAACTGAAGACCGAGGCTGAAAACACACAGACGGACATTCGATAATTTATCTATCTAGCCAAAGTATTGAAGAGAACTTTTAAAAAAGGCTTATAAAATGAAAACTTAAATCTTCAGCCAAAGAAATTAAGACAAGAAAACAAACAAATTGAAAAAATAAATCACTCTAGTGTGTAGAAGCAGGCACACACACACTCACGCAAACACACACAGCAAAAAAATAAACAAAATTGGCACAATGTGTTATTAGAATTTGGTCATTTGAATGGACTTGAGGCATGTATACTTTACATGTTGAAAACTGGCAAGTATAATTTAGCAGCTGCTAACACGAATGAAGGGAAAGCAGTGTGACTGATGCAAAGCACACGTCCGTCAATATCATTCAGCTACAGAACAGTTCAGGATCAACCCATACCACCCGCTGAAACGTAACGGCAGCAGATTACACCTGCACATTCAGACATGCCGATGTGGCCCAATAATAAATGTTGAATTTTTATCTATCAGATGACAAACCTCATACATTAATTTTTTTGTTCATTTTCTTTACAGAATCAAATGTACTTGGTCACAATGAACCAAATCTCATTAATGTTTTGTTAAAAGTGTAATTTTCTTTATGACGTTGCTGAGATACTTTCTTGAAATGCAGTATTCATTGAAGTTTTAAGTCGTTTTTAATCTTATGGTTTAAAGAATAATTTGTTTTTTATGTTTTGGTAACTGTCTATAGGGGGCGACAACATAATCTTCATCTACTGGTCGGAACTACTGCCTCTGCTTGTGGACAATTCGCAGCCTGGTGAAATTAAGAAGTTTAGAATTACACGCCGTGCTTCACATCTATCTTTCTGCCATTTGTAGTCTGTTATTATCTGACAGTTGTGTCGTGCCTGTTATAAGTGCATGGCAGCTTAAATGTCAGGGAGTACATTAAACAATTCTGTGCTTCATATCCAATTACCACTGTAGAAATCTTTATCCACCACATCACACTTCACCTTTGAATGTTGTACTGCAGCAGCAAGACTGATATTCTGGTTAAACTAATGATATTAATTCATAGAAACAGTCAGTGTCAACACTGACATGCTGATAAGCACTGCTAGAAACTCCGAGAGGTCCAGAGGGGCTTTTAAAATAAAACCACGGTTCTGCAAGCCTTAACCCTGATGATGATAAATGTCAGGAAACAAAGTAACAGGAAGGACGCGAAAACAAAAGGAATTAAAAAGAGTGTAACGGCTCCGATGGGAGCAATAGCGAAAGATTACAGAGCCTACTCAGACCTCGGTCTTCATACAGGTTACATAATGTCTCTATTAAGTCTTTTCAAGGCAACATTTGTTTCTTGAATTAAAAACTCAAAGCACAACTAGCCTTCAGTTTGAACGGAAGAAATATACAACCCAAACTGAACTACGTATCTAGAGAATGGCAAGTAAACATTGAAAAACAGTTTTAGCTAATAAAGTGGTCTCTCTTGTACACTTCGCTCTGAGAGAAGTGTGAAAGTTAAACAAAGTGTGGTCTTACGAAGCTTCTCACATGTGAACTGGTTGACTCATAACTGAGATTAGGTGGCGCCTCTCCCCACACTGGTTGGAGACTCCCCTTCAGGTGCTGTACTTATGTCCCTGTTGTGCATACAGAAGAAAAACTGTGTTCCCTTCTTGGATGCTTTAACAGAATTGTAGTCTCAGCAAAAGCCATCAGGACTGACGTTAGCTTGTGAAAAGACCATTAGACAAGTGCTCAACTGACTCTCTGTTAGGCTCTCATTGAACAGACACAGGGATTTAGTGACATTTGAGATCCGCAAATATACCTCACACACTCTTCAAACCAAATTGTTTCGGTTCTGTTTTGCACCAAGAGGAGGGCAAACTGTTTTATGCTCCACTCTGTTACTGTTTTATTGAAACCAAAGATTAGAGTCCAGCTCAGCCAAGTCTCGCATACCTTTCCTCAGCAGCCAGTAAAATACTCAACAATCTCTCTTCATCTTTCAGGATCTACAGAGAGTTCTTACTTAAAAACAAAACGAAACAAAACAGGTAAGGAGCGAGTGTCCACTTTTGAACTGTGGACACCAAAGACATGGACACAAACACCTCTTCGTGGCACTGAAGCAGGCCAAAGGTGAAACTGTGTCTGTGTGGAAAAATGTGTGCATCTGTCCATGTGTGCCAGGGTTCAGGGGTGAAACGAGGGTGTCTGCCCCCCTTAGCTGAGGTTATACACTGCTATCCTCCAGCAGTGGCTCCTTGCCCTCAGCCCCGCTTCCCTGGGGGCTGTGGGAGTGACTCTGTGCCCCGTTACTGTGCTTCTTGTAGGCGCCGGGCCTCATGCCAGGCCCCGTGTGCTCCGGGATAAACAGGGCAACCAGCAGAGACAGCAGCACTGAGCACGCACCAAACAGGAAAGGAGGACCTGGGATGATGGCACTCTAAAACACGCATAGCACATAAACCAGAAAAAGGTCATAATATGCACAAAAGATGCTGCATATTTTGCAGATATGAATTTTCAATACTGCTCACCTCGTCAGTGGGGTTGGCCATGTTGAGTTTGGCACCTTTCTCCGAGCCGTCCGTGTCGGTCAACTCCACATGGAACAAGTAGAAGACAAAACCATAAAGAGCAGGGCCCAAACCATTGCAGAGGCCACGAATTCCTGTAATCATCCCCTGGACGACACCTACAGAAAAACAGATACAAACATTTCACTTTCAGGAAAAACTATAATAGATGTTAGGATGTCAGTGGCTAATCAGAATGAGAATTAAAAAAATATATTTTTATTATGCAAAGCACAGCACACACTTTATACGTAAAAATGTCAACTATTAAAGTCAGATTCTGACACATGGATAGTGCAGAAAATATCATTAATGCATGTTCTATGATGAGATGCATACTTCAAGGTGAACTGGGTCTGCTGGTTGTAGTAAGATCACCTATGCTATGAGGAATATATACAGGTGTGATTCCTGTTTTGTACAGTGCTTTAAAATAGGCACTCTCAGTGAATCCAAGGAGTTGGGTACTGAATGTTTCAAGCACTGACTGAAATAACCTAGATTTATGTTTGGCATTGAATGCAGGGTCATTTGACCATTTAAGTAATAAAATTTGTGTTTTTTTCCAGTCAAAGATCTGAAAAAGGTGTTTATTTTAAAAGGCAAACAATGATGCACGCTGATTTAATATTGTTTTGGTACCACCCATACCCAGCTCAGCAAGAACTCACCTTGTTGGTCAGGGTCTGCATTACGGGACACAATGGCGCTGATGGCAGGGAAAGTGATGCTGGACATGGCTGCGACGGCTCCAGCTGCCCACATCATCCTGCACGCAACAACACACGTTTGTTAAGAATGCAAACACATTTTCACTTAACCTTTGAGATATTGGATTTAAATGCATTCTTGAAGGTGAGCTGAAGGTCGTTAAAACCACTACAGTTGAAACTTGATGTCTAACAATGTGAATCATGATGGAAAATGTCAAACTAAACTGCAGCTATTAAATAAGCAGCAAATGAGCCTTCAAATGTAAAAACATCAAGATGAATTTTACAATAAGCTGAGTTTAGTATCTTGTTTTGTAAAAGAAACTGTTTCTTGCCCTTTTTTGGGAACAGGGAAAGATTTCTCACCTTAATTTATAATATGGTCAACTTAACCTTTCTTAACCGAATTGTCCACGTATTGACTAAAGCAGAGAGGAACAACAAAGAGACGTGTTGTGAATGTTTTCTTTCAGAATCAATGGATATTACAGCTGCTCTGCCCTTCCCTCCAGGCCAAAACAATAGGATGAACTGATGAAGCTGTAAGATCTCACTTTAAGACAAATTACAATGTGCCCTGTTTCAGTAAACATCTGTTTGCTTTTTTAATAAGCAAACGCACAAATACTAAAGCTGTGCCAATTTGTTTGCCGCCAGTGTTTTAAAAGAATTGGTGGTCTGAATAGTAAATGTGCATCATGTGCATATGTTGTGCCTTCTCACAGAAATAATGTCAGCTCTAATAATAGATGAACCAATTTTTAAAAAGAATTTTCAGTAATATATTGATATCTGTAAAAGTGGCAGTAATACTAGATTAGTGTCACAGCCACTACTATTAATTAAGGTTATGCTCCCCTCTGGTGGTTTGTCAGGGGATAACAATATCAAGTCAGCAATATCATGGAATTACAGTGCAAATCATTGCTGACATATAGCATTTAAATAATTGTAATTCAAAAATGTATAATTTAGTTACAAACATTTAAAATAACATTTACAGGTAATAAACAGTGTATTGAATTCTTGGATAGACAGAAGCCTACTGCTGTTTTTAGTACACAGTGCAAACATACAAGTGGCCCTCTAGTGTATTTTTATCAATTTCCCATCAACCGTAAGAAATGAGCTGACTGGAGCCAATTTTTAAATAATGAATAACAAAGACAACGACAAAGCTCAAATCAAAATCAGTTTCTGGTCTTCATTTTAAAAACTAAGAAAACTTTTGAATGGTGACCAACAGCTCCATTCAATGACCATAGAAGACAGGTAAAATTAAACTAGGTTAAAGTTAGCAAAAAAGTGCTAACATTACGGTTTTAACCTCTGCACATTATACATTACATTACACATCAGTACTGTTTTAGCATTTGTAAGATGAATATCAAACTTTCTTAGTCTTTCCGCTGGGTCTAAAAGTTTTGCCCCCAATTTTGAAAAGGTAAACTGAGTAAAACAAATATTTTTTAATGAAAATATTATTCAATGCACATTGAGCGAGAAGAAATTTTTCTTCTTAACAAATTAATTCACATTAGTTTTAAACTAATTTATTAAAGGGAAATACATAATTTTTAGTGTTTTACTAAAACCTTTTTAAATTACACTCCTTGATCACATTTGCTACTTGTGGTGCTAAAAGAACTTTTGTACTAGCTGAATGTGCCTTTTTATCATGTTAGGTTTGGGGTTAAGTTTGAATCCCCTTCAATTTAAAGAGAACATAGATAATGTTTGACTTCAGTTGAATGAGCGACCACTACTGACTCACAAGCATTTTGACTATGACTGTGGTTTTGCACTATGCTACAGGAAATGATGAGTGTGACTAGTTGTTAGTCTCTGTCAGAATCATGATCGACTCAAACTGTCAGCTGGGACCAACTCCAGCAGCTCAGTGACTTTCTAAAGAATAAGCAGTAATAGCTAACGGTTGTATCTTCAAAGTTTTTTTTTTTTTAAACATTGGACACACCTTAACCTTTTGTACCTGAGCTCCATTGTGCTATGTAACCATAACAAGTGATGCAGATTGCGACAGGAAAAAGCACATCTTAATTTGTAAGAGTCTCTGCCTCCTAAAACATTACCAGTGTGGGCTCTATTATGTAGTGGAAAGATGTGTGTATGTTTTAGGAACAAGCCTGTTACTGACCAGGGCTGAGAGCCGAAGCCATACCACGCCAGCTGGAGGATCTGGAATCCAAGCCCGAGCAAGATTGTGTTCTTATTCCCTATTGAACGCATCAGGATTCCCAACACCACAGTCTAAAGAAAACACACCACAGGTCATTCAAAATACTTTCAATAATTTGCACATCAAGTGACAATAATTGCTGCTATTTTTTTTCCTCTTTTCTGTGATGGCAAACAAATAACTTTGTATTTCTGTCTACAGTGTACACCCAACACTTTTCTCACATCTATCCTGAAACAGCAAACTCCCCATGTTCTAAACAGACATTAATAGCTAATGGATGTATATTCACAGTTTTTTTTTTTTTAAAACATTTGACCCACTTTGACCTTTTGTACCTCAGCTTGAGCTGTAGTACCTGAGCTGAGCTTTCTACAGTTTGTAAAGCACACAAATTTGTGATTTTGGGCTATTTATGAAATCTGACTTGACTTTAATTTGCCATCGTATGATCTAGAATACTGGCAGGAGCATTTTCTGTCATTTTATGAAAAAAAATATAATCAATTAATTGATAAATTAACAGGTCAACTGATAAAAGAAAATGTACAATTAATTTTTTTTAATTAGTTATACAGTGTTTTTAATTACATTAAAAACAGTTATTAAATATAAATTCTATAACAAAAATATTTTTGCCAGTACCTGAGCTAGTATTGAGAGGATCCCCACAACAGCGATAAAGGCAGCCACTGTCTCTGATGAGAAGCCTATGACCTGAGGGGGAGACGTTATGATGACACAGGTTGGGACAGGAGACAACCATTTTTCACGGTTAAAAAACAGGCTACCACTACATTCAAGAACTAGAAAACCGCTTCCCTTTTCACTGTATTTTTCTCTGACCTTGATTTCCTTTGATACAAACCGCAGCATGAGCAATGCAGCTGGTGTGAGGTGTGTATAATTTATAACAACGTGGAGATATATGATAAAGCAATTTTGGCATAAAGAGGATAGTGTCTAATGTTAGCTGCAAAGCTCCAGAACTACATTACTTCAACACCTTTTTCACAATGGTGGAAAGACAGGAGACTCCATTTGTCAAACTTGACTGACTGGTTTATTTGGCACCGTTTACATGAACTTAGTCATTAGTTCAATCAGTTTGGAAAGAGCAGGAGATCACGCCATTTCAAAACTGCAAGCCGCTACCTGTGTATCTGTCTGAATTGCTTCTTTTCTGGCTCCTTGCAATATTATATCTATTGGCTTTCCAGAAGATGAATTTACTCTACTTATTTAGACAACAAAACAGAGTCCTCAGCAAACCCACTCATTCAACACAACACAAATGGCAAAAGTAATAATCCTGTCACATACAAATGGCTCATATGAATCTTGAATTATTCACTCTTTTTTAACAGACCACAACTTCACCTAAAAAGAAAGACACTTTTCACAACCTGTCTAATACCGAAGACAAATGGTAGCAAGCGTATAATCGTGTCTAAAAATGTTTGCGTGAACAATTCACAAGTGTTACCTGTCTGAGATAGAGGAAGAAGCTGGAGTACTGGCCGGCCTCGGGGAGGTAGGAGAGAAACACTGTGATACAGATAAGGAGCACCGTGGAGTCCTGCCCCACTTTACGCAGAGACTGTTCAAAGAACAGCAAGAATAATTAGTTTCAAGAATGTAAAACATGAACAAAGTCAGTAGTGGTTGTGATACAACATAAAAACAAAGTTCAGGTCCTTCCTAAAGCAACAGCTTGTTTTACAGCTTAATTCTAACATAAGGGAGTGAGGTTATGTATTTCTGTGTTGCTAAGCAGGAAATAATTGCACTAATGTATATTGCACTAGCATGTATTACTGTACATTGCATATTTCTTGCACCAACCTTTAAACCAATTTTGAAATTGTTTACCTATTTTAACAGAATACAAAGTGGAAGGCATAGGAAGAATGTAATTGTACAGGGAAACCCTTTACTTTGCAAATGATAATAAATTCTATGATTTAATTTTGGTCTTTTTTTTTTTTTTTTTTGGTCCGTGAATATATTGTGGAGTATTATTAACTGTCACCAGGATCAGGCTCTTTGCTATAAGAGAAAACATTGAATTACAAAGTTCAACTCATTCCTTTTTCACACGTCAACTTAATTTAGGCTTAAATTATTCTTAATCAAACCAAAGACTAATGAGTAATAGAATACATTGCAATAAACTGCTGTTTGGTTGGACAGAACCAATGCATAATAATCTGTCATAACCGACTAATTAAAACCTAATTATTAGTAATAGTTGTGTTTCCACTCACAGCAAAGGGGTCTGCCTGTTCCCAGGAGATAGGTGCTCCCCACGATGCTGGCCTCATCTTCTCCGGCAGCGACTCTGGTACAGCTACCAGGATGAAGCAAATGTCAAGCAGAGCAATGGCTGTGGCCAGGATCACCACCAAGGTGTCACTGTAGGCCACAGATAGGTACGCTCCAATGGCCGGGCTGGTAACCAGGCTGGCCGCAAAAGTGGCCGACACCTAGTGGAAGTGCAAGGCAGAGGTAAAATGAGCGAAATATAAAGTAATCAATGTTAATGTCATTCCATTTAATTCTATTGTTAGGATCGTGTACATATCCTGTGTATATTTGTTCTCAGGGCTTTTTTGCAAAATACTTTGTTGATTTCAATAAGATTTCCTAATTAAGTAAAGCTCCACTAACAAAGAAAGTAACTAATTAACTAACTAATTAATTAATGCCATTTTTTATTTTCTTACTCTACTGGCCATTTATTTGGTCACAAACCTTGAGACTATGGAAAGACAATATAATAGCGCTGATTGTCAGTTCTAGTCAACAGTGTTCTTACCAAACCATATGCTGTGCTCCTTTCATGCTCCTGTGTGATGTCTGCCACATATGCAAAGATCACAGAGAAGGTGACAGCAAAAACGCCGGACATAGATATGACTGCAAAGTACCACCTAAGAGAAGAAAAGAGCTTGGCTTATCTTCAACCAGTTACCAAATGAAGCAAACCAAACCAAACAAACATATAAGAGTAACATACAGTGTGTAAAGTAAATGCCACCAGTGTGTTGACTGCCTAAGTCAGATCCTCTGCTTTGACTGGACAGTTGTTTCATCATATAAACACTCTCACCAGACAGACCCATGTTGGTAGCAACCTCAGAATATCACATTCTTGAGATACCCAACATTGAGAAATACTTTCAGTAAGGTAAATTCATGTTGTTGCTAAAACAGGAAACACATGCAAATGGATGTACTGTAGTGCACCAAAAACCAAACACACACAAATAAAAAAGACACTTCAACATGTAGCCAGGAAGGATCGGGAATCGAACCACTGACCCTGTGGTCTGCGGATGACTGCGTTATCAACTGAGCTACAGAGTTTACAAAATTATTAGTGTGAACTTACCATGGGCTGATCTTCATCAGTGGAATGGGTGCACATGTGAAGAAGACCGTTAGCAACAGGAAGGACTTGCGTCCCCATACGTCTGACAATGCTCCAATTAGTGGAGCACTAAGAAATGATAACAGGCCCTAGAAAGGACGAAGGGAAATTTGAGTATAGGACATCTGATAAGAGAAAAAAGACTTAACACTTATCTGTTGAATACATAGCTATTAATAAACAAGTCGAAGGATTGTGACTTTTTTATGCACACTATCTCAACTCAGCCACTTCCAAATCTTGCATTTTGGTTGGGGGCTAATAGCAAAAGGTAGTTAGAGTCCATGCACTGTATGATATTAGCAATATCACTAGCAATCATGAAAATTAGCCCCAGACACACATCTTTGAAGTGCACACACCTAAGATGAGGCTTCTGAGCTGATCCTCCAAACAAAGGCAACGACACAAGGTAAGCAATAACTTTGCAATTATTTTTATCCTTAGGGTAGTTCTGTGTTTAGATTGTACACTCTGGTATCACCAAGTTATTATAGCTGGCACACCCGATGACTGACGCATGGTGAGGCAGAGCTGATCTTAAATTTAGTTATGTTGCTATTGGAAGAATATAGGGAAATAGTTTTACCTGTAACAAAAGAATTATTGTTAGTTTAAGAAACAAGTCTTTTTATCTTGACAAAACACATGACTGTCATAAGCATAAGTGTTTTTGAAGGACAGCTGCATTAGAACTAACTGAACGCTTACTCTTGATCCCAGAAAAATGATTTTATGTCAACATAATACATTTGTTGTGTAAGCAAGAACGGTGCTGATCACAACAAAACAGAAAATCTAAAATACAAAGCTCACTGCAGCTACCTTTGGACACATTCTCTCCTATCTACTACTAGTGTCAGGAAACACTTAAGGTACTTTGCCCTTAAAAGTGCTCCAGCTGAGCTCTTTTGGTGCCAACCTGCAATGGTTACTGGACAGCTTGCTGTTGTCAACATGCAGCTAATATTATGTCAAGCAGGGAGTCACTGAACAAGAGCATACATGCTCAGCAAATCTTCCACAAGCAAATAAAAGCAAGTCAAACTTGCAGTGCTGAAGGAGGATGCTAGATGACAGCAGCTGTAGCACTAAGGTGGACAGGGTGGTTAAAGTGCCTTACTGTGAGACGTTTTTTATGACCAGAAACAAATACATTCATTTCTTAATTAAACCATGAACACTGTCAGGCATTATAGAAGGGAATAGAAAAAAAATGATATACTGCTCGAGAACATTTACTCCAAAATCATTGCATCTGTTTGCCGTACGATTCATTTAAAGTCACTACATTTTAAAGACATTAAGATGTTGCTTGATAGTGAAACACTGAACAGAAAGATTAAACACTGTGGGACTGGGATGTTCAATATCTATATGTTACCATTACAGTGCCATCACAGGAGATTGAATTTCAAGCTTTATTTTTCTGTTTGTGTGTGCTGTTGTCACTTACCTTGACACCATGAATTAACCCGTTCATCAGGAATGTGTGCTGGGGGAATGTCTGGTGTAATACCTGAAGAAGAAATGGAGATATCACAAGATGGGACCACAGCATTCACATAGTTTTTAGAGTTTAACTAATCTGATACAAATGGTCTAAGAAAATAAACATGGTGACACAACTTCATATGTTAACCAGACAATACACTAGGATTTGCAATAAGTCATAATGTAACACTTGTTTGTTAGATACTATCCTATCATCTATAATACCCTGGTAAAATTTCTTCCCATAATAAGATAGATATAAACACTAAAGTTGCATCATGACTTATTAGGATACAAGCCATAACCTGATGATCTCAGGTCGAGTTTGCACATTAGAAGGGATCCAGCAAACAGTTAACTTTAAATGAAATATAGACAGCTTATTCATTTGGAAATGGTTCAACAACAGATCAGATTAGAGGGAAACAAAGAAACGTATTCTGCCATGTCAAACACACAACCAACATGAGGATAACACGGTAAACGTAAGCAAACTCGAGGTTTTTCTTGTCATCACCTTTACCACTAGTAATCCTTACATGATGCAAGTGCTGTAAATAACAGATAGACTGTTAAAAACTTGAGGTACATCACGTGAAAGAAATTACCATTGTGTGAATGTGAAATTATTTGGGAGCACCAGGGCAAGTGACTCTTGAGTTCTGACAATAGCAAAATGGCCAAAACATTCAGGCACCAGCTTTAGGCTTTTAGCCTGACTGTAAAAATGTTAGATGAGCTGTTGCTAAACAGCATTAATTTCTCGGCTTAAATTGATGACTTTGGCGTTTGATCCACAGCAAAGCGACCAAGGATGATATTTAAGGAAGTTATGCATGCGTGATGAAACATGGAACATGTTTAAAACATGTTTAAATGGAATAATATTACATGGGGGGAAAATTGCATTCCAAACACAATATTGCCAATATATATTGTCCAATTCAATGGACTTTAACATAGATGCCTGGAGAAACATTCCCACCTTCCCGAGGGTCAGCAAGGTTAGGTACCAGCCAGGAGACATCGCCGGCTGTGCAAGAGCATTAGTCTATGCAAAGTTATATCTAAACTAGGCAAGTGAATTTATTTCATAAATTAAAAAATAACCTTTTTGATAGAAAGATAGATATATACTTTTACTAGTTGCCAACTGTGTTTGTTTCATTCTGCTCTGCTGTGTGTGGTCTTTAGATCCATCACCCAGACTGGCAAGAATGGAGTAAAAAGTAGCATTTGCATTTTCTTTATCAGCACAACTTTTGAGCAAGCCCCTTAATCCCTGCTGCTTTAGTGTGTGTGCAACTGTTCGAACGTGGTCCGGACTTTTCTTTAGCTTCTACATGAAACTACTCTGAATGAATAAAAGGTTAATAAAATAAAACTTGGAAACCATGAGAATGTAGTGTTCTCTCTCAACTTGTATTAAGCAACTAGCCGTAAGACATCTCACCACATATCTTACTTGAATCTGACATGTTACATCTTGTTTCTTATAATGCGTTAGCTGATCTTTAAATGACGACTTTACTGGGAAACTGCTCTCTTGTGATTTATTAACTGCAGATATCTAACTAGAAAACTCTCACAAAGATGGATGTTCAGTTCAAAGTCTAGAACATCAAGTGTGCAGCAATTATCATCATTGACACTAGTGTGGGAACATTAAGATTTAAGTTTAATTTAGGATATGTAATGCTTGACTGAAACTAAACAACAGGATGTGGTTTCTGTTAAGGGGTACAGAGCAAAAGCTTGTGGCACGGCTAAGAATCCCCTCTGTTCCTCTTGGAGACAGCTACCCAACACACACAGACTGAATACTCAGTGAAGACTGTTGCTGCTGGATACTAATGAAGCAGTGCTCTCATTGGGAGCAGTGAAGCAGTCCCTCTCATCTTCAGATGCCCTCTGATTAGTCCAAAATGCACAACCTGCCCCCACCTAGGGATCTTAAGGCCAACAAACCGACAATAATTAATGCTTAGGAGTTACACATACAAGCACCTCTTCCAACATTGCATAAGCATAAGCCTGCTGGTTGAAATCATGTGGCTAACAGCTGTTTGCTCATCATTTGTTTGAGACACCAGTTTCCACACAAAACAAAATTTAAATTAGTGGAGAAAAACTAGGCAGGAATTCAATAAATGCAGAGCTTGGATAATGTCAAAAAGAAGGAAACTATTAATACACAGTCCCTGCTTGTATGAAATACCATATCATTGTTGTGAGTCATCTTAGCACATTGCTTACAAATAGATCTGTTTTGGAGGAAACAATCATCTGTTGTTTTCTAATTTATACCGTTGACTGTCTAGCGGTTACATTTTTAAATGAAAATGATTTGTTTCAGTTGCTTGCAGCAAATACTTGATCCACAGCGCTCTGCAGTGCACTGAGGTCAATGTGTGGTGTAGTTTGTCTGGCTGGCCTCTGTGCTGTGGCCCCCTGATAAGCCTTTTCAACAAAGAATGGGTGGCCAGAAAACACAACTATTGGATGCCCTTTTCATATTTCTCAGCCCATTATCACCTGGCCAAACATCTGCTAACACACACAAACAAAAACCAAAACTGTGTTACAGAGGGCCTTGCTCAAATGATGTAGGAATTCAATTATTCATAGACACTGATAGGCCTTGTGCGATTCTAGTCAATAGGAAATGCCACTCTTTGGCTTGGTTTTGAGAGAAGAGAAGTGTAGACGTATGAATAACTGTTATATCAGTTTACATAACAATATGTCCACAAGAGAGTGTGTATCTAGGCTTACCGTGAGCATCGGGGTGGTGAGAAGACCCCATGCGAAAAACTCCAGGAAGATGACCACCACAGCATGGTAAACACTGGGCTCACCAATTCCCTGAGGCTGGACAGAGAAAGAGGAAATCGAACAGAACATTTAACACATTAATAGATCGAACCCTAACCTGCAATCTATTTCATTCTTCTTATGATACTGAGGAAAAACCTAAAGGGCACCACTCGAAAACGGAAACCCCCTAAGCTAAGCTATGACAAGTAACTCAAAATCACGGCAAGCACTGTGCTTCTATTATTTCAGCTGATTACAACATTAATGAGTTTTAGACAACATAACTGATCTGTTTACATGTCATTTGCACGATCTCCTATATTACCATACTCAGAATAAGTCTGTTAACTTCTGTTCAAGTTATTGACCAGGATTTAAAGCAAGTGAAGACCTTTTGTTTTAACAAAGCCTTCGTTTATGTATAGTAGTTCTATACAACCAGTTTACCAGACCAGTGTTTGTTTAAGGAATATATTAAAGCACACTAACAAGACAAGGACAACTTTTCTTAATTGAAACCAAACTGGCACAATATTCTGTGCGTTACTTTATTAGGTTGTATTAAATACAGACCTATATCTGTTACGAGTAAAACAAAAATGTTCATCTTTTTTGTCTTTCATAAATCTCACTCACTGGAGGGAAAGTTAAATTATTGCAGCACAGCAAAATCTATACAAGTGTTTAAGGTGAAAAAGGTGAAGTGAGCTTGGGTGCTTAACAGGATCTTTGGCAGGAAACACATCGAGGTGTGATAACTGAAGATTGTAAAGTAGGCCAGGGCCAACTTAACAAAAACACTAGCTGCTACTTTACTTCCTCGCGTGGTTTATCATTTCATCAGCGAAAAACTGTAAAATCCTTAGTTTGACCACCTGCCATGCAAATCAGATGAACTCTCATCGTAATACTAGAATGATGACAACATCTGCATTACAGAGTAAATGGGGAACAATATTTAACTGCCTCAAGATATGGATGTTGCAACTTCCTCTTAAATGAAAAAACGGCCAGTTACGTAGCTATCGAACAGTGAGGATCTAACCCTATTAGATGCAATAGTTGAATACTTTAAATGAAATCCTAATGGCTAAGTGGTCAAACCTAGCTGCAATAACACAATGAAGCAATACCGATAATCTGAATTAAGGGCCTCATTGGAAAAGAGTGACATCTTGTCAGGTGTGGACACATGACGTGACAGGACTACTACTAGTATTACTGTGGGGAAAGTACAGTTTCTTCTTCTATTCATCATGGTTACAACTCTTCTTCATATGGACATAGCAGGTTTGGCAAATCTGCTCAACTGGTTACATAACAAGCACTGATGCTTCACTGTATTTATAACAATCCTACCCATGGTCACACTTTGCCAACAGCCTAATTTGGAACAATTCCCACTTCCAATATCTATATGATCCAAATCACTAGAATCTCTGTTATTTCTATTTGCAGTATCAAAGAGGAACATTAAGGATTTTAATAATACATAACGGTTTTACGACAGCTGATTAAAAGGTGTATAAATG
This sequence comes from Channa argus, assembly GCF_033026475.1. Lineage (NCBI taxonomy): Eukaryota > Metazoa > Chordata > Actinopteri > Anabantiformes > Channidae > Channa > Channa argus. Next base: position 17,704,210 of record NC_090210.1, read on the forward strand.
TGCAGAGACAACAGGCCCTGGCTGATAAACAAACCGTACGTATACCAGATTCCTAAAAAGCAGCGTGTATGTTGACCTTTGATGTTAATAAGCAACGCTAATTTCCACAGCTAATGTTAGCTTTAGCAGTAAATGTTTTACTTCGTTAACGTGAGCAGCAATGTGGACTCAGACGTTAACCTACTGTCTTTTTTTTTCTTCAATAAATGTTAGTGAGTAAACCCAGTGTTTAGATATTGTGCAATCGTCAATCTGTAAAAGACTGCGGGTCAATGTACCGTTAAAATATCCGACATTACTAAGACAGTACTACATAAGGTAACTGAAACACAGCTAAATATAAAAGTTACTGTTTACTGTAACAGAGTATAAATATCTCCCCAACACACAGGCTAGGGAGCTAATGTTAACTTAGCATCAGTTTCTTCCTATGCACTGTCAAACGTAAGATTTGACTAAACGCGAGGTGAAGTTAATATTAACTTACAATATGAGATAGATACTGATATTTAGAGTAGATTAATTACCCTGGGAAAATACTCGACAAAGAAAAATCATGGCTAACGTTGACTAGCCAGCCAGCCAGCGCTACCTGAGCTGACGTGTAAATGACAAGCTAACATAGGCCGCTAACATTAGCTAATGCTGTGTTAGCCACTCAGCTAGGCAGTCCCTTCAAAAGCCAGCTAACGGTTAACAATATCTGCTAGGGCAAACTGCTAAGAACAAAAGGATATAAAAATACCGCTACAACGGCTGCATTCTCCTGAAACGAGGTTACTAACTAACTTCAGCGGCTGCCAGTCTAGCTCAGTGCCAAGCTAAGTTAATGAAGATATATAATTATTTAACTCACACTTCCTCCATCTTTTATTATAATTTTCTTTGCAAGAAGAATGCTGCGGTTCAGCCGCTTCTTCTTCTTTTTCTCCCCCGTCATTGTTAACTTATGTCCATTCTTGGTGTCAGAGGGTCATCGTTGCACCTATCAAAACTAAAACAATCTGATTTCGGCTACTAAACTCATAACACCTCGGCAGTGGGCTCAGGGTAGCTAGCAAAAAGCTAATCGAATGATGATTTCTCATCCACACCAGTCTTCCTGAACTGAATATCGACCCGCCCCACCCGTGTAAAAGCGGCTCACCGATTGGTTCTCTAGTGAAAACGTGACTCCAAACAGAACGTCTGATAGGTTTGGAAAATCATTCGGTGCTTTCGACCCTCGAATAGTAATTCATGGACGTCACGTCGCGGGCATGAAAAAGGAAACCCCTTATATGGTGAATGCCTCTGTTTATGAAGTGTACAAGATGTTGGGTTGTTTACAGTTCACGAATAACTTAGACATTGCGTATAGTAGCACATTTTTTATACTGCCATTAGCTTAAAGGTGCAAAGCCCAGCTAGGCTTAAAGGACACTAGTTACATTACCCCCAGAAGCAAGGAAAAGCCAAAAGAAATCACAAACATTGTAACATTACTGTTTCTAGCGCGTTCGATAAAAACATTTAACAAAAACTGGAGGTTGTCAAATGTTCCACATGGAAACATTCTGATTATTTCAAGCGTAATGGAATGACCATCAGCTATTTACTGTAAAAGGTTAGTTCATCCAAATCACACAGGAGACACTTTCTGTCCTTCCCTGGAACAAATGAAAGTGTCTAATTTCTACAGCAGGTTGTTAAATCTCAGCAGGGGATTCAGACATTTCAAGATGAACATAGTATGGTATAAAATGAGAGCAGAACTTACATTTTCTGATCTGGTGAGTATTTCAGCAAGAGCAGAAGAAATTAATGCTTTAGAAATCACGACTGATAACAAACTTGACAATTGTATATGTCCATAATTTAGGCCCTGGAAATTAAACACTTTGGATTGAGCTATATTAAATAATTATGTGGCTTTGGAATTACAGTGTTCTGCAGGCATTTATTGTTTTATTTACAACTCAGAAATAATCATTTAATTCACCAGTTATTCAAATTGTATTACACATAAAATGTGTTTCTATGTCAAATGTGAAAAGTTTATAAAATAGGGTAAAAAATATTTCAAACCTGTAAACATGTCCTTTGTATTAAATAGAGGAATACATTTCTATCCAGTATTTGACTATATATTAATTTTAAACAGTATTTCAAGTTTTATTTTATTTTTATTTCATGTGCTACTTTCACCATGATACTATGGTTTTTAACCTGACTCCTAACCAAAATGTTATAGATAATTGGGATTGTACAGATGCATTTATTTGTAGTATTACAGGATATGACACTTGAAAATGGTTATTTAATTTCAGTAGGTGACAAATGTTATACTTGGAGCATGTACAGGCCTGCATATAAAAACCTACAGGTACTTTGCAATACATAGAAAATTGACAGGGAAATGAGTTCAGTCAGTCTAAAAGGCAGCAATATGACCATTTCATTTGTATGTTCACTGAAGCAGTGGTCATTCTCAGCAGTATAAGCCACAGGTTTATGATGAAGCAGAAAAAAACAGTTTCAGATGCTCAAAAATTCACTGAGGGAAGGCCAACAATGCAATGCCAGGCTTAGCAAAAATAGAAAGTAACTACATAAAATATCTTAAACTACCATTAGTACCAAGTTAGAATATTGGCTAATAGTAAAGGAGGTATGAATGTTCCTCTACAAATGAGACACAGCAGTCCACAAGACATACATTTTATAAAATGTGTACTTTACAAATGCAAAATATGTATATAATCACATAGTGTATTGATATAACAAGTTTGGGCAGTCATCGCTGTTTCTTCATCAGCATTGTCATAAAAACAGAGGGGCAGTCCAAGTGATCTCCCATTAAATACATATACATTTTCAAAGCACTTTGTTTACAGAGTAAAACTGACAAATTGTAGTCACAAAGCTCACATTTTTTTTTTCTAAATCTTCCATGAACACACGTTTGACAATATACTAAATATTTTAGCTTGTGTTAGTCTCAACTTTGATCCTCATCCTCATCAATGTAAGGGATGTCCAGGTCATCTAGGCTGCCAGTGTAAGTCAGGTTGGTGACCTGAGGCTTGTTGGGTGGAGAGAGGTTTTCCCAGCTGGGCAGGAAGCACATCGGCTGGATAACATCTACCACAATTTTTGATCTCTGCTCCAGGTTAGATGGGACGTCACATGTCTGGGTTTTCAACTGCATGAAAACCTTTCCTGGAATTTTAAACATTAGATTAGTATATTTAATATTGTACACCATCAACCACAAGATCCTGTATTGGTTTGACACGGTTGCTTATGCATGAAAACTGAAAACACAATAATCTAACTATAGCACGTAGTCCGTAGAGTTAAAGGTTTCCTTTAGTAATGCATTGAGACATTTACATATCATAATAAACTGTGTCACATAAGGTAAGGTTAGGCACGCTGAAAAAACAAAACATTTACAAAATTCATAATTGTATGTGTTATGAAAGTTAGAAAACTGCACTACACACTTATTTTAGGTTGTTTATTATCCTCTAAAATATTTGTGATTATGTTTTTATAATCCCGCACAGGATGTATCATTAATCAAAAAAATAACAGCAAAGTAGCCAAACAAATGTAATAATTAATACATTCAGAAAAATTGAATAGCTTAATGCCTACTGTGTTGTGACTCCTCAGTATACTTCAAATTAAGTAATTTAGAGGTGCTGAAAACAAACTTGTTTGTAAAATGTGTCCCTCAACACTGTCTGAGTGTTTGATAAAACGTGATAGCTATCGACTTAAAGCTGCCCAAAAGCCTGGCTGTTGCATGCAACTTGTGTTCGATGATTCTAGTATGGGGATAATACGGATTGTTTGTACATACTGGAAGTGAAATAGGTGTGACAAATCAGAGGTTGAAAGAAACACTCAAACCCATCAAACTCTATTATTCCTGAAAGTAAAGTGGTGTGACTGTGGGATTAGAAGTCTCAGAAAGTTACAGACACAGTCAGAGGACGCATCTCCAATGTTTATTTATAGATATTTATAGATTTTTGGAATTTTCAGAAGCAGGCAATCTGACAATCATGCTAATTTTCTTAGCCAGATGTGCAGAAATGTTATTGTAAGGTATTGTTAAAACCTTTTTCAGTCCTTGTTATTCATTCTTTACACAGTTGCATCATAACAGGCTACAGCCAAATGCAACTCCATTAATGCTTTTGAGAAGAAAAAGTGCAGGCCCTTATCTTGTATGATAAATGGTTTTGAAACTGCAAGGACGAAGGAAAGGCAAAACACTTCTGCGGGCCTGAAACAGTTTGGCCATAAATTACCTATGAGTGTGGCCATTAGGATCAGTTACAAGTGCTTCTCTCTTTAAATGGAGGGTTAAACTTCACTTCAACCATATTAATCCCCTAATCAGCATGCACCAGAATTTTTTAAGCAATTGTCTGAAACCAGGCATTTATTACATTGTTTTGTTAAACCCAGAGGAAGGTGAAAGTACCTTACCTCCCCTACTGACCTTCCGATTCCACGCTCCCCAGAAGTTCTTCTAGACTCTCAGAGCTGACTGATGACATTGACTCCAGGTTTTCATTGTCAGACTGCTCCTGCTCCAAGTCAAGCAATCCACAGGCCAAGTCCACTCTGAAAGTCACAAAACATAATGTCACTTTACAGCGATGTGATTAAAAAAACAAAACAGATTTATTACTGTAACAGTGGTTTAACCATTTCAGCTCACTTTTCTTGCTTGATGGACTCGATCCTTTCAAGAAGAGTCTTCTCCGTTTCATCAGTATGCATTTGCTCTGGGATATCCAGCTCTAAAGGCTTATCAAGGACCTGCAGACCACAGTAATGGATATCATTGATACATTATGAATAGTACAGTATGCAACTTGGACATGTAAAGTTTTATTTTGTTCATATCAAGAATTTAACATAAGGTGTTGAATACAGCCAAGAAGGCATTTGACAGTGACTTAAACATGTTTCTGTGAGTAGGTATACATCTCCCCAAAGTTTAGTCAGTGATGTTTTGAGGCATTATGCCTCTTTGCTATGTTTGAGCAGGACTGACAAACTCAAACTGTCCTCTCACCGTGTTTTGTCTCTTTAGTTTGAGCTGATTGACAGCCAGTGCTTCTGCATATTCCAGTTCGTTGATGTTCCTCATCTTTTCGGTGTAACGTCTCAACTGTTCACAGATCAGAATCTCTACACACCTGCAGAACACAATCTGTGCTGATTACGGCCCGGTGACAAATGTACAGAGTTTATCTAACCAGAATGCATACAGTACTTTAAAATGAAGAGTAGTAAAGTAGTAAAAAAGTAAACCATTTAAGTATGGTGACTCACATCGTAGTCTTGGACAAGTCATTCATGCAAAGGAAAGGGTCATCAGAGTCAGGAGAGTGCAGGATGCAGGGGGCAAACACAATTGCAAGAGAGCCTGGAGACATCTTATTATGCTCTTCTTCCTTTGCAACCCTAAAACAAAACAGAAATAGGTCAAGCTCTCGGAGGACATTTCTCACATAAAGAAAAGCAATCTTCCTACCTGACGAGGTGAAAGATGAGTCGCTCTAAAGTGCTGTAATTAGCAGGCGGAAGTTCCTCAATCGTTTGATAAATAGCCCTTATTCTTTCAGCTTTCTCTGGCAACTCTAAAAACAAACAAACAAACAAACAAACAAAGGACAGATTTTACCAACTTCTCATTTTTATAATTTTGTACATTGCAAATTAAAGAAGCAGAAACTTAATTTCATTGGTGAGGACTTTGTTTTAATTTTTTTTTTTTACTATGTTATTATAAACATTTTGGACATCATAACACTGTAGCATCATAGTAACATCTCAGTCCCTCAGATTGTTATTAAAACATTGGATTCAAATTGTAATTTATGTTTCTCTCTCTCTATCTATATATATAGATTCAACACTCATTCATTTGATCAACTTCCCCTAGTGCCATGAACTAAAGAAGCTGGTTGTATTGATCCAAAAATATTTAGATATCAAGATAATGTTTCTTGCTAACCCTAACCCATTATCTCCTGCATATTTAAACATGAAACAATAAACCAGTTCAATCACTGAACCTTATATGAATCTTCCCTGTACTGTTTCTATCAATAAATGCACAAAATCATTGTTAAACACAAAACAATATTTTCCTTACCCACAGCTTGCAGAAAGTTCCTGTAGAGGGAAAAGGTCATGAGGGGGTCAGGAAGCTCTCTGAGCCATCGTTTAACCAGACCTGCGATGGTGTGGATTTGGTAGGTGTCTAAACATGCTGCTTCAGGATCTGCTGTTACAAGACAGGACAAGGTAAGATGACATTTATGAGAAAATGTAGAACAATTTATTAGAATTTAAACGTCATTTACAGTCAGTGTTGTCAAGTAATAAAGTGTTTAATCAAATAAGTATATTTAATTATTACTTTAGCACTGACTTAATAGGTCATTAAAATAAAAAACAATATGAAATCATGCTTGAAGCTTTCTGAAGCCTTGATGATTTTTTTCTTTTTTCTACATAAATCTGACTTAAAACATGAGTTCTTATTCTAGAAAAAGAGAACCCAACTGAACAAATGATTAAAAAAAAATTTTTTTATTATGTAAACTCCAGCTTATTGAATGCAGATTTGTATACGAAGAACTTCTTACTAGTGTCCAAAATATGGTGGAGCTCTTTTACTCGACAGGCTGAGCCCGATTTGCGGTAAATGCCCTCAGTGTAGAGGCCGTTTAGCTCCACGTGCAACAGCAACATCTCCACCACCTTTGGTACTGGGCTTGTGTCGCTGACAAGAGCACACACTTGCACACCAAAGTGAAGGGAGCCTCGTTCAGTGCCATCCTGTCAGATAAGATATGGGAATTCACAAGACGAACAGGCAGTCTTGAGAAACCTATGCTTTCACAAAGGTTTGTTAGTATTTAAAAATCAGTTCCTACCTTTTTTCCACCCCGTTTTGAGCAATGAGTTTCGACTTTGTTCAGACATTTCTTGTGACATATTAAATTGCAAGCTAAAATAAAACGAGGAAGAAAGGATTATTGTTTTTGAAGTCTTCTAGTAGTTTTTAAAGCACTAACATCTTTTGGCCACTCTCTGAACTCACCACTGCAAATATAGGCCTTCTCCATTCCCCTGATTTGAGAGCCACACACATCGCACGTCTGCATGACGTTCACCTGGTATATGCTAAACAGGTGTTCCAGAATACAATCAAGCTGTAGACACGGGATTAACAGGAAATACACTGGGATTATTTACCTAGATTGTGGGAGACTTATGAGGACACTTCATAGTGGAGATAAAGATATTCAACTTACAGATTTACATTGTTTCCTCTTGTTCATCACCTTAGTAGCATGAGAGAAGCCAGAAATTAGATGTATTATATGAGTGAGTTAAGGGAGATTCTGTACTGTCAAAGATTTTTAGAGGCTGGTGATGGAAAAGCTCAAATTTACCTTGGTTGGTTCAAATTCCATTCTTTTTAGCTCCCCCCTGATAAAGCCATCTAACACAGACTGGAAGAGGTTGACCACCAGTGGAATTTCTGCCTCTCGTTGGGCTCCTGCTAGTGTGCTCACTGTCGTATGGTAGCCCTGCATCAGGTCTTTGTAGCCGATTTGGGGCTTCTGTTGGTCACAAAGTGGGCACAGAAATTACAACGAGTGACTTTCCTTTCAGTGTCTTCATTTGGCTTGCTTCTACATTAGGACATTTAATATACAAATAAAATTTATACACCAAGCAGCAAGTACAAGAGATTCAACGCGATCCAGAATCGACAGAAAACATAATATACAGTACACATCTGTAAAATCTGACTCTCCCTCACTCACTGTTTCTCTATTAGAGGCTTTAAAATACTTACAGGTACAGAGAAAGATCTCAAACTCACCTGAAGAGAGTACATGCCTTTGATGGTCTCTCTAAACTCCTTGGTGGCCTCAAAGAAGATGTTCTCTGTCGGTGACAGTTTTTTTATTCTTGTTTGCAGCTCATTCACCTGACAAGAAAGTTTTGTCATGAACAAGTGGGATACAAAAAAATTATTGGCATTTAGGCTTCAAAAATGTGTAATATTAAAGAGGAAGGCAGGGAAATAAATACCAAAACCAACAAAAAAACCTAACACATAAAAATATTTCTCCTCCTTACGCCTTGATCTCACCTGATTTCCAAGGAATTCGTCCAGGTTTCGTAGCTCTTTGGGGTTGGTGATCACACGGTCCAGCGATGCATTCCAATCTATCGCCCGCGTGGCCCGACTGATTCGAATGGTGGGATTTCGATGGGACTTTATGTTTTGGTTCGCCATGTGATAGGGATGAGGATTATACCTGGGCAAGGTGACTGTCGGTGACAGAGGGAGAGAGCACTGTCAGTCTAACATGACAATCTAAAGTTTGATCAATGTTGGGATAAAACCTCTAGATGGCAGTAAAGAACTAAACTGCAAAAGTGTGGCTTTTCTTGTAATATCAAAGTAAAGTAAGACCCAAATACATTTGCACACAAAAATTTGTTTACGTCATCAAATCCAGTTACAGTTGGCTGATGTCTCAACTGTCACAAAATCCAGAAACCTAATTTCTGGTTGTGCATGGCCACATGCACAGGTCAAAAGGCTGTAGAGAAGTAGAGAGGTGCACCATAAGTCCTCCCTTCTACAGCTTATTTAGAGGCCATGTGTAATTTAAAACATCTCAACCGTACAAATAAATGTATTAAAGTCATTTCTTTCTGGAAATCAAACTTTGTAAATGTTTGCTTACCGGTTTTATCTGTTGGAAAATCATTGTTTGTTTTGGGCGCCAGTTTCTTTAGGAATCTACCGAGAAACCAAACCCTGTGGAAAGAGCAATCTATAAATTCCATGCAGCATGACATCAAGCTACGTTTCTTTAAAAAGGTTAAGTTTTGAAAACTCAAAAACCCTGAATATTATCCTAACTGGTCAAGAGATTTTACCTCTCGGGTGTTGTGAGTGGCGATTGGCCGGAATCGTGTTGTCCCACATCATCAACAGGGATGCAGGACGGAAGGCTGAACCTTGACCCATCAGTTTCTGGTGGCATCTAATATATAAGCAGCAAAACATTTGTGAATTAAAAAAAAAAAAAATCTAAAAAACAAAACAACATTCACAGGAAAACACTTTTTCCGCCCCTGACATTCAAAGTAAAATGCACACACCCACCTCTTCCAAAAAGCTTCCCAAGGCTGCCCCACCACCAACCCAGACCCAATACATACGATGAATATAAGCACAATAGTAATGATGCTTAAGGATTTTACTCATCATGCAAAGCTAAACTGTCCACTGCTGCCACCTGAACTTTCTTCCCTTAATTAAAGTTATGTTGTAATCTCTTTGCGTCACTCATGTGCTATGTGTACAAATAGGGCGGTAAAAATGTAAATGATAAGTTTATAATTCGAATGAGTATGAATAAAGTGATAACCCAGTGATCAAAATTCCTGTCTTAATGTAGACGTAACCACCAATACACTTAAATAAAAGCTATTTACACTATTGTATTGAGCTGCTTAACTTCAAATGAGCTTTGGAAATGGGCTTTGATATTTTCTTTCTATATGGAAGCAAGAGGTCATCTTGCACAGGGCTGCAGAGCAGAAATGGAGCAATCCAGAACAATGCAACCTTGGATATATTTGGGACACATGCAAGGCCTGCATGCAGTTTCTTGTCAGTCAAAACATCCCTTTGGTCAGTACCTTGACCTGGGATTCAAGGGCCTGGACAGCCGGTCTCTCTGAGCCGTCTGTGCTGACCACACAGGGGCTGATGGGAGGCAGTGGAAAACTCCAGCACTCGTCCTCCTCAGACTCTCTAAAGTTAAACATCAAATGGCTGCGGGTGTTGGCCAAGTGCCGCTTGCGTTTGTGGTGGCGCACCCTGACCTAATTGGGCCAGGAAAGGTGATGAGGCACAAACTGGGAGGCCTTCTTTGATTCATGTCTTAACATAAGCTACTACAGAAATCTGAGAAGCCAATTCCAACTTTTATACAGTGGTTTTAAAGGACACTATGTAACAACTATAAAGGAAGCAAAGACAAATGGCAAATTTGAATGTTGTAGTTGAAGATGTAGACACACTGTTCCGAATTATGTTTTTGATTTTGCACACAAGACAAAAGTTACCTCATTGACAGGTGATGAATCAGAGCATAGTGAGCTGATGTGGGACGCATCATCAACAGAAAATGCCTTTGCTTTAAACCTGTTTTTGCAGAGGGACATATGAGCAGCTGTGAATTATAGTGAAACTAAAACAAAACATCGAAATGGTTTGTATTTAAATACACATATTTAGAGGTTATTGCCATGTACACCTTTCACTTTAGACTGTTAAAACACAAAAAGCTTGACAATATCAGAGTCTGTTTGAGCTATTGGAGCTTAAAATGCTCATCAATGTGGTAATAGAAACACTTACGGAACAGCTTCACTAATGTCTCCAGCCCTGTGCATTTCTGGACTTGATTCCCCCTCACTATATTTTTCCTTCCATCTCTCGGCCTTCTCTTTGATGCCCACCATGTCTTTGTATCGCTGAAGTGAGCTGCTTTTTGAAGGGCTGGAGGAACGATCCTTATGGCCAACTGTACTGTCCACAGGGACAGAGAGGGGTCTCTTAAGAACGGAAGGGGATGCTCTGCCTTCTTGTTTCTCCTTGCTCTGGACGGTCTGTGCAGACTGGCCGTTAGCTGAGTCTGGCTGCTGTATCCCGTTGGCGCCGCACTCCACATTCTGCTGCCTCTTAAACTCTTTTTTTTTGAAGCTGTTATGAAAGAACCATAAAATCAGACTCCCATCACAGCTGCATCCACAAACCAAATGCTGCTGATTTATTAGGAGTTGTCGCTGTTATCTGAAACGTACATATAGTGAGTTTAGAAGTGTTATCAGATTTTTTACTTAAAATGCCTGCCACTGGCCTACCGTAGCTTATCACAGTTGATTCAGCAAATAGCTGATGCCCTTCCTGCCTCAACCCTACCATTTTATCCAGGCTCAGGTACAGCACGAGGGTGGCCCTTGATGGCTGGGCGGGGCCGCACTTGGTGGGATGGGATTCGATCCCGCAGCCTTCTGTATCCCAACCCAATGCTATGCCGTTTGAGCCACCAGGCCGTGCAATTATAGCCACCTTTTTAATAAATTAAGTATGGGATTCTTATCAAAATATGTGTTTGCACTATATTTGTTTATAAAAACACAATGTTCAGCATCAGACAGACACACCCAATGCAAAATGTGTTATATGGAGTGTGGCAACAAAATCAATCTTAGGAGTGCCTTTAAATCTAAGCACCTGGACAAGCGCACCCCCAGGGTGCAAGCAAGCGAGGCCACACCTGGGGGGTTGGGATTCGAACCCGGCCTTCTGCATCCTAACCCAATGCTCTACCACTGAGCCACCAGGCCCCTTTTTTCCATCACACAGTATGGAAACAAACTAAAGTGACATGACAAGAGTAGCTGTTGTACAGTATCTACAGTGAGTACTGTAGATACAGTGCTATGTACTGTATACCTGTCATGTCCAGGCTCTGTTTGGGATGTTCTGTTGTCATTGCCCTCCTTGAGCAGCTGTTTTGCCTTCTTCTGGGAACTCCTCCATGCTGTCTGGATCACTGTGGCAGCTCGGCTTTGGTAAATATAATACTCACGCCAGTTTCTCTAAAACATCAGAATTCTTCTGTCAACTATAGTTGCTGTTATGATCGTTACTTCTTTATTAATGTGAGAGGATTCAAAGTGCGAATACAAAACAAATTAGGCAGATAAATTGCACCTCCATGATCCTTCTGGCATCTCTCTTTTGCAGAAAGTGCAACCTTATCAGACAGTCACGGAACCAGCGCTGCAGGGTGATGATGCGATACATCACTTCTTTGTTTTGAGTGTCTTGGAGAAGCTGCCTCTCCTTTTCGTTGAGAAACACCTGAGCAAGAAAAGGAGACATACGAAGCATAAAGAAGGATGAAAGCACACTGCCACCTGTATTGTGTAATCACGGTGTATTTTAGCACACATTACTGGTTTTGTTACTTTTGTCTCTTTTCAGGACTTTCTATATGAAAGAATTCGGCATTGTGTTGTTTTAAAAGGTGGCGTTGCTAATTGTGACAATACTCTCCCTCAGAATATGATACACTACTTTAAATAAAGAGTAATGTTAAAGTTTAGGGAATTATTCAACTTCTAAAACTTCTATATTCCATCCATCCATCCAATTAAGACTTGAGTACCAAGAGGAAACACTTCAAGCACAGGGAAGTGAAGCTCAGCTCTAGAGCAGTTGTCAACAAACCACAGGGTCATTGCTGGCAGCTGCCGTCAGTGCGAAGTTTTGAACCAAGGTTTGATCCCATGGCCTTGCAACTGTGAAGTGGTAGTGCTTACTACTCTGCCACCGCTCTGCCATATAAATATTGATAGAATTGTTTACCTTAGTATTTCCTATTTGGTAGGAGGTCTTATCCAGCTCCATCCTGTTAAATAGTTCACTTATGTGCTGTGACGAGGGAGTGGCTCCTTTTGGAAGCAACATTCTGAACTTCTCCACAAATTCCTGTCACCACGAGAAAAAACAGCATCAAAAGTACAATTTCGTTTTGTTCTCTCTAACAGTAGTGTTGTTGGTCCTGTTTAGAGTAAATTTCTTTAATTGCACGATAGTTTTAGATATCTGTACTCTTACTTTAAACGTGTACTTGGTACTGTAGCCGGTTTTCTGGATGTTAACCATCTGTAGAATGCCCATGTACTTGATTTGATGCAGTACCAGTCTTTTATCAAACTGCAGCTCTCTCTGTTGAAAAAGAAAAAAGAAATCCCAAGTGATGAGCTGTGCTATGCAGTCTGACATGCAGACCCGAATTTACCCATGTAAAGTTACCTTTTCAGAGTTAGAGCGCATACAGATAATGAAAAAAGGTTCTGCATTTTCAATTGTCTCCATCAGCTTTCTGAGTGATGCCTGTGGGAAAAAAATAGGTTCCAAATTAGTTTGAGTTATTAACAAAGCAGATTCTACATTTTTGTTAAAAAAAAAAAAAGTATGGTCCACAAAAAGACAAACCTGACAGTGAGAGCTCACTGTTAGGGGACTCGTTCTTGGGTGAGGGTGGAAGATGGATTTGCTGGTTTGGTCATGTGCAGTGAGGCCAACAACATGGCGCAGTGAGCGTAAATCCACAAGGTTCTGTTTAAAAAACATAAACAAGACTAATAGCTTTCTAAATCTTGGAACAAAATAGAAAAATGTGTTGGAGCCTCACAAACACTGCATCAATTACTAGCATTTCACCTTTGGGATGAGCTGCTTCTTCCGACTGCCTCTGGTTCTCCTGCAAAAAAATAAAACAAAATAGAGAGAAGTTGAGGCTCTATACAACATAAAGTTTTAAAAGAGAAGTCAACATCGTAACTTGTGCTTCTGAAAGAAAACAATTTGGCTCACTTACTTTCTCATTTCATAAGTGACAAAGATGTCTTCAAACACATCAAGAGGGTTTTCATCAGGGTTATCAAAGGAGAAATCCAGAGTCTTGGTGTTGCTTTAAATATCAAAAGTGTTTTAACAAAGAGTGAATTTCCATATACACTGTACAGTGTACTACTGTAAAAGTAGGTTACATTTTTTACATATGAAAAAGTACAGAACAAAGATTTACAAGCTAATACATCTTACAATACATGCTTGCAACATGTTTTGTTGAATAAACTATATCGTTATGAAACTGTGGATATGTAATTTTTCTCAGATCGGCCTTAAGAAAAGGAGCTAAAATTCTCTATGGTTCATTGTACCAGAACATATTTACCTGAGCATTCTCTCAACAGCACTGCTGCAATGTCTAATTTCTTTGAGGGACTTGCGGGAGCTTCTTTTGGCAACAACTGTGGGAACAATACAACAAGTCAGATGTATGTCGTCATCAGAAAAAAGAACACGTTACCAAACTCCATAAACACATTTTTAGGTCTGAAAAACGTATTTTAGCTCCTAGTTGCAGACAAAAATGAACCTTGATTAGCAACGGAAGCTACCTACTTGCTTCTGCCCGCTGGCGCCCCATCATTTTGAAAACTGTGAGGATGCGGATGGTGGCTCGAAGGACGCCCCATCTGAACAACGCCTCTGGATTAAATGCAACGAGATTATGCAGGAACGCTCGTTCACTGCTCCGTAGAAGCGATACAACTTCAGGCCGCATGTGCTCAGTGTTTTTCTCTCTGAAATCCTGATCGACAAGAGCAATCATGATTACTATGCCGCATACTTTCACTGGGGCTCAAAATTCATTACCTACAGTGGCATCCAAATGTTTGACAGCACCTAAATAAATATGTAGTTAGTTTCATATAAAAATGGAAATGACTAAAAATTTTGAGCGAGACCCAAAAGTTCTGACATGTAAAAAAGAAAAGACTTCTATTCTAGACTTTTTTTTAAAGCCAGAATTCCTTTTAAAGCAAATTCTGTGGCAATGACTTTGTTGTTAGTTTCTTATAAAAATGGAAATGACTAAAAATTTTGAGCGAGACCCAAAAGTTCTGACATGTAAAAAAGAAAAGACTTCTATTCTAGACTTTTTTTAAAGCCAGAATTCCTTTTAAAGCAAATTTTGTGGCCATGACTTTGTTGTGGTCTCAGATTGTACATTAACCCTCTACAAATTTTACAATACAGTACATACACTATCTCCTAGCAGAATGGAGCAGCTTTAATCATTTACTTAGTTCACACAAATGCTTCGTGGTCTTTCCCACACTGGTTTATTTAACAGGGTCACAGAAAACCAACACTAATTTACAATGGACCAATAAAAAGTACATTCTCACAATTTCAAATGTGGCCAGGTAAACTGTAATTTACATAATTCTTCACCTTTATGTCATAGATAACCCTCCCAGCAAAGTGTCGAACAGTGAAAGTCGATCGTCTATTTGGAGAGAGTTCAAACAGTGGGTTGTCCTGATGATTCAGCTTCAACTTGTTCAACAGGGTTTCATCTGTGGCCTGGGGGAGGCTGTATGGATAAACGCACAATAAACATGTCATCACATATCTGAGAAAAGAGTGATAACCTACAGAAACTGCTGCATTATATCGCAGTACTGTTATACAAACACAGCCAAATGTGGCCAATTTAAAGCATTTTTACAAAGGTAGTATAAGTAATGGATTAAAGACTAGTAGATTTTCTATTTTAAATAAATATTATAATTGGTTTATACTAGTGAATTTATGGATTTTAATGTTTATTGATGTATTTGTCAATAATTGTAACCGTTTCTGTGAATACCCATAAGTGGATGATGGTGCATAAACTAAATAAAAACCAATAGCAATATAGTAAAATATACATGGCTTCTTAGCAGAAAAAATATAATTATTATCAATTAATTATGAATCAATTATAAAGTGTTGATGGCTGCTAAATGTCACACAAGCCGGCAGAGTTGTCCTACTTGCTCTCCCTATCCAGCAGGTCAAAGAGTCCGGTTGGTTTCCCACCGATCAGCTGAATGCAGCCACTGTTGTCACTGTAGTAGATGTTTTGCCAAGCGATGCCCTCTAACACATATTCTTCCTGGAAAAATTTCAATCATATTTACATAACCGGATAACACAGGTAAAGTGAAATTCATTTGTCCCTGTTTAGCTGATGCAGTGGTGCTTTTTTAACTGACAAGATCTTCATTAAGGTTAAAAAGAGAAATTTAAACGCTGCAGGAAATAACTTTATCATCTGAATCACAGCAGTACATCTGTTTGTAACAAGGTTTGATATAATTTAATAGCCTATATTGTAAGATTTTCCATGGTGTTGTATGCACTGAGCTAATGAACCATGTTGGATGAAACAAAAAATGTAAAAAATGTGAAAGTGAAATATAATTTAGCTGAAAAGATCTACATCAACCTACTTGCTCAAGCTCGAAAAGGTTCTGGTTAATATAATACTGGAGTTTTTCATTGGCATAGTTGATGCACAGCTGCTCCAAACTGTTTGTCTGCAGGTTTTCAAATCCAAACATATCCAAAATGCCGATAGACAAACACTGTAGATGGAAAAAAAACAACAGGACATTCATACAAAACACTCAAAAGGCAGGATACTGGAAAAGTGATTTGATTTGCTGCTCAAAGGCTTCACTTTACCACTAAAGACACAGCTACATAATAAAGCTATGACTTGAAACACATTTGTGCACAGATATTTTATAAATGCTTCAAAGATACAACAAAGTGCAAATGATGATCATTTGTTTTATTTGAATATAAAAACGTGGGCTCCTTTTATATATAGTAACTTTTTATACAGTTGCTTACAGAGACAGACTCCTCCATGTCTCGTCTATTGAGCATCGCATGGTTGATGTGGAGGACGATCCAGTCAAACAGAGCACTGTATAACGACTTGGCCATGGAGTCCCGCATTTTAGAAGCCTTTTTGCAGAGAAACATCAAACAAAGCAAATCCAAAACTCAACTCAGTCTCAAATTTAATAAAAAAACAAAACAAAAAAACACAAAAGAAAAATAACAACATACTTATTCCAAGTAAACTTAACAGGCTGGTGATTCAATTGGAACATTAATGGTTTAATAATTAAACCTAATGGGGAGAGTTTCATACCTTTTGTAGTGTGTACTGTGAAACTACCATGGCCTTGGCTGTTGCTATTCTCTTCTTGGTCAAAGTGTTCACTAGATGCTGCTCTTTTACCTTGAAATTAAAAAAAAACTGTTAAGACAATTCTACAAAACTTTTATACACAAGAAATTTGATAGCAACGGTGCACTGATTAAAGAGAACAGGCAGAAACATGTTTTGTTACAAAATAATATAGAAAACTATGTTAGGCCTGGCAAACATGGCAGATTATCTTAAGGAGTTACAAGGCTCCCTGACTAAGATGTTACCGTGATTAGAAATTAGCACACACAAGAAATCAACTGGAGATTTCTACTGTAGATGATAATTTACCACTGAGCAGTGTATGATTACATACTTACTATCACTCTGTAAACAAATTCCCACCGTTTAGGACCATACCTTGAGCAGATCAGACAGTGTCAACAAGACTTCAGGAGGCCCAACCTCCAGATTGTGACTGTCCTCTGACAGAGAGTATGTCACATTGCCCAGAAGTAGGATGGCAGAGAGGATGGAGAATATGCTGCATGGTACAAATTAACATACAAAGATTGTTTGAGTGGCAAATCTGTAGAATAACAGATGCTGCCTGCAGTTTTCACTCTAACAGGGTAATTTTTACCAGAAATCTAAGACAAATACTGGGTAGAGCGTGCACGAAACAGCATATGATGCACTGAGAGTGCACTGCAGAAATCACAGCATTTTCTTCACAGCACATCACACCAGCACATCACACCAGCCGCAGGGAAAAAAATGTCTCATCACGTTTGTTGCAGCAATTTCTCTGGACAATTGTAGCACTTGCTCTTATATTATACATGGACTTTGTACTAGGGTTCATGCAATGAGCTTGTAAGATTAATACATTGTAAGTTGAATAAATACCTTCAACTAATAAAGAATGTGTTCAAATTTCAATATGTTTGCTAGCGACAAGAGCAAGGTCGCTGAGGGCAGATACATTTAAATTAAATTATCATTTATGTTACAAAATCCTTTTCAGAGATTTTCACACTCGATAATATAATGGTTACTTTTGCTGACTCATTTACATTTTAGTTTTTAACTCTTTGCTTATGCATCAGTATGTCAGCAATAGCAAGAGTTGTTAGGTTAGTTTTTACTTTAAGAAAAAAATATACCTTTTTTATGAATATAAAATACATTTCCATTAGTGATTTTAGCTTTTTATTCGATGCAACTTACAAGTAAGGAGCACACACCTGGGGCAATATGGGGTTCAGTGTCTTGCCCAAAGACACTTTGAGATGTGACCAGGAAGAACTTAAAGTCAAACCACTGAACCTGTGGTTTGTGCATGACTGCTCTACAAACTGAGCCGCAACCCTCCGAAATCATCTAATCACTTACTGGATCTTTGTGAGTATGATAAAAGAGTTTACAAAAGGTGTCTGTGATGCACTTTCCTCAAAATAAGTATATTCTTTTACTTTGGTCATAGGCTATAACTTTATCACAGTTTCTGTAATGTAAACAGCAGATTTATCATTAACACCTATAATTTCAGAGTAGTTATTCATCACAGGAACCAACTTTCATAAGTTTCAGACTCTGCTGCTTTGTATGTGTTAGCTTTGCCCTAAGGCTGTCAGCTGCTTGCTGCATTTTTCCGATGCCTGACTTGACAAGCACTGACATGTTACTGACACATGCATAAAAAGCGGAAAATCACAACAATGTTAAATTACATCAGTTTTGCTGCTTTGCCTAACTTAACACAGTCATATAATAGTAAATGGTATAAGCTACAGTAACTGAAAGCCAGGAAATGTTTGACTGAAAAATAAAGTGCATTGTTGTTGGCCAACATTAGAACAGAATTATGTCTGTAAACCCAAACTTTCCTCATCAACCCCACTTAGAAAAGCGAGTAAATAGGCTTTGCTGTAATAACAAATGCATTATTAATTCCTAAATAAATAATGATACCATTACATTATATCCTTGATTACAAATCCATTCAATGGCCTTTTTGGCCTTAAATAATAAAGATTTTAAAAATGTCATATCACATTCTTCACAGGGGTCTATTAACTCTTCTGTTTTCTGTATATGACATGTTTTTATGTTGTTCTGCAGCATTTCAGTTTTGTTGTTCAGTTATCAGAACCGTACATACTGTTTCTTAGTGGAGGGCAGGAATCCCACCATCTCCATAGCCTGGTGGAGCCTCTTGTACTCGTGCCCAAGTTTGTCCTCATCATCTAACTGCAGGTCCTTCTGCAACAGCCAGAGGAAAAAAATGTGGAGAAGCAGAAAAATATTAAGCATATTAAGAATTATCGAGCATAACAAACTTGTCAACATAGTCAGTAAGTAACTGTATCATCTCTTCAGTTTTTGACATGATTGACTGCACAGTTTCACATTAGTTCAGTAAAAACACTGTATTTTTATGCTGTCATATATACAGTATTAGACTTTCCTTTCCTCTACTACCTCACTACTGTACAAACTGCTGATCAAAAGTACCTGCTTGAGGTAGCGATAGTCTTGCAGCTTTAACAGATGATACTCCTCCTGCTCGTCTTTGGATGCGCCTGCCAGCAGATAGTAGAACACGTGATAGTTCCTGCAGGTCAAGAGGTCGCAGATCGCAGGTATAGTCAATAAAATCTCATTCGAGTTTCATTTAAACCTGGTTATTTACGCAGTATTTCATTGCACAGAGGTTTGTAAAGGGGAGTGTGTTCTGCCTTTACTGGCATATACTACAGCTTGGGATTCAGCAACAAACTGGTGATAATGTGAACAACACTGGCATCAGAAGGGGTTTATTTCCAGCTCAAGATCTCTAATAAGAATGAAAGTGTTTGTCTGCGAGTTGCACATTATACCTGTCCCTCTTATCTCTGGACACCAGTCGGCACTTTTCTAGTAGGTACTTCTCAATAACAGCCCTGCAGGAGACACACAAGATGAGAATATCAACAAAACCGGCAAAGCTTTGGTAAAGCTGGTAAATCAACTGAACAAATGTATACACCAAGAAGAATTGTAAACTATGCTGAAGATCTAAAAATTAACAAAATGGAGTTCAGGGGTTTGGCAAGAAAAATAAAATATGACACTTCACCCTCTAATGACACCACTCTCCAGGTAGTTGAGCTGAAAGAACTTCCCAAATCGACTGGAGTTGTTATTCTCTGCGGTCTTAGCGTTGCCAAAGGCCTGTTAAAAATAAGGCACATCAGTTTTAACTAAAATAAACACACAGACAGATGTAAGTGTAGGCATGTTTATCACAGACACTGGCAACTAGATCTAAACTTTGCAAGTATTTGCTGCACAGAGGAGCCATCATATAAGTCACTTTGGGTTTTGGTTGGCAGGGGAAGGTTTCCATTAGCAATATTATATAATAATAAAGTACAAACTGGTCTAGCTTTAAACTTACATTATGTTATTCTATCTACTACACAGTCATTATAATGTAATGGGCAATATATTATACAGTCTAATCAGTGTCCAGGCAAAATGACAGCACAGTGAGGCCAGTAACAGTGCTAAGTATTGAAATAATTTAGGAGTCATTAAAGAACAATTTGCAAGAATAAAGCCCTATAATAAATCTGAGTGATTGCACATTTACATAGATTATTGTGTCGCACACTGGAGACTGTATCTATTGTTCATTATCAGTAACACAACAAACTCCACCCGGGCAAAGTAAGTAAGTGAGTAAAATGACATACAGGACTATGGGAGTTTATTAGCTTCTATGGACTCTTTAACTTTGTTGAGAAATAAAAATCCAAGGCAATGTCAGCTTGTAAAGATATCCTTCGACTTTTTTTTTCTGTGAGAGCTGTACTGAGGGTCGTGTCCTAACAAGCTGTGTCTGCGCAGACATTAAACTAGACCTGCAAGTTGCAATTGTCACACGCTGGCAACTAACACAGTTCACTACTGGAATGTTCCTGCCCAGTGCACAATATAATACAATGTCGGGAAGGCTTTCTCAAAGGTGCGTGCCTTTCACGTTCAACCAGATGAATCAAAGATATGTGTAGACACTGGAGGCAGCAGGTGAAAAATGAAAGGCAAAGAGAGGATGGTATGTGGAGAGAGAGAGAGAGTGAATAGGTGTTGGAAAGTGGGCTCTCAGAGGATTCACAGGCTAAGAAGAACTGGCTCCTCCTCATCTATAGAAATCCCTTTGAAATACTGCATTCAGCCAGACATGCAGAGGGCTCAATGTCAAAAAATTTTCATGTGCTGCTATTCCACAAGCTAATGTTTTCACATTTGGCATAATACGGATGAATATGCCATTTTCCATCATTATCCTATAGACGAACATTAATCAAATTCACAGCCAGGCTTAGGCATAAAGAAACATATAGGATACATGGTCCAACAAGGTCAAACAGCTAACACAAACAAACAATAGCGCTTACGCTTGCTACAGTATCTTTTATGAATTTACATCCTGCCGTGATTCTTACATGTATTCTATTGGTTCACTGTTTGGTTTTTTACGTTTTAGCAATGTGAACTTCTAACATATTGGCACGGTTTCACACGACTATGGGCTTTATCCAGGTAAGACTGATGTGTACTGTTATTTGTTAATAGTTTTTAAATACCTAATAGTAGTAAAGAAAAAGAAGGAACATGTTTTCATGTTCTTATCCTATAAAGTGTCTTGTGACACCACAAGTCTGACTCTAAACTTCGACCTTTGAGCGTGGGAGTTGTAGGTTCCCTATCCTTCATTCAGAGGATAATGAAAGCTGTGAAAGATCCAAATTAAAAAGGGGAAATTGGTGATGGTTTGAAATATGATAAAACAGGATTGAATTCTGAATAAGTCCATGACAAAGGGAGAGGAGGGAGTGATAAAATTAATTTATTATACTTGGCTGTGTGGGTTTTCTTGAAGACCTGCCTAAACCTGTTCTGACATGTTGCTGTTTCTCTTCTCTCTATGGTGCTCCCTCAAAGACAACGCCCTGCAAGTTCCCCCAGTGGAGCACAGCGCTCTGCTTCCTGATCATCAAGCCCCAACACAAACCTCAAGCAACAACCACTGAGTTAGTCAGGAAACTGTGATTTTAACGTAAGCCGAGAGTCATTACACCCCGTACTTCTAAAAAACAAACAACTTCCAACCTACTGTGGCAGTGGTTGTTTTCTGGCACCATGGAGACAAGATGTGCACAGAGCTTCTACTACAGAACATGTTGTAATCAAGTGAGATAATAAATGGAAACATTTCTGGAGAGAACAAAAAGATATTTTGATTTCAGATACATGTGACAGGCTGTGACTCATGAATGACTCATGAAAAATGTTGCCTGCCTACAGATTTATAACCCTACAAAAAAAAAAAAAAACCCACAGATGGACAGATTCACCTGTGAATGGCTTTCTCAGGTTAAATCTGAGGCTATATGTTGTGACATGACATATTAGTCTTCAGTAATCTTATTCCTCATTTTCCCAGATTTAAATAAATAAATAAAAATTACATGACAACCACAAACCACTCTCCTAATCTGTGCTCCCTTGAGTGTTTTAAGGGAAAGAGCACATAGCAACAAAATGCCATTGAGATCAGTTGACAGGAACAATACGTAGACTTCTTTTAAGGAGAAACTTGTTGGACTTGTTCATGGAGGGGGAAGGATCCATGTTAAAACACTTTCCAATGAAAAGCTGGCCCATTGTGACTGTGTGTAGGGGTGTGATCAGTAACAAAGTGGCGCAGGATACGTTATGTGAAGGTCAGTTAGGGTATCAATGCATAGACAAAGCCTATGCAATGATTTCTACAACCTCTGTTCTCACACAATTTCCACGTAGAGGTAGCAGTATCTGGTTGCAGGTTGCAAAGAGAAAGGTTTAAAAGGAGCACTTTAAAAACTGAGAACGAAACCATAGTCATTTTGTTTGTTTCAGAATGCCAGATTTTAAATGAAGTGAAACCAGCTAATGGTTTGCTCCCAGCTTGCTAATGTGGGATCTCAGGCTTTTAAGTACTGGAAACACATTCTCAGAGAGTCTTTTTTTCCCTATAAAAGATGATCTCTTGTAAGTTCCAAGGAAGAGGGTTTTTCCCTTAAAAGCACTTGGCCACATTTCATGTCAGTTATCATTTAAACTTGTTGTGCAATTCTACGGAAAACTGAAACAGAAAGCAGATCAGAAGCAAACCATGAGCCCTGTTATTCATTGACATCGCAGTAGCAGCAAAAAGCTGACGTGAGACGTCGCAGCAACACAGACACAATTTAAGAGAAGTATGTGAGAGTGAAATGGAAGTTTTGTGGGACAAAGGTTCTGGGCTCTTTAATGCTTTCTGATCTACAGGAAACTGAAAGAAATGTTGCAAAAACTGTGTAAAAATATTACAGACTATTAAAATTTTTCTTAGTCAGAGCAGATTTGTCAACTTTGGTCAAACTATTTATATCCCCTTCTGGCTATGCTTCATTTGTGGAAGGTTATCGCACTACCAAACTAGCACAGTCCTTCATGGTTTAGATCACACAGAGTTTTGTGGTTACTGCTGATTACACAGATGTTCCTTTATCAAGCTGAACACATAATTCTGGCACATATTTTCTTTGCAAAAGAAGGGGCTTATAATTTGCTACTGTATATGTTCTAAGAGAGATTTGCATGTCTAAAAAAAAAAGGATATAAAACAAAAGTGAGAACGTTGTATGTGCAGAATGTAGAAGCAGTTGCATTTAGACAAATTTAGAAAAAACATAAACCAAAAAAAAAAACCCCCAAGGTTAATGGAGATCATACTCATATCAACACGACTCTTTGAAGTAAGGACGACGGAGCCTTGGTTTGTATCACTTTCTGCAGACTGCACTAGATGTAAATGATGCAGCTAGGAAAGCTAGAGAAATAATCATTCTTCAGATCTACCAAAGACATGTGGTGTCAACTGAGCTGACAACAACTGCATCCTTTGGGCTTTCTTAAACCACGCAGATGCATGTTAGCTCCAAACTATGTCCTAAATTTAAGAGAGCGTGCTTTAGTGATTAGTACATGATTTTCTCAAAGATTAACGGTTAAGTCTATTCACCTAAATAGTGGCACATTCTTCATAGATATTAATTCATAGATCCTAACATTTGAGAAACTTTTGAAAATTGTGGCAGTTTTACTTGAGGGGGTTTGCAGCTTCTCGTTGTCTTATATAATAGCAGACTGGATGTCTATGGGCTTTGAACTCTTGGTATTGGAGAATTTACAGCCGGAAGGGGGATCCAAAATTGTCCTCATAAAAAATGGACTCCTTGACCTCTCTGATGGGTTAAACAAAGATAAATAAATACTCGAAACCTTACATGTTTTGTCCAACTAATATTATATCTGCAGTGAATTTAAGCAGCTATTCAGGATATTTAAGAATCTATCAGCTTTGTACATCTGTTTTAGTAAACAAGTGAAATGAGATAGTGCTGCTGCAGCAGATGTGGGTGTTGGTGATGTGAGGTTTCAGTGGCTGTCTCCGCTTCACCTCACCGAGACCTACCTCTAGCACTGGGCCGGCCCCGAGGATGGTTCGCTCCAACCCGCCAGAGTACGTCTTCTGGCTGAGTGCAGTGAGGCAGTGGATGAGGTAACTGCTGCTTTCCGTCTTCCCTGAACCACTTTCACCAGATATCACAATGCACTGGTTCGCCTTCCTGCTCAGCATTGTTCGGAAAGCCACATCGGCAATGCCAAATATATGAGGGCTTAGTTTGCCCAGTGGCTGGTTCTCGTACATCTTGACATACTTGGGGTTGTAGTAAACAGGTAGGAACTTATTGGGATTGATGGCGATGAGGATGTTCCTAGCGTAGGTGTAAATTTTGCACCTATAGAAACGCTGACATAAAACCTCCAGAACACTCTCCTCCGTCACAGTTTCGAGGTTGCAGAGGTCATCATAGTCCTCTCTATTGCTTTCGTCATTTCCATCGTTGGCTTGCTGCTGCAGGATGAAGTAGTAACCCTGGTTCTGAGGGTGCCACTTCTGTGCCTCTGGTGGCCACTGCAGGACTCGCTCTAGAGGGTAGTCCCCAGGTTCTAGAAGCATCTCCTTAGTGCTGCTCCCTCTGACCTCCAGCAGGCTGTACACCCGGGTGGAGTCTAGGCCCAGATGGACCACAGCGTTATGGACGACTGTCTGCGCTGTGTCTGTGGGGCTGACCTGCAGGGGACAGTAGGCAGCTGTGTCCTGGGATGGCCTGGGGTAGATCTGCACAACATGGCCCTCTCCATCCTGCTTAGGGGCCCTGGCTCCATCAGTAATGCTCATCCTGATACACAAGAGGCAGCCTTCAGCATTCCTCACTTCCCCAACTCTCTGCCAGCACCCACTGCTGAAATAAAGGGAAACACTGGGAAAACAGAGATAAAAACTACAATAAATATTCAGCTGAGCTACTTTTCATTTTAGACACACAGTAAAACTGCATTTTTCCTGCATTTAAAACTTCCACTCATGGAAACAAGGAAGTCCCACATTCCCCTTTATCCCCCCCCCATGTGGGCCTACATGAACCAGGTGACAAAAAATCTAACAAAAACAACACACAGGACTAATAAGTCACAGTAGGTCTCACCTTTCGAGGAAAAACAAGTCATTTCTTCTTTAAAAAGCAGAAATACTCCTTCCTGTCACTGGCTCCTGTTAACGACTCCAATCAAACAACTTCAGGGGAAAAAAGCGCTTCGACACCTGAGCTCCCTAAAAAAGGTGATCCAACAAATTTTACAGTTTTAAATAGCGATAATAACGTTATTTCCCGGCAATGCGGCGTCGCTAATATTCCTATAAATCATAGTTTGTCTGAGAGATTATGGATGAACGTTTCCTTCTCGTCGTCCCGGTCGCAAAAGTTAAGTGTGGCTTTACTTCCTAGATTTCTACACACACACAAACACACAAACACACAGCCGCACTACGGACAGCCGTCGACAATGTGCTAATAAATGAAAAGTTTCTCCTCATTGACCTGACAGATGTGTCCCTTTAGCCAATAGGATGTGAAACTGCCGATAAAAACAACACCGGAATTTCTAACACACTGTCACATTACTGAGGACACAAGTGAACTGTTTGATTGAGCTTGTTTGTTATCTCAGCTGAGCTGTCAGCGCCCCTGAGTGGATGTTTGCGGTATTACAACCAACGTGACAGGACACAGACAGGTATCTGGTGAACAGGCACTGGTCCAGGACCCCCTGACTCCTTTGATCCTCTCAGGCCTCTTTGAGCCCCAGTCTTAAGTGACTGTAAATATTTCATGATGGAACAGTCACACAAAGTTGTGCAAAATGATCACAAAGGGTCATGAAGAAAACACAAACAGCAAAATGATCATAACACACAAAATAACGAAGAAATACAAACAACAATGAACACAAAAAAATGCAAAAAGATGTTAAAAATGACTATTGATAATAGATGACTACAAAGAAACAGAAAATTACTAGATAAGACAAATCATTACCGCAAAATAAACTAAATTAACACAACATAAGAATAAGCTGCATTCTGCACTTATTATAACAAAATGAAAAAGTCCAGGTGCTTAACTGACCAGTCTGCAGTCCAAACCTGTCACTACTGGAAAAAAGTTAGTGCATCATGAGGAGAGAAATACAGTTGACCTAATACTGTTTTTTGTTATTGGTTGATAAAGGTGTATAACGAAAATATACTAAATCACTTTTTACATAGTTTCTGATGTTGTTAATAAGAAAGTCTCCCACCTGATGTATGGAGAGTCATTAGATGACTCATTAAGGATGACTGTGCGCTTGAACTGAAGGTGTAATCAATTTGTACAAACAGTATCTTTTTCTCGTTAATAAGTAAAGCAAACCAATAAAAAGCATCATAATAAACAGTAGATTCAACACTTAGGAATAAGGAAAAGAACAATGTGTGTGCGATAGATGATACAGTTTATTAACATTGTTTTCAAACTTTACTAACGATGAAACTGGCACAAAGGACTTTGGGTGTTTCACTGCATTGTCCAGAAATGATTTTATCAGTTTCTGGGTGTGGCTGTGTCCCATAGATGAACTGATTGAGTTTTATTGATTTAAACACTTTGACACTCAAACTGATTGAAAGTAGCACCTACAATTAAGGGGTTATGAACACACATGCACACACACACACTTGTATTCACCTGAAATTACTCATATGCCCTCTGCATGATTCAGCATGCAATAAATATTGGCTTACTGCTTGCAATACTTTGCTGAAAATACTTTAAGATATAATCTCATCTGTGCAACATCAACGTTCGTTTTTGACATACCCTGTATGGAGAGTAGCATGATACATGGTGCAACATTGTTTTATCTAAGATGTATTCATAATCCCTCTCTTATTGCAATATCAGTGTCTCTCTGTCTCTCCACAGTGACTATGCTCTCTCTCAGGTAATGCTGGCTCATATACGTCAACAGTACTTTTTCATCTTCTTCTTTTTGGCTGAGACAATGCCTTTTTAAAGAGCATTTTTTATTCACTTGTGTTTGAAATAATTGGTATTCCCTTATTTTGAAATGGCCAAACACATATTTTCACCAACATTATGATTGATGCACAGATAGCTACTGTAGTAAGAATGTTCCTTCATCACAAATTAATAAAACTTAATATTTAATTGAATTTTCTTCCTATATTTTTTAAATTTTTGTTACTTCAGGTGATAAAAGGACAGGGTTTAGGGTTAGGTTTGCATGTTCCTATGCGCAGTTTCTATGTAGAAGTTGGGAGAAATGCAACAAAACACTACAATAGTTATGAAATGCTAACAAAACACCTGGTGGAACATTTCTCAACTAATGAGGTTAATTGGCAAAATGTCATTGGCAAATCATGATAACAAAGCAACAGAGTCTTTCAGATGTGAGGATGAGTGTTCAGTGCCTTGAGAATAATGAATTTCAAGGTAAATTTGGGCTTATCAAATTAAATACCTATGGTGAACAATATCTTTAATTACTCAGTAAAACTCACATTTCTCACTTTTCAGATTTTAACATGCCATTGTTCTACTTAAAAACTAAAATAGGTTTTAAATGATTTGCAAATCAGCATCCTAACATTTCTAGACATGCAGTTTGAATTAGCACTATTCAAATTAAGGTGGATAAAATTCACACAGGAAACTTTAATAATAAACTTTAATAAAAAACATGAAGAAAACCAAATTTAGATCCACTTTAAAACTTCATGTGATAATAAATAATGGTGTAACTTGTACCGTTATAAAGGTCAACACTCTTAATGATTTAATACACAGCTGAGCTTTATGTGTTTTCGTAGGGCTCTGTTACACACGACAGACGTGTAATTACAGTAAAATCAGCGAAAGAGATTTTAAAGAGCCCACAGGAAGATGTTCACATGGTACCCCAACAACTGAAGACATCCAAAATCAATAATATGTCTTATGATGACCAGTTTCGCTTATGCAAAGTCAGCGCCTGTTCAGGTGTATAATGACTGCAGGGGTGTTGAGGCGGCGCTTCCCAATTTGGCAAAGAAGCTTGCTGACACACTGACAGCTTATTATGGTGTGAGAAATGAAGAGAGGCGACGTAATGTGTTACTCAGCACAAATCAGCTGCTGTTAATGATGACTACCTGCAGAGGCAGCCAGGTATACCCACACACCGAGACAAACTGGGTTTTACAAACACTCACACGCACACACGCACACGCACGCACACACACACACACACACACACACACACACACATACACACACACACCATTTCTTTGAGTCAGAATTGCAGATTCATCAGTTCTGACAAAACACTTGCTCCTTAGTGCTGTAATAAACATGGTTGTGGCCATTTCCAGTGTGTTTGCTCAGATCATCTTAATGGGGGCAATGATGATCACCTTGTTAGCACTGATGGTGTCTGATTAGGTTTCACTCTTGTTCCTGCTGGACTGAGCCAGTTCTGCAAAGACACACTGAATCCAGTACAGTAGGCACATGAGTACACAACCCAAAAAAGCATCATAATCACACTGACAAATTGACTGAAGCACAGATTTTTATCAAGGTGTAGCTCTATTTACATTACAGTCTTTGCCATGTTATATTTTAATACTGATTATAAAGTGGATTATATTGATATCATGATCATTCATGTGTTTTAATATTTAAATATAAACAAACTGGTATCCAATAGCAACAACAAAATGAAAGCCAACGTTGTCATGGAGAACTTTTTCATTTCATTTCCTGTTTAAGGTGTGGAGAAATCTTAAGTTTGGTTTCACATCGTCTAACCCAACAGAAAACTAACATTTTTACAAACACACAGTAGACAAAGTTGGAAAAGACCTGAGGTCTAACGTCTCTGGAACATAGTGTGACGTGTCTGCACAGAAGAATAAATGTGAAAGCAGTAGTAGTCCTCAAAGAAATTCAAGAGGAACGTTTTTTTGAACAATTCCAAGAACAAAAAAAGGTTATAGCAAACAAAATGCGCGGATGGGGATGGGCTGTTGGGGCTTCAGTGTTTTGCCCAGAGACACTGCGTCGGGAAGAGCGGTTTGCGAACCTCTGACCCTATCGGTAGGCGGCCACTCTACCAACTTAACCACGGCTGCCCCCCGATGACAAAAAAATTTACATTTACATTTAGTCACTTAGCAGTACTTTTATCCAAAGCGACTTACAAGTGAGGTACACGGCAGCAAAAACAAACAAATGTCTATTAAAAATCACATCAGCAACTTCCAGTTCCAGCCCAGAGAAGTCACAGGGACCTAAACAGGAGATGGAGAACATAAAGGACCTGCAACTCCTAAGCTGCAGCTGTGAAACTGGATCTCCAAGCTGAGAAACAGCTGCGTCTTGTGGCTCAACATAATCTTGAGACCTCTGCTCATTACCAAATGGTGGAGCTTTTTCATAAAGATCATGACCTTTTTGAGGCCGAAGATGTCAGAAAGGATATTCTCTATGAATGGCCTCAAACTTAGAAAATCAAGCTAGGGCTCAGCAAGGCAAAGGAAGCTCATCTTAAACAGAAAGAAGACACTCAGAGGACACTGGTAAGGGCCCAGGCTCCAAAAGAAGAGGGTGATGCTAAATTGTCTCTGTCTCAAAAACGATCTCCTGGAGGCTGAGCATCTCCGTTTAGGAGAAGAACTCAGTGGAAAAGGAAAGCAATAACACCCGAGACTCCTATGTTGTTCAGCTGGACGACAACAAGCATAAGCTGATGACTGCTATTAATGAGGCGCAGCTTCGACTGGTAACTGAGCGTCTCCGTTTCCAGAGACAGAAGACCACCTTGCAAGAGAACCCAGCCTCTCTTCATGCTCAGCTGGATCAAGACAAAAATACAATGATGGGTGCCAAAAAATGAATCACAGCTTCAGTTGATATCCGAGCACGCCAACATGCAGAAACAGTTGTTTTCCCTTAAAGCAGAAAGGGGGAAGAAAGACATAGGTTCTGTTGAAGCAGCTCTGAAAACCAGTGAAGAACAGCTGGAAACAGACTGTGGAGAGACAGAGAGCTAGTTTCTACTGTATGTTGCCGAGTCAATCTAAAACCCCTTCGAACACGTATTTGTTGCTCTGAGGATATTTAGAATTTTAAGTTGCTCCACAGGGATTTCTAAATATGTAAAGTAGTAGCCTGAGAATCCCTGTTACATACACTTGGGTCATTTGGCATCTTTCTTTTTAATTCACAGACAAAATCATTAAAATTCTCACAAAGATGCACAAACTCCAACAATTAAAAAAAAACAAAAACAACATATACTGTATATACACTAAGATTTGATAATGAATATACATTTCCATGATAAATTGCAGAGGTTTTGGGAGTTTATTTAAGCTATAATTAAAACCCATTTGTAATACAGTCGCTTCAAAAAGTATTCAGATCCCTTCGTACATTTTGATTATAGTTTGCTTTGATGTTTTCTCCTTGGCTTAGATTTTTAGCTGCCTTGTAACTCACTTGTAAGTCGCTTTGGATAAAAGTGTCTGCAAAGTTCCAAGTAAATGTAAAATGGAAAGCTTTTGAAATTATGCCCATTAATCTAAACGCTCTAAACCATAATTAAATAATGCAAAATACAAAAATCAAAGACTGAAGTCTCCCATTTCTATTGCAAGCCCTATCAATACTGTATAGAAGCCCTCTTTGGAAATTAAAGCACTGATTGTTTTTGGGTAAATCTCCAGAAGCTTCTCACACCTGAATGTGTGAATGTGTGACAGCTTCAGTGCTCACACATTCATTATGGTGATCTGGTGATTGTGGCACGTTCAATACAGAGTATAATAGTATAATATAATAGTAGTATAGAATACAATACTCTTGAAAGTGAAGTCATATCAAAGGAAAACTGTGCTGTAACTCACAAATCACACTAGGTAGATCTTCTACCACCCAGTGTTGTTATTTCTCCTCCTTCTTCATTCAGCCCTCATAAATCAGACAACGCTGACTTCTGTGCAATGTGCCTGGACATGCAAAGACTTACAGCATTCCTAATTATTTTCCAGTACAGGAGGCCCTGTCCATCCTTCTCTGCTCAACTCTCCATCTGGAGATGGCGTGGGGCTCTCGGCAATGCGGGCAGCACTTTCTTTCTTGTCAGACACTGAACTTAGCCACTGTGAACAATTCCTCTTTGGTTCAATGCTCACTAATGAGCTAAGTTCTGCATCTTCAGAAAAGTCATCCCAGAGTGGCATTCACAACACAGAAATGTGAGCTTTCCATGTCTCATTCTGCAAAGAAAAACAACTCAAACTGATTTTTAATGGAGATCACAGAAATATTCAACTGAAGTTGCAATTATGCACAGTCCTGTAAAAGTAATCATGTCTGCTGCTTAAACCACTGGCTGCTTTCGTTCTGCACTTTGTCCAAATGAGAAATCCAGGTCCACTGCAGGCAATGAAATCATAAGAAATTTGCTCATGAAAACACACTGGGTTACTCTAATTTATCATACTGATGACTAATAAGAATGTGTGGATTCATGCATTGAGTGTCTGGAAAAACCACAATTTAGTACTTTAAAATGCAATAACTGAACAGTTCTTTTTAACATCTGCATTTTCATAATCCATGTGCAATTTGCCAAACATCATTCCTCAAACAGTGGTAAAAATGTAAATTAATCTTTTAGTAAATGGAAACATTGTGAAAAAAACAAATTTAAAGCCCTCCATTTGCAATTTCAATAAATATTAATTACTTTATAAGATATGGTTCAATTAATATTAAAGACGAGCACAAGCAGTGGTGGAAGATCGTTTACTTAAGTCATGCATTCCAGAAGTCTTAGGTCAAAACATGGTCAAAGTAAAAACTATAAAAGTGCTCTTTATGGAGAATTTTATATCAGTTAACATATTATTGGGTCAGTATAATTATTTCAACATACTGTATATTTTATTGGTGATCTGATGATAATGATAATTTTAATTTTAAGTATTTAACATACCTCTGCATATACAGAAAGGGAAACCAATATAATTCGTATTATTATACTATATTTTGTATTGCTAAGCGGATTCTGAAGACTAACAAGTAAACATAGTTATCAAATACATGTATCTGAGTAAAAATGTTTTCAATCTTTGCCTCTGAAGTACAGTATGATGTAGCAGAACATGGAAATACGTCTAAAATTAGTTACCTTTCATCACTGCATGTAAACATTATTTTAACATTGCACCTGGCCAAGGTGGATCAAATTATAGCAATTGCATATAGTATTTGTAAGGTTGTTTGTGAATGTGTCGTGTACTTAAATAGTAAAATAAAAGGTTCAGTATCTGAAATGCAGTTGAGTACAAAGTAAAACTTAAAAAGTACTAAGAAATTATACTTGACCACAGTTGAAATGCATTTTTCACCACTGGGTAAAGAAAAATGGTGGCAGGTTGAACCAGGTCTGGACACAAGTCCTGGTTCACAGTCCTAAAGAGTTTAGTAACCTACATGTGAATATCCTGATGATTAAAACCCAGTTATCAGCTTTCTCCTTTCACATGTTGGGTTTATTCTTTCCCTTTCCACTATGAAGCGTCTGCCTTCACTGTGAGCCTCAGGACACCGGCTCAGTTTTCAGAACAAACCGTTAGTTTGTCCAAATGACATCACCCCTCAGTGGAAACAGCTCATTATCATGTTCATGCCACGGTGATCTGGAGCCTCTCATTAAAGTTTTTTAATACACAGGCATCAAATCTGTCCGAATATTCTTCAATGTCACAGAATCCCAGTGCAAATTTGAAATGATCCCGTTTTGTGTCTGCCTACACTTGTGTACTCTCAGCCAAAATAGGTTTAGCTGAAAGCATTAATCAGAGAACTCTGTAATTTCCTCAACTGTGTGAAGTGTCACTATGAAATCTGCCATCAAATAACTCAGATTTCACACTCATGCACAAATCTTGTAAACACAACCCCAGAGTTGGATTAGTTTCAAGGGTATCACCTTCCACGTGAAGTTACCTGAGCCCGAATGCCATTATGTCACTTCTCACCCTGGTTCAGAAGAAGAAAAGGCAGCTGCAGTCTTTGTCATCCAGAAAACTCCTCCTCTGCTGCGGAGCAGGAGTGTGATGAGCTATTTTAGGATTAAATAAGCAGAAAAACAAAAGTTTCCAATAACACCAAAGAAGAATTGTGGAACAGAGGGAAAGGGCAGCACAGTCTAAAACAATCAATGGAAGTGATTCAGCAGAGCCACATTCTACAAAAATATTCCCTCAATAAAAATGCTGCCCTCAAATCCATAAGAGTATCCAGCACATGCTAGGAGTCACATCTCCCATTAATATTCTTCATGCTTCAAGTCGTAAAAGCGCCTGTGAACTTACCTGTTTGTGAGTGAGGCCTCAGTGCTGATCACTCTCTCCTGGTTCCTCTGTTTTCTCTTGTATGTTCTTTGCAACACAGCGCTGCTTTCTGCTCCTCAAGCTGTTCAGTGTGAGGTGTGGGGAAGTGGGGAGGGGGGGGCGGGTGAAAAGAGAGAAGGCACAAAGGAGGAAGGGGAGGGTGCAGGGGGACGGTTAGAGGGTGACGGGACAGGTGTGGAATTTACACACCCGCTGGTAGTGAACTCTATTGGCATATTTACTTCAGCCTGATGACTCACCCTTCTAATGGTGGAAGAGAGAGAAAATGTGGAGACAACGACTAAAATATAAAGCAGTGAAAAAGTTTTAAATTTAGGTTTTCAGTTTAGGCTGGATGTTAAATGTTCAATTCTAGTGCTGAACCTACTGTAAGATGTATTTATAGATTTACAGTCCCCATAGTGTAAAGTGCATCCAGACAGTATTGCCAGCACCTAACTTTTTCCCCATTTTGTTATGTCACAGCCTTGTTTCAAAATTGATTAAATTCATTATTTTCATAATTATCAGAATTCTACAAACAATACCACATATAATGACAACGTGAAAGAAGTTTGTTTGAAATCTTTGCAAATTTTGAAAAAAAACTTTGTTGAAGCACCTTTAGCACCAATTAGAGCCTCAAGTCTTTTTGAGTATGATGCTACAAGCTTGGAACAACTATTTTGGGGCAGTTTCTCCCATTATTCTCTGCAGTACCTCTCAAGCTCCATCAGGTTGGATGGGGAGTGTCGGTTCACAGCCATTTAAGATTTCTCCTGAGATGTTCAATCGGGTTCATGTCTGGGCTCTGGGTGGGCCACTCAAGGACGTTGGCAGTATTGCCCCGTAGCCACTACTTTGTTATCATGCCTGTGTGCTTAGGGTCACTGTCCTGTTTCAAGAAAAAAACGTCACCCAAGTCTGAGGTCCAGAGCGCTCTGAACCAGGTTTTGATCAAGGATGTGTCTGTACATTGCTGCATTCATCTTTCAATCGATCCTGACTAGTCTCCCAGCATGATGCTGCCACCACCATGCTTTACTGCAGGGATGGTATTGGCCAGGTGGTGAGTGGTGCCTGTTTTCCTCGAGACATCACACTTAGGATTCAGGCCAAAAAGTTAAATCTTTGTTTAATTAGACCAGAGAATTTTGTTTGTCATCTGAGAATCCTGCATGTGGGCTGTCATTTGCCTTTTACTGAGGAGTGGTTTCCATCTGGCCACTCTAGCATACAGGCCTGATTGGTGGAGTGCTTCTAGAACGTTCTCCTCTCTCCACGGAGAAATGCTGCACCTCCCTGATTAAGGGCCTTCTCTCTCGATTGCTCAGTTTGGCCGGCCGGCCCACTCCAGGAACAGTCCTGGTGGTTCCAAGTTTCTTCCATTTACAGATGATGGAGGCCACTGTCACTCGGACCTTCAGTGCAGAAAGTTTTCTGTACCCTTTCTCAGATCTGTGCCTCAATAAAATCCTTTCATCTAAGGTCTACAGACAATTCCTTGGACTTTATGGCTTAGTTTGTGCTCCGACATGCACTGTTAACTGTGAGACCTTATATAAACAGGTGCATGCTTTTTCAAATCATGTCCAATCAACTGAATTCCCCACTGGTGGACTCCGATCAAGTTGTATCATCAGTGGAACCAGGATGCACCAGGGATCAATTTTGAGTGTCTTGGCAAAGGCGATGAATCCTTATGTACATGTGATTTGTTTCATTTTTTATTTTCAATACGTTTCCGAAGATTTCAAACAAACGAGGAAAATAATGAATTTGATCAATTTTGAAATAAGGCTGTAACAAAACAAAATGTGGAACAGGTTAAGAGCTGGGTGTACTTTCTGGGTGCACTGTAATAAACACAAGACAGTGAAAACTAAAAAAAGGAAGAGAGCCAAATAGTTCTGGTCACAGTCCTGCTGGAGATACACCACAGATAGCTAACTCAACTACATCTTTATAACACACTTAATAGTGATATAATGATGATCCTTTTTCTCATGTCGAGTAACTTTTAATATTCAAGGTGCAATAAAACAATGCACAGTAAAACTGTATTGTGCTGATGCAAGAATCATAACATATAACTTGTATATCTTGCTCTAACTCTTTATTAATTGTCTGAAAGTAGGTACAGAATAAAAGGTGCCTGGAAATACTGTTACATTTTTATGGAAAGTTCAGGGCAGGCAGAGATTACAAAGCTCCAAAGGGCCATAAAATATAACATTTTTGAGCATGAAACTAAATTACTTAATTTGGAAACAGTGTATAATGTCAATAATAATGATATGTGAAGGATATGTGAAATCTCTGTTATTACATAAAAAATAAATCATTTAACAGAAGTTTAAAAAATATTTTATAATAACTGACCATAACTTGGTGCATTGATGAATTTACAGATAATTATGACCCAACTCCACAATTCCCATTAGTTCTACTGCACCTTCATACTTAATGTTACAGTATTTTAGCCACTTTAAGGTAACTTTAATTTTAATTTATTTCACTGAAGGTCCCTAAAGCTGGACTGCTCCCTGTTACCTGTTACAACAGGGAATAATGGGCTTCATCACTGTGACTGCAAATGAATGTATCTGTATCTGCTGGATGTATAACTCTGTAACTGTATCACTGACCCATATCTGATGCATTTATCAACTATTAACTATTCCAGCAGTATCAAACAAGGACAAGGAAAAACTTTCACCTTTCACCCATCCATCACATGAGGGCCATCATGTCACTCACCACACCCTCCATCAGGATGATTGTTTTGGATTTGCTCGTTGCAACCTGGTATGTAGCGCTTCATTACATGGTCGGCGCATGTCACTGTCCTGCTACAGAAGGGCAGCGAGGCTGAAAAAAGCAGGGTCGCCATCTCAAGTTGTTTTTCTCTCCTCCGCTTTTAAGAGCACTCTGCAGCCTTCTCCTCTCTGGCCCCTAATGCACCCAGTCCATTTGGCAAAGCGGAGCTGTGAAACCCAAGATCACAGGCATGGTCAAAAAACAATTTCACTCTTTGATTGAAGCATTATCCACTTTTACGATTTGAGGGGAAACAGGAATCTGATCTGCATAACTGTAAATACAGCATATTTGGGTTTTGTGTATAATAAGAAAAAAATTCATTTCCAAATGTTCCCTACAATTTTACAACTAAGTGGCTTTGTAAAACCTTAAAAAAACTTTTTATTTTGCCGGATACTTATTTGACCTTGTAACCACGAATATAAACACACAAACTCATTAGTATGAGGAAGCAGAACATTTTCTCTGCAATGCTTTTTCAGGAGCCATTGTTTTGGTGCAAGAGTTGCCCAGAGCACAAAAAGATGAGGCGGCTTCTGTGTGAAACCAGATCCAGTCTGGAGTGATGGGCAGCACATGGCGGAGGAGTCATGGATGCATTAGCCCAGGCTAATGGGCTAGCTGGCTCTGAGAGGCCTGACTGTCCATTATGTGTGGCTATGGATCGAAGAGTTTGGAGATGGACACTGCTTTTTGACTGCTCTGATGTGCAACCAGCACCACAAGCCTCACATCATTCCATTATGGTGTGGTGCTGATTTCAAAGAGAGTAACTGCAAAAGGCCATTTTTTTTCTGTTAAACAGATAATATTTAGATTAAATTTTCTGTTCATCCTGGCAGCATAGCTGTAGTAATAGCAAAGTCAGATCAGTTAATGAGATTTTGTACACGTATTCATGATTCCCAGATGATGAAACCTTCTAACAGTGTCTGACATCAGTGCCATGACATCAGAATTTCCCAGAATTGTGGTACCTACATGTGTGCACTAAATCAATTCCATGTCATTTTACATCATTTGACATTCACAAAAAGGCCCCGACAAATCAGACATGGCCGGGTGCATGATCCCTGCCTTACTGAAAAGGTTACTGTTAATAGTATGACTACAGGTGGATAACGAGGGATTTGTATATTTTCTGTCCTTGCAGCGAGGTTCAGGACATTGGCACAGGCTGTGGATGAAGGTGTGTGATTGTTGAAAAGGCCACTGCGATGAAGGGGCTACGTGATGAACAGCTCTTTATGTTGAGAAAAGAGGATTGATCTGCATCCTTTGCTGCATGCAAAGCCAACAGACATTATGGAGGCAGTGAGTAATGTAATAGAGCAGGAGAGAGAGAGAGAGAGAGAGAGAGAGAGATCTTTGGAAAGTTTGGAAAGTTTTTTGAATGCACTGCAGGACTTTAGAGGATGTGCCACAGAGGGTGCTGTTGCATTAATCAAACGTCTGGATGATAAATGAATAAGCTGTTTAGCAACCAACAAGCAGAAAGGACAGAGATGGACAGTTTTTATGTGTTTAAAAGGGTTGTTTCACTCAACAGGGTTGGTATTAGAAGACTAACCTCCATTAAACTGAGCGATAAAACATATGTCTTTCATGATGTTTAAGGTATAATGGGAATATATGCTCCACTGTTTATAAAAAATGCATTTAGAGACCAAGCAAGACCACAATTGTAAAAAATAAAATAAATGAAGAGTAAAGTGTCGACTCACTGTTCAAAGATGTGATTTATTCCTGTTAATGGATGTCCTTGCAAAACTGTTAAGGATCATGAGTGCCACCTATTGATCATGATGTGAATTTTAATCTATTTCAGAGGTGCAAGAGATCATTTTAATCAATTTCACGCCTGCTTGGTTGAAAAATAGAAGAAAAGTGGAACAGTTTAACAGTGATCTACAAGCAAGACTATTACTTTGTGAGCAGGTGCAGACTGAACAACACATTTACCACATAGATATTCTGGACCATCGGCAGGATCAGTGGATATCCAGTTGCCTACAGAACAGGAAAACAACATCTGCGAAAATGCCTGAGTGACCTTTGACCTTCCCAGGGGTTGTTAGCGGGAGTCAGTGACACTTGTGCATACCAAGCTGTCAAGTCGTCTCGTACCTTTCGTATCACACGGGGAAAGCCAGGGAGTTAAATATAGTCACTAAATATTTGGAGTCTCACAACAAAATGCATGTTTAGAAAAAAAGATTAATAGATTGAACTCTCGGACTTTAATGAAAGTCTTACTGGAGTCAAATAGCTTCTTTCACAACACATTATGTACCCTGTCTGTGACCTAGCTGCAATCGGTTCCTGTTTTCATTTCAAATGCTCAAATATTTCATTAAGCATCTTGTTTAATAAAACATCAGAAAACAGTGAAAAATGTCCTTGAAACTATAAGAATCTTCTTTCGTCTGATCATTTGTCTCATCACACACAAATCAGCTACAACACCACCACTAGTCTTAATGTTGTAATGGTACTTTCCATACTACAAACAATATTAGTTGTGAATAGCAAATACATTGGTTTTATCTTATACAGTTTTTCTGCAGTCTGATTTTGAATCTTACTGTGCTCTAACTACTTTAGCAGTACTACTATTTGTCACGAATTAAAATCGTACAAATAAAGATGAAAGAAATGAAATTTACCAGTGTTTGTTTTCTGAAATCTCTGCGTCTGACCACCATGTATAATTTGTTTGATTGAGGCTATCAGTACTACTGTATCTTTATTTCCTGCACGCTCTAGGAAAATGTCCAGCAACAGCAAACTCAGCAAAGTGTGCTAACACTATTATTTGTTAATACACTAATTTATTGATGACATTTTATTACACACTGCCGGCAGTGAAAAGCTCCCATTTTCAAAAACAAGAAGGTTTAGTCACGATTCTGAAAAATATGTTGATGCTCGCTAAAATGTTTCTGTGATGTTACAGAAATACTGCCGGCTACCACAACCACAGGATATTTTTATCCAGAATGATTTGAATAATGTTTGTCATCCACTCTTTTAGGGAAAGCATTGTTCTGACTGAGGCCAGCTGCTCGTAAAACTTCAGAAAAAGTCTCTCTCCTGTGAATGGACTAAAAATGACAGTCTCAGATGACACATAAACACACTCTCTAAGTATTTCCCTATTTTCATTCGTTTTTCTACATGTCAGTAGAAGTTATAATGTTCTTACATGTTCCTATTACAAGCTGCATTATCTGGATTGTTCCTGAAGATTTTGTGTGGCCTGACATTAGAACAATTCTGCAATTTCTTATCATGGTTTGCACTTGTGATTGAGACATAAAATATTTTTTTATTATTCATTTCGGTAGTATCATACAATAAATATAAGGGATGCTATTAAAAAATAAATAACGGGGCAGTTGCAGGGCAAATTCTTGTCTCTCTCGATATACACCTGTGTATAGTCAAATGATCGTATGTGATCTGCTCATTAAAGAGGATTCATCGTGTTAGAATCAAGGTCTCAGTCTGGACTTGAACTGGACTGAACCGGCAGCTTATAACCTGTATGATCTTCACACACTGACGATGATTTAGAGTGCAAAAAAAGGCTCTGACAATGCGCTGCAGCACTAAATAGGATACTGCCACTTAGGAAAATAAGAGAGATTGCATAGTTGGAGCCAAGATTGAATGTTGTGTCAGCACAGTGTGTTAAACCACACTCCTAAGCTTGGCTGTTCCTGGAATTGGTTCAACCAAGGTCTTGCAGGACTGCCCATCTTTCTTTAATGGCTGTTTACGAAGCACGAAACCCTCTCAACACCCCCATTGACGATCACACCCCTTCTAACTCTGAGGCTGCACGAGGACATGACAGCAAACTCTCTCTAAATGACAACACCAGCGTTTTTAATGAGGTTTGAACTACTGCCATGTATCTCTTCGGATCAAGTGAATCAAGTATCAACTATTGCTGTCAAGCAGCTCGATTTATCACAACTATCTCCTGCACATTTCTATTACCTACACAATAAAAGACACTGAAACATCTACTTGAAACTACCACACTAGAGCACTTCAATTTTTTCAGAGCAGGCTTTTGTTTGAAGCTCACCTACAGTTATGGTTTGAAGCAGATGTGAGACTGAGGAGAAAATGATGACTTTGATGTCAACTGGGTACCTTAGAGGATTGTGCACATTATCATAACAGTTATGAAATTAAACACAATAGATAGTGCGCAGCTGCCAAGTTGAATACAGCTTTGATTTCTCCCCTGGTGTATCGCTATTCATCTGAAAACATGAAGGCTGGAGGTTTCACTGTTTGTGTTAAAAAGCAATGCTTTCCACAGCCCTTTCTTTCACCATCAACACCGACTTTGCTGTGTTTCCTGAAAGTTTCGAGACGGAAAGCTTTGAATGGCAGACGATAAATGGTTCAGCTGTTTGTAATGGGTAAACATGAACGATTAATCTGAACAAATGGATGGCCGTGAACTGGAAGGTCAGCATAAAGGCAAAAAGCAGTGTTTAGAGACTCGCTGGCTCTGTGCTGGTGTCTATGTAAACCAAATGTTGAAACTACTGGAGGCTGTAAGAGAAAAAGAAAAACACGAATTGATGTGGTGCTTGGTGTGTTTACAGCAAGGATGTGTGCTGTAATTATATTCCGCTGCATCTGCTGATCGAATCTTAACAATGTACTGTACAGTACATCTATTAGGAACAAAGCCTCTATTTCCATAACATGATGTGATTAGTTTTACATATCTGGATACTTATACATGTATGACTTTCACTTAGTGGGTCCAAACTCAAACATAGCCAGGAGTTGCATACAGTCTATTTGTGACCACGTCAACAACAGAGTGATATTTAGAAGTCCAGAGGTCAGAGGTTATATGTTTACAGACAAAAGGCAAATGTTTGAGCTGACATTGAACTGTGTGGTTCCATTTAGTTCATATGACTTTGGTTCAGACTATCTTAAGAACTACTGCATAGACTGGCACTGAAATGGGTAAATTCTATGTGACTTCGCTGATTTACTTAAGGTCCTCCAGTCCTCCTGTGAAATATAACAGGATCTTGTCTACCTACCTGCACACATTTAGAAAATATGATATTTATGGTTCCCAGGGGATGTACAGTATCTTCACAGAAGAACTATAAGCTGTACATAGAAATTCATGCTCCCCTCAGGATGGATTGTACAGCTCCAAAACTCATGTGAGCCCCATCAGCACTAATTGTACCATAGCGTACATGTAATTGTACGTTATAGTGAATTTGCTAAACATTGAGAGGATGTCAGTATTACGCTTCAAAGGAAAAGCCCTAGCAGTGCAGTAGACTGCGTATTGTGTCTTCATTCTGATCTACTTCCTCTCAGCCCTTCAAAGGGATCTGAGGTGTTTGCCCCCTTTTGCCTATTCTAAACGCTAAGTGATGATCCACATGCTATGTGACAGTTTCCCCCACAGTCTGATTTAACATCAATTATTTCAGTTAAGCTGATTTAGTCACTCACCTCTGGATTTTAACCATTCTGCATTATGTGGACATAATTTAAAAAAATTATCAATTGTTTATTTGGTGCGAGTCCTTACAGGTTCTTTTATTGCCTGGAATCACTAGCAAGCAGGAAGGTAAAACGTCTTTAACTTTCTGTAAATGTAAAGAAATGTACCATTTTGCTGCAACATTTAAAAGGCCTCTATCTGTTCATGACCTAGGTTAAGTGATGCTGCGTGATTTCAATCGTTCATTTGTCTGCAGAGGTTGTCAGACATTTGATGGTGAAGTATGTGTGCTCAACTGTTGTACTATTAGTAGGATGTTCAAGTTTAAAAATAGAATAAAATTTCAGTAAAATACATTAAAATGTAAATCAAAGCAACTAACTTTGGATGATAAATGAGCTGCAGTGCACACTAATACGAAGCTCACATAGCTTGTTTTTGTGCATAATCAATACTACTTTTAATACTTCAAATACATTGCTTTGCAGGACTTTAATTAGTTTACATTGATGTAATAAATGTTCTGAATACCTTTCTGATCACTGCAAATGTATCATGTATTATATTTGCCAGTGACCATTTCTAATTTTTTCTGCCCTTTGGTGTCATGCTTTTTAAGGAACAATGTCATGTGGGATTATCTGGGTCATATTTCTGTTGCTGGTCAGATCTAAGTGAAACATCTGACTGTTCCTGTTTTAGACACAGTGTTCCCGGCTGTGAAACGACACCAGGCTGGACTTACTTGTCCCCGACGTCTGTATTCAACATGAATGCTTTGTAATGCCCTGATAAAATGAAAGATAATATGATTTCTTTAAAATAAATGCCATTTTGCAGTCACTGGCAGAGCTGTAGTGTTTGGCCTTACCTGTCGGCCAGTATCTTGACTTTTGATGTAGTTTTTTTATCCAGTTTATTACAGTGGCTTTGTGGAAGGTGCTGCTCCACCACTTTGATCCCCCTCAACAGCTATTGCATAGACTGCTTTCGTGAGTTCTTCATCAGATCAAACTTTATACCCATGCAAACATTTCTGCAAATCTAATTACATTCCCATGCTCCCTTGTATTTTGTGCCAACTAGAACACATTAGCATTCTTGCAGCATGTCAGCAAATGTTAGCATAGTCATTGCAAGGATGTTGTCAAGCTGATACATTCTGAACATATTGCTTAAAACACTACCACACACACACACACACACACACACACACACACACATGGTCTTGGAGGTCAAGCTTTGCACTGCTTCAGGTCTTGATTTTGTCTCAACACGTGTCTTCTCTTTAGATCACATGGACCTGGTCTTGGATCCTAAATGCTGTACAAACATTTACTTCATTATGTCTTTTCGTGCTCACCTGTGCCCACCATCTGCTGTACGTTATCCCTCCTTTAACCTTTTGTCACTACTCTAAAGTCAAACCACAAACACTTTTTTCCCTTCGTTCTTAACTTTGTCCCCATGTACTCATGGCAAGTACATCTCACTTCAGAAGGGCAAAATGAATCATTTCATTCCCATTTGCTTACTGTGAGCCATGGCAACCTCTTTCCAAGTCGCATCTCAGCTTCTCACTCACTCTCCCCCTGTCATTATCCTGTCCATTAGTGCTTTTTGCCATTGTCATTTGGATATCAGGCCTTTTTTAACAGCTGACTCCCCCCACGGTGTCCTTGACGTTGGGCACATGAAGATAAATTAGCTATGGCAGCCTGGGGTCTGATGCACGTTGTGCAGATTCACTGTCTGGACAATGTCTGTACAACAGCTGACCGTGTCTCAAGGACTTAAAGCTGCGTTTCATGAAAAAGGACTAGTGTCTCTTATGACAATTTTCCAACCTTGCACGAAGTATGCAAAAATAAAAGATTGCCTTGAAGTTCTACTTTTGTGTCCCGTTAAGCAAGAACCCTTTACGAGTCTAAACTGAACATTTACTTTTCCCACAAAAGAATAACTGATCTTAGGAACTGCATGACACATCATTTTTGAGGGACTATGATGCAATTGGGTTTCCTGGCTGGAAAATGTGAATTGTTTTATAATCCTCTCTGGAACAACGTAACCATTGTATTCCCCAAAAGCAGGACGTGCACCAACATACCGAGCCCTGATAATAAATATGACCTCACTGTGTGGTCGATCTATGTGTAAAATTGGCTCAACACTGTTACTATCACCATCCTACGGGAAAATAAATAAGTCACTTCTGACTCCAGGTATTCTGACCACTTTCTCTTGTCTCAGTGAGGTTAATACTGCTTCAAAGGTTTTTGGATATTCA
This sequence comes from Channa argus, assembly GCF_033026475.1. Lineage (NCBI taxonomy): Eukaryota > Metazoa > Chordata > Actinopteri > Anabantiformes > Channidae > Channa > Channa argus. The sequence goes on from NC_090210.1 coordinate 17,748,456, forward strand.
ATCACTTTTAAGATGATACTGGAGAGCAATCAACATGTTATGCATGAATAGAATTAAAATATACACATTTTAAATACCCTTTTATTCCTACAGAAATGTAAAAACACAATCCCTTTTCTAGATGGAAATGTTGCTTGCTATTTAGGGAGGTTTTTTAGTCCCCTGAAAACCTACAATTTACTCATATTAGGAGATCATTGGGAGCGAAATTAGATTGACCTCCTCTACAGATGCTGGAACTGTTCATCCTCATTAAACCACTCAGCGTGCGCTGGTTGTGCACAATCAGGGATACTTATTATTTTTTAAATCTTTGTAGATAACACAAGAACAGATAAGAACCACTATCTTTGATTTTCTTTATTAAAGCTGTAAAGAAAAACGGACAAATGCTACACTATGACAAACATATTGTATTTCGTACATTTAGAATATATATGTAAATATGAAGCATTGTTGAGCAGCTGCATGAGTGATTCATGTTTGCAATGTTTTCATAGCTGTGAAACCATCAAAAAACATAAATTAAGTGATTCTGTGGGGCACACTGCTAAGTTCTGGTAGTGGAAGAGTTGGGGTTGTCTAGTCCTATTTTTACACAATGTTGGGAGTTTAAAATACTCCTGGGGTCAGTGATCAAAGTTAGATAGATCCTGGGGTCTTTGCATTGTCAGAATACTAGTTAGCTGTCTCTGAAGTTAGGGAAATGCAATGTTTACTGTAAAACACATCTTGTCTTTATCACAGTGAGCTCGTCACAACTGCAAGTTAAAAATAAGCATAGTTGATGTGTAGCACTTGAGAAGTTTTTGTTTTTCATGTACCGTTCAAGGCAATACGTATTTATAGTTTAATTAAAAAGTTTGCATCCCCATTCACGGAAATTGCGATAATAGTAAAGCAAAGATTTTTTTTCAGTCAACATAATATTTACTGCTCATTCAGCTGCTACAAACCTTCATCATCAGAAGTAACAAAATTGTTCAAGAAGTGTATAAAAAGAACGTTATTGTAGTTTGCTGAGAGCAACACAAACAATAGGATCGAGAAAACTTTCTTTAGAGATACGTACCTGTACCTGTAACAGTGAAGACCATAATCCAGAAACGGAAAAAAGCCTGACACACTAAGACTGTTTTAGGAAATAGAAGACCAAGAAAATTACCTGCAAGAGGCACTGGGAAACTTGCTTGACAGCTACGTAAGAATCCAGTACAATCAGCAGGGGACCAGACAAAATCTTCAAAGGCAACTGGAATAAAAAGTCATCCCGCCACAATAAAGCATGGCTGCACAAGCCTACATTGTCAGAGACAAAAGCACATAGGAAGCTCTAGACATCTAGCAGCTGGCTTACAGTTTGCTAAGGAGCATCCCAGTCCTCCCAGTCTCAACACTTAAATACTTTTGAAAACGTGTGAATACATTTGAAGAAGTCTGTCCAAGGCAAACAACCAAGTAATCTGAGTCTGATAGACTTAAAACAATTATGCCCTGAACAATGGGCTAATATTTTACATGAGAGGATGCAAACTATTCAGATGGTCCCCAAAAAGATAAGAGGACATTTTTAAAGCAAAATGAGGACCTTCAAAGTATTAAAGAACATTTCATAAAGGGGGAGGCAAATGTTTGCAACCATATAATTTGTATTATTTTAATATAACTTTTGTTGTACTGTGAACACTCTGTGCCCAATTGTGTGTGTGAACTTTTTTACTAGCAGAATGTGCATTAAATATTATTTTGACTTAAAATTTGAAATGTTTTTTTCTTTGCTCATTTCAGAGTGAAGAGATGCAAAGGTTTGCACTCAACTGTATAAAATATGTATTTAATATTTTTTGTTAATCTATAGTCAGAGGCACAAAGGAAATAAGGGTAGAAAGAAAATGTGGTAGAAGTACACAAGCTCAATACTAAAGTCCAGTCCAAGGACATGCCAAACAAAGTACTCGACTAAATGTAGAAGTACAAATCTTTACTCAATTTGAAGTACTATGTACGATCTGTGTATGTACTTAACATACTTACATAAGTACAAATACTCCACTAAGCAAACAATGTACTTTGAATATGAGGTTGTCCAGATTTGTTTGACAAATTTTTGAGTTAAAATTCATTGCAAAAAATGTTAAAATGAAGTAATAAACCTGTTAGAAAACTGTTGCACGTCCAGCAGTTATGGAGTAACATCTTCATTCATTTTGGTCATGTTTGTGTCAGCTAGATGAACTGAAGTTCAGTATTCAGTCTACTTTTAGCTTTGTCTGTGATGTCTGCCAAATCCTAGAGACTGTTTCCATAGCTGCTAAATACTCCACTGGCCTCAGCAGTTAGTCATGCTGTGGACTCAACAGCCAACAAATAAGCTTAATTTCACTCCAAACCACCATAAAGCCAAGGGTGATACTGTAATTCTATGCGAGTACTCTGATTGCAGACCCACTGACTAACCAGTTGACTTTAATGTTCAGAAAAATTAAGATCAATAAAACACAGTATTCAGATATTTCTTGCACACTAATGCACAAAATAACAAAAATCTGCATATTGCATAATGTGGCACACTCAAGTCTGCATCAGTTCATTTTTGGGCCCCTGCATATGCAGAAGGCTAAACTGGCGACATGCCATTTGACATATCCCCAACAGCACATTGAGCTCTCGCTGAGCTCTCGCTGCATCGCTCATTTAGAAATATCCATATGTGCTAATTAGGTCAACCTGACCCTTGTGAGGACAGGAGATACTGAGTGGCTCCTATTCTTTACTTTGCGGTTGCCCTGCAGTCGTGCAGCGAAGCGAAAGGTGGGCAGGTCCACACAAAACAGCGTGATGTAAGAGCTTCTCAGGCTGGGAGCTTTCTGAGGCAACACGCTACACCCATCTATATGTATGAGTGCAGACAGTGTGACAACTACACAGTGATATTTTTTTTTTTGTAGCTCGGATTTGCCGGAGGAACGCCTGCTGAGAAATACCGAGATTAAGATGACAGGTTGAGGTGTTGCTGTGTCTCCTCTTATCGACTTTCTGTCTTTTGTCTGGATTTAATATATACATATTTATGAGAAACAGAGTTGTAGTTGGAGGGTTTATTCAGGGATGAGATAAGATTCCAATATGTCCAAATTTTACAAAAATTTTAGGAAAGCAAAAGAGCAAAAAAAAATGTTTGTGAAGTTGTTTTCTGTAAACGTGCACAAAATATAAAGTAAATTTGTCAGCTGTCACACTTTACTGTTTGTATCATAACATTTATGGGATACATTAGCAGTGTGTGTTTATGACCATTTTAGATTTTATATATGAGTTTTCCACCAATGTGATGTCATGTGTTTTATTTTCGGATTAACCAAAAACAGCTCATTGTGACAAGTCCACAGAGGATTATTGTCTGACTTGGCAATTCCTTTAAGCTCTGTCGTGCATGTTGGCACCTTTCAGCTCACCCTTTTTGGTTTTACGGCATGCAACGTCATTGTTTTGGTTCACACACACACACCGCTCACACTGCTCACACCGCTCACACCACTCGTCAGCAAAGAACACAGACAGCAACTACAGAGAAGCATTTAGCCAGATCACCCTAACCCTCAGGTGTTGGTGGAGAAAAACATCAGAGCTAAAAGGAAAGTAGATCTAAGATTTCCATTGGTAATTTTAGACAGAAACATGAAATCGAATAAGTGACATAGCTGCTTTGTATTCAAGATTCAAGATTCAAAGTGTTTATTGTCATATGCACCGACAGAAAGCATGTTTCCCTGCATATTGTATGTAAAAATAGTCACTGTTTCCTATTTTTGACTGTAAGCTGCATCAACATTAGCATTTGAAAATACGTCAGTGTTGTGTTCTCAGTTTATTTGTGCTGCCCCAAATGGTGACAAAGTCATACAATGCAGGTTTAACACATCAACAGTTTATTTTTTCACAATAGTCACTACATACAGTATAGTTTTCAGGATTATTCCACCTGGGTTTCATCCACAGCAACAATTTCTCAGCAGCTGGGAATGGACTGATCATCCTCCTGCTGGGATGGATGAATCCCCTTCATCCTCCTCTGCTGTTATTCTCAGTACTTCTATTTTACACCCCATTGTTTTCAAAGCACCAGTTAGTTTCTTTGAAAATAAACACTGTCCTCAGATGCTGTGGACAAAGAACGACAACACAAGCACGTTGTTCTATTTTGGAGCGCAACAGAGATCTTGATTGCTCATCCTGCTTTTCTAATTTTGTATGAAGGTTTATTTTGTTCTTTCATCAAGAGATTATGTTTATCTATAGTGAGCAGAGATTGAGTTCGAATGAAACGGGTGCTGAATTTAAAATAGATTGAACATGCAGATTGGCATTTCTATTTGAGTGGCATTGAAAGCTACTTTACGGACTTAAGAGGAACTTTCCTTTACAGAGCTACTGTCTGTGCTCAGCCGAGTGAAGTTTTGCTCAACTGCTGAGATGAAAGACCCTGAGCAGAGACACGGATAGAGTGGGAATGACAGGAGTGATATAAGGACAAAGAGGGGAAGGAACTGGTAGATAGCATTAGAAAAAAGGTGATATGAAATAATGAAAAATGTTCCCCTTGTACAATGGCAGTGACTCTGTCTCCTTTACTCAGAGTGCTGTCTACTCCTTGTCTGTCTATGCTTGAAATCCCACCTCCCCCAGTGCTTCTCTCCTCCCCTCCATTCCCCTCCCCTCCTCTCCTCTCGCAGTCTCTGGCCAAGGAATCCCAGGCAGCATTTAATTGCAGAGTGCAAAAGCTTTAGCTAATGAGCTCAGCTTCAGAGCTGGGACTCTTTCTCGCAGTCTCTGAGAGACAAAACCATATGGAGTCTTTTACCAGAGGAGCCTCAAAAAGCGGCTGGAGTTCAGGTGGAGCAGAATGAAGGAATTCACAAATTCAGGTACAGTCGACTCGTTGCGAGAATATACCACAGGCAAGAACCAAAGTAAGAGGTGGAGAAAGAGAGGAGAGCGGGAGAGGGGAGGGGAGGAAACGGGAAATACACAGGCAGAGAGAGAGAGGGAGAGAGAGAGACTAGAACCCTGCAGCAGTAAATGAGACAGAACAACGAGGCGGGAGAGGTAAAAAGAGAGACAGAGAGGGAGGGAGGTGGAGAAGGGCCCCGTGTAGAGAGAGAGCTATAGGCTGAGAAAGACGAAGGAGGAAGAAAAAGTTAGAAGTAGGAGAAAAGGTTAGCAGGGAAAGAGAAGAGGTGTAGAAAAAGGGTGTAGTGATTAACAGCTAAAAGAGAGAAGGAAGGAAAACAACAGGAAGGAAAGGGAGGGAGAAGTCTTGGTTGGAGAGGAGGAAAAAAAGAAGCTGAAGAAAAGTTTTCTTGTGGGAAGACGCAGATGAGGAAAACAGAACGAGTGAATGACTGGGCTGGAGAGAGCAGGCAGGGGAGGAAACCAGTTGTTTTCTAAGGCGTATTCCACACAAGCCTCTGGACTTCTTTGGACATGTACACAGAAGGAGCACAAACAACGGGACAACACCGATTTCTTCAGCACAACAACACCCCCATCCCCTGCTCCTGCCAGCACTGTGTCCACTACGGGAAGCCGTACAGCAATCATGGTGGGCTGGGATACCAAACGGCATCAGCGAGACAGACGGACCACCCATCTCTGGACTGTAGGAGAGACATCCAGGCTCCCAGAGTTAAAGATGTAGGAGGCAGAGCTTTCGTAGTGGACAGAGTTGAGAGAAGTGGTCATCGCAGCCCACAGAGGAGGCCTGTGTTTGCAGGGCCGGGCCATTACAGCCAGTCAGGTGACTTGAGCCAAGTTTACCCCTGGGAGTTGAACCCTGCCCAGTGGAGCTACCCACTGGACTCTGGCGTGAGACACTACCAGTCTGTCAGAGAACAGTGTGGCTGTGTGGCGCGCAGCGACACCAGGACACACCCCTTCAACGCCCTGATACCACATCCTCTCCCTCATCTTCAGGTCAAAGGTCAAGGGTACTGGCACAAGAGGACCATCAGGTATAGCACTGCTGATGAAGAGGAAGAAGAATGTGGACGCAGCTCTGAAAACCATAATTTGGAGCAACATAGTCCACATTTGCTAATGCCCAACGGGCACTGTGGACCGAGGCCTGTGGTCTACGATGGAGGGGAAGGAACAGATAACCATCAGGACTGGGGCAGACAGACAGGTGGATCAGAGGAGGGTTGTAATGGAAGCGGTATCTCCCACAAGTGTTTCTTCCCCACTGAAGTCCCACAAAGAAACTTGAACAAAATCAGACAGAAGGGGCCCTGCATCCTTTCCCCTGGCAACACCAGTTCAGAAACCTCCAAATCAACGATGAACAACGACCACCAGCGCCGGGCTCTGGAGGTAGTGAACCAGAAGAGGAGCCAGGATTCAGTGAGGGATCAAATTCGACAAGTGGTGACAGATCTGGAGGATGTGTTGGGTGGTTTGAAGCAAGTTCACGTAGAGATGAAAGAGGTAGGAGGGTCTATTATTATAGAAGTTTGTACTTTACATGTACATCAGGTGTCTAAACATGGAGGTCTGCATCAGGTGCAGATGACCCAGCTTTTCATCTCCTCCTCTGGATACTGTAGCATTTAAAATGATTAACTCAAAGCTCAGATGTTGACAAAATGAGTCACAGTGCAGATCAGCTTGACACAGGTTATGTATCTGTGTATGCCTGTTCATAAGAGCATAGCCGTGTGTGTGTTTGTGTGTGTGTGTGTGTGTGTGTGTGTGTGTGTGTGTGTGTGTGTGTGTGTGTGTGCGTGTGTGTGTGTGTGTGCGCATGGTGACTGCATTGTTTGTGACTCACTCATCATCTCTTACCGAAGCAGTGATTGAGAGCGATTTTCACTGACCTTTTGCAGAACGCTGCTGAAATTGGCAGCGTTCCGGCCAGCACATTAAAAAGCCTAGCTTGAGACTGTTACTAAATTATGCCTTGCTTTTACAGTTTCCATTTTGCATGCAGCTGTAAAATAGCATTGATTCACAGCTGAATGCCTCTGTGCAAAGTCCTGGCATTGTACTGAAGCTACATTACAAATTAAAAATATTCATTATTGTGAATTGTAACAGTTGGAAACACAGGAATATCTTGATATTTGATAGGTAAATTGTAGCTCATTGCTCAGTTTTAGCATTTATCAGGACAAACTCACAATTATACATAGAATTTGACAGTTGTGAAGAGGTACTAGGATTTGTTGATTTTTTACATAAGACGTTTTTTGTAGAAATATGTTGCAAACACATTTTTTGTGGAGAGAAGTTGATGCATCATTGAAGTCGCACTAAAAAGAAAGAAAACTAGCAGAGATTATGGCTTCTCAAAGTTTTGAACTTGCTCTTCTAACTAAATTATTTCTACTTAATCAGTAAGTTGGCATCATTCTAATTTATTGTAAATGGATTAATATCTAAAGGGCTGTGCAGAGCGTAGTGGAGCACAGCAGATGGTAGAAGAGCAGAGAGGAGCAGGGAGATGTAGAGCTAGGTGGAGCAAAGTGGAGTCTCATGCCAGCAGTTAAGTTGCATGTTGTCAAAATTGCAAGTACATGTAGTAATAAATATATAATATATCATTAGATTGTTAATAATGCATGAATGTGCTTGCTGCATTTACACTGTGGGAATCAGATTACCTGTTGCATATTACTTGAAATCAGTCCACTTTGCTCTGTCCAGCCCTGTCACTCCCTGCTGCACACAGTCTGCCAGGGGGTAATGGTATTAATCTCAGTAAAAGTACAGTAAAAGACAATGCTACAAAAGTTACCAGTCAAGAAGAAATAATGTCAGTTCCACTGATCTGTCAACTCTTACCATCTGCTAAAAGTGGAGCTTTTCCAAATTCCTAATCTAAACAAAATTTGGATGGTTATATTTTGTTCTTTCATGCCCTGCCTTTTTATCTCTTCCAATGTGATGCAGCCAGAGTGACATCTGAAGCCACCTGAGTGTGAGAGGAGCAGTAGACCCGAAAGTGTGTTGACTGACAGCCATGAGCTGACTGACTGGAAGGGCGAGCCTCTCACAAAAAGCTTTAAAAGGGAACATCTCTGCACAGCTGCCAGTGACGTTCAATGAGTTTTATTCACAGGAGTCTTTATCAACCTCTCTCTACACTCATGTGTTTTGAAGCATCTATCTTTGAAAAATAGTCAAAAATGTGTCACAAACCCCAAAGAAGAAAGTATTTTATATTTTGATCATAATCTGAGAAGTACTATGTACATGAGGCTGCTGAGGTAGAGCAAAAACACCTATATTTTACTCTAAATTGTAGTGGAGTAAAAACGTAGAGTTTATTAAATGTAAGTTTGCAAGTAAATGTAACCGCATTGATCCTCTTTGTGATCATTCAGGTGGTCGAGCAGATTGATCGTCTCACAGCCAGCATTGACCTGAATGAGGAGTCGCCCAGCATCACTCAAGGGTCGTCCAAAAACGTACATGGCTCCACTCATTCAGAAAACCTCAGGGCTGCCCTGCTGCCCAATCACAAAGCTGCCGCGGCCCAGGTGTCGCAACACACCGACGAGGATCGCGTCATCTTAAGAACTAATTCTCCTTCACCTGTCCACATTGCGTCAGTCGTCAAAACCAGCCGCTTCACGCCACCCAGCCACAGCAGGGACACAAACCACGAGAAGGCAGGTGTGAACGGCCACTTGCCTCAGATGTACCCCCCTAGAGACTCCAACCACATTGGCCAAACTCATACAGAGCCCCACCCACAAAGCTTAGACCCTAGGGTCATCACTGGGAACAACATCTCCAATCCAAGAACTCAGAAGCCTCCACCGTACCCTCAAAACGGGCGGTGTGGGAAGGGTCCATACGCCCAGCCAAAGCCTGTGAAGACCTCTGCAAACCCTGGTAGAGGCTGCCACAGCACCAGCATGGTGTGAAGGAGGGGGAGGGTGGTATGCCCCAGTGCCATGGGGGGCCTGAAACATGAGACCCTGCTGCAGCGAGTGGATGTCAAAGAGGGTCCGGGCAGGGGAACAACTCATGGTAAGTCTGGATACAAGCGGAAATTTTCTGTCTCCGTCTTTTAACAGTGTTGATGTTTTTGTCAGCGCTCGCAGCAGATGACGTTTGTTGTGTTTACTGGCAGTGAAATTTTCAAAGTCAGTAAATGAAACGAAGTCTTTAAAAACAAGGGTTTATGTGTGTGTTTGATGTGTGTGTGTGTGTGTGTGGTGTCTGTGTGTGGGCGGAGTGGGCGTTGATGTCACATGATTTCCCAGTCCTCGTTACACTGCAAAACGTGTCTGTCCTCAGTGAAATAGAAATGAGTGTTTAGACTTCAGTTTGGTTTCACATGTGGTCAGAATCAGGGTGAGATAATTTCACACGCTGGAGTAAAATCCTGCTATTTTTGAGTAGATTTGTGGAATTGTGAAACAAGATTGTTGCACATTTTAAATCCTAATAGTGAAAATGTTTTTTTTACTGAAACGGCTTTAATCACTTCAAACTAAAGAGATTAAACAAAGATAAAATCTTGAGACAAGCTTTTCTTCTTTGCAGTCTAACTTAGTCATGACTTAAAGGGAACTGAGAGTTGGCAGGATTTCAATCATTTCTGGCAAAGGAAGCCCCCACAGCCGCTTGACTTGAATCATGTGACACAAAAGAGGAGTCATTATATTTACAGGATGATCATAGCTCTGACTCATAATTGGCGTAATTTACTGGTTGGCTGTGATGAGGAGGAACTAAGCCTTTCGTCTTGTGCCCAAGTCAGATATACTACTAAGTAGAAACAGACTTAATAACAAGATGACATCTGTGAAAAAAGTCCCTCTAGCAGAAGGGAGAAATTGAACAGCAGATGCATTTTGCCAAGTTCGTCCCTAAAAAAAAAAAGTTCACCTTTGCAGATGCTGCAGTGACATACTGTACGTGCATGTTTCTGCACCCCCCTCTTGTGCAGAGTATGCGTAACTGCAATCTATTTTTCTGGCTCCTGAGTTGGGCAAGCACAATCTGGTTTTAATCATAAAACCCCCTGGCCACGTGCCAGAACGGAGTGAGGCAAACTCTTGGTATATTTGTGACGTCCATATAAACAGGGGTGAACAGTAAAGCTGCTCCCCACATTATGCTGCAGGGAGAGGCCCACTCACAAGGCCGCAGCTTCAGGTTGAGGCTGGAAGCCTGAGAACTAGGTTGAAAAGAAATCGCTTCATCTTTCAGTCATGTAGTGAGATGGGGGGTTAAGAGAAAGGACATTTTCAGTTTAATGCTGTCTTTTCACTTTCAAAGCATCAAGGCTGTTTTTTGTTTGTTTTTTAAAAACCTGACTCATTTGAATTATTCACCCAGAGCCGGTTCAATGTCGAATCATCCGAACAGATTTTGTGCTAAGCAACCTAAAAAACACACACACATTCTTATACTTGTGCGGATTCTCTCTGTCACCTCCTGATCAGATTTAAAATAATATTCAGAATTTAGATTTGTCTCCACACTATTTCACCATCATCGATCACTGTTTTCCTTCTCTGAACATGACGCACACAATGCACAGGCAGCTTTACTATTTTCTTGGTTTAAACCTTTAACACTCGTCACATGGGGAAAGTTTACTGTTCCCAAGATACTGGTAATCAAAGCAGGATAGAGTATCAGTGAAACATGAAATACAGTAACACACACAGCCCACGTGTGTCTTGTTTATAAGTCTCACTCTCTTCTGTCAGGTCTGTGGAGCAGGCCTCATCATCTGTGACAGCTGTAATGTTTGGCTTTTTGACAGATCCTCTGACTGATACATTTGTGCAGTAAAGAGAGAAACTATAACCTTTTATTTTTCCAGCAGAACCAGAACACATTAAGACAACCTTCAGAAACTCCAGTAGGTTAAACTCAGCTTATGAAAACACCATTAGTGCTGTAATAACAGTAAAACAGAGACTCACTTGCCTGGCAGGAATAAAGACACAATAGTCAGGTGTTTGCATGGACACTCAAACAGGTTTTGTTTCCTTTCAGATACGGACAACATTGACATTGTTCTGTCCAAATAATTTGAACATATCTAAAATTAGAATGAGGCTGCAGAAGTGAGATATATACTGTTTAGTCACATTATATTTAGGATATTGTGGTAATTTGCTTCATTTGTGTTCCTTTGATTTTCACTCCTTTCTACTTCTTATTTTTTAATATATGTATCTGATTTGCATCTCTGTGTCACTGCTCCATGACTAATTTAGTTCACAAATAAAGTTACTCATTGGAATAAAGTGGAGTCAGTAAGGGACCACAACAAATATTTTCCTCTGGAACCTTGTGAGCAAGTTTTTTAAGCCATCAGTAGAAGTCTATTCCACTTTAAAAGACAAGCACTGGTGTAAATGCTCTGAAGGCCTAAACACATACACCGGTCCATTGGTCTTTACAAAAGACAAAAAACACATCACCAAACACATACAAACATCCTTCCCACAGCTTTGATAAAAATCAGGTTTACAGTGCCTCCACAAGTGACTCACAAGGACACATACTGTACACACTGCCTCACTTTCAGTACAGTGCAGATTAACAGTTTCTGTGGTTGTCAGTGAGGGACATGATGAAAAATATCACTGAGAAACGAAAAGCACAGTTTGTACTGTACGTACCCTATTTGACGCAGGAGCAGCTGTGAGCTCATGGTGGTGCTGAGTTTTGAATTTAAATTCTTTTTTCCTTTTTCCCCCTTTTTGTTATGGTGTTTCCAGCAGGAGCTGATGCCACTGAGACAAGCTGTCAGCTGGTGGAAACAGAGCACGGCCTGAAGGTGGGGATATTTCCAAAGGGAAAACTCCCCCCCACCCACCCAGGAGTCAACCCACGACTGTATATCATGCAAGCACAGAAGCATAGAGGAGTGCCAGTCGGACCTTTTTCTTGAGATGCAAAGGATAAACTGTGAACTGCTACAACTACCAAAAGGAATGTGCCAGTATAACTTATTTTTACAATTTGTATTGCAGAAACCTCTATTTTTAGGCAGCTTACATCAGTCTTGATACTACCTAACCTAGTGTCTATTAAGATTTACATCATCTCAGCTACAGTGCAGGTGTTTCGCAAATAAAAGGATCTTCTCTCTGCTTTACGGTTGTTACGGTAAGAGGAAAGTAAAGAGATTAAATGGCAATACAGCAAGTCTACGCATTTTTTGTAAAAAAGAAAAATCTGGCGTCTCAGTTATTGAACTCCACAGATGCACTGACTGCTCAGCGTCCCACATTTAAATATGACATTTCAAAAAAAATATGAAGCCAGCATTTCATTGCCCGTGATTCTAGGAAACGATTTATGCATTCAGAAAACCAACAGAAGTAGTTTTGTATCCCAAATGGTTGCGAAAGATTTTACCCAGGCTGAGCCGGAGAGGGCAGTCTGTGATCTCTCATGGCCTTATTCTGTCAGCACGCTCGCTGCTGCTTCCCGGGCCAGTCAGGCCAGCATCTGTATGTCTGTTTGTTTAAATCTTGTCTGAGACTTCTACCACTCTGCTCTCACAAGTTCCTGCTGCTATCAGAGCTTACCGCCTCTCTCTCTGAACCCATTCCTCTGTCAACATCCTTCACTCGGTATCAATGTCAGCAAGCTACAGTGACAGATGGAGGATGACTCATGCAAACTGTTGACTGTCCTGGCCGCTCACTCTCTGTGTCTCTGCGGCTGCTAGAGTCATTGTTTTATGAAGACAAGTAAGTGGTGAGGTTGTAGAGTCGCTAAGTTGCTGAAGGTTAGATAGACTGCAAGGACGTGCAGGAGAGCCCATTATTAGTGTTCAAGAGCAACATCCGAAATGATTAATTTCCCAGAGGTAAAGGTGACACTGACAACACCAAATCAGACTGATAGTCCCTCCCCACAGCACAAGGAGCCAAATGCAGACACACAGTTGGGCAGGGAAGTGCAGCAAAGTCAGTGTCAGTGTTTCTATTAATCTGATCATATTTTGTTCATTAATCATTTAGTCTATAAAGTTTAGGAAATAGCAATAAATGCCCACCACAATTTCCCAGACCAAATCCCCTTCAGTAGTACTGCTATGCTTGTGAAGCTTCCCATCATAGCACACATGCAGCATATGCAGATTTGTCTTTATCATGAGATGTTAATATGCTGCTCATCTGCCAACTTTGGCAGACTGCAAACTGAAAACCAAACAAACCAAACATCAAAAAAAACAGCAAATTTAAGGAACTGGAACAAACTACTTTTTAAAATTTTGCCTTTACAATATTGGTTAAGCAATTTTGTATAATTAATAAACTTCGTAATTGAGTAATTGTAAGATTAATTGTAAGACACATCAGAAGTGTCTTACATTCAGTGACTTTCTGCAGAAACACAGACTAAATATTTTAAAAGTTTAGTCATGCACTGTGTCCGAATATTTTCCATTCACCAGATACATCATTGTGCTTGCTATTCACAGAAGAGATCTTGGCACTGGGTATGTTTTTTAAAAATCAGAACTTTCTTTCAACTTTTCTTTTTGACTAAAACCTAACTTCTAAAACAAAGTAGGACATTGTATGAATACCAATGCAAAATTACACAACAACCATCAATCCTCAGAGTGGAAGCAGAGTCTGCCTGGATTTCAGATAATGTCTGCAGCACCCTAAAGCCTGATGGGCTCTGAGAAAGGCCACATCCCTTCTTGCTGTCCAAGTCTGCACCTTTCTGCATACCCTTTCTATGAATCTTGTCAGACAGAAGGCAGAGCAGCACAGCCGCTGGCCGTACCGCTTCTGTAAACACTGGGGTGACTCTGGAATGTCAGACACAGTTTCTGACCAAGTACAACAGAGACTGAGTACTGCAACCTCCAGTTTGTCTCATCCAGCCCAAGAATAATACATGTGAAGGATGCTGTTAGTGCTACAGGTGTTTGATGCTCATCCAGGGGAGTATTTGTTTCTTTTTAGGTTCTGGACTGAAAACGAGAGCGTGCTGAGTGACCAAGCTCTGTGCTAATAAATCGGTCCGGCCTCTTTCAACACAGAGACAGCCAGGGAGCCTTCAGATAATGATAAGAATTTCCCAGTGATTACATAAATAATGAGATCCGTTGTATATTCAAGTGAATTAAAATGCAAACTAATCAGATTTCACTTGCAATTGACTAATATCAAAGTACACACTGGCCATGCTGGTAAGTTGAGTGATAATAGCTGATTGTATATTGTATGCTGCAGGCCAAATGTTGGCACATGTCAAAGTAGAAAGAGAAATATATTCCAAGTAAAAACTGAATTGTCCTAAACTACTCAAGAACAGCAAAAGAGATAGATGAGCAAAGGCTGAAGACATTGTTTGAATTTATTATCAGAACTCACATTCACACCAATGTGCAATTTACATAAAACTGCAGTATGAAAAGCACAATACATTATTAACAACAATCAAAGGAGGCAAACTTACATATAATCGAAACGGTTTGAACTATTGAATTATAAAGTATCCACGAGGCCAAATCGGCTTGTCTGTTGGTAGAAGATTAGCACAGGTGAGCTGGCTTCCTGTATACAAGCTCCACCCTTACAGGAAGCAGTTAGGCCAGGAAGAGGTTGGTTGGGGTGAGAGAGGACTCTCTACAGAAGGTAAAGGCATACATCCAATGTATTAAGTATACTTTATATATTTCAAAGTCTCAAAAGCTGATGTTTGCATCATTGTTTTTTTGAGTTTTGTTTTGATTTAGAGCAGTGTAAACTTCTAAAATCTTCTTTAAACATCATCTTTAAAACATTAAAAACAGCAGCTCACAACATAAGGATAAAAGAAGAAATGTAAGTCAAATGGAATAAAGTCAAGTCCCAATAATTGAAAATATGCGTATATACTGTAGGTTGTACAGTACATTATTGTCTATAAGTTTACCTTAAGATGTCGGACCTATTTTATTACCTGACATTATCTGATGTGTGGAGGAAAACACATCATCCTTCTGATATAAAGACTTGGGTATTCAGTAGAAACCAGTGGCCTTGAGACTGTTAAAGAAATGTGATCTTTTTAGGAGCAATTTTAGAAAACAACATGAACATGAGACAGCGACTGAAAATGTCTGAGTCAAAGTAAAACAAGTCCGAGTTCATAATCAGTTAAGGATTTTCAGTTGTATTTCTGAAGTCAACAAAACATAAGCTTTGCAAGGAATTCATTTTCCAAAGCCTACATCTCACAATAAAGACACATTTCCACCATGTTTTGAGCCTTCCTCCAGGCATTTAAAGCGAACAAAACAAATGAGTTCAGAAAGAAATAACAAAAAGTGTTTGAAGTGGGAGATGAAGTGCTTACAGAAAGACAGTAGAATGGCTGAACAATCACAGAATAGTAAATCCTTTGAGCCGTACCAAATACCAAATACCACCCAAGTCACAATACCACCCAGACTGAAAGAGGAGCGGGACACATCATCTGTCCCACTCAGAAATGGTTCATCTTTGTTTTGTCTCAGAAAATGTACTACTGCTGGTTGTGTAAGTGACCCGGGGCTGAGGAAGTAGTCTGGTGTGTCTGCCCTACATGCCCCTGCTGATCTACGACTGACCTCAGCTCTGTTCTTCATCTCAACTGGATGACAGAACTGCTGAGGAATTTCTCTGCTCTGTGCCTAAACCAGCCTGTCAAGACCCTTCTCGAAAGCCGGATCATGCTCTGCTGTTACTACTCTACTTGGTTGAAATATGACCTGCAAATACCAAACCCTGCCCTTAGTAACTCTTCAAACACTGCCCAGCTACGTGCAGATGCATCCGGAAAATGTCTCTCCTTACCACAGTGTGTTCAGACTGGGACTCCGCCCCCCCCACCCGACCCCTTCACCTTACCTACCTGTAGGCTGGACTGTGACCTGCCTTCTTCTTCTGGCCTATGCCAATGCTGTTGCAGTGCGTGTGTGAGGCAAACAGAGGAGACTCCATCCAGATGTTGGTGTGAAGCCTCACAGCTGAGCAAACAGGAACTGTCTTCTCTGCGGCATGACATGTTTAAAATGACACGCTGGTCCAAAAAGCAGAAGACCAGCTGGGATCTGAGGAACAGTCAGCAAATCACTGGTTATCTGATCAGCTTTTTACAAGAGGCTCAACATCCCTGGAATTTTTATTTTCTCTAGGGACAACAAGTTTGGTCTGGCTTATAAGGAAGGAAAATCAATGTCAAGAGGAGTCACAGTAAGCAGAAAACTAAATGTTTACTCTAAATGAACTGTATTTTCAATAATCCCCAACAATGAGTTGCCTCTATTCCTGGTCACTGTCCATCAGTCTGCAACCTGGATTAGCTTGTTTGTCTGTTCTGTTGTCCTAAGACAATTAAAAACACTTTCGGTCTAAGTCATCATAACTTTTTACAGTGGTCTGAGAAACGTGACAGTAAAGTGCACATCTGTGGCATTTTCTGCACAAGATCTCTTCTTCAAAAAGAAACAAAATGATTCTTGGCCAGAGAAAATTACATTTTTTTGCACCTACCTATTATTTTCTCATCTCAACAACTACAGTTTTTGCACAGACAGAAACTTTATACAGACACTCATGAATCCCAATGAATCTGATGACCCCATTCCATTCAATTCAATCATGAAGTTGGCATCTGGAGATTTTAATAAAACGTCTTACTGGATTTGATTGTAGTTATTGGATGGGTTGCTGCGCATATATGTGGTGCAGTGCAAAACATCCAAGTCCAAACAATCCAATCCAAATGACTTTTGGCTTTCAATCTCTCACCAGAAGGTCGGAGTTTTCACCTTCTCTACAAGATGGATTCAAACAAAACATCCAAGATTCCAAGCTAATGATACTGTCTGACTTTATTTTAATTTTGCACAATCATGCATTGGATATTTTTGCTTTTAAGTGACATGTCATCACAAATACTGGATTGATTGGGATGAAAAGTCATAAACTTGTTTCTAATTTACGTATTTGTACTGTAATAACTTTAATCACTCTTTTGCAACCTACTCAAGTCAAATTTTAAATTTGTTTAGTACTTTTGGTAAATGAATTTGAAAATGACTCACATTCCCATCATCCTCAACAGATCCTTAGAATTATTTAGCTTAAGTTTAGGAGCAGATCTAGACTTTAACCTTCCAGTACAGAAATACTTTGCTAAAATAGTCCCTGTCTGTAAATATTGCCCTGAAAATTCCTAAACAGACAAGGAATTGACTCAACTAAAAACAAGTTGGGGGAATTTTCCAGACACTTCCAACAACATAGACAATCTGTTCTGGCAGAGTAGCACCTTGGCAACTCCCAATGTAAACTGTTTAAATTGAGCTTAATCTCCCTGCTTCACTGCTTTCCTTAGCCAATCTCTCATTTGTTGTAAATACCCAACATCTGTGCATTTGAACAATGCATACATTGTCTGGAGCCTACACCTTTTCCCAATACATCACTCAGACCACCTCATGATATATAAAGTGCTTTTTTCTTCTTAAGAGAGTAATTTGTCCAAGGTAAAAAAAATCTTTGTATCGGGTGAAGCACAACCTATTCCAGAGTGAACACGAGGCTTTGTAAATTCCTTGTCAATTCTTTGTGGTTTGAAACAGTCTAGTGCTTGCTGCAAAAACAAATTTGTTCTTGGTAAAAACATCTTTGAATGATTTGCTGGAGATATTCTCAGGTGGCATGTCTCAGACCTCCCGGTGTTATTAAAACGTCATCTTAGACAGTCCCCTATGAACAGGAATGAAGCCACAATGTGATGAATTCTGTACCAGCAGTCGAGGGCAGAGTGAGAAAAGGCCTCTGTTCATCATGCCCTGGCTGTGTTTTAGCAGATATGGCATGGCTGTATAAGATCCTGTGGGTTGTCTTCACAGAGGCCTGTCAGCAAACATGCCGCCAGTGTCTGCCTGCTGCTGCCCTGTTTGTCTCTGAGGCCACAATCTGCACACATCAAGAAAAGTAAAGAGAGCCGCCGTTTAAAATGACAAAATCCTTAGTCAGTCCAGCCCAGTGAACAAGCTGCTTGTTTTGCGCCTGCTGTATTCTTTAATAATCCTTTTTTTCAAAATAAAACATGAATGTGCAGTGAAAGGTTTTGGACAATGAACAGATAAACTGTAACAAAATGGATATTCTAGTGTTTCACAAGATTAAAATGATGCCTGTGGTCACGACTGTGAAAGAAAACCCAATAAACGTTATGATAATAAACTCACTTCTCAACATCTTTATTGCATTAAATCTAACAGAATAATTTTCAACAATGTTCAAGCAACATTATAATAACAGTTTTACATATCAATGTCACATTTACAAACTCTTAGTATTTAACCAAGGGGGTTAAAGGGTAAGGATACTCTACTTTTTTCCACTTAGAAATTCAATGATGGTTTTGGTCCTAAAAACAAAAATATCTTATCCTTTACATAAAACTGTAACAAAATCTGATGTGCATGTAACGATAACACTAAAGAGAATAATAAAAAATAAAAAGAAATAAAAGAAAGATAACGAAAACACAAGTAAAGCAATAAACCAGCAACCTAAAACCTATATTACCACACAGTACTTAATATTTATCAAGGCAAGAAAACTAAATATCTTTTTGTTATAAATCATGGCACTTGAATAGAAATACATAATCAAGTAAATCACACGTTTCATTTATTAAATTGTTGTAAACTTTTGAAATTAACTACCAATAAACGCAACACTTGGCTCCATGGCAAGTAGTGCAGACTTACAACTGCAGCTGTTGCACTTGTTAATAGTCAGAGTCGATGTTGCTGTGCAGTACGTACAGAGATGTTTGCTGCAAAACTCCAGCTGATCTTAGGCTACTCTGAGCTTTCAGCCCCTGAAAACATGAAAATGGGGACATACTTCATCTTTAACCTGCGATAGTTTATTAAATTATTCATCATTATCATTATGTGTTTTTCAAAGTCTTTAAAGACGTACAAAATGTTTAAAATGAAAGTGTATGTGTGACAGTACCTTGTTACTCGACAGTTGCGGGTCTGAACATAAATTCCTGTGTAAGTGATGTCACATCTCACTATGTTGTTGGTGAAGTCCGACTCTGGGACATGGAAATTGGGATTGACAGTGACCTGTAAACAATAATAAATAAGAAGTGTTGTAGTTGTTCTGCATACAGGCTGCTTAAATCTCTATGTTAGAAAAGAAAGTCCATTAATAGGAGATATGATGAAAGCAAACAGTTGATCTAAACTTATGTGACATCTGTTACCTTAAGAATATAGTTTCCTGGAGGTACATCAGTGATGTCGATCCACTGACAGTCGATGTTGGCAGCGTAGATGTCATGGCATCCGGGGCTCAATCCCTGAAAGCACAACCCAAACTTTGAGTCGCTCACTTTAGGCGACTGTGACTATTTTCCTACTAGTGCTTCAAATGAG
This sequence comes from Channa argus, assembly GCF_033026475.1. NCBI lineage: Eukaryota > Metazoa > Chordata > Actinopteri > Anabantiformes > Channidae > Channa > Channa argus. The sequence continues at coordinate 17,767,894 of NC_090210.1, forward strand.
GCAGATTTGAGTTTAAGTTGTACAAGCAGTTCTTGGAAGCAAAGCTGTTATAAGAAACCAAAACTAAAGGGCCTAAAGCCAGAATCACAGAGCCCAGACAACAGATATAATAAACATTCCCGTTGCTTGAGGATGTTGTTTTTTTCCCTGGCATTTACCAGAATTTTAGTTAGAAAAACAGAAGTGGAGCTGGAGGATCTGCAAAAACATCGAAGCCAAAGTAATTCTGCAACTTTATGAAACTTCTGCTTAGACAATAAACCTAAATAGATTATTTAGTTTGACTGGAGATCCAGGCAATTCTGATGTAATCACACTGTTATTAGTTTGCCATTGAAAGGAGGTCAATTTACCTACAGCTCAGTCTCACATCAAAATGTACAGTAGCTACTTTGGTCCACAATGCAAAACCTTTTGGTCTCCAAATATGGGCTTTGAAAACTGTAAAATACGAACATTATTTTTTCTATTGGCATGTGCACATGTCACGTGACCCTGTCACTGGCATTGAATACAAAAGTAAATGGCTGACATTCCTAAAATTCTCAGTAGGACATGCAATATTTTAGCACACGATGCATTTGCTAACATTTGTAGCAAGTAACATGTGCTTTACTTTCCTAATCCTTCATCCAGAGAATGTATAGGATGTTTAGTGTAGTGTTGCCAGAAGAGCCGAAAAACATGAAAAATGGTCCTTCAATTGCTATGGAGATCTCTATAGATCCATAGAAGTGGCTCGAAGTTGGACAATATAAAACTGTATATAGGAATAGTGTATATATAATGTGTGTGGGGGGACCTATGGATTTGGAGGTCCTGCCTGGATTATAGTTAAGACCTATTTGATGTGTACAGTAATATGCTGCGCTGGTCTGGAGACTCTCTGTAGGGTTTTCTGGGGCAGCTTGGAGCTGCTCCCGTACCAGGAACCTATGGATGTTTCAGAGTATCCTCTTCATGTCAAACCTTCTCAGCCTTTCTTTCTTAACTACTGTAGTGGACTGTCCACTTCAAGTCCTTACTTATATGGAAGTTGACAAACTTGATGTCAACTCTCTCTACAGGTGTCTGGTAGACACCATCTCATTGTTCTTGCACATATTGAGAGGTTTTTGTCCTAAAACCATGATTTCAGCTCTTTTACATCCTCCCTGTAGGCTGACACTTTATTCACAGTTTTCAGGCCTGTTGTAGTGGTATCATCTGCAAACTGTGGTGTTGGAGCTGTGTGTTGCTACTTAGCTGCTGGCGAAGAGGGTGGACAGGACCGAACTAAGAAAACAAAAGACCCCTTGTTACTGTAGTGGAGGCTAATATGTCACCAACCCTCACCTCCCAGGGCCTGTTTGTTGGAAAGTTCAGCATTCAGCTGCATAAGGCACTTTTCAGTCCAAGATGAGTCGCCACCGGAGTGTTAGTAGAGATGCTCCTGGCATCTCATGGAATCTCATGATTTGACAGGAGCATATTAACAAAAAAAGACAACCATGAAAAGCTCTTTTCTATTGAAATCAACACACACAGTCCAAGGTGACGCAGGAATTATTTCATTACCAGTGAAAATAGTTTTTTTTAACTTTGTACCTACGTGACCTGTTTTTCTACCTTATAAGTTGAAATGAACATTGAAACTGCATTAAATTTACGAGAGACTGAGAGTTGTTCATTTTCAGTGAGGTAAATATTTGGACCATGAAACATTGTGTGGTGGCACTGAACCAGGATGAAACGACCTCTGGAACCATGGAAACAGAATTAATCACATAGCCCTTTAAACCTTAAATATCTTGTCTCACAGAGTAAAGATTTTGTCAAAAGGTTTGTCCTTTTGTCCTTAACATTGTACTTTACACATAAGTTTGTTTTACCTGTGTATGAGATGTACAGGCGTAGCGCCGTCTGAATCCAGGGTCACAGTTTGTGTCTTCCAGGCAGAAACTGGCTTTGTGTCCCTCGGCCACTTGACGTCCAGTGATGACGTCCAGCAGGTCGTAGTGACTGAAAGCATCCATGCTGTGGTAGTGTCTGAATGTGCAGAGAAGATTGGATAGGATGGAAAAATACCTTTGTTCTCGTGGCAGGGTCCAGGCATGCCTTTTAGGCCGCGGCTGCATTGTCCTAACTGAATGTCGAGGGTGTGGTGTTTTAACATTTTCAAACATTTTTACTCATGGAAGGTCTTTTTTTTTTTTTAAATGTCTGGCTGTGTAAACTCACTGGTGACAGCTGTGCCAGTCCCACTGATATCTTGGTTTGAATGGGAGGAAGTCGGAGGTGCCTTGGTTCTTCACTTTCTGAGGAAACCGCAGGAGGACTCTGAAGTCGATATCTCGCACAGCGGGTCCATACGCCGACCTTGGATGGACCACAGGGAAAAGGACATAATCTACATTGGAAAGTGCTACTGGCTGAGCTCCCAGGGCTAGTTTTCTTAAAAGTACCAGAGTGCAAAGGGTTTGTTCCATTTTATTTAATGCTTTTAGGGAAACCAGTCCAGAACATTTATGTCTTGGCGGGACATAATGTTGGAGAATGACTGCTCCATGACAAGATCAAACTGTTTTTTTAAATGAATTTACAGAAGAGTCAGAGCAGTTACCCCCAAACTTTCTAAGGTACACTGTGATAACTGAAGGCTACTGTGTCTGGAACTAATAGTGTTCTCAAATGTGTGAAATGAACTTTGAGCAGGCAGTAAAAGCAAAGGAAATGTCTGTGTGTCTCCGTGTCTACATGGTGTTGTGTGCATACTGAAGACATGAATCACTTTGGCAGCAGTAATTACCTGGCCAGACAGTTTTCCTCCGCTGCACAACGGAGTGCATACATCTGCATGCGCTGGACATAAGCACCTGCTTGGATGGCATAAGGGTCTGGCACGAGGTCTGGCAGCCCTGGGAGAGAGGAGATAAAAGGGACAGTGCTTGTTCTTTGTAATTCTTAGATCTTATTGTTGCTAGTTTATTTATTCTGAGAACAACTGAGTGAAACAGTGTCCAGGTTGAAATGAGAGCAGCTGTTTGTGTTTGTTGGCATTAGTCTAACATGCTTTACATTCCTGGGCTGTCGTTCTGGGATCCAAAATCCAAAAGATCTTGTTATTCAGCTTTGTTCTCTCAGTGAGTGAGACACGGGCTTTGAAATGTTCATGAACAAAGCTGATTTAAAATCTATTTTAAAACCATTTATGGATTATTCTTTTCTCATTAAAAAGCTTATGATTATTAGGACTCTTACCATTTTGGAAATAGCTGGTTCCATATCCTGTGCCAGGCGGACGGCGCGTACGGGAGACTGACCTCCCTGTGGTGGGATACATGTTGTAGAAAACAGAATTCCTGTGGTTTTGTAATGGATTTCGGGGGTCGTCGTTGACCATGTCCTCTCTATTTGGGTTTGGCTCGTTAGAAACATCCATCGTAAGAGCAGGGGATGTAGCAGGGGGTTCGGATTCCCTTCCCAAAGTCGTGGGACTCCTAGGGATGGACTGATCTGTCTGTGCGTGCGGCCTAGTGACAAACGCGCGTAACGATTGCCCTGGTTCACCACCTACGGAGTTCAGCGCCGTAGCATCCCTACTAACACCTCCTCTTCTTCCTGCGACATTTGTGTAACTCCTCTGGGCAGAGGCGTCGATTCGGTTCGTGGGTTCAGGGTTAAGGCGTCTTGGGCCCGTGTTTCCTCCAGCTCCAGCTCCGTAGAGGTGCTCGGGCGTCTGCCTGGCTCCTAACGCGCCAGAATTAACAGACGCAATCTGTCTAGCATTTTGTCTCGGCGCAGAAGAACCTAGCTCTACACCTTGATCCGTCCTGAACTGCCTGGAGCCATCCTGTCCTGTTCTTACAAGAGTCGCTCCCCTGTGCGCTGCAGACATTTGGCTCCTGGTGCCATCCCTCCGGCTGCTCACATAAACCCTCGACTGGCTTCTGGACCGAACCGGAGTCTGGTACTCTGACCCAGTCGTCATTAAACTATAAACGTGCCCATTGTTCTCCCACTGAATCCGGTGCCGCCAGGGGCCAGCTGCGCGCTGCTGCCCAAAGATGATTGGAAGTAGTCCTTGGAAAAAGTATAGAAACACAATTGACCATTTTGCCATGGCAGTGAAACTAAAGTCCCTCCTGTATGTCAAAGAGAAGTCAGTTTGTCACACAAATTGCGCCCACGATTGTTGCTCCGTGGAAAGTGGATGAAAGGAAGCAGTGCGCACTCAATTCCAGCTCTTGCACAGTACAGCATATCAGTTCTCAGGAGGACTTGCAATGTGGCAAGGAGAGGAGGGCCGAAACCCTTTTTTTCTTCTCATTTATCAAATTCATTCTCAATATTTAAACACAGTCAAACCGTCTAGCAAGAAAACTGAACCCGTGCTTTGCAGTGGTGGAAGTTTGCCGAGTAAACTTTACGCACGGGTGTTAACTTAAGTCATCAAAACGTAACCGTTGAAACTGGCTGTTTTCCAGGAGCAGTGCGCCCAGTAAACTAAAACTAAAGGTTATGTGTTGACTGTATGTTAAGCTTCCACTGAAAATATAAAGTACAGAAGAATAATCTTCAACGACGGTTGTTGTTGTATTAAAACACTGTTAGAAACCATAAATAATTCATTTAATTGAATTTCATTTCGTTAAGGTGCCTGATAAGATCAGTTTATAACGATTAATAACCACCAGCCATACGGTAACATTTTTAACCACATTTACATCATCTGAAAAGCTGCGCCCCTTGGCTTCGTGCGCTCATGCAGGATTAAAGCTTCACCACAAGGCGGCATCCCGCATCCATATGTTGCCATGGCTGCATCTGTTACAGTAACTATCACGTCAGAAACCACACAAATAAATAAATAAATTAAATTAAATAAACTACTTTTTGCCACCGGTTCGATCCTTAACAAATTCACATTGCTTGGCAAAATTCCATATTCATAGAAGGAAATTTACTAAGGGTAAACTTAATAAACTTATAAGTCCAATAATTTAGGTCCCAGCGAGTTGAATTATCTCTAATCCTTATTTTTATTCTATTCGACTTCTAGAGTGTTTTTTATTCTCTTCTCTCTTCTCGTCTGTTCACAGTATCTCATTACAATTCATTCGCTTTACTTATTATCACAACCACTGATTGACAAATTCCATCCCAACCGCCCCAAAATAAAAGGCACAAAACCCAATTATCTCCATCGTTAGCTCAGCAGGAGTTCGTCGGCGTTTACGTGGGCGCAGTTTGGGTTCAAAGTTCAACAGATTCACTACGTGCCTGAATGTGCTGAACAGGTGACCGCACATCGTAACCGACATCACATGTTTGAGTAATTTTTCGTTAATTGGACACAAAGATTTGTTCAACAATGATTTGCCCCCTAGTTCGTGCTATTAATTATAAACCAATTTTTACTTCTAAATGTTTTCGGAACAAACCTTGCGCCTTGATATTATCAACTACACCAACTTCACATTTAAAAGTAACATTTGCCTCTGAAAAGTGGAGTAGAGTAGAATTACATGGTAAGTTAAACATGTTATATACACAAATGCATTTGCTTTAACCTTTAAAAATGGAAGAAAAGCATGTTGGGAGTTAAGATAATTGTTCTAAAAAATACTTTTAAAATAAAGAACGGACAGCACAAGCACCTCAAAATTGAACTTGAGTCTAGTAAAGTCATTGAAAAATAAACAGACAGATTGCAGACTGAGTGATTATCTACTGTGTGGCTCTGGTTTAAACACAAACTACTGATAAAATTAACTTATTTTTTCAAGCAAGGAACCTGTTTGGCTGCACGATAAGTGTCACACATAGGATAAGACATACACAATGATCTACAGACGACTCGAGAGGAGCTCATTATTTGTCACCTCTCAACTGAAGCAACCAGGTGTGTGTTTCCTCTGCCAAATAGGGCATGATGATGGTTAGCCTGCATGCTTTTCTATTCTTAGTCAGTCAAACCCTCCCCTTCTCCAAAGTCCAGCGCTGCCCTATCCTGCTGTCCGCTGCAGTCCAGATTTATAAGAGCCACAGATCCTCGGCACTGGTTTGGCACAAGACTTCCTGAGCAGGACATGTAACCCACAAAATATAGCCAGTAAGTATGAATGTTGAATTGAGTCTTTCTTGTGTGTCTGACCAGAAAGTAAACAAATCACAACAAATGCTGCCACGAAAACTAATCTGTGGTGTAAATTAGGAGTGCTTGGAAATAAAATAAACAGTTTCTGGTTGTTTTCATGGTACACCTACAGCAGCAGCAGCAGCAGCAAGCAGCAGCAGCAGGAGATCTCTCCCCGAGTGAAAGACTAATTCTTTGACGCTTTGAATATATCTTATCCCATGAATCTAGGTATCCAGGCTTTGCTTCTTGTGAGATTTAACGAAGATGATGGTCTTAAAATGGTTTTACCACAAGAACACCCCCCCCACAAGGAATATACCTGTTGTCTTCCCCTGAGGCCTCACACTGCCAGTCTGAGGAGTAAAATGATAGATCCAGAGGGTTTACCACAGCTCATGGGGAGACAATACAGGTGAGATGCTTAAAAATGTTTGGAAAAAATTAAAATGATTGATCCGTTATGAGTAAATCTCCAGCCGTGTGGATTATTAGTTCCTCCTGAAAGCAGAACACTTTGAATGAACAAATAAATGGATTTTGTTTAGTGTCATCAGAATTGAAATAGAGATGATAGATGAACAATAATGAATTGTGTGTCATCTGACCATCGCAGTGCTGCAGATCATCAGGTTTCGTGTGACACCTCTCGCTAATCTTTAATTAACCTTCGCCAATGTCTGCTGGGTCAGCGCTCCTCACGTTTCAGCTTTGAGCAACGTGTTTTCATTAATGTATTGTACACGTGACAAATCAGTGTTGAGATCACTTAATATGTGATTCATAAACAGTCTCAAAAGGACTTTGGCTCTACAACACAAATACTGTCTGACATCAGGTGTAAGGATCTGTGCCTGAGAGATCATCATAACATACATTTACTCAAACACTATTAAAAAATATTTAAAGGCACTTGCACTATTCCAGTTTCTTTATACTTCCACTTCTTCAGATTATTAACACAAAATATAATCATCAAATAAACTAAAATGTACTATTATAGTTTAATCTGCCCAACAGGTGTCAAAATTAGCCCCACATTTATCAGCTGCAACTTTGAAGTTATTCATACATTGTTATATTAAATTGATTATTAAGCAGCAGTTAATAAACATCACTGAGCCAGATTTATCCCAAAGGTGCCATTTGGTTGATAAACAATAAAAAGCAAAAGGCAGGAACAAACACAACTAAAACTAGGACAAATTACATATTTGTATATACTTCATTTATGTTATTAGCACTGTTCTTGTCATTAGCTTGATTAATTAGGAGCAATATACAGATAAAGTAACAATGACATTAAGTCATACAACAGTATTTTGGTACTGACCTCCACTGGAACTGAACTGGAGCTGTGAGAATGTAACAGAGAGGCCGAACCGGGTGTGCAGATCGTTGGTATTGATGATTTAAAACTTCCCCTCTTTGGAAAAATATTCATTTTCACCTGAAACAGTTTAAACGTGTGATAATAAAGTATTGCGGGTTGTCAGCATGAACCCATGACTGCACAAACCAACTAAACATAAAACGTACCATGAGACCTTTACTGTGATTGACAAGAACCTTGGTGGAAATTAGCAACCTAGACAACTAGAATCCTCCTTCAGATACCGTATAAACACATAATTAATGACAATATAGTAAAACACGGTTATAATATACTGTATAGGTCTTAATATGAAAAGTTATATTAGTTGATAAATACTATTCATAGACTTTACACTCTTTATTAAATGTTTATATGCTACTTCTAAATGCTAAAGTCATGTATTTCACTAAATAAGTTCACTGACATCAGTGTCTCTCAGTGAGACGCACAAAAGTATTTTGCTCCTTCAGTGGCACCACACACAACCACAACCCCTCACATGCCTCCCGGGTCCTCGCTCACTCATACAGGGGGGGCTCTGGGCAGCATGTGACACCCGCTTATCTCCTGTGCCCCTGCCTCTCGACCCAAATATGGACACCCAAGCTGTACTTGTGGGGGTTGCCATGGCGGCGGGTGACATGGGAGCACATGCCAGCCCACAAGCTTCTCACCTTACCCACCCAGTGGGGGAGTATGGAACCTGGGCCCTGAGTCATACCAGGCTGGGAGCATCCAGTGGGTGTGTGGCCAATTGAAATTGGCCATGTACTTGTATATTATATTCCCCTGACACTCCAGACACTTAGCCTAAATATAAATGGACAGACCGGCCACCCTTTGCTTCAGTCCAACTGCTGGCATGCAAAGACTTTCAGAAATGCATCACAAGACCCCAGCACCCTCTGCGGCTCTGCCAGGTCCTGCGACAGAACTGGCCAGTCCTCACTCAGAGTGCGAGGCCATGTGTATGAGCAGAAGAAAGGTCTCTGTGTGTGTGTCTATATGAAAATAAAGACCCATTGCTACAGTAGATTGTGTATCATACAATTTGAAAACTCTGACCATAAAACCTTTAGCGTCTTGGTCATCACTGCCAGCTCGACAGCAGTCATTTGTTTGAAGATTCAGAGGTGCAGTGAGGAAAGTCTTGAGGGGCATCGTATAAAGTAATTTACTTGGTTTCTGATAATTGAATTAACAATAAAATGGAAAGTTTACGGCTCTATGTTTCCCCTGATTTCTGTGCCCATAGTGCTGACACATTGTCGAGCGGTGTGGGTGACTTTTAAGAGGACATTTTTTTAGGAAGGCCGTAACATAATCGATCAAAAGCGCAACAGAGTCTCACTCGGTGTCTTGATCAGTTCAGTGGTGTAAAGTAACTAAGTTCAGACATTTAAAGATGCACTTTAGTACGATTTCATGGCACTATTTTATTTTATGACGCTTTATACACCACAACCTTTTAGAAGGAGCCGTTGTACTTCATTTAATAGTTGCAGTTTTCCTTTTTGTTTGTTTCTTTTATGTAATAAGAACAAACACGGAAGTTTCCAGTTACTGGATTAAACACATCAACTCTATGTGAAATAGCCAAAGCCTGCTCAGCCCAACCACAAGTATAAATTAAATTATGTTTACATATTACTGCAATATTATTAAACTATTTCTCTTAATATCAATGAGTCATTAGGGTAATGAAAGACTCTTATTATTATTATTATTATGAGTATTTTTACATTGTCGTACCCTCGGCAAAACAAAAACTAAACAAAAATCTTCCAGAGTTTAGTAAATCATGAAAAATAAAGCACCTTTACTATGTTATTTTCATATTCATGTATATTTTTGAAACTTAAAATTGTTCAACTTAATTTCATTTTGATAGTCCTTCCCCTGTCTATAAGAGGAAAACATTTCCTGGGTGATTAGTTTAATGAAGAGGATATCAGTCATCCTCAGTGTATGTAAGTGTTTGTCTTTCTGAGTAGAAACCACACAGGTGAGTGTCAAGTGAGGTAGGAAGAAAAACAGGAAACAAAAAATAGATTCAGACATTTCTTTAAGTTGGGAAACACAAATCCTTCCGCTGACTTTTGATGTACAGTCCAGCAAAATTTAGAGTTTAGATCCCTTCCTCGTGTCAAACACTGGGCAGTCTAGAGGTGGCTTATCTTTTAGAAAAAGTTACAGGCCTATACAAAACACGTCTGCCATTATTTCCTAATATGTTACTTGATTAACTATGTACAAATCAGGCTAGAAGTACAGAACTGCTGTTACACATTTACTCAAAGTTCTATTTACAAGTCTATACACAGGTCCGCTGCTGTCCCCATCTGGCTGTAGACAGAAAGAGACAAGAGAGAGGTTACGCAGACTTACACACCAACGGGCCTCTGGTGATAGTGGAGGTGTTGATACGTTTTTATTTACCTATAAGTTGTTCAGCAGGGAGTTCTGAACACACTCGTACACTTTGTTGTACAGATCTTCCTTTGATTTCATCCCATCCAGGTACTCTGAACAGAAAAAGGCAAATCAGAAGTGAAGGAGAGTCACTTTGAGTTCAGAGTGTAACCTTTGGTTTTGTCTTTTATTTTGACTAAGGGATATGGTATTTGGTTTCAGAGGGAGTTGCCTCCACGTACCTATGGTGCAGCAGTTGTTCTCCATCTCTTTCCTGTGTTTTAAGTACATGGGCCAGACGTGGCCATCGAACAGACCAGGGGGGTCAGGGACTGTGTATGTTCTTGTACTGTGGAATGTAATCAACCAGGTCACATTATAGCCTGGGCCTGTAATACTGTGTGCAACACTTTAGTAGAATCTGTCAGTGCCACTTCAAGAGCCTCTTACCTTCTTCTCCTTTTGCACTCCTCATAAGGAATGGAAATGTAGAAACACTTGTCATAGATGTCAATAAGTGGCCTGGAAAAAACAGCAGCCAGAGCTCAAATTAGTAAAAAGCTTTAGAGGTCAAGAGATTTGTAGGTTAAAATTTAGAGCCTGTAAAGAAACACAAGTAAGATGAGAAGAGACCCACTTGTAGTTGTAGATGAGGAACCCCTCCACAATGAGAATATGGATCTCCCTCTGCTCTGAGTCGGGTCCCTCGGCTTCGTGTGACAGGGTTACGCCGTGTGAGCGGGCGAACTTGACTGGGTTCTCCTGCCAGCCTTTCACAGTGTTGACCATGGCCTCCATGTCCAGGGCTGTGATCACTGATAAAGAACAAGGAGAGAGGAGAGCAAAGTGGGCTTTACCGCACATGTCAAAAACACTCATCACCAATGTGCTTTAATACACATCAGTCAAGGTTAGTGAATGTCTGTAACATTCACAGAATAGGTGGTAGAATATCACAAAGTTTGGTTACCAAACTAAAGAAATGTGCAGGAAAGTAAGAGTACATTACTGCATGGTTTTCCTACGCGAAATCCATTCTTACCATCCCATTGTCTAAAGCCGTCCTCCCCGACTTGTATTTCATTGGGTTTCTGAAATAACAGTCACCAATAAAACATTGCTGCAACCCAGTAACCATTTGGAGCTGATCACACCTGGACAGGACAAGTCAAGGACTCATCTCCACCAAAAGTAGCGCACTGTGACATTTTTTCGGTGCAGTTGAAGTATTTTTAAAATATGCAGGAGGTTGGTAATCTTCGCTGTGACCTCACTCTGTGGTAAAGGAAGTATTTTCTTAGAGAGTCTTGCGAGTCGGAAATTGCCTTTTCATGTTTTTTTTTTTTTAAACTGTGCACTTCTATTCGACGCCTGTTGTCTCGCCTTGTATGCACAAAATTTGACATTTGGTTTGAAAAATCTTAAAAAAAGTTGTTGTAAAAACAACTTCATGAGTTGTCAGTTGTCCTTTGCTGAACCTGAATGCAACATGGCAAGATGGTTGTGGTGCAATAAAATCTTCTGGCTTTGTTTAGACTAAATGGGGTTTATCTTCATGCAAAAAGTTGGTTACAGAAATTGAAACATTTTTAAACAAGGTCTGACTTTAAGTGGGGACGTTAAGGCCTTTCATTGGCTGTCCAGGAGACAATCAGCCAGATTACTAGGCTACTGCGATGTCAGGACATCTGCAGGTCAGACTGTTGGGTTATTGGCACAAAATGTCCTCAAGGGCAAAATGAATGTTGCAAATAAACATTAAAATATATTCATTGACTTAACATTACTACTTTTAAAAATAGCTACTGTAGATTCAAAATACACCGACTGTGAAAAGAATTCATCTTACCTTGAAAAAGTCATCCTGATGCACAACACAACAGTTGGGTAATGTTTTTAGGAGTCTATTTGTCAAAGTGGTCTTCCCACCGTTGGTCACTCTAAAATTAGGATGAATTTCATGCCACACAAATGAGTTGCACAGGTTTCAAGCACTCAAGTTTTTTCATTTGCATTAAAAGATACTTACAGTAGGTAAATCAAATAAATGAGACTTACCCGCCAATGCCAATAATAAACTTCATTTTGACTTCTTTGGGGTATTGGTCACCTCTGGAATTCAGTAAATAAAAGAAGGGAACCCAGCCAAAGCAAACAGTCTATTAAAGGTCTCTACAAACCTTTCCTTTTCCTCTGCTACAGATGTCCCCCCCTTTTACTACTTCATTGATAGACAATCTCCTGGCCAGGCATATAAAGCATTTAGCTGCCGCGTCACAGCCCCTCACACCAATCGGCCACCTTTTCCTGCAGCCAATGAGGTGCCGCTTTACAGTTCCAGTGAGAGGAGGACGACTTCAGAGCCTCGCATTTGCATGAAAGTAGATCCCAAATTTTCCACCTGCTGTCAGGGGTCAGTGAACACCTGCCAACCAAATGCATGACAAATCCCACACCCAGCACAGTTCTTAGAAGATAATAGGCAAACAGTGAGGCGGCTAAGCTGTGAAACACAAAATGAATTCTTCATCTTTGGAAAGAGCCAGACAGACATGTAGTGACTCAGACAGCAAGCTGCTGTAGACTTGCGATAGGTCACTGTATAGACAGGATGCAGGCGCTGCAGATTGTACAGTCATTGAAATGTACTGTAACACATGCCAGAGCATAACAGTCACATCCTGTTACTGAGACATCTGTGTCACATCAAATTAATAAATCTCATTGTTTGAGTTTTTAGAGGGTAAAGTTCCCTGCTTGGACAGCTCTGGGTGGGTGAAAACCAGTAGCACTATATTTAGTAGGCTGTTGTGTGTCTGCCTGTTGCGTCACACATATTTCTGATGCAACAAGTTGGAGTACGTGGCCAACAGCCATGGGACCACAGTACCTCCTGTCATGTCTACAGGTCTGATAACACAGGCTTATTTCTTTGAATTTCAGCGCCCACGGCTTATCAGGCCACACATGCCTCCGGATGTGCGCTCATTTTGTTTGTAAAGTGTTTCAAAAAATTATTTTACAGCTGCACTTATCTAAGTAGTTGTAAGAGTGAAGGAGGTGAACTTTGAGTCCCGGCTATTAAATCACATGGTTTGTGTTTCACTGACATTAGTGTCAACAGTGTGTGTGTGTTGACACTGTGTGATGACAATATTATTTTAATTCATCGGCAGCTGATGTTAGTACACAAGAAAAATTCCATCTAGTAAAGAATGAGACTACAAAACTGTGCCACCATATGATCTCAGTCATTCTTTAGGACATGACACCATGTGAAGCATTTGGTGCATATGTTTTTTCCTTTTTTAGACTCAGTTAAAAAAAAAAAAAACTTTACAGCATTTTGGTGAAGAAGTATATAATACTTATATAGTATAATTTATATCTTTATCATTTTTGCCACAGATGAAACAATGTGTTAATCAGGTTTGTAGCATTTTCTCATGTAACTCTAACTCTTACTCTAAGATAATACATATTTATACCGTATTTCCCCAAATACTGTTTTCTGAGTCATGAAAAAAACAATAAATTAGACAAGAGTTTGATTAACAGAACTTACAACATGAAGGTAAAATGTAAAGAATCACACAGAAAGTCAAAAAACTATTTGAGGCTGACAGATGACTGTAAAGGCTAATATGAGTTCTGTAGAGTATCATCATATCACCTAGTAATCATATTAGTCTTGCATATGAAAACAAATAAGTATTACTGTCCAACCCCTTAATGAACAGCAAAAGACCTGACAGGCAATACAGAATATCAACTGACTAGGCCAATACAGTCATAGATGGAAACTATCTCTGTTAATTATTATGGTTTAACCACCTGTCAGCACACAAAGGGGCTAAAATCAATTCCCCTTTTACCAACTTTTACCAACTTTGTGTACTTCTACCACCTCTGCACACAGTGTATCTCATTTTGCTGTGCACGGGGCTGTGTAGCTGCAGACCACTCCGAGTGGCCATGCTGACTCTTGTCACGGGTCTTAATGTTGTGGTTGGTCAGTGTGTACTGAACAGCAAGCGGGAATGAGCACAGCTTGGGTGTCCTTGCAAATTAATGTGTTCTGCGATACAAGTCAAGTTTGAATAGAATAGGTGACCAATCAAAAACGTGTTTCAAATTCACTTCCTCATTTTTATTTAATTTTTTTAACAAACATTAAATGGCACATTTTCATAAATAACACTTTTATCAATTAATCTAGGCTCTGTCTTTCAAATATATTTCATCTGTAACAATATTTGCTTTCCATCTTATAAAAAGTACTATTTAAACCATGATGGCAAATTAGCTAAAAACAAAGACATGTACAGTAACAGCGACAGAAGGGATATAAACCAGCATGCCACCTGCATATGAAACACATTCTTGCATCAGAAACATCTATTGTATGTCTAAGAAGGAACAATGTCATTGCACATTAGTTTTCAGTAAACGGCCCTTAAATGAAACATTGACCAAATATCTGTGCAAAGCTTTTCTCTGAAATATATTTACAAGTATATACACAATGGTCCCAGCGTGGGCAAAGCTAAGGAAATTATCCAAGTTCATACATTTTCATTTCTATTGTTGAAGTCATGCTGTACATAAAGCTCAACTTGACATGCAGGGAGCAGATGTTTTCTGGGTTTATCTACGCTTTGGTGTAAATCATCCTTTAGTTAGAAGCAAGCATGACAGATAAAACAATATTTTTGATAAAAGAATGTCTTGCATGTAGTGGATTCAGTAGGTAGATTCAATCCTGTGCAGACAGCGTGCGATGATGCCTCCTGTAGTAATGGATGAATGATGCCCACTGGTACCTTCTGTAAAATCTCTGCAATGTAAATAGAGAAAGTTGAATTCCTCCTCCATCTCTGCCACCTGTATCCCTAGAATCTGTAATACATCTGTTGACATTCATACTTCTCCACAAATATAACATTTAGAATATGATCTTTATATTTGGAAGAGTGTCCCTATATGTGCACTAAATCCAAACTAAATCCAACTTGTCACATATCAGGTTTGCCTGTTCATTTTTCTCCTGCTTCCTCTGGTGGTATTTCGTTAGGAGACGGGGCCCATTCCTGTGATATCGTCGAGTCGTTTGGCTGACAGCTCTTTTGATATGTGGAGGTTAGTAGAAATGGTCAGCAGCAGCAGCTCGGGGGGGGGGGATCAGGTTCTAAAAAAAACCACCACACCACCCCAGCCCACCCCGACCTGCTGCGGTGGGTATTTCCGTCAGTTTTAGGACAGCTTGTGCAGTGCAGATCAATTTGCCAGACCCTGGTCATACAGCCCATTAAAAATAGAATTGATCGGCTGAGAGCAGGCAGACTTGAAGACATGAGCAGCTGTGCTTTATGTAACGAGGGGGTATGGAGGGAATATGATGTCGGGGGATCGGTTTAACGTTTCTTGGATGTTAACGTAGTCCGAATTTAAAGAATTGAAACATGACTTGGCAATAGTGGAAATGAGCTGCAGTTGATGACTGACAGTATTAACACAGCAGTTTAATCAGTGTTTCGGCCGTTGGCCCAGCACTCAGTCCCAGAGAACGGAAAGAAAGACTCGGTAAATTATTTGATTTAGTTATTTTGTATTTGCACTCATGGACTTACATTTTGTTGGCATTAGTATTATCAGGCAAAAAGACTGAAGAAGAAAAAGCAGTGTGCTATCGTAGAAGACTGAAATACATATGAATTGAAACTGATATTTAAAGTAATTACGTTATTTAAACTTGAAAGGTTGTGAACTGTGAATTGGATCTCACCCTCACAGAGACCTGACTAACCCTTTGAACCCTTCTTCAGTGATCGTTCAGCATTTTCACAATTTACAGTATCATCTGCCTTTTGGGAAAACTAACGTGTGTCTAGAAGTGAACAGTTCCCTGCATGTCAGAGATTGGTTACAGTGGGCTGACATTACAAACCAGCCTGGATGCAGTTGACGGAGAGGTGCTTAAGTGAACGAAAACCCTTACCTTAATGTCAGATGTCACGGCCGACCTCTGCTATCATAGACTTTGGCCTGGAAGTGACAGATTAGCGTCAAGCCTTTAGTAAACATAAATGTTTTGCTTGGTCATCTTACCCATATTAGGCTTTGCCTTCTGTTGCCCAAAGCCTATTAGAAGTTTCAAAATCGATTTGAAGTGACAACTGGTTACCTCACACTTTCTGGATACTAATGGAGAAATCTGCATAATGTCAGAATCTAAACATCTAAAGTTGCACTGAGCTACATTTTTAAAGACTTCCACTGTAGCGATCAATACTAGTTATAAATAAAAGGAAGATTTTTGTTTTTGAAAGCCGGCTGTAATGCAACTTTATTTTAATTATTAAGAAAAGGCACTGGACTGTTTACACTACAAAGCGAGGGCACCTTTCTTTAGGGTGTGTTGAGTTCGTCTGCTGCGGATCTTGCTCAAGTCTGTAGGTAAGACAGACTAAAATTACCTAAGAGCAGGAAAAGGTGCATGCATTAATATTCTTTACATAAAGCCGCTTGTAAATCCTTTGCTTACCTTTCCTTTTGTGCTCTTATTTTCTCATCGTCGTACCTTCAAAAAGGGAGAGTGTGTTATTGTATCAGCATACCTCTCTCTAGTGGGAGAAAGTGACTTTAACATTAGTGCCAATCACGTGTCAAAGATAAACTGATACATTTCTGTTGGTACAGTGTGGCCCAGTGAGCTGTGCTGATGTATTTAGAGCAGTACTTCAGTACTTCAGCAGTACTACTACCATGGTCACCTACAGTACAGCTGCTTAAGAATATAGAAATACAAAAACAGCCAGTACATCCTGATCACACACCAAACACTGTTTGGCTCAGCTAATGTTTGATCACTACACTCTAATCGTGTATTTTAGAGTTGTATTACTGTCAGTATACAATGCATAACATGGGCTCTCATAGGTGATGTCTCGACAGAGACCCTTTGTGGCTCAGAGTACTTACTGCAGCACACACTCTGGGATCTGCACGTGCTCCATGGGGATGATCTGGCTGAGTTCCTCCAGGGTGTGAACATAACGAATTTTATCCATGAATTTCACACTGCAAAAAACATCCAAAACACGCAATCAATGCAACAAATAATCCAGTGGGAATGTCATAAGGCCAGGCCACGGAGCTCTGTGATTATGTAATAGGCCAACACTAGCTAGACCTTGTTATTATGTGATTGTTTGAGTGCACAATGAACCACGCCACTGAGGTATTACTTTGTTGTGTATATTATCTCTGTTTCCTAAGGATGTTATAAGAAGTCATTCTCGACCAACAAATTAGACGTATGGATAAAAAAATATATCCTGACCTGATGAAAGGTCTTGAGATGGCCAGGACAGTCCGGATGAACCATGTTGGGTGACCAATGATGAGACACTTCAAATTCTTCCTCAGCCTGCAGGAGACATTCAGATGCTGATGTGCTTGTGATGATTTTATTACGTCAAGAATTTAAAACTGTCCAAGTTATTAATGTCAGAGATGAAGATAAAAGGGAGTTTGTGATATTAAAATTATGGGAAAGACTATATTCTCATTTGGATCGTGGCTGTGCTGATATTTTCTTTCTTACTTCCTGTCGATCATCTGGTAGCATCTCTTCAGCCAGCTGATGCCTGGCATCTTCCTGCGAGGAGTTGCTCCGTTCAGGTAAACAATCATGTAATCTTCAGCCACCAGCAGCTCCAGGCTGCTCACCACATACCTGATGACAGAACAAAGATGCTCCATCTGACTGTACAACACCGTCATTTGCAATTAATTCCTATGTTAAATTTGTCATAAAGATTGGATCATTTCTACATATGTGCTGACACAGAAAGCAAAAATTTGTGTTTCATCTTTCATCTTTAGCATTAAATGTTAATAATACTTTACAATTATGTACAATTTTTTTAAAAGAATCTTTCATAAAAACACAGGGATTGTTCCAGCCACGTGCTTTTCTCAAACATACAGGGAAAAATTAAAACAAAGGAAAATGTTGATATGAAAAAGCTTACAGGAAAAGGTTCTCCATGATGTATGAGTAGTCCTCACAGCTGCTGTCAGGAAGGTAACAGGCTGCAAACACGATGATTGCATTCAGACCTTCACCATAATAACCTGAGAGAGGCAAACACACCGAGTGGTACTGGCCTTGTACCAAAAAGAGCATTTCACAACAATAAATCAATACTTACATTACCCAATGTTGCCACCAAGAGCAGTAAATACAAACTATTATTGATTATTTTTTCTGTTGCCATACTCCTGTTAAATGTTGCCTTAGCAGCGGGTGGGTGGAGCTTCATGCCAATAAGTGAACGTATTTAGACACTTCTGGTGAAAATGTAAAAAAAGGTCAAAAGCGGTTTAACCAACTTATTCTGTTTTTTGTTTCATGGTTTTCACTCTTTATGTTCACGGCACATTTAACAGATAATCAATCTAAAGAGTGTTACACGGCCTCTTACTATACCAATATAAAATCGGAGAAGTTCTCTCTTACTGACCTCCATGTGTGACCACCCTCAGGTATGGTCTAATGACCTGCATGTCAATGCGTTGCTCCTGGTCGCCGATGATCACCGTTCGCCAAAGGCGACCAGACGAGTCTCTCTCCTCTTCACTTTCACCTGGTAGACGCTTGGCAGTGGCCACAGGAGTATCATCTATAACAAGGTGACACAAATATGTTACTTGTACTGTAAAACCTTTCTCCGCACTTGCTTTAAAAGTCATGAAATTGCATTAAATCAGCATGAGGTGGATTATAGCCACAGAGATGGAAAATCCAACTTCAAATGATTCAATTTGTGACACCTGCTATAATTAAATATGATTTTTCAGCACCATTTGACCTCTGTCTGACCTTCCCACTCCAGCTCATTGCCGTTGTTGATAAATTCCAGAGAGTCAGTCTCATCGGGGGTCTCAATGTCGTCCACATTGATATCCAGGTCGTCGGGGGTTTCCAGAAAGTCGTCAGAGAGCAGCGACCCCTCACTCTGATCCAGAGACAGGTTCATGTCGGGGGCGACCAGGGTGCGACGTTTACGCTGGGCCACGGATTCTCCCACATTCAGAGTGGTGGGGGGATCTGCGCGGGCAGGTCAGGAAGTTCAGATATACTGTAGGGTAAAAATCCTATTTAACGCTGTGTATTTATTCCACTTACTGTTTCTGTTGTCAGTAAGACATGAGGATTCAACATCTCCATCCTCTGGTAGTGGCCTTCAATGAAAGACAAATATCCACATAAATACTGTTTAGTGAAAATGAAAATCTCAAGTACACTGACATACAGTACATTTGCAGTACACATTGTACATTTTATTCTTCTCTTTAATTGTTTTCCTGGTACCAGTGTTAGTTATAATAATCAACACCGAAAATACATAAAATGCTATGATAAAAAACTAAACAAAAATAAATAACAATGGAGTCATTGCTGCTATTTTAACTGGGAGGTTTTTGGTTTTGGAGTGTCTTTACCCAGAGCATGTGCTTGGAAACAATATGTGTTGTTTGAGAAAGCAACACCAGTAATTACCAAGTCCCCTCTGACATTATAATAAGGCAGCTGCACACTCGCTAGGGTACGAGAGGGCTAGGCCACAGTGGATAGCGCTCATGCAAACATGCACACACATTCATAGACAGAAAGACAGACATTAACACAGACACCCATGCACAGACTAACACACCCTAAAACACCACAAGTATGGGCCCGCTGCTGGGATAATTGCTGTTATTATGTTGTCAGTAGCTTTGTAGAGGTAGGTTAAAGACAGCATTAACAGATTTTCAAAAGTGGATTAAATGTTGGGGAAGAGAAACACAATCTGCAGTGTGAAAGCATTCTGAAATGTTGCTCTACAGGAAAGTACAATAAACTGTGACAATTTTCATTAATATAAGTTAACGTGTGCTTCTGCCCTGATGATGATTTTGGTTTTGATTTAGCTTTTTCTCATCCCTTTCACAATCACAGGAAACATAGGAAACACCAATAATTCTGGACAGCAGTTGAACACATTCTGAGCTTTATAAGAATATAATTATTGTTAAGACTTTTATGTTATCATATATTATGGATACTAAGAGTATTGTAGTAGAACTATATCAAACATATACTGAACACAGTCATTCATTTCCTGTCCTCATTTTTCACATTTCCTCTACTGTAGAAATTATTCTCTCGAGTAACAGGGGGTCGGTGGTCCACTATTCTTTCACTGCTGGACTTGTTTGACTTTCTGTTCACTGACATGATACAGCCTCATCACATAACACGTAACAATTACATGCAGGAAATAACACACCTGCTGCCCTTAAGCATTAAACACACGTCGCTGATTTTCCATCATTGCTGCAGCCTGTTTGTCAGAGCATCTGCACAAATCAGACATTTTGAGCACGTACAAACACACTCTGATATAAACATACTGCACACGCGCACACACACACACACAAATACCTGGGGAAGTCCTCATCCTGCCACTCGTCTTTAACTTCCATGCTGTCCATGCGCAAAGTGGCTTCTGCTGTACCCATCCTCTGCCTGGGAGGACGGGCTTCAGCTCACTGTGGTTTGCAAACAGATTCAACCGTGTCAGTCAGTATGAAACCAAGTGAAACATTCAGCCTTAAAGGGGCAGTCTACCCTTTTTACCAAATCCTGATGATTTCCTCGAGATGATCTGAGCTCTAATTTGAGACATCAAACTTATGAGAGAGCACGAGTTACAAGCTGAAGGTGTAGAGTTTTAAGCACGTGGGCATTTAAAAGGCAGGTTGGGTCTAATGAAAGACACCGTCCAGTTGGACTGTGGGAAATGTAGGATCTGGCATTTTAGTTAAACCATACTAGGGACAAAACATTAAAGCAAATTTCAACCTCTTTTGCAAAGAATCCCAAAACCTCTTTGCCCAATCTTTAATTTTGATCTATTTTTTGTGAGCTTTGATGGTTTGGATATTCTGGCCAAAAATGTACAAAATCTGCAGTTTCTACATCCCAAGTGGAATTTTGAAGGCGCAATTGCTGTACTGTGAAGTCCCAGTAATAAGAAGTTGGTAAAAGCAAGTCACACTGCGTTTTCATTCTAGATAAAAATAAAACACATTGCTCATACAGTACAGGCCCTCAGGGCAATACAGACAAATCACATGAGCCACCACAGAACAGAACGCGATCTGGATGAAACACAGAAGTCTCCATGCAGTGCTTCTTCTTACAGTGTCCTGTGTTTGGGCTGGGTGTTTCAGCGTGTCTTACAAGGTTCGGTCATGCACAATGTATGACCATCATGAGCGAGACTTGTGCCAGAAGTGTGTGTGTATGGGGGAAGGGACCATCCTGGGACACCGTCCTAGTCTGCTGAAGCACACGTTACCACAGTAAATTTGTCAACTGGGATGGCACTGATGGACTGTAGTGAGACACATTAGAGCCCAGATATAAAAAACAGCAAAAGTGGGCTAAAAGGCACAAGCCCTCAGGATACACACACTGTTGCTGCTGCTGTGTTCTAGCTGGATACTAAATGTTTACAGGGCATCATCTGTCGAGAAAGTGTTTGATGTGGGCTTGATGGGGAATTCCTCAAACACTAGTGTGGATTAATCCTTATTTGAGTTGCTTCTCTCTGTTCTCACTCTTTAAAAAAAATACCCTGAAACAGATTGATCTTTCTACATGCTAAAATATGAATGACAGAAGGATGCGACCAGCTGAGAACGAAGTGCAAAATTCACACCGAAACGGCGTTGTGATGTGTTGTTGTGCAGACTCAGCTGCTCACAGGCCGAACTCCACTAAGTGATGTTACAGCAGCACGTGTTTGGTAGGGATTTGTGGCCAGATGGCACAACAGCCATCATTTTCCAAGCAAATTCTCGTGAGCCTTGTTCTGTGTCCTGCCTGTCAAACCCAAACCCCGAGTATTCTGTCTCAGGGTGCGAAAACAAATGTACAATAGACAGATATAAAATATACACTACTGTATTCTCTGACAAAGGCGTTTTGACATACAGTATGTCAAACGCAAGGGAGTAAGTACAAGTGTCACTTGAATTTAGCATCACAGTGTGCTGTTCTCTGCACTATGAAAGTTCTTCTTTTAGGTTTTCTGATTGCAATCCACTGTACATACATGCAGATGGACAGCAGAGACAAAAGCCTTTTAATTCCCTGATAATCTTCAAATTGTGGGTATTTCCCTACAACATTATTCATGACCAAATAGGCAATAATCAATCAATCAATGTGATAAACAGACAGTTGTTATGTAGTTTGACATTTTAAAACTCAGCTAATTTTTTTCATTAGGACTGTGTGGCTGCGGTCTGTTTAAATCCCGTCCATTTTAAATCCTCGAATGTAAAATGCGAATGTGCTCTAATTTAGGAAGACTCATCGGTCATATTAAGAAGCAGCTTGACAAAAAAACATTTTAAGAATCTGCCATCCTTCCCTTATCTGACAAACAGAACTAAAGGGTTAAGTATCATGTCATTGATTTTGAATCTGCCATCTGCTGCCCAGGAAAACTAAAACTTTACACAGCTCTAATCAGACAAATTCTTCATCATGTAAAAGGCAGCGTACTCACACACTAATCAAGAAGACCTTCTTCTTTGTTGTCAGAGCTTCTCTGTTTTTTCAGTCTCCTCTTTGTGTTCTTCCTCCTCCTTCTTAGAGCTGCCTGAGCAGAATGGGAGTCATCACTGTTTACATCTGCCTGGGTAGGTGGATGATGCCTGTTTTGTTTTTTTTAAGTTGCTAATGCAGATGGAGGGAAAAAATAGGTCCTCCTGTATAGAGGAAAACAGTTAGAGAGTCAGGATCATCACATGTATGGCCATCCTGCTCTCATCTTCTCAGTCTCTTCTGTCACTCACATGCTGCATTTTGGACCAAACATAATCCTTGCCCTGTGCTTTTAGCTCAGCCCATAATGATCTCTCTCTCTCTCTCTCTCTGCCTACCATTTACTTCAGCTTGTCGCTGCTGAATGCCCCTCTACCCTCCTCCTCTCTCTAACAGCACTAATGCCCCCACCCCAGGCTCTAATCCCGCTGTGATGATGTCACCCGTATGGGAACTGCGTTATGAAGGTTATGTAATCACACCTGCCTACCTTCTCTTTGATTCTCGTAGGCTGCTTGTACGAATCAGCTGTTTTTCTTCTCCCGGTGTTCAGTCCATGATGAATCCATGATTTACCGTGTTTTCATCCTCCTGCGAACTGGAAAAGATGGATGTTTCCGCCTCACCACTGTTCCCTGGCAACAGCATCTTCCTTCCTCACACACTCAGTCTCTCTCTCTTGCTTTTTCTTTCAAGCTCACTCTGTGTTGATACAGCCCCTCCTTCTCTCTTGCTCGCTAGCTGTGACGCTCACAATACCCGCTGTCTCTCTTTCCCTCCTTCCCCATTCTCTTCCTCTCTTGTCACAGCTGCACTGAGCTCTTGGTGATGTCAGTAAACACAGCGTGGGACCTCTCTGGCATTACCCTCAATGATCAGTGGGAGCAGCCCCAGTTTCCTATTCTTCTCTTGCCATTGGCTGCTTGGTAGAAAAATGTATTTTGGATGTCTACATGTTTTTCTATTAATATCACTACTTTGCACATTGAAATTGGAATATGCTTAGATCTGTGTTTTCCCACCAATAGCTTCTGGTGTTTGAGAATGTTCATAAACAACAAACTGATTCAGATTTCAAGATTGTTTATTCCCATTTCTTTATTTTGCTTAAATTGAGTATTCTCTGAAGATCTAAGAGTGCAATTTTAATAAAAGTGAATAAGGTGAAGGCTTTTTGCAGAGAAATAAAAACCACAATCATGTTTCTGTATCAGGCCCAGATTGCATTTTAATATACTGTGTTCATTTATTGTCTTTTGTGTTGATGTCCTAACCACCAGATGGTGGTAGTGTACTCAGTAGAAAAGACCTTTTAAGTAAAACAGGGAAGGTACAGTAAATATAGTAAAATTAAATTTAATGATAAGAACAAACCCAAACAAACAGACTAGATATCAAGCAGTCTGATGATAAAAACAAACAAAAAAAACAACAACCTAGTGACAGGGTTTCTAAGTGTGACGGAGCTGCAAGCCTTCTTCTGTAGGGCTGGAACTCTCCAGCTCGTGTTTTGACAGATGTTGCACTACACCCACTCCAATACAGTCCCCCAGCACATTGGTGGCAGTCCTTAGACGATCCCTATCAACAAATATACACAAAGTTGTGAGGTTAGAAACTTGTTAGTGTGACTTTTCCCTTTTTTCTGCCCAAATGTGTGGCCCCAACTTTCACCATAACTTAACTTCTTGGGGTAGCCCAAAATGCTCACACTTTCCATAAAAATATAAAACCATACACACATAGTGTATATGCTGACTTACAGAAACCAGTCGATAATCATTAGCAGTGATACGTCTTCAGTGGGCAATCCAAGTGATGACAACACAATCACCATGGTTACCATACCAGCATTTGGGATGCCAGCTGCACCGGTGCTTGCAGCTGTGACAATCAAACTTAACAGGAGAAACAATAAGCTATGCAACATCATACTAGTTCTAAGAACACAGACACAACCAATTAGCGCTCATGTTTGTGCCTCACAGTGGCACTGTGGGAAGCAGACTAATGTGCATTAAGCTCTACAATTTTGCATCTCTTCTGTAGTCTTCCTATTGAAATTAGTTAATGAATTATTTGAACAATTTTGTAAAAGCTAAATAGGTTTTGAGCTTACCTGAGGACTATGATCTGACCCACGTGAAACTCTACATTATTAATTTGGGCTATGAATAAAGCAGCTACTGCTTCATAGAGAGCTCCACCATCCATGTTCATCGTGGCCCCAACAGGGAGCAAGAAGCGAGTCACTTGTTTGTCCATGCGGAGATTTTCCTCCATACAGTGGAGGGTTACAGGTAGCGTTGCAGAACTGTTAAAAAAATCCACGCAGTACATGAGGAATGCAAATGTAACATGGTAGTCCATTTGTTAAATGTTTGATGTCAAGTCTTTAGCTCACCTTGATGAGGTCCCAAAGGCAGTGGTGAGAACTTGGAGTAGTCCACTCATAAACATGAAGGGATTCTTTCGTGTGACAATGAAATAAAAAAGGGGAAGGGTGAAGATGCTGTGGATTGCCAGGCCTGTTATCACAGTGACAACATACATAGCAAGTTCACCACCTATCTCCCTAGCATCTGTCATCTTCAGAATCTGCCCTGCCAGCAGGAAGAGGATTCCCACTGGGGAATACCTGTAAAAGAAAACAGATGAGAAGCCACAGAGGACAGGGAATGAGAGGCAGTCACTGTGGAGAGGGGCATGGAGTAAACAAGTAAATATGAGATAGAATTTTGTTTGTCCCTTTGGGCTTATCCCGTAAGTTCAGGGTTGCCAAAGGGAATCATTAGTACTTATTTGATTTGGCACAGCTTTTACGCTGGATGCCCCTTCTGATGCAACCCTTTCCCAATTTTTGCGGAAGCACTGCGTGGCTGAGGATGGGCTGTTCAGGATTCAGTGTCTTACTTACCAGATGACGAGGCTGATCAAATGCATAATGGCTTTATTCAGGCAATGAAAAAAATCTATCAGAGGTTTTCCCTGAGTCTCCATGCTGCTCAGGGTGAGGCCAAAGGCAACAGAGAAGGCCAGCAGACCAAGCATATTCATCCCATCTGTGGTGCCTGGCATCGGTGCTGCGTCACAAAAGGCCCCAGGATAACAGTCAATTTAGTGGTGAAATTATAATGTAATATTATCAACAATAAAGATTAGACATAAAAATGGACACTGAGTGAGACGTGATATAATAGAAAACAGAAACAGACAAAAGAAAAATAGAAAAAAAGGAATCTTACTATTTTCACTGGCTTCTGTTGTGTTGTTGTTGTGTGTTAGCATAGAAACTCTCTTGGAATAAACGGTTCTATACTAGATTAAAAATAAGCAAAGTATAGTGAAGTATAAATATCAAAACAACAGCAATTATATGAAAAGAAATCATAGCCAATACACATCTTACCTTTCTTAAACAAGCTTCAAACAGATTTGGGGGGAACATGTTTCTACAAACCAGAAACACAGATTTTGTGTCCTTTTTATATCTGGGAGCTGATGTTTAATTAAACGCCGACAAATTTGTAATAATCAGCATACACACCTGATCAGATCCAAAATGGAATCAACACTGCCCACGGCCTCAACTCCACCACTAGAGGACACTGAGGTTGTCCTGGATGAGTTCCCTGGTTGGATGAGAAGAGCTAAAGCAATGCCAGTAAATGCCGCAACAAGTGTGGTGGCCATGTAATAGCTTAATGCTCTTAGCCCAATTTTCCCATTAGTCTTTCTGTCAACAGATGACATCCCTGATTTAAAAAAAAGAAAAAAACAATTAATGGTGTGTATAGTCTGTTCCAAAAGTATTAGAATGGTGAGTCTAATTCATTTGGGTTTAACATGACATGATAACTTGATACATTAATCATCATAAAAGACAACATTTTGTGTCAAAGCCTATATTAGAAAGGCTTTCTCTGAGAGAAAAGGGGAAAGCAGTCAAAGGCATAGCACAAACACTGCATAGCCAATGCAACTATTTGGAGTGTCTTGGGAAAAAAAGAGAGAAACTACTAATGTACTCAGCAAGATACACAAAGGAAAACAACAGCTGATGACAGAAGCATTGTGAGAGCTGTGAAGAAAGACCCCACAAACAACCATTAAAGAATAACCACATTTTGTTAATAAAAAAAAGTACATGTACTGCACAATCACTATGTGTTACCTCAATTTTAGCAACTGTGAAAACATAAATAAAATACATTTTATGGAGAAATCATTAAAAAAGTCTAAAAGTTACACATCAGAAAATGGATCTTCATGTGCAGGAAGAATTACATGCATGTTGATACTTAAAATAAATGGATCCATTTCCTAATGGGGCTAATGTGGCTAGTCCATAAAAGTCACACTGTTTCTCTATTTGTTAAATGAAAATCATAGCTGAAAATCCAGTTCAATTCAAAGGTCAAGGGTGGATCTAACCTGTAATCAAACTGGAAATGATGAGAGGAAGCACCAACATCTGCAGGACTCTCATCAGCAGTTCTCCAGGAAAGGTTAAATATTTTATAGCTCTGGCTGACATATTAAATTGTCGCAGAGCAAAGCCCAGGCCAATTCCTCAAGAAACATAAACACAAGTAAATGTGTTAAAGACAGAGTTCAAAATACTAAAGGCAGCAGAGTCAGTAAACAGAGCAGGTGTGGAGTAACATGCCAATACCAACACATTTACCATCAGGCTGCATTTTGTCTTCACTATAGTAAAACACATTGATGGTGAATTAAAAAACTACTGTCAGGCTTACCTAAAGCAACAGCACTCATCGTGAGAAGAACAAAGGCATTTCTCTTAAGAAAAGCCATAATATTGAATCTTTTCTTAGGTGAAGATACATGATCGAAGGGGTCTTCATCCCTGTGGCATGTTTGGGTCTCCTGGGGATTTATAACCTCTACTGACTCCAACCCAGACAGGTCATTGGAACCAGAATGCATAACTTTTATAATAAGTCCAACCAGTGCAGACTGCACAAAAACAAAGGAAAGAAGGGCTTGGTGGCTTACAAGCATTAAATGAACAAGAACACTTACAACATTAATACTAAAAGACTTCACAAAACTTCTCAAAACTACTGTAAAATACTGTATACAACACAAAAGCAGGTTACATAGATAAATGCAATTATCAGTATGACATAGCCACCTCACTCATCCTAGTTGTACTAATATAACATTTAAAAACTAATTTACCTTAAAGAGCTTTTTCTCCAGCTTTTGTAGCACAAGTCACCACAGTAATCACAGTAGTGTCAACAGGTGGGCAAATCCACTTAGTTTCGTCTTGGCAGACTGACAGCTATTCCTTCACATTACTGCATCAATCATCAGCTTCAGGTCTGGTTAGTGTTTAATTTGGAATGGACAACCAGACAAAGTGCAAGACTTGAAGGTGCAAAAGTACAATACAAGATCAAGTGAAGCTTTACAACTTTCAGAAGTGAAAGTACACGTGTCTTGATAATTTGATAATTTGCAGAAATTTACAGAAGTTAATGTTGTTCAATGTCCTTTACACATGGCTAAATAAAGTAAAAAGAAATCAACTTTTTAAAAGTAATACCCCAAAATGGAATAAAATACACATAATACATACTAACAAAAAACAATAAAAAGTCAAAATATTTCCCTTTCAAGGTTCACCACAGCAAATCATCAGCAGCAAATCAGAGGGGAAGGCATTACAATAGTCTGGTACGATGAATACAAAAACAGGCATTAGTCTCTCTGTTGCTCTCAGTGAGAAAATGTCTCGACTTTAGCAACATTTTGAAGATAATATACAGCAGGATTGGTGATAAAGTCATTATAATAAGTACCTAATGTTTCTATAGCAATTTCAGTATGTGGTGTAGTAACTGATTATGAGATTTCTTAGTACATTCTACCTATAAACTGTTCATTACTACATTAGTACGTTCTGATTAGTGAGGAAGGCAGCTATTGCCTAGATCCAGAGGGTCTATCCTGTCAACAAGACTCTCTATTGTCTCTAGGCTGTCAATTATGAGCTAAGCTCTTTAGAGGTTTTACTCCAGCCACAGGTTATTGATACAGTCTAATCATCTTGACACACAATAGCTAAGGTTTCAAAATAGGAAGTTTGTATTGTGAGCAGCTCTTATACAATTTTAATTTTATTGTCTCCCATTCACATCCTTGGCTTTCCTTTCTCCAGGCCTTGGAGGAGTAAACTACATTTCTCTGAAGTGATCAATGGCGTTTCTCATGAATCAGATGTTGGGTGATAAGTTGAAGAGTTTTACAGGAGGTGGTGAAGACATCGGTAAAGCAGGAGCAGAAGGGAAGCAAACACCAGAGTCCAAAGGCATGTCCAGGGAGGAATTTGAAGAGTACCAGAGGCAGCTTGTGGAAGAAAAGTGAGTACACAGTGGTGCTTATTTCATATGTTAATCACTTCACTGGCTACAATGCAAAAGACAGTGTTTATGAATGGTACAGCATAACACCACATGTAAACTCAACAGGATTATTTAGCTTAAAAACGCTGAATTAAAACACATTTCACGCACAGATAAACAAAGATCTTACTATTCAGTCTGTAAATACCTAAATGCATTCAAAGTATATGTCGCTGAATGCAATTTGCACAATAGGGTATAAATATAAAGACAATGTGTCGTGAATTTACTGCAATTGCAAAGCAATTGTAAAGAGACATTATGACCTACATATCCATTAAGCATGGATTAGCAGGTGTGATTAGTTTTTCATAAAGTAGGTTCCCACTTGTCTCAGAGCCAAATATATCAACACAGTTTAAAGTAACATGATAAAGTATAATAAAAATAAACAAAAAGTGTCTTACAGTGCATAACATCCCTCCTTGGTGTAGCAGTCATAATGAAATGTAATCTACAATACAACAACAATATAATAATTGATCATTTAGATATTTAAACAAATTTTCAATACAATACTAATCTAACATGTAGCACAGTATCAGGATTAAATATTATAATCAGCATCAGCACATTTAAGTTTCTAATATCTCGGGAAGAGAAACTAAGTTTCATAAGGGAAGGAATTATTTCAGAGATGGTAACTGAAGTGTTTATTTCACCAATTAATCTGACAGTGAATAGTTTAGATAGATATACAATTGAAGCAGTCACCATCACAGTAATTTATATTTTAACTATAATACAAAGAAACCCATTATTCTCTCCAAAGGACTAAAATAACTGTTAGCGCTAAAGTACAACTCCGTGATTCAAATAAGTGACCAAGTTAAAATATCTGTTAACAATAAAGTACAACTTTGTGACTAAAATAAGTGACCAAGTTACAAGTTACAGATAACACACGCATTTGCCCAACACGCACATCACAGCGGTAGGTGATTGGAGTTTTTTGAGTGTGTGCGTGCAACTTGGGCATTTTAAACTTCCTTGCGGTGGCTGTGTGTGATGCATATGTGACATCAACGGATGCGAGCAAGGCTTATAAGGTAGCTTTAGGTGGGGATTTATTTTCTTGGGGCTCAAATTAGTCAGAGAAGCAGATTAGGCTCTGAGTGTAATAACTCGTCAGGGCTCGGTTTCAAGAAGCCACCATTAAACACGTCCCTTAGCCAGTGTGCTTTAAAACAATAATTATTTAATCATCTTAAAATCTCAAGTAATGCTGATGTGTCACTTATCTTTAATTACTTAAAAAGGCAAATTGTAATAAAGCTCAGATTGTATTGTCTGTTTGACAAATTGAATCCTTTATAAGACATGTTTTACATTAAGTGAAGTCACAAAGAAATTCCAAAAAACAAAAATACTATTTTAAAAAGTTATTATTCAGGCTACATTCCATATAGCTGGAGATTTAAGTAAATCTGCTTTGGTGACCCGGACAAATAAAGTACAAAATAACTATATTTCAATGTATTACATTTTACTTTTGTGAGCAAATTAATTAGATATACAAGAATTAGGACCTTGCTGATTACTTCATTAAGCACTTAAGAATAATCTACAAGAGCCCTCATTTTATTTTATCTACGTAAGAGACTGTATCTAGGTCTCTGGGTGAAGCACAGTTCTGAATAGTGATCAAGGTGTTTTAAGAACAACAACAATATTCAACTATATTTCATATCCTGTGCTATTGTGGGATTTCAATGGAGCTGGAATTCATAGTGGTTTGAGTTTTAACAAAGCACAAGTACAAGCTGAAACTGTGTCAGTGTAAAGATGGCACAACAACAAGGTGAAAGGCATGCAGACCTGGCAAAGACATCAAGTAATCGTAGATCCGTGCCAAGCAGCATGTCTCTTTGCAGCTAATCTTATTAAAATGGGGTCAGCATTTAGAAGACCACCCTTAAATAGACTTGGGTTAAATCTGGTTCCAACATGGGTACTGCACTGTATCACTGATGATAACATTACAGCAGGTATGGTTACGGAAGAGGCCTGACAGCATAATACCAGTGACGTAGTTAAATTTTTCTAGGGCAGACAGGTAAATCTGGATTGAGGAGATAAAGGTCTACTTTCCACTTTAGTTATGTAAACTCTACTGTTCAGTACAGTGCAACCACATGGTGCAGTTAGCAAAGATATTATTTTATGACCTTTCAAAGCTTTAATTTTGACCTTCAATTTTGAGCACTGTCACTCGGCCAACTGGAATAAATTGATGCATTAAATCCACTACCTCCCTATATACATCACTGTATATATGGAGGGACTGGTTTAGTTAGTGAATAGGGTCCAGAAGTAGCCATGATGGACATCAACTTAAAGAATTCAGTCCAGGCTTGAGGAGCAGGTTCGTGACCTTTGGGCTCACTCAAGCCTTTTATATTTTCCCAGCCATTGTGCCCCCATCAGGTCAATCTGTATATACATGTAAAATAACAAAACACATAACCAAGTTGTGTTGTTAACAAGATTAATAAGATAATGTTTCATAGAATGATCTCACTGACTCTGATCAAGGCCTCTAGGTGCGAACTGTTTTCCCTTGCTAACAACATTACTGTAATGTGGTAATGCTGCTGCTGATAAGACACTGATCTTTAAAGAACACTTCACTCACAGCCACCTGCTTCTCTGTCTACCCTTCAACCTTTTAATACACTGTCCTTATGCTAGTTGGACACACTTATTTGGGCTTAGTCCTCTTCGAGAGGTGGTGATATGGGGATATAGGCTATATACAGTAGTTTTTACCACTGACAGTGTTGCATATAATTTGTGTGTGTTCTGCAGGATTCAGCGTGACAAGGACTTTGTCACAAGAAAGGCTGAGAGGGCAAATCTAAGATTGGCACTAAGAGATAAATACAGACTTCCAGATGTAAGTGAGCGTCTAGTCACTATAAATCTACTTATGTTTAAACCCGATTCCACCACCAAACCATTTGTTTTATCCTAAGTCGCAGTGGAAAAAGAAATAATTGTTGGTCAAAGGTATTTTCGATCAATGGAAAGTATTCACACTGCAGTTAATTGGTATGATAAAATACATTTTTAGGTACTTACAATAACATTATGTGTTTTGAATTAAGAACTCATGTATACTACTATTGGAGCTATTAGTAGGGAGACAAAATATCAAGCAGCCATACAGTTATGGAGTACACACTGTAGTACTACATGTAGTACTGTTCCATTTATGTGTTCTGTGGATCTTTTTCCACAGAACAGAGTAATTACTCTTCAGTAATTTCATAGAAAGTTTTTCTTTAATAACAGTGGACATCACTTTTGATGGTATCTCTGAATTAGAGAGTGACTTGTGGTCAGTAATGACACAAATCTCATTTGACTGCTTACTGTTGAGTGAACTACTGTACCTACAGTAATGTACATTACTGTATATAGGGAGGGACTGGTGAGTCAGTGAATAGGGTCCAGAAGTAGCCATGTTACAATCTCCACTGTGCCTCACAGATGAGCTTGTAGCTTGTTTGGATCGTGAGCAGATCCTGCTCACATTGGCAGAGGTTAATCTTGTCCTCAACAGTCCATAAAACTTTGTTTCAGACCTTTTCTAGTTCATCTCTGTACACCACTTAGTACTGTGCACATTTCTGATTAATAGTGGACACGAGGGGGATGTATCTTGTGGTATGACCCCTACTGTACATTTCTGCTCATGTCGTCTTTTTCAAAATGGTGGATTGTGATACCATTTGACGTGATGCCATCAGCTCTTGTTTTTTTCCTCAGCTGAGCTGTTCTGTGTATGTTGCTTAGTGCGGATTCAAAATGTCCTGCTTTTCACCCATAGACAAGTCGCATTTATCCCATTTAAACAACTAATACAGATTTCACGAGTAAAATGCAGAACTAAAAGCCAAGAGGAGTCATTTAGAGCTGATTTAGGGATTGAACAATCAACATCACTGGGCACCGTTGGTTAACAAACACACCTGTCAGCCATAAATCCCAACATTTATTGACACTTTTTCTGATATCATAGCAAGAAATGTGTAGTTGTGATTACCAACATTATGACAGTAATTATTTATACAAAAATAACATTTCCCAGTATTGTGCATGCTCCACTGTTACTATTGAATTGCTATTGAAAAATTGATTGATTGATTAATTGATTGATTGATTGATTGATTGATTGATTGATCGATCGATCGATCGATCAGTCGATCAGCCGATTGGTTGGTTGAATAAATCATGGATCATCCAGATACTGCTGAACATATTATTTTCACAGAGTGCTCAAGACAGTGCAACAGTTCAGATGGCTGGAGATGACATTGACCTGCCAGAAGACCTCGCGAAAATGGTGGACGAAGACGAAGAAGAAGAGGAGTCCGATGAGTCATTCTTTCAAAAACTTCAAAACGTGGACATGGATACACTAAAAACTAAAGCCCAGGCAACAGTGACAGAAATGAGGCAGACAGCAGAGGAGAAGTGTAGTATCATGTAATGACCATTAAATAAAACAAAGATCACATTTCATGACTAATTTATGCAGAAAACCAGCAAAAGTTTTCTTGCCACTGTATATTTAAAAGAGAGTTAGATTTGACTTTAAATGAGGAAGCATTTACCATACTGTAGGTCAGCAAAGGTCCTTATCTGGATGAGTGGAGGGAGGGTTAACTCCGCTGACCACTGTGACAAACCAAAAGATTAAAAGATAAAGTACCTGAATTCCTTTTCCCTCCCCTAATTACTTTGTATGCATCAATTACAATTTTTAACTAAGCAGGATTTAAAGTGGCAGTAAAATAAAATCATTGGGTAACATATAACCTTTTGAGAACTACACTGTACTTCTTACAAGGATGCATTTCAGCTTCAGCACAACTTGTTTTCTCCTGTTCCCTCTGGATGTGGTTTACTGCACGTATTTGTATTGCCTGTACCTATGGAAAACACTATCTGACATAGTTTTAATCATGGATTAAACATTTTAGGCTCACACCTGCTTGTCCCCTCTGTTACCTGATGGATTCGGTTGACAATAAAACAAATTTACACACTGTAGTTACAGCTGCAGTGTAAGGTACCGAAATGCAACATGTTTTTATTAATTTGAAAGAATTTTCAAATTAAGAATGTTTTTCAAATCCACCACAATTGTGTCAATTGAGGAAACAGAAAAAAGCTTTTCCATCACAATTCAGCCTGAGCCGATCACATGACCAGTCTCAGCATTTTACCCTCCCTTTCCGTCATCTCCCTGTCATTCTCCTGCTGCTCACCATCCCCCTTTCACCCGGTAAGCTGACACAGCGCCTTTAAACATTAGCCGCTTTCTTCCTATTAGGATCTCAGGAGCTTAAATTGTCATCTGATGAAACTAAGGAGCTTGATAGCTATACTGTACCCTCTTAACCAATTTGTAATCAATTAGGATAATGGGGAAACAAGCAAAGAGGGACAGCTTTAATATAATAATGTGATAAAAATGATTATCAATTTCCCAAGCCTACGACTTGGGTGGTATTAGTAGTATCTAAAAGTCTCATAGAATCATTTGGCAAGCAATTATGGACATCAGAAATGTGTTAAACAATACTATCTGTCAACAGTGCCTTAGTATTTCCATGTAAAGTACAGATGCCCAAGTGGAAACATAAAAGCCGACATTTCCAACTCCTGAAACAGGTGTAGAGTATAGCAATTCGTACATCAAATTGTATGTCTGTGTGTCACTGCAAGGCCCCTGCATACACTGCACAAGCTTTAGAGCATTATGTCGTGTCATACGTTTTGCCAGTGGAGGCAACTTTTTGCTTTTATTATATTAGAGAGAGCTTAAACTCAACTATAACTACAACGCTGGCTATAAGCTGTTCAAATCTGACAGTATCAACTTTTCAGAGGTTTAGTGCAACCTAAACACAACCGAAAATAAAATCATTACATACTGCAATGATAATACGGCTTCTGTGTTGTTTAATAAAATGTTTGTAATAGCTCCAAATCATAAAGTACATATATATAAATATTCTAACAACCTGACAAATGCAATCCTTCCTAAAGATTTGTCTCATCCCACAGAGACTATTTAACATTAGTCAATCCCTCCTGGAATGAACAAGCAACAATTACTTCAACAAATGCCTCTGAAGTCCTAGAGGGACAGATAAATGGGTGAAGACATGTTTATTCAAACCTAATGTGAGATTTCACCAGACTTTGACAAATCTTTCCATTTCAACTCAATGAAAGACTATAAAAGACTGTACATTTCAAATACAACTGGAAGGAGAAAAAAACAGGTTGGAGTCTGGTCCAGCTTCTGTCTGCTGACATCACCCAGGATGCGCTTCAAGTCCTTCTCATTCACGTTCTTCATATATATTTAAAACCTGAATTGTTGTCCTCGTGTGCATAATGTAAATCTACTTTGTTACATGTCTCTATGTCCCTGAAGAGGCATCTGTCCTCTGTTGCTCTTCCTGAGGTTACTTCCATTTCTAACCCTGACATTTCTGATCATTGCCACATGGCTGCAAAACCACTTTGTGTCAAATCCCTATCACAGCTGCATCTTTTAAGTTCTTTATTTCATTCTTATAAGAACAAAGCTTGTTGCTTACGGGCAAAAGTAATGAGCTCTGCAGACTATGCTTTCTTGGAAACTACCAGGAAAAGGTATTCAGCCAAAGCCACTTACCTACAGCCATTCTGCTCGTAGAAGGTATTGGCAAAGCAGCCCAGTGTTGCCAGATGGCTTTAAACGTGTTAGCATTAAAAATTCCTCAGCTGCTTAGCATGTGTCAATAATGATAACAAACATCAGTGCATCTGCAAGAAGATGGTAAACTCAGATGGGTCTAATACATGTTGGATGTATGGTTTACCCAGTGGTCACCAACTGGCACAATCTTGTGTAGATCGGGACCCAAAGAGGCTTCGATCTGGACCATGACGTGTTTCAGGTTAAAATAAAAAGACTTATTTTGATGAGATCTTTACTCATCTTGCAGCATAGCCAGTTGGGCAGAGATATTTGGTTTCTTTCAGTAGATGCATCTTATCTGATCAAATGTGAGGACAGTCTAGCAGAGAGCATATAGTACTATGGTAAATTATTATATCCAAAGACTGAACGGGCAGACATGGTAAGGTTCAGATTAAGGTAAAAGCAAATTAATTTAACTCCCCCTTGACTCTACTCCCAAACATCAGGATCTAACACAAACCACAAACTGTGGCTTGTTCAAAATTCTGGAAAGTTCACACAGAAAGTGTTCAAACTTGGGTGGACACACAAATGCCTCCACTGTTTCTGCCCTACAACAAGGACAGTACCAACAATATGCAATACCTGCTCTGCTAACGGTGTTGTTAAAGTTTTTCAGACGTATGAACTTATGTTTTCAGACTGTAAATATAAAATAATAAAATCAAACTTAATATTTCCGACCAAGAGAGAGTTTACAGCAGTGTTTAATGTTTTTGTTTCAAAAAGACAAATGTCATTTCAGGACAGTCTTTTACTATAATTACTTGAAGGACTCTAACCATACTGTATCTTCTCTTACATTATGTTTGTAAATTTAAATCAAACCCAACTCCTTTGCATTTCTTTTGTCATAATTGTATTCTAACTAGTCAAATGTATCTATGTATTTATGCATATCCAGTTTAGCAATTTAAGGTTAATTCTACTTGCCATACTTTATCTCAGTTATGAACCAACTGCCTTAAAGTGGCTTTGGAGTTTTTTTTGTTTTTTTTTTAAAGAAAGGGATACACTTCTCATTTCAAACTTTAAATATTTCTGCATACCTGAGGAAAATAATTTTATGGGTAAAGGTCTGGACTTCAACTGAGGAACCGGTGACCGGACCTCCTGGATTTTTTGTTGTACGAAATGCTATCCCTTTAAATATGTAACACATTAAAAAGTCTCTATGCTCATGATGTTAATCAATAAATAAATACGTTTCTAAGACAATTTCAATGTTTTAATCATTTGTTTTGTGGCACTGA
Source organism: Channa argus (assembly GCF_033026475.1). Lineage (NCBI taxonomy): Eukaryota > Metazoa > Chordata > Actinopteri > Anabantiformes > Channidae > Channa > Channa argus. The sequence goes on from NC_090210.1 coordinate 17,804,922, forward strand.
ATACACACACCATGCTAACATGCAAAAATACCTTCTGGACCACTTTTCCATTTTGGATTTTGTGTTTGACATGCATAAAAACTCCTAAATATATCTTCGGATGGGAGGAGTGAGGTCAGAGGAAATCTCTGGTTAAGTCTTTAGGCTCATTAAGGATGGGCTTGATCTCTGCAACACCTAATATACAGTAGCTGCTACAGCTTCGGATGTACCAGCTGGCAAAGGAGAAACTTGTAGGTTGCAGGATGAAATGCCCACAATGCCCCGAACCAAATTTATTTAAGAACTCTCAGAGGCAGAGTAAAAAGAGGATTAGTCTAACAGACCAAACCATATGAAGCATTTTATTTGACACCTGTAATCTTAAGTGAAATATGGAGTTGTTGTTTTTTTTTTTTTTTTCCTTCTCTACATGTTTGATTTCTTTTTGGTTCCCTGGCAAAATTACAAATGGATTGTTGTACAGTGTATTTTTCTTGTGTCCTATAGTGCTATAAGAACTTGGTATAATTAGACAACATTGTCTAATTAGAAAAACCCCAATAGCACCACTTGTGAATTGTTTTACAAAACAATGTAATGTAGTCACATTTCATTAAATTTTTTTTTTTATTTCATTTTACTATTAAACTCCGTTAAAGTGTTTGGACTGTGTAGCCATTCAAGTTAAAAGTCCGTCTCTGTGCCTTTTCTCCCTTATATTGTCTCTAATGAAGGGATTAGCGAAAACTCTCTGTAAGAGCCATTATCTTTCAGACAATAGATTTTTTGAAAGAAAGTTTTGTTGAGGCATTATTAGCAATGGCCTCCCTCTGTGGTCTGAATTCAGGACACATTTGGAGCAATTACTTGACCAGAAAACAACTGTCAGTCATTCTTAAAGGGGAAGGATTCCAATTAATAAACCTCTTACACCCTTTGGTTTTACTACCATTACCCTGCAAGACTCGGTGTCTTGGGTGGTTAAGGAGAGTTTTGTCAGGACAAAAAGACATTACATGTGCTTGCTCACTTGTGTACAGGGGATTTGAAAGACTTAACTCGGAGTAACAACTGCCTACACTAGATATTGTCAGTGTCACTCGTGTACTTATGGACTACGGAGACACCATGTGCACAGTGTAGCTTGTGGTAGAAACCTGGAGGAAGGTAAGATTACTCTATATACTTATTGCATAATGTTAGGAATGACATCTATTAATAATTAGTTTCCATGTTTTCATTGTGTTTAGGTAAAATATTGTCCAAGGCCAGCCTATTCTTACTCCTAAGACTCAGAAATGCCTTTTGATGAATGTCATAACTACAGATTGACTTATTCAAAACATGCTAATGTTGAACAAAGATTGCATCTGTAGCTGTGGCAACACAACAGATAACTGCTTATGAATGTGACTATTAATCATCATGGTGTATACAGTAGCATCTAAAAAACACTGACACACACTTAAACTTTAATTCAAAAAAAAAATTTAATTTCATAATTGTATTTATTTTAATTAATAAGAACAAGGAATTCTGCTTGCAAATACATATATCCTGCTGACTCTAAAGAATATTAAGCTAGTAAATAAGTGAAAGTGGCTAATAAAGGTATAGAAATACACATTTGTCCTTTCTCATTTTTTGCAGACAAAGATGTGAGTCTGTTCCACTTCAAGACTTCCCCCACATTTCACATAAATCTACTCCATTGCTTGTGAAGCAGAACAACAATCTTTCCCACAGCTGCTTTGCTTTGTCTCACTAGGTAGCAATTTTTTTGTTGTTGTTGTTGTTGTTTCTAACAAGCCAGAGAGAAAGTGTCTCCAAAGGCTCGGATGCATTTGTCAATGGATACCCTGGGAATAGTGGACGATAGCTGCCTGGACAACTATGACATGGCAAAAGGTGCTGGGTCGAGTGGTGGAGGCAGGGTGCACAGTATTGATGTCATACTGGGATTTACTAAAGAACAGGAACCTTTACTTCATTCAGTAGGAGATGATGCCAGTCAAAAAGCCAATGGAGAAAACCAGCAGCACCCTGAAAAGCAGGCCCCATCAGATCTCTATGGACACCTTCCAGGACTTGGTAACAGCTCCCAACATTCTTCCTACAGTGGTGAGTAACTATCGTCATCTACAAAACCTCTCTGCTTTCTTTAACAGTGCAACTAGTGGACAGTTGTATTGAGTCTTGAACACAATACTCATCATTGCTTGTAATTTCGCCATTAAACCAGACGCCCACATGTGCAGTTCATTAACACAGATATGAAGGCCACCCAAAAAAAGAAAGATCTCTTAGTCCCATATACTGCTATTCTCATCAGAGTGTAAAGTAACCTGCTGCACCTCCATTTTCCCAGTGTCACCTAACACTGCTTTAAAAAGTAGAAACAAAAAACTTACTAAACTCACATTTAGGTTTAAATGAAGCCTGCCCAGTTTATATACACCTTTAATACATATATTTACATACATTTTCTTCTACCTTGTCAAACTCAAATGTAGTTACTAATATAATGAGCAGGTATTTTGCCTCAGGTGTTTTGTGTCAGGGCCCGTGTTTATTATATATGCTAATTTACAGGGACCCCTAGAGGGATGAGAGCCCACATTAATTTCTTCTGCTCTTTATAAGTTGTGCCCATGTTGCTCAAGGGAAACTTTGCATTCAGATTGACATGTTTGATGACTATAACTTGTGGATGTGTACAAAGCACATATCTGCAGGTCTATAGCAATGCTTGTCCACACACACGTTGGACAGTTGGAAAGCTGCATATCTTTAACTAGAAAGAGCCAAATGTCTTATTGATATATATAGAATATAATCAAGCATGACATGATTATTAATATAAACAGTTGTCGAAGCTACTACCCACAGTAAGTGAACAGAAAACAAGAACCACAATAGATACAGGATCAGGAATGCGCGGGCACTGGAGACCTGGATTACTGTATTCGACAAGTATAATTAGTATTTCTTTGGACTTCAGTCATATCACTCGCATATTACAGAAAACATGGATAATCAATGCAGCTGTCTGGACAGAGCACATATCTCCTCGACGTTACTCGGGAGGTATGTCTTTAAACACTAAACTATAGATTTATGATATAAGTATATAAGTTTTCCTGCATTTACACATGTATATGCAGTGATTGTGTATTGGGCTCTGAGCACCTCCAGACGTTTGGGGAATTACTACCCTATACTGTGCCTGAATGCCTCCTTCATGAACATAGTGTGTCCATAGCACCAGAGCTGCTGCTCACACTATGCAGTCTGGTGTAAGGTTTAAACGACTGGATTCCACGGTAAACAATCCCGTCTGCAGCCTCTAATGTCAGTCACAAGATTACATACACTACATACATTATACCCGTGTGATATGTTGATATGATATTTGTTTACTTGTCCAAACTTGATGAATGACATTACAATCTGCTCCACAAACGTGATTTCACAAGCTATATTAACTGCTACAGTGCCTGCTGCGTAGACTTTCAACACATAAAAGCAACAGTCACAAACTAGATCTTATTCTTAAGGGGGGACTCCGGACCACTCAGAACTCAGACTGTCACAACCAAATGAAGGTTTTTATGTGCAATTGACAGACAAGTAACAGTTTAGACCAGATGCTGATAGAGCAAACTCTGTTTTCACTCAGAAGAAGGTATAAAAACCATCATCCCAAACAATCGTGCTTTTATTACAAAAAAACACATCGAACAAAGCTTTTGCAGTTTGACATCCTCATTCCAAGCCGAAGATCTTCTCACCATACTGACTTATACAGTCTGGTATGGTTAACGAGCTTTAGTGTATTACACACGTGGCCCACTTGTTCTGCATCCATTTCTTGGAGGAAACAATCTTTAAAATCTGCTCTATGACTGTTTACTTGGCCCATGCAGAAGGCAGCTAAAGTCCCTTGTTAGATTAGAGGAGTCAGGGACTTGTAGGTTTAACTGGTAGCATCTGTTACTATGGGATTACTGCAAGAATTCAGTGAAAGATGTAATGTCATTTGCGCTTGGCAAACCCCTGGGGTTCACAAGCCCTAAACAGCATAACGGGCTGCCACTCACTAAGCTGTTTTATCACGAGCAGAAGAGTTGGAATTTCACTTTTTGAACAGTGTGTTTTAAAACGATCAACAGTTTAACATAAGTGAAGTTTTCTTCTACCAACAACTCATGGAATTAACAAGAGAAAATGGTAAATACATTTTCAAAGTGTTTCTAAACAGAGGTAATTTTCTTGGTTTTATTGCTGTGACTGTGTGTGAATGAATAAAATAAGAGACGCCATATTTGGGGATGCTCAGCTCAGTAATTTCCCTGCAACTAAACTGCAAATGCAAATATGTTTTGTTTGATTTTTCGTAACATAACTGCAAACAGTTTGTTTTGGGCCGACTGTGGCGCAGGAGGTAGAGTGATCTTCCACCAATCCTAAATTTGATGGTTTGATACCCGGATCCTCCGGCCACATGTTGAAGTGTCCTTGAGCAAGACACCGACCCCCACCTTAGTTGCTGCCTGTTAGTGTTGGCCAGCTGCACAGCAGCTCCCCCATCAGTATGTGTGTGTTATTGACAATGTGAATCGGTGAAAGAGAAGCAGTTTAAAGCACTTTGAGTACCAATGCAGACCATTTCCCATTCTATGAACATAATAAGGAAATATTAATAAATTGCAAGTCACAAATATGTTGATATTGAACACACTAGTAAATGTTCCCAGACAGTGCATTGCTTTTGGGCCAAAACATGTCCACCAAACATCCAATCTTGCAGTTTCCTCTGACATCCAGTTTACACAGATCTTGTACTGCAAGATTGGATGTGTTTTGTTTTTTTTTGGTTATGTTTAGACATATACCTCACTTGGTTAAGGTTTGGAAAAGTTTTTGGCCTGACATAATAGCGAAAAAAGGTCCTTCACAAACAAAATGTTGTATAAACCTCAACAAACAATATTTCTCCAACCTTAACCAAGGTTCTTTTTATGCCTAAAATGCATAGGACTCTGGAGTCACTTTAGGTCTGTGCTCTGTCTGTCCAACACAAACACCAACCACCTCAAGACTTGCTATAGGTTACTACTTTGCTTGTTGCATTGGAACATTCGCTAATTATGTTCCCTACAACAAAAGTGCTTTGCTTGCAGTATAGCTGCATAGGAACATCATTTTTAGGGACAGGATTAAAATTCTGGTGAATGTGAACCACGTTCATGCAACAAGGTTTATTATTGTTGTTTACCTGATTCCCGAATAAAAGAAGGTGAAACATTGGAAAGTGTTGTGGGAAAGTGACTGGATGGTTTGCAGACAATCACTACTCTAACAAAGGTTTTGTCCACTTACATAATTTTGAAAGTCAAGTTAACTTCGAGGTGAGAGTTGCCAAACATTTACAAAGATGCAATAATACTTGACTTTAAATGTGACTGTGGGTGGGAGAATGCACAAACATTACTGCAATGTTTGCTGTTGCTCTTTTAGCAGTACTATTTCTCCTAGATGTTTAATTGCTCTTTTAGCTCCATCTCACTCTGACTACATGCCCTTGGTTTTACTCAGCCAAATACGATTTGCCAACATGGAAGTGTTGCCAGAATTGAAGGACTGTTTACAGCTGCACACTAGCATGTCGTTTAGAAATGCTGCTTTACTTTGACTCTGATGTGTTCATTTGATGTGTGATAAACAGGTTTTGTGTTTTTAATTATTATAATTTCAAAAATTTTAATTAAAAAAATTAACTAATACAATTACTGTACTATAATACATGCAAATGCCTCAAATGTGAATGTGAACTATTTTAGATGTTTGATTAAAAACACCTTGACTAAATCTGAATTATACTTTCTCGCCTTCATATTAGAATCTGACCTTTTCTCTGATGACAAGTGTGATGGAGAAATGAGCGACCTGCAAAAAGAAGTGGACATTGAGGGGTCTCCAGAGGACATAAAAGAAGAGGAGCACACTAAAAAGAAACACAGAAGAAACCGTACAACATTCACCACCTATCAGCTTCATGAGCTAGAGCGAGCCTTTGAGAAGTCCCACTACCCAGATGTCTATAGCCGTGAGGAATTGGCAATGAAGGTCAACTTACCTGAAGTTCGAGTTCAGGTAAAAACTATATGACTTCTTAACATAGAACATAACACATTTAACACATCGACAGTTTATTTGTTTTTTGCACCTTGCTGCAAAAACATATTTGCAAGAAAGTTTAACATATAGCACTTGTCATGAAACCCCGGTTATAAGCTCAAAATCTAGTTTATTATAGATACTCAGTCCAGATGGTAACAGAATCAGACACATATAAATTATTTCAGATACATATCAAAAACTAAAATTAACAGTTAAAAATCCTGTATGCTCATGCACCCACCAAGGTGAAGGGCTGTAGCAGGAAAATGGCAAAAATTCAGTAACAAAAATTAGCAGTCCAATGTGAATTTTTCCAAAGTCCAACATGCATTTTTTGTGAATATATTTAAGCAAAAATTCGTAATTGTTTAACTAAAATTAAAAAGGACATCAAATAACATCGGAATGTTTCTGAGTTCTGCACAATTCTAGTGATAGTATAGTGTAATACACCGTTGCAGACAGCACTGTCCTTGCATGACTTGGTATTTTTTGGTTTGTCTCAGTTTCCGCACACGACAATACACCATGTGAACCTCTTTTATTGCTTTCTGTGCAGGTGTGGTTTCAAAACCGAAGGGCCAAGTGGAGACGTCAAGAAAAGATGGACAGTAGCACTATGAAGCTCCATGATTCGGCCATGCTATCCTTCAACCGTCCCCCGATGCCGCCCAATGTGGGTCCAGTAGCCAACCCAATGCCCTTAGATCCCTGGCTGACTTCGCCCATTTCCAGTGCCACATCTATGCATACCATCCCAGGATTCATGGGCTCACCACAGGGTTTGCAGCCTGCATATCCAAGCCATAGTTTCCTCAACACCTCACCTGGCATGGTCCAGGGTATGCAACCCATGGGTCCGCCCCCTTACCAGTGCCCTCCCGGGTTTAATGACAAATACCCCATGGAGGACGACAGGAGTTCCAGCATCGCAGCACTCAGGATGAAGGCCAAAGAGCACATTCAGTCAATGGATAAAACCTGGCAGCACATGTGATCAGATGTGACACTGTGGGTGGATTGTTGAACTACTCCTGTAAATGTTTACAAATGATAAAATCAGATATTTTTTAACTAAAAATAACCTTTTAGCTTCTTTGGAAAACTGATCTAATATCTGGGGTTCCTTTATTTTAATTTAGTTCAAAATTATTTAGGAATAGAAACTTGTTGGAGTAAATAAAAAAAATCTTCAATATGAATGTTTTGATGATGATTTTGTACAGTATGCATCTGATGAATTTCAGACAATACTGACAAGCTCAATAATATACAAAAGGCTAGGTAGAGCCATCTGGTCAGTCGTAGGAATGTTTTTGTATGAGACAAATTTTAACATTTATACAAATTTATGAATATAAGATGCTTATAAAAAAACTCTCTACAGGGTGATTTTCTGCAACCTTAAAACCGTAACACCTTCAAGATTAATGTATACTGTGCTTTGCTTTGAGGGTGTCTGCTGGTATTTTGTTCCAAAAAAGTTGGCTGTTCTGGGATAAACTCAAAATGACCTTTTTTTTGATTCAGTGTTTTTATTTATATGGTTAAAGTTGCCTTTTGAAGAGTATTGAGTCCTGATGGGGGGAGGTCATCGGAAGTCACAGAGTGTAATCTGGCTCAGAGGCTAATTTAAACAGACAAGCATACCTCTTAACACCTAAGTACTGCTTTTAAAGCGATTAACTTCAGATTCTCAGCCATAGACAGAATGCCCTCAGATGCCCCTGAAAAACCCTGATTAACTTAGCCCCTCCCCTCAAGCCTGCCCATTTAAATTATTTATAATTTACAAATTATAGCAGCCCGATGTATCAATGTTGTTTTGATTATGCACTGTCTTAATCGTTATCCTTATTTGTAAAGGATGCTTCTCATGGCATTGTTGGCAAAATATTCACTTAAGTCAGTTGGATTTAGAGTGTAAAATTTAATGAGTGTTGGCAGCCTCTCCTACCTCTTGTAAATAGCACCGAGTATAAAATAAAGTAAAAGAAGAGGCATCATCAACATCACTTCAAAATTTTTTATATTATGCCCTTTAGAAATAGTAACATTCATTCGAAGTGAAAAGCCAAAGACATAAAAAGAAACATTTCCTTCACTCGAAGAAGATTTATCAATGTTTGAGAAATCATTTTATGTGAACATAAAGTTACAGTAACTCTACCGAAGAAACACTTTTCTTGTGGATCTTGTTTTCCTTTGTACACATCCTTTAGTGGGGCACCAACATGACTTAGTGCCGTTAATGAGCACTGGCATACAATAGGCCGTGTAAGCTGCGACAGAGCTGGCCTAAAGGAGGCCTGTTGTGCTCATCCAGGCCGTGGAGCTTTGCCAGGCCGTTAGGGAGATGAAGCTCCACTCCATCAGGCCCAACCAGGGGTGTCAGAAGGCCTCGCCTCCTAGGCTGCAGAGGCCAAAAGGGCTCACACTTTAATTGCCCTCCAGTAGCATGTGTGCTTTAACTGCCCCAATTTATTTTTTGGATAGAGGTTTGTATTGGGGTCAATGTTTTAGTAAGAGGAAAACTTAAACCTAAAAGCTACCATTTCTGTTGTGTGTTAACCCCGAAGAGAACATAATTAATGTTATTCTCGTTATTCAATGATACTTCTCTGGTTACCAAACTATAAAGTTTAACATTGGTAGACTTTTTACAACTTTCCATGCCTTAGTGGTCTGGCATAATAAATCAGTCAATGCTGTAAAAACAAAGTGTTTGACTTTGCTATATTTAGCTATATGTCCCCATCTCACCACACCTTTGTCAGAGATATTTATTCTAACAACACCCCAAATTTGTTATAGACTCACTCAGAACTAGTAATTAATTACACACATTATATTGTTTTTTTGCTTGGCTAGACATGACCTCTGCTGGGGCCCAGGCTCTAGTTAACAGGCTGACTAGCAGGACATGGTCCACGGTGGAAATAATAAGGGAAAGGAGCGGAATTAATTGGGTTTGATTAAGAATACTTTTCAAAGGGACACTATTTTCCCATTTTGACATGATTGTGGATCACTCAGGGGGTGAGGGGTTTTTATAGCTGGCGCCAGTTGCTTGTCTTCACCGCTGTGTTCACTTTAAGAAAAAGGACAGCACTCCCTCCCTGTCCATACACACAGAGGATGCATGGGCACACGTTAATGATTTTGCCTGTCACTACACTAACAAATATCCAGTCCTTGTAACACATCTAAAGCTTAACTAATAAATGAGCAGCTTTTGATATATATGTTTATGCTATTGTCCAGGGGAATATGTAATTTCGCTTTTGGCCCCTTGGCTATATTAGGTTCATACTGAAAATAAAAGCACAACACCCCTTAAATGCCACTTGCAGGCAACAGAAATTGATTACAATGCATTTCAGAAATGAGAGGTAGTAGTATGTGCATCTTTGTGTTCATTACGTTCTAAATATGTAATACTGTGTGAACGATTACTTGCCCTTCTTTGAACGAGTTTGTGCACAAGAAGAACCTCTGATGCAACTCCACAAGCTGTGAAGTTGCACAGGCACACAGATGCAAACTGAAAACATCAAACTCCTGGCAACACTTGCAGACTGTCGAACAACTTTATAGTTACTGTACATGACCGACGCATTTCAGCCTATATCCTTCATCAGGGTCTGTTAAAACCAGAGAGTAAAAAGACATTTAAATAGAATTGGGTGTAGAGTTGCCTGTTGAGTTGTTGATGGGTTTTTGTTTTTTTTTTGGATTATGGAGCATGCCATATTTGTCAGACATCTAAGACCCCTCACACGCATTTCTTTTACCTGCTGAGCAAATATCGTATCACCCTGACACACCCATTGCGTTTGTGTCAACTTGCAAAGATGATGGGCCAAAAACCACACGACCATATACCCACCTGCCAATTTCAATGTTTCTGACTGGCTATCCTATATGCTTGTATATAATTGGTTGTTTTTAACTTTTCTTTTAACCCAATTGTATTTGTGTTTCCTCTTTTCCTCCTCCGTCCTGCAGGTAGTTGGTGGGTGGTGTTTGAAGGCTGGTTGCCTGGATTTTTTGCATATGGGTGGAGTCTCTAAAAAGGCATAGAAGACAGCCAACTTGAGGCTCTCAGTCTACCTTAATTTGTTTGCTGCACCTGCATCCCACCCATCCATGCATCACATTCTATACGAAATTTTGCTCAACTAACACACCCCATCGGTTATGTCAAATTATGTTTTGGTTAGTTTGATTAAATTAAGTTGTTGGTATTCCTGTTTATGGCAGCTGTTGTGTTTTTCTATGAAAATGGGCTGTTTGAGGCTAAGGTTTCTATGCATGTATTTTGTTCAGTTGAGGTAGAGGCTGTAAATTTTTTTGAACCCTATTTCCTCTTAGGCATAAGCAATGAGGGGCACCAGCTGTCCCCATTGACCCTTATTTGTTTTAGTTTGTCGTTTTTGTGCAGTAAATGGTTAGAGCATTTTGGTCGGGTGTATTTTCATGGCTGTCAAGGTGATTTCCAGTGTATTGGGAGTTAACTGAGTCACTGGGTTTTGTGCTTAATTTATCCCGTCACTAAGCCTCCAAGACTAGGCTTCATTGATTAAGCTAGTATTGGCTAGGCAGCTAAGGAGGGGAATTGGGTTCCAAAGTTAAGCAGCCTATCTCAAGTATTGGCAGTTGTGACAAAGTATTTAAATTAGGTGAATAACCCTCTGTGGAGAATTTATGGTGTTAATCCAGTTTGACTTAGTGGGTGGTACTAAAATGTGGATGCCAAGTTTATACCATGGGTTCAATTGAAGAATTTGTTGTTTCCAACAGAGAACTTATTAAACTCAAGAGACATATTTTCTTACCAGCTGGCTCAAAGCAGGCAAAAAAAAAGGGAGGCCACACACAAGTTTATATTTAATAAACTGGTTTATTTAATCAAACTAACCATAATATAATTTAACATGACTTATGGGGTGTGTTAGTCGAGCAAAATGCAGTAATGAATGTGATCCACGGATGGGTGGAATATGGTGGTGTGTGTGATGAAGCATACCAGCAAACAAAGAAGGTAGACTGAGGAGGATGCCAGGCTCCAGAGGAAAGAGGGAGAGAGAGATTTATGCCTTTTTAGATCCCCCACCCATATGCCATACATACAGGCAACCAGCCATCAAACTCCAACTTGCAGCTACCTGCAGGAAAAAGAAGAAAAACAGGAGGGCCTACGGTACATTCTGTAAGAACTGTATACTTGTACTTCAAACACAATTCAATATATATACAATATCAAAATCAATATCATATTCATTTCACATAAAATTCAAATAGAAAACCTTTCTGTGATTATGTCTCATAGAACCGACAGTACACAATTGGCCAAAAACATTAACAGCTCTGTGGTCCATGTGCTCAACATGCCATACAACATACATTGTAGCAGCTTTTGTGTACACACAACAGACATGGTGAATATCTGGTTGCTTTTGAATCATGCATGTATATTTTGACTATTGTTATCTTACCCATACAGTGGTCCAGAATCCCTCTCGATGTACTCTAGTTGTAGTAATTGCTTTGCACGATATTTATCTCTCATTCTTTTGTCAATTTTTACTCTTGTAAGTGTAATTTGTAAATTGTTTTGAATATGATTCCTGGCACTTTGAATAAAATGCAAAAAGGCCAGAAGAAAACATCATTATTCTATGTCATAGGAATTATTCATCAATTCACTCAATACTATGCCTTCAAGTGTAACAATTTTACACTGTCTAACATGAAGCATATAGCTTGGCAGGCATTTGACTCATAGAAATATTTATTTCTCTTTTATTCAGTTAGACACTCATAAAATCATGTATAGGTCTTTTATTTGATGTCACAGAGCAGGGCGACCCCACGTAAGATCCAGTGGTCTGGCGACTCAGCGGTAGGCAATACCACGGATGTGATGTAATTTAAGTCTGTGCGCCTTGGTTTCTTGTAGATGGGGCAGGCGTAGAGTTTAGGATCCAGTGGGGCAGTGGAGTTAATGGCAAACATGTGAATGACAGGCAAAGGTGTAAAAAGCACTTTAGATAAGGACTCAGTGAGACAGATCTTCTCCCTGTCCCAGCCAGCGCACTCCAAGTACAGACCATAAACATAAACTCCCTCCTGTTGAGAGAAAGGGTGAGTTAATAAAAATATATTCCTAAAATAACAGAGTATTGTTAACTCTGTATTTTTTATGCTTTCAGACTGACTGTAGGGGGAACTGTGACGTCCTCCTTTGTTAGCTTCAGGACTTTGTTGTGCAAGGTGACTGTGTCCAGAGCCCAGCCTTTGTTTGCTCTTGCTACTTCCTGTCTCATAGCTGTCAGGAAGCCTGCAAACATCCCCCAGAAAAGACAATGTAGTACAGTTATGTGATTTAAAAACAAGTCAACCCCTGCTGACATCATCACCCCGACATCTGTTTGAAGTCAAGTCAAAATGTTTTCAAATTCGTTTTCAGATCAATCTTTCAATATTGTTCATTTTATAGATTTAGGACAAGCATTTGTTATGACTGAAACAGTGCTTACTTAGATTTTTGGTAGAAGGCAGATCTAAAAACTTTCTACTCTACAATAGTTTATAATTTACCCTGTGGGTTGAAGAAGCCTGTCATCCAAAAGGCTTTAGGTCTTCCCTCAAACACCCAGCTGTAAAACTGTCTGTTTCTCTCTAGTAGCTCAGTGAACCAAAAGCCCAGTGTGGATGACTCCCAGGAGATTTTCTTCCATAAATTTGGCACACGGGCATCAAAAATATTGTCCAAGGCATCTCTGAGGTTCTAAGAGTAAAGTACAGATACGCAGTTTTACATCACCTGAAACCCAAAAAACTCTATGTTGCAGGACAGCAGAACAGGATCTGACCTCGCTCATTATGATGGTGCCATCGATAGCTAGCTTCAGGTCTGTGAGACTAGTGCGCACCACATTGAGAATCCTTTGCATTCTGTCCACCTCCTGACGTAGAAAGATGTTCATTGGATTCAAAGCTCCCATTTTCATAAGCCTGCTTCTAACCTTAATACATAAAGGTTGCAGAGGTTAGGTTTTTGTTAGTGCATGAGTTAGTGACTAAAATACTACTGATAAAACAAACTGACCTCGTGTGGCACATAATTAGGGGGCAGTTTCTCTAACATGTCCTTTGCAAAGTTGTAAACAATGGATTCTCGAGTTTCCCCTGATCCCCCTCCACTTTCCTTAGGCTGAATGTTTGTTATTGTGTCTAACACTTCAGCAGATGTGTTTGTTTGATACCTGGTCAAATTTGAGCATGAGGCAAAAATGCTATGTTAGAAATAATATTACACATTATGATATGTCATATTCTCAGCATTACCAATTACAGGATAATGTCTCCTTACGTGATATCAGCATTACGATGCAGCCCTAAAGCTTGGGGTGATTCCACAATAGGCAAGCTCTGAATGTATTTCAAGTACTCCTCTACTGTCTTGCATACTGGAACTTTATACCCAACGTAGAATTGAAATGAAGGTTCAAATATCTTTTTACTGAACCACACCTGTAATAAAAAAACACAAAGTTTATGTATGTATTGTATGTAGAATGGTAAGAAAATTATCAAGGATGATGTAATGTAAATAATGTAAAAAAATAAAACAAAAAAGGCTTTTACGCGTGCAAAACATTTGAGTAGGCGTTTGTCATAGTCATCTGTAACCCTTCCTCCATATTGCACCTCAGCTAGCATGTATTGTAGCGTTACCCATGACACATCCTGTAAAAAAAACAGCATAGAATGGTAAATTGGGGAAGATATGGTAATTTTATACTGAAAACACTGTTGCTAAATCCTCACCTTTTTGGGGCCGCAATCATCCAAGTGTTTCTCAACAAATTCAACACTTGCAGTGAAATCAGAAGAGTTGAACTCATAAGGTATGTTCCAACCCAATGGTCCAAATTTACGTCGTTCCTCAAAATGGAAGTAATGAAACAAATATTTACATACAGAATCAAATCTGTGTCCATTCGTTAATGAGCTATAACAATGTACAATTCTAAAGAACATTCTTGCTTCAAAACAAGAGCAAAGTTTGTGTGTTGTTTAAACAATGATTTGAATATTAAATATGTTTTAATTAGCTCTTTGAAATAGAGCTCTCCTTCTCATCAGTGAACCGGCAAATGAAAAGTACCTGCACAACACTGTGGAGAAAGGCCACACTGTAAAACAATGGCTTCCACGAAGGCATGTTGCTGACTTCCAACTGGCTCTGGGAAATTCCTGCAAATATTCGTTCCAAGCCAGCGCGCAATCCCTGTGGTGGATCATTAGTAAACTTGATAGAGGACTAAAGAGTAAAGAGATGAGAAACATTATCTCCAAGCTTGTCCATGTGCTTCATACACGTGTAACATAGTATATCTAGGGATTAAAAGTAAACCAGTAACAACACCTTACTGTACAAAACACGTTTGGGAGGTGTTACCTGTAAGAGGGTGATGGAGAACAGATTGTGTGGTTCTGTGGTGATCCACACTCTGAAAGTTTCATGCATGGTCTCTGCAGCTAAGAGAGTTTCTAGCAACTCAAACATAAATTCCAGGCTCAGATGGCAATTTTGCAGAAGGACCCACCCTCCCTAGACATGTCCAGATACAGCAGCCACAATCAGGTGAAATATTCAACCATCATTTTAAAAGGTTACATTCACACAATATATTTCATGAAGAAAGACCTGTGTCATTGATGTCTGGACAAGCTTTCGTGCATGAACCTCTTGTCCTTGCCCCATGGAAACAGCTCTGCATTCTGTAAAATAGCAAGTAATATAGTAATTCCTCTGCGTTAAGATGAGAAGCTTATGAAAGCCATAATATCGTCAGGTTACTGGCAGTAAAGCTCACCGAGATGGAGATTCTTAGCAAGTGCTTCAATTTGGTCAGTGGGATCTGAGCCCATGGAGAGGAAGCAAATTAGGGGGGTTTGAGGGTCGCTCTCCTCCCATGTGCTATGAAGGTTCAAGATAACTGGCTCAGCAAACCTTCCACCCAAGGATTCTGCCACATACTTTCTGGCCTGAGTCAAGGTACGGTCAGGGCACCAAGACCTGTAAAGAGCATATTGTTGCTAGTAGGAATAGTGCATGCGAACACATAAGCAACAAAGTGGCAGGAAGATCCAACCTTATTAGCAAAAGTTTATGGAAGACATCAAGTGCGTGGTATCCGTCTGGAATTACACCTTCCTCTGGATCATCAAGACTGAGCCATGCTTTCCAGGATTTCCCATTTTGAGACACCTATGAAATGCCAGTTACAACATCTTGTAAGCGTACATATATATTCATAGGATTCAGATATATGATAAATTGAACTTAGGTTTACCTGGGATATGATGTTAGTAAACTGAGGTAATTTGCTGAGTTCCACCAAATTTAACCATACCATATCCAGGATCCAACTGAATGGCTTTGATGGGCAGGTCTTCAGGTCTAGAGCTGCGCCACCTATTTGATAATTCAAAGATGATGACCTGTTTTAGCCGCTGGTCTAACAACAGGCAGATAAAAATGCTCCCAGAACTGATGGCTATATTACCTTTAATAAGAATGTGAAATTTGTTATGCTCAATTCTGTTGTTCTGTAAGTCAATCTTAAGAGCCAGCAGGAGTGTGAAGATGAACTTGTGGTTTTCATAGAGGCCTCTCACTGTGTATCTGAACACTTCATAGGTGAGATATTCAATAATGTTTTCAATTCGCGTCTGAGTTTTAGCAGACTTTTCAGACCTGCAAAATCATATTGAGAGAGAGTGTGCAACAATGTGTTACAATATATACTTATGACAATATAAGAAAAGGTGTAGAAAGCTATCCTACAAACAACCTTTTTTTTCTTCACATTAGCACAGCATGGAGTGTGATGACTTTGTAAAGTAAAACAATTTTCTTTAATAAATGCCAGGGTATTTTTGTTTAAGTATTATTTTAAGACAGAAGTGTTAGTTCTAAAAGTAAGCCATGGTTAGTTTCACAAAAAATTAATTTGTGATATAGAACATAAGGTCCATTATACAAAAGCCTTTCCAACCCCATTCTTCTTATTCAAAACAGACACCAGACATTTATACTGTAGATATACTATACTTTTATACTTAAACTAGTTTTGATAATACCATACCTTGCCAATGACAGGTCAAAGATTTTGAGGAACTGACCCAGGGAGGTCTGGTACATGACATTGACCATGCTCATCTCTGTGATGAGGAAGTAAAGGATGCTGCCTCGAGAAGCAACAGGACGATATTCTCCTTGAGCTATATTGATCTTCACCTCAGCGTCTGCCGCAATACTGAGCTTTGCTGTAAGTTCATCCGAAGTTTGCTTATTTGTACTCAGAATGCCAATCATGGAATCATCATCAACCAAGGAACCTTTTATTACACAAACAGAAACAGTTTTTAAAAAGACATAATGCACAGGAATAAAGGAATGACAGTAATTTACACTATTATCTGTTCTACCTTTTGTGCTGCTCAGTTTGTACAGCAAGTTGTCTTCCAACTCTTGCATTTTTCTCTTATTGGCAGTAGCATCCTCAATTAGCTTCAATCTTTCTTCCTCTAGTTCCTGTTATATATATCCTGTTATTTAAATAACTCACAAACATTTACAAGCAGTTCAAGGCACAAACAATTGTACACACTCAATAGTGTAATAAAAAGATTAGATACTGTAAGCCAACATCTTACCATGCCTCTCAAACACACTGTGCTGGGTCATGGACTGAGCTTGTCATCAATGTTATACTTACAATTAATTAATAAAACATGCACAACATACATGTACACCATAAAAAACAGACACTGACATGTTTTTCTTTGAGGATGACACGACCAAGTAGCTGATTCTCAAGGCCTTTCATGTTTACAGTGAAATCAATGATGGATGTCTTGGCGCTGACTTCTGGTGTGTATGCTGGATTAGGCAATTTGGTGGTTATATAAAGTTGGAAGCCATCCATTACATTTACCTCTTTGTCACCCACTTTAACCTGCACAAGACAAATCCATTCATTTAAGAGAAGATGAATCTTGCAGCAATTGTTGATTTTTCAATTACTTATACAGCAGATTACCTTAAAGCTGTTCCCGCTTTTAATGAAGTTTTTTTCAAGGACACTGTCAAGGGCAGGGTCAAGTTCCTCACTTATATCTTCAATGAGCATAGGGCGCCCTAACGAAAGACAGTCTTCCAAATGAGTACGAAAGAACTTGTGGTTCAGTGACGTCACCTGAAATACAGATGACAAATTAAGAAA
The DNA here is from genome assembly GCF_033026475.1 of Channa argus. Classification (NCBI taxonomy): domain Eukaryota; kingdom Metazoa; phylum Chordata; class Actinopteri; order Anabantiformes; family Channidae; genus Channa; species Channa argus. The sequence continues at coordinate 17,822,390 of NC_090210.1, forward strand.
TAAAATTGGATAAATAAATTGCTATCAAAATTTGGGCAGTGATGGCACAACTCTACTCTTTCATTATGCGTCGTACTTGAAGTGCATTGCTCTTTTCTTTTATCTTAATCCAGGACTTTCCCTGAGTCTGGGGGTCAATAAGAAGAGGATATCTTGTTGCTTTTGTGACAATGATGCCATTTTGCACAGACAAGTCATCTCCTGGAAGTCCTTGAAGGTTCCACTCACTTATCTTAAACATTTAAACAAAAAAACAAATTAATACATGAAAAACGAAAATGTGCTTCATTAAATGCATAACTGTAGGTAGTACTGTAGTAACATTGATATCAAGAATGTGTTGTTCTTACAGTGGGAGGATCCACTAGGGCAGTAATTAGGTTAAGATTTTCAGTAAAGGGGATTTTATGGCTCCTGAGCTCTGCCTCCCAGATATCCTTCAGCAACATGTCACGAAAACTCTGGTTGAATGGCCCACAATATGACAAGAATCCAGTGAGCTGGAGGGCATCACCCACAAGTCTGCCAAGAAGAACAGAAGCAACTGGTTTCAATCACCTGTCCAATGCAAAAGTCAGACCTAATGGTTATTTTTCACATGTAATATACCTCTTTATCTGTGATTTAAATTCTTTGTTTTGCTCTATCCAGCGAATTTTCTCTCCACTAAATCCATTAATAAGGGCAGATGCAGCCTGCATCTTATTTCTACAGCTTGCAGCACCATCCAACAAGTCCTAAAACATTGAGTTAACATTGCATGATCCACAATTATAACAGATAACGTCAAGGGAATATATTTTAAAGGTTGAACCACACCTGTTTCTCTTTCATAGCAGCATCACATTTTGCCTTGACTTTGTCAAATTCTGCTTGTTTATCAGCAAGCTGGGCCTCAGCCTTGCCTAGCTCATTATTAGCCATTGTGAGCCGGCTTTCCTGAATGGCCAGGTTAGCCTGAAAAAACCCATAAAGGACATCATAAATAATAAGAATGAAAGCACAAGAGCAACGACAACAACAGTTAAAAAGAGAAAACAAATAAAAATAATAATAATTATTATTGGTATTTTGTTACTGTTATGTTAATATTTATGGAGTATACAGTAATGCAGTGTATACAAAGGGTCGGGAGGCTTTGGTGTGAAAATGTTCAAATAGATTACTATTCTGTTTACAAGTCTATGTCAGATCTACAACTAAAAAAAAAAAAATAACTGTAATGATGCAGACTATACCTTGAGTGGCAGTACTTCCTTGTTTATTCCAAAGAACACGGCCATAGCCCGGGTCCATGCAAGCAGACCAGCTACATTACCACACACTTTCTTGGCATTTTCCATTGTGTAATCTTTCATATCAAGATAAGGCGTCAGCAGTTCTACTGTTTCTTCATTTATTTTGTCTTTTTGGAACTGCTGTAGGGAGCTCATGAAACCAGAAGCACTCATAAGCTAAAGAAAAAAAAATGGAAATTTGATAGAGGAACAGCTTCACAACCACGACAGAGCAATTGCAACTGACATAGTCATATTTTTCTATGTTGTTTTACAGTCTTTGCAAGTTCATACAGTATCTAATCTGTGAGTATGTGCAGTATATTTACAACAACACTTTCATTAAAAAGGATTTCTGAAACCTTTAGTGCTTCTCCCCATGATGGAACAACACACTGGTGTTCTGGATCAATAGACACTGGCTTCAACTTCTTTTGGAATAATAGCAGGCAGCAGTCCATAATCTTCATAATCAGATATGGAGGTTTAGCCAATTTTCTCACAGTTGCAATGTCAGCTGGCTTGATGGTCTGAAACATTTTAAGGGATATCATTCGATAAGCAATTTCCCTCTGGGATTAATAAGGTCATTTGAATCTTGAATGTGGTACAGTATATTGTATGAAGGTTAATATGCATAAAAATGCCTTGTGAAACTCACATTCAGTGCAGCTTCAGCCTCCTCTAAAGCTGGTTTTGCAGCTTTCAGTTTATCCTCTGCAACAGCTTTCTCTTTACCAATTCCCTCCACAATTTTCTGAGCTTTGTCCTTCACAGTCTGGACCTCATTTTTTACGATGGTAGCAGCTTCAGCACTGACTGTGACCTCTGCCACTACCTATGTGAATACAACAAGAAATGTAAATGTATAATGAATTACATGTCTATATTTTGCTGACAAGTCATTCAGGTTTCTCCACAATCTGGACCATCAAAAGGTTGGAGACATGTACCTTGTCTGCTTTTATAGAAGCTACAGCTAGCTCTTTTTCCTTGACATCAAGATCTTTGGATAATTGAGCCACAGACTCACTAGCCTCAGTCAGTTTGGTCAACCCTGTAAATCAGTAATATCTTTAAAATCTTTTCCAAGTAAGCCTTGCAGTACTCTCTCAACATCATCTTTACAGCAGTAATGTACTTGCTGCTAAACTTTCTTACCAAGATTCATGCGCTCTGCTAGTGTGTTAATATAGTTGTACTTTTTACTATACAGTGTTTTGTAACCATTTATAAAAGAAATGTACGATTTAGGGGTGACATGAGTTCTTCTTCGGAACCTGAAAGATAAAACAGCATACCTTTAGGTGCATATAATATATTTCAATTCAATAAAAGCTCAAGAATATCTATAAATTAATGTTTAGAACGTAACAATGTCAACTAGACATAATTAGCTTTCTTTACCTTTCGAAGTAGCTTTCACAGGTTTCAGATACTTTGTCATGATATATACCCATGGTAGTTACAACAGAAGCCTTCACATCATCAGAGCACACCATCGCAAAATCAGACAAGAAATACTTTGACACAGCCACCAGTGCCTCATTGGGCCAAGGTGTAAACCAGTCCATTGTGCAGCCAGAAATCAACCCTGGAAACTTCAGGAATCTGGAGCGAAACTTCTGCCCCACCTATCAAGGAGCATAGAGAAAAATGCAATACAAAGAAGAATATTCAGATTTTCGTGTGTAGCTATGTAATATGTGTGTAACGTAACACTGTGTTATGTTACACTGTGTTAAAAATGGGCATTCGTGAAACAGAACGAATACAAAGCCTTAAAGAAAATACCATAGATGGCAAACTAAACAAGTCAAGATGCAGAGAAATAGAAAAGTAAATTATATATTCGAGCCTTTGTGTTAACGGTTTAAAAGGTTTACTGTTCAACATACCGGTGAGAAGCAAAGAACTACATGCAGATTCTTTCTTGATCTGCATATGAAGTAGTCATAAAGGTTGTCAAAAGATGGCAAAACACGAGGAAACTCCTTTTTCATTACAGGGATTAGGTTCTGGGTGATCTCTTGGATCTCATCTTTAGCAAACAGATTGGAGACCTGCACACCGTAAAGTCAGTGGATCAATGAGCGTGAGAAAAGTTTTAATCTTTATTGATTTAATCCAAACTATGGTAGTTTGGGTGTCTATTGATCTGGGTTTTAAAGACATCAAAAGAGAAGTCCTTACCTCTCCGCAAGAAAGAACATTGTTGAGGTATTCAAGGAAGGCCTCATCTTTTATTTCATTGTCAGTAAAAATGAAGGTGATGCCTTTGCCCTCAGCCCCAGCTGTTCTATATAGCAGTTTTAGGTCATCAATGAAATTATTCAGGTTGTATGTTCTGAAGAGAAAACCAATATAGTAATATTAAAGTGAAATATAAAACAATATATACACATCAATAAAATATTCTAAGCCTAATAAAATTAATGTCATTATCTTATTAGATACTGGCAAGTAGAAATAATAATCCCATATTTTTTTATACATTATCAAATATACTTTTTGTGAAGTGTAAAAACTTTCAGTGAAATTAAGAATTTTAATATATTTCACAGGGCTGGGGAAATAAGCATTTTAATTATTGCTCATAATATCAATGGTGTATCGAAATAAAAATAGGGCTAGGGGAATTAAAACACTGCATCATGATGTGTTATGGAGCTATTGAATAGCTTGATCGTAAGGTCCAAAAGGTTAGACCCAACCAAAAAAGACCTGTGGAAAACAAATCTGAACTTGACGTTTATAGATTCACCGTCAACAAAGGAAAACCTGATCCACGGAGAACCCGATCCAGGGTATAAGTCCATCTTATCTCACATGGCAACCCTTTTCTAAGTTAGACCACCAACACCAAGAGCAGTTTTACTTTTTCTATTTTTACCTTGTCAGTGTGATCTGGAAGATCCTGTATCCAGCTATGTATGAAGACAGGCGTGTCAGGCTCTGTTTTCCTGATCCTCCCACCCCCACAAGAAGAGCATTGCCATTGTCAGTTCGGATGATACGTGAAATCTAAAGAAAGAAAATCTTAAATAAATCTGAATAATGTATAGCCTGCCCTTAAGGATATTTTTCCAGTATGTTGACATCTTGTCTAACCTTGACAAGATGGGTCATAGCATCTGTGAAGAAAACCAGATCTAGGCTAGAACCTCTTTCAATCTCATTATGTTGTTCCTGATACATCACCAGCTTTTCTGATAAGAACTTAATATTTGGCACCTGGAAGAACGTTAATTTACTTAAAATATGATGACCGCTTTCTACATCCGTAACACATATTTCTTATAATGATCAAATACCAGTTCGTATATTTTTGGAGCATCAAAACAGGCACTTTCATCTTCTTCGCCAGTGGGCTCAGGAGCGTCTCGCAGAAAATCTGCAAAGTATGGCTCAGGATGAAGTTTTGTGGCAAAACTGGGGTCAACATGCTCTTGGATCACACGAGTTACAGCTTTGTCAAACCACTCTCTGTCCTCAGAGCAAATAAACCTACAACAAAGCAATATTTCAGATAGGTTTTAGGGTATTTCTGTTTCATTTACCTGGTGATCGGGCGAGTGAAATACACAGGAATTTATACTGTACCTGTCAGCAATCACTCGCGTACATTCACTCTTGAAGAGAGCCAAGAAAGTGATAATATCATCACACTCCTCCGCCTTAATGTTTAACATTCCTTGCCAGATCCTAGACAAGTCTCTCAAATTGAAGATATAATGGAACTTGGATGGTGTGGGAAGCATTTTTAACTTAAAGGTAAATAAAATCAAATTAGAACATGCCTTCATTGATAGTTAACATTACACAGTAAAATGAAACCAAATTGATTGAGCATGCCTATAGAAACCTGTATTCATACCAAATATTTTGGCTTTTCATTAGGAAAAACAAACATACGCATATACATGTAATCAATACACTGCAATCTTTCAAGCAATTACTTTTGTCATCTGCCATAAAATCCTCCCAGCTGACACAAGGCATTTCACCATGTTTGATATCTCTGGCTTGAATTTCCTGCATGCATGGAAATATCCACAGCCAATGATGCCTGCGGAGAGAGAACAGGCAAAAAAGTTCAGCTTCATGCAAAGCGTCAAAGTTAAATCATTTTAAGGACACCTACCAAAGATCTTATCAATGGAGGCGTTGGCTGGCAGAGTACAGTTAAAGACTGTAAACTGTCTCTTCAGTCTTTGTGGGATGTCATTTCTCCCACCACCAGGGTGGATCATGGCAGCCAATATTTGTACATCCACAACAGTGGTGAAATCTCCCGGTTTGTCCAGATTGTACATGCCACTCATTTCCATCATCTGGCGGACTATCTCATTTGTAATCTGGTTGGACAGTCACATGCAGCACTCACGCTGAAAAAACTGATCATGTAGTACAACACAATGTACAGGATATGTACACTACAAGTAAATACCTGATCTCCCCATTCATTGACAATAGGCATGTTGATATCATCAACAAAGATTGTCATCTTGCGTCCTGCTGGGGGTCCATAGGTACTGCCAATTCGTTTCTCAATGTAGCTCTCCACTGTTCGCTGGAATAAAATAAACGCTTTTGCAATCTACACCTATTAAATACCATATAAAAACAATCATACAGAACATGATACATTTTCTACCTGAAACATTGCGGGTTCTGTTGCAGATGAGAAATTCAGAGACTTGGACAAATGTGTCTCGGGATCATATTTTTTCATGTAGCTTTTTATCATCACTGTCTTGGCTGTTCCTTGTTCACCAATTAGAAGTACAGCCTACACAGAAACCATATGCTTCTTTTACTGACATACATAAAAATAATGTTTGTAATGAAAATGCCATTTTTAAATCAAGAGGCATCACCTTTTTTTGTTTGGCAATATTTTCCAGCAGGAAAGAAGTTCTTGTGTTATCTACATTTGGCACAAGGATGGAGGTGTAGGCTGGTACATGGTCAGTTGGGTAGACATACTCCTCCACATAGCTATTCCAATGGCACCACTCACCTGAATAACATAGATGTAATTGTGTAATAAAATATTTGTTTGACCACTTACTTAAGAACTACAGTAAGACAATGGAGCAGTGGTATTGATACAATTACTGTATATACAATTATTAGTAATTGTATACAATTACGATACCATTTGGGTTGACCATGTACTCAAACATAGTTTCTCCTGGCTCCGTTTGTGGAACATCAATGTTACTGTTGTGTGCTCTAATGTAAGCTTCCAGTTTGTCCCTATCCTCCATCTCTAAAAGGGCTCCCAGGCTCCACATGAGGCAGAAGACAAAGAGGCGCTCCAAGTGTTTGCCACTAGCTAAGTCCCCTGTGTCCTTGCTTGGAATAAGGCCCTCCAGCAGATTCACAGACTAAAGAAAGATTGTAACAGGATATTTTAGTGTAAAGGTTTAATCAATGTTGTAATCCTTATCTTCAACATTTTTCTCGGTACAAACCTGCATTATGTAGTTACACTCCAGCAGCTCCATTTTGGGTTTAAGGTTCTGCTTCATATACAAGTAAGCATCCTCAAATATTTTGTCATATAAACTTATAATGCTTTTTGATTCTTGTGCATTAAGCTTATGAGCCCATCCCTACAACACAAAGGTCATGTTCCAATTAAGCATTTCATTGCAAAATCAGCACTGTTTTTGTTTTCTACAAACCGATGATTTAAGAAAATAACTTTACCTGGAGTATGGGTTTCCAGCTGAGAGCTGAGGAACTCATGAAGACCATACCCACACGGGACACAGTAGCAGGGGAGGCATTATCCATGTTGTGCACCTCAAACACTAGCTTGCAGAATGGAGACATGGTAATGCGGTCACCATTAGCTAGGGTCAGTGTTTTGTTATCATCCAGCACAGAGTTTAGGTTTTCAATCCATATAGCATCCACAGGGCCATCCAGGACAATCCATATGAACTCTCCTGAAATGCACACATTTGTAAGCAATCACAATCCATACCTTAAATAAACGGTTTTATTTCAAGGATGTGTTAGAATTTGTATTCTTCACATTAATTTTTACAATATTAGAAGCATTTTATGCATTTGACAGTACACAATACATGTAAACAGGAAAACAGGGAGGGGATATAGGGTATTTTTTTGGGGGGGGTTGTCCTTTCATCTTATTCCGTGAGTTCAGGGTCGCCACAGCAGATCAGAATCAACAGCATGTTGATTTGGCAGAGTTTTTACGCCGGATGCCCTTCTTGACCCAATTTCTACCAGGCTTGGACCGACACTGCACAGCTGGGGATGGGAATGAGATATAACATGCAAAAATGGTCCACCAGCTGGAATTCTAATAATGGATGCTGCAGTTACATTTTTGCATCCTAACGATTTTACTCACAAATGCCACACCAAAACATTCACCCATTAACACACAGCCGGGAGTTGTCAGAAGAAAGTGAGAGTCAGACCACTGGCCTTGCTTTTCATGGATGACTGCTTTACCAACTGTGCTACAGACAGCCTTTTGTCTGGGGATTGAGTCATGTCAACTGCATTTCTTTATTCTTGATTAGAAATGTTTCGTTACTCATCCAAGTAGATTCTTCAGTTTGAGGGAAAGTTGGTTAGGGGACCCAGGTACCTGATTATATATAGATGATATTTGTTTTATTTTTGAAAAGGTCTGAACAATGTCAATATGTGTCAGCTATGTCAGCTACTTTAGTGTTACATCCAAAGTAAAAGCTTGTATAATTTTATTTCAATGTGTATTTGTATTGTTACTGCCATCTAGCGAATTTTATTGTGAAGGGCATGGGATGCATGCACTTTGAGGCTGACATATTGATGTCAGTTCAAAATAAAAAGTGAGCAGTGTTCCCACTAAAATGTTTTTCAGCAGCTTTGCTGTTGTAAGCGATGATTAGTTGCAGTTTATAAAAAAGTAAACTGTAACTGGATAGTTTAGTCAACACAGTCCATCTGTGAGATCACTGACTCTGATTCATCACCATGGCTGTGGCTACCCCTAAAAGGGAACAGCCAAAACAAAGAGAAAAAGACTTCTCAGTAGCTCTAAATCTCTAAAATGAGATTACAACAGTTAAAATAACAGCATGTTAGATCACTTAACTGACTCACTACTACTTACTACTCCTTACTTCCTACTACTCCTACCGTTGATTTGACAGGGCAATGTTTTTAATTAGTCATTTATTTCCAGTAACCTCTGATTTTCTCTGTGCACCATGCCCACCAGCCCATGCTTATAGCCTTCTATCTTAACAACAAAGGGTATGTTTGTTGTAAGTGCCTGCGTAGCATGAGTGGGTGTTGAAATAAGTGATATTTTGTGCTCCCTGCTCTACATCTGTGAGCTGAAATTCTTGTGGTAAAATGATTCAATTACTAAGATGACATGAAGAAGACCTACCTAGTCATAACCTTTGTTTGAATCTGCACTAAACCTTGTGTTACAAACCTTTCTTGGCTTTAAGTGTTCTCCTCCAAAGCGTAGAAAAAATGCCATCAGTCCAGTCACTAGTGGCTGCATCAAGGCGACCGAACATCTGTGGCGCAGTGATTGCTTTAGGGTTCATGCGCATCTCCCTGTGTGGAGTTCCACATTCGGTCAAAGCTCTCATTAGAATGTTGATAACCATTGTCTTGCCAGCTCCACTTGGACCCAGAGTCATCAGGCCATGGCGCACTCGTGAAGCTTCATAGAGCTGTAATTAAGAGTAATGTATCACTTTTTCACAGAATAATCGCTTAGTAATACACAATACACATAATTCTTTCAGATACCTGAACCAGCTTAAGGTTCCATGGGGGGTGGTTAACAATACCAGCAAGCTCAACTTGATGTGCTACAGCAACTTGAAGTTCAACATATGAGCTTCCATCCAACTGAATACCAGGGAAAAGGTCATTGATCAAACTAAGAAAGAGGGGCTCATCCTCATCCACCTAATACAGACACAAAGTTTCACAAACAACTGTTTAGTGTTTGCACGCAAAATATTGTAATTGAAAAATGTATACATGACAGCCAACAATGCTCATATACCAGTTTAGAAAGATTCATATCACGCAGCACTCTCATGACAATGCCTGACTCTGCGTCATCAGGTCGTGCTCTCTTACTGGCCCCTAGTGTTCTTAACACAGACAGGATGTTCCTCAGACCAAAATCATAGTGCACCTGACAAACAACATAGGTTTTACTTCATGTCAGTAAGTTAATAATCATTTAAATCAGCAAATAAGCCATGGTGACAATATTATTACCTGTTTTGTAAGTTGTTCTTCACATAGTTTATAAAGGACAAAGAATTTCTGGGCTAAGATAATGTTCTCATTGAATCCACAACTAGCTAGTTTGACTCTCATGATGATCTGCAAAAGTGAATACAGTGGAGAAGTGACTCAATTAAAACAAGAGTCAAAGAAAAAAATATTACTTTAAAGCACAAAAACCCTGTACCCACCTGCCGATCTGGTACCATCATAGAAACTGTCCTGAACTGGACTTTTAAATTCTCAGGAAGTTCCTGACGACCTGCATATCCAGGGTTCTAGACATGGAATGGTAATGTTATTCAGTGCTTTTTTAATGTTTTCTTTCGAGATTGAATGCACCTTCTAATAGAATTCTTGCACATTTGTGTATCCTACCATAGTGATAAAGAGGCCAAACTCTGGATTCAGATCCACGCAGTCTCCATCAGTAAAGATAAAAGTGCTTTTGTGTTTCTTGCGTGCTTGCAGAACAATGTAGATCTGCTGAGCAGCAACAGAAAGCACTGGCAGGTCAATTCTGTTGAACTCATCAAAGCAGCCCCAGGACCCTGACTGGGCAAGGCCTGAGAAAGGAAGACATTATGAAATAACTGAAATTGCACACCACACTACATGTTGAATCATTTCATTGACAAAAATACCTTTGTATATTCTGCCAAGTCCTCTGAAATCCATCTGGTCTGAGCAGTTGAATACCACCACATATTTACCAAGGCAGCGCCCCATGTCTTTAGTAGTTTCAGTCTTCCCTGTGCCAGCAGGCCCTGCAGGGGCTCCTCCCATGCTCATGCCTAGAGCCTGGGCCAGTGTGATGTAACACCTACAGTGGCAAGAAAAATAAGGGTTTGCAATTGTCGTTTTCTGCATAAATTGGTCATGTGACCTGCTCTTCATCTGGAAATATTGTGTTTGTTAATAGTCACTTTGGTTTAGATCAGATCACATTTCATGACCAATTTATGCAGAAAACTAGGAAATTGCATACAGTTACATTACTTTTTCTTGTGACCGTATAGATAAAAAGAAATTCACTGATTCAACTTAGAAAATGGCAACTATTTGAATCTAAATCTATTTTCTCTTCTCTTGCCTGTCAGTTAAAGGGGTTATGACCAGACGATCAGTACAGCCTAAAAACTCATTCTGATAAATGAAGTCGACATTTGTGATAGACACTAAAACTTTATCCAGGTCCTCCTTGAAGTAAAATCTGCTCTGCTTCAGCCACTCAAAGTCATTGATAGATTTTATATGCTTTTTTACCTGGAAAGAAAGAAGAACATAAATCGGAATATGTAACCTAGATGACAATACCTGTTATAATAATCCAGTATAAACAGAGATTTTATAACAACATACCAGGTCATTGAATATATCACTCTGGTGGACGTGAATTGTGACAAGCGTCTCATATTTTACTCTGTCAAACTTGCTCAGGTCATACGTAGTTTGTTTAATGAGAATACTCAGTAGATTTAGGAAATTCTTTTTTGTAAGTGGCATGATCTCCCTGTCATATTCAGACTGTTGTAGTGCCTCTTCTGCATCTCTTGTCCAGAGCATCTGTATTCCTAGCAAGCCCACCTAAAAAAAGTAAGAACAAAACTGTGTAAAATGATGCACAGCATACAATAAACAACCAAACTGAATCAATGTCTCAATGTCTGAGCTAATTGTAGGGATCCAAACCAGTGAGGTTTGAAACATTTTCCCTCCCAAAATAATGACAATAAGCAATACATGGCACCCAGGCTCTCTAGTAATACTGGAAGCCACTAGCACAGTTTTTTGTTTCACAATAGCTGTTAAAGGGTTATTGCTGCCAAAGGTGTTTTAACCGGTTATTAATACACTGTTGCCATTAATATTTCCACCATCACTTTGTATTTGTTTGTATTTCAAGTTAGCTCTAATCCACACCTCCATTCCCGTTGCATTAACTGGACTCCAGATTTGCTAACAACCTATGAAATATTTAAACAGTCAGACCACCGTTTGCTGACCTGTGCTTGAAACTTGTTGAGGAACATCAGAAGATCGAAGTCTTCATCGTTGATCTCTATATTAGAAGCTTTGATAACAGAGTGTAATGATGACTGCTGCTGTAACAATAGCTCACCAAGCCAGATCTCCACTGGACCCTGAGCCATGACAGGACTGTCCAGCTAAAACCACAAACACACTTTTACTGTTAACTGTACATGTGATACTCAAGAACAATTTAAGGTGACATTAAATTAAAAACTTGTAACACACTCATGCAATATAAAGCCTGGTAAATAATTCAACAACCCAACAATATATAATGTAATTGAAATCGGTTCCTTTTGAGCCAGCTGTTATTACTTATATTTTGCAAATGTAGATTTACACAAAGGTTTATAGTTGTAAAATGCAATTAGCATGACTGTACACACCGGCAGTTTCTCTTTCTCTTGTGAAATAACAGCCAAAATCTTGTCATAGTCTGTTGAATGAAACTCCACTTCATTGACATTGTCAAACACTCCAAGAAGATGTGGCTGAAAATATATAAATATATATTTTATGCAAATATTTTTTTTATTTATATAGTAATATATAAATGAAAAAAAACAATGAATATTTTTGCTTTGATAGCTATACCAATCAGAACATTAAAAAAGTAAATGTTAATTAAAAGTCTCCCACAACGTTGAGTCATTTAGAATTGTATTATTACCTGGGTCACCTAAAAACAACTCTCTAGCACTAGTTTCCTTCTTTCACTTTACAGATTCATTAAAGCGATTTTATAATGATATTGTTCTAACCTGAATTGTGTGAGAATCACTGGCTTGGCCAAGAATTTCCAATAGGGCTGGATCTGACACAAAGAAGAATCGTGGGAACAGAAGCCTCTTTTTCTCAAGGTATCTGATGAAGGAGATGACATGTAAACATTATGTCTATCATCTATACAGATACAATTAAAGCAGTTTCTTTTCTTTTTGGTCAAAAAACAAAATAATTTGAATAAATTAACATGAATTACAAAAGCTCTCTTCAAGATCTATTGTTTTCTTCTCATAACAACATCGTTATTAACAGAAAGAGTGTGATGTTGTTCAACTAACAAATTATATTTACCTATCAACAATCAATTATTCAATCACAGGACTAAAAATCACTTTATGTTTGCATCTGTCTTTAACATTTTGTTTAATAAATCGCTGACTTTAGGCTATAAAACAAAATCACTCAGCATTTAAAAATGTGCTCATGTGCATCCGGTTTTTTGTATAAGTTTGTGTTCACCTGTTTTGAATGTATTTTTCTGACTGTTTACTGGAGTAATTAAAATTTTGTTAATTTTATCTATTTTATGTGTCTTAATATAAAATACTAAAGGCGCAATTTGTAAGAAAATGGGGTGGTAATATGGGCTAAGATGCATTAGAAACATTTTTGTACTAGTGATGTGTCTAATGAAAAGTAATCACATAAAAGGCTGTTTCCAAAATTTTACCCGGCAAGAGATTTTTGACAGAATTCCAGCTGTTTCTGAAGATCTGGTAGGAGTTCTACTAGAGTTGGATCACCCACACAGCACTCCACCACATTTCTGAACTTTTGGGCTCGTTCCATGATCTTGATCCAGGACTTGTCAATATTCTGAAAACGCTTTGCTTCCTACATTGGGAAATATTAGGAACTTTAGTGGTAACTCGTATAACACGCACGAAACTAACTGAATTAATCCTAAATAATATATTGTACCTGTGGTAGGTCTTTGGCAATATCACCTCCAACAAACACAGCCTCCAAATAGATCCACAGGTTTTGCACAATCATCCATTGTTCAATGACTTCTGATGATGTTGAAAGCTTGAAGACCCAATCTTGGATCTCTGCTTTGTAAAAGACACTGTACCTGTAATATGCAGACAACAGCAAATATGCAAGATATTATTTGGACGTCATGTCTAAAACCATGTCTTGAATTAACAAACAAGTATCAATATTTTCTTTGTGAATCATCAGTTAAAGTCTAACCAGTCGAGTATTCTCTAGTGTCTTTGCTTTTTATGCCACAATTTCATTAAATACAAAAACAATAAGACGTGTAAAACGTAAATAAAAACTGAATCCAATGATTTGCAAATCTCATCAACCCATATTTTATTCACAATGGAAAATAAACAACATATCTGATGTTTTAACTGAGACATTTTACCATTTCATGGAAAATCTTAGCTAATTTTGAATTTGATGGCAGCAACATGTGTCAAAAATGTGGACAACAAAACGCTGGAAAAGTAACTGCTACAAATCCAAAACAAATGGATGGGCATTTGACAGCTAAGAGCTTAACTGGCAACAGGTCAGAAACATGACAGGGTATAAAAGGAGCTTGGCAGAGGTCCATCAATCTGTGACAAACTCTACCAAAAAATGTCTCAGTTTCAACATCTGATATGTTGTTTCTGTTATATTGTGATTAAATCATGCTTTCATGAGGTCTGCAAATCATTGCATTTAGTTTTTATTTACATTTTACACATCCTTCCAACATTTTTAGGAATTGGGGTTGTATTTGGTGTAAAATAACAATCTTTGTCACTTTACAAACAATAAAATTATGGTGGATTTCTGTTCTGAGCTTACTCAAATCTGACAAATCCAACCACTGAACTGTTTCTTGAGAAGTTCTCTTCATTGACAACAATCATTATGCAACAGCGAATGTGTTTTCAAAGGTGCAATTTGGAAAGTAAAAGGTACTTTTTTAAGTCCACCAAATAAACATTTTCAGTAATTGTTTACTCTGTTTTACCTGTTGCTCAGCAGTGAACCCAACACCATTAGACTGTCCTCGAGAAAACCTAAAATCTCTGTTGTCTCAGATCCTTTTAACATCAGTTCTCCTCTGTTTTTGAACTTATTCAAGCTCAGGACCTGACCAGACCACACTTCTTTCACTTGTGACAACTTGGCTTCAATATCTTTCTCTTTCACAGCTGATATGCAGATATCCTACAAATGCAGATTGTCAAGTATAGAAGGTTTAATTAAAGAATAACATTATATAACATAAAAACTGTCAAAGGTTGTGAACACAATGCCAGCAAACCTCGATATCATCCTTGTGCTTCAACAATGGGGCTTCCATAATGTTCTGGAGTGTAAAGGTCTTTGACTCCACCTCAAATTTGTGCCCAGTAAGGTCTGCAATCTGGCCCCAGTGTCTTCTCATCATAGATTTGTTTGCCATCATCTCAAGTAAAGGGCATGATTCACTGAAATCATCAATCCTCTTCTTCAGGTCGAGGTAAGCTTGCCAGTCCTTTAGTCCTTTCGGCAGCTTCCGGCACCTAATTGGTAAAAAAACCAGTGCAGTTGGCTCGTGCACGCGTGAGTGTGTGTAAGGGAGGGGGGGGTTAGGATTGATAGAATGGAAATACTTGAATTACCTGTTCTGAAATTCCAAAAGTTCTGCATTGATCTTCTCAATATCCACTTGTGTCCACAAAATGCCATAGTACCCTCTTATCTTACTCATGACTGCATTATATAAGCCATAGAGTTTCTGTAGCAGATCAAGCTCTTTTCTGTGTAATTGAGACATGAAATTCTAAATGCTTTAGGCAAAATACTGTACATCAGCAAACATTACATGATTAAAGATAATAAATAACCAGTATAGATAGAATTTTTAATTGAATGGTCAACACACTTTTTCTTTTGTAGACAGTCATATTCTGTAACTGGCAAGCCAAGAAGCTTCTCCCCTGAGGTGTATGTGTTGAAGTTTCGCCACAGTTCATCAAATCTAGTCTAATTTAAAAAAACAAAAGGTCTGTATCATATATATGCAGAAGGTTCTCACCATTTGAAAAAGATAAGATGATACATTTTCTTTCAATTAATTTTTTTTGCATGACAATCATTTCACATACAATTAAACACTGCAAGATAAATCAAAAGAAAAAAGTCACCATCAAAATCATCCCAAATGTGTGTATGTATAGATTAATGCTTGTTTTTATACAATATATGTATTTGAATCTTTGTTGCATGTTTTTGTTTGTTCTAGTTAGAAAACCTTTTGCTTTAATCAAGATTTTACAAGAAGTGTCTGAAAACAATTTAGTTGACCAAAAACCAAAAATTGTGACCAAACAAATGAGAAATGAACCGAACTGCAGATTTTTTGAACAGTTTCACTCAAACTATACAGAAGGCCAATTCAACTTGTTTGAGATAAGTGACAGTATTACCTGACAGATTTGGAGCTTGAGGCTGGCTTCTTGGGGAGCTATCCCTTCAACCATGGGGCCTTCCTAAAAAGCAATATCATATGAACCAATTTATTGATTAATTTAAATAAACTTATCTTACTTATTGGAAACTTCCAACACACATCGATGAAACAAAAACAACACAGACTTACTGTATCATACATCTTCAAAAATGCATCAACATCATTTTGAAATTTGAAAACACCATCAAGAAGGTTTTGTTTAAACTTGGGTTGCATACGAACAAGCTCATCTTGGACTGACCCCTAGAAGAACCACAAAAACAAAAAGCAGCTGACATGAAGAAAATCACACTTAAATCCGTACTTTATAAAAGCATAAATGTAATGATAATACTAACAGCTTTAGATTGAAGTTTTGTGAAGAAATGCCTTAGATTGTATACACCCTCTGCTTCTCTTTTGGTCACCTCTGCTTCATATTTTGTTAAAATTTCATAGGTGTCCTGTAAAATATATCATTGTAAAATAACATCAAACATCAACATCAACATAACATCAAATTACAGGATTAACTTATGAAGGACAAATAGTAGACAGTATGACTTTAAAAAGAGTCAAAGCAAAAAACATTTCTGAACCAACAATGAATGTTATTTTGATAAAAACACAAATTTAAGACTGCACAGCCAGTAATATACTCATACTCTTGTCAGACGCTCTCGATAAAATGCCTATATTTTATCCTTTCTTATACCTTTAGCCACACATTCTCACTAATATAGTGCCTTAAGTTTTTAATTTTTTTTAGTTTAGACACAGAATAAAAACCATTCCAATTATAGCTCAGACCTGAGCTAGATCCCTGAAAACCAATTATTGTTATGCATACCTCAATGGAAATCAACGTCATATCAATTTCTATTTCAGCATCCCGAAGATTACAGAGTGCTCCCATGACACAACGAACATCTTCTAGATTAGTCACAGGGTGGGATAGTTGTAAAAGGTATTTGTTTGAATGTATGCTTGTGTTAATCATTTTCTTTCTGAACTCCTCCTTCAGGTATTTGCACAAAAGTTTCTTCCAGGCTTTGGTCTCAGATTTCAGGGTGTTCTTCAATGGATCTGTATACAATTAAAAATCAATAATCAGTTTGCATTCTTTTCCTCTAACAAATGCATACATTTCATATACATAAGAACGTGTAAGCAGCCTCCATCTCACAACTAAAGTATTTCCTTTAAAATCAAATTGTTACACAGGTTTCTTCATTGTTGATCTCACAGCGCCACTTCCCTTTCCACTTTCCTTGATCAGTCATCCTTGTTACAAGGCTGTTCCTAAACACTTTGGAGATCCCTTTCTTATTAACTAGGGATATCGTTAGGACACAGTATCTGCAAAAGTTCCATTCTGATCAACTTCAGGATGTCAGAAATAAATCAAATTGGGTCAGAGTTTATGGAAGAGGAAAATTACTATGCCTGTGTTCACAGAGTTTATTGTAATGAAAGAAGGGTTATAAACAGTCCGAGATATTTATAGAATCTGACGTTACCAGCAGACAAAATGCAGCTGTTATGGACTCTAATTTTTCACACAGGGAATATTATTATTTTGCTGAATGTTATGATCTTAACCACACTGCTATTTGCCCCATAGAGACTATGTCTGCTCCACGACCAATTAAACTTTTTAAACCAACAATGAACACAAGGGGAGTTAATCATAAAAATCTAATACAAGTTAAGACTAATGCTCATACTGAACCAACACCCAAAACTATTAAATGTGGATTATTAAATATTAGATCTCTCTCTTCTAAATCTCTGTTAGTAAATGACTTAATAAATGATCATCAAATTGATTTACTTTGTCTCACTGAAACCTGGTTGCAGCAGGAAGAATATGTCAGTTTAAATGAGTCAACCCCCCCAAGTCATATTAATTATCATGTTCCTAGATGCACAGGCCGAGGTGGAGGAGTAGCAGCAATATTTCACTCTAGCTTATCAATAATTCCTAGACCTAAACATAGTTATAACTCATTTGAGAGTCTTACTCTTAGCCTTTCACACGCAAACTGGAAAACTCAAAAACCACTATTATTTGTTATCATGTACCGTCCTCCAGTCCCTTATTCAGAGTTTTTGATAGAATTTTCTGATTTTCTATCTGATTTAGTGCTTAGTACAGATAAAGTCATTATAGTGGGTGACTTTAACATCCATGTAGATGCTGACAGTAACTGCCTGAGCACTGCGTTTAATTCATTACTAGATTCAATTGGTTTTTCCCAAAATGTAAATAAACCCACTCACTGTTTTAGTCACACATTGGACCTTGTACTTACATATGGCATTGAAACTGATAATTTAATAGTATTTCCTCATAATTCTCTTCTGTCTGACCATTTTCTAATAACATTTGAATTTACAATAACGGACTATACAGCAGTTAGGAAAAAATTCCACTACAGCAGATGTTTATCTGAAAATGCTGTGAATATTTTTAAAGAAATTATCTCTTCATCTTTTTCACCACCATGTGTCAATACTATGGTGAGTAGCCATCTTACTCCTGTACAAATTGATTACTTAGTTGACGATTCTGCAGCCTCATTGCGTATGATACTAGATACAGTTGCCCCTCTGAAAAAAAAGGCAGTGAATCAGAGGAGCCGACCTCCATGGTACAATTCACAAATGCACAGCTTAAAGCAGGCGTCACGAAAATTAGAGAGGAAGTGGCGTTCCACTAATTTAGAAGAATCCCGGTTAGCCTGGAAAAACAGTTTAAAAATGTACAAAAAAGCTCTCCGTGATGCCAGAACAGCATATTATTCCGCACTAATAGAGGAAAACAAGAACAACCCCCGGTTTCTGTTCAGCACTGTAGCCAGGCTGACTAAGAGCCATAGTTCTGTTGAGCCTAGTATACCCTTAACTTTGAGCAGCAATGACTTTATGACTTTCTTTACTGATAAAATTGCAGCCATTAGGGAAAAGATTCACCAGATCCTCCCTACAAATATTACAGATAGATCTTCATGTACAACAGCTCTAGAATCCTCAATAAGGCCCCAATCCATCTTAGACTGTTTTTCACCCATAGATCTCACTGAGCTAAGTTCAACTATCGCCTCCTCAAAACTAACAACATGTCTTTTAGACCCTGTTCCAACCAAATTGCTTAAAGATGTTCTACCTTTAATAGACACTTTCATATTAGATTTGATTAACCTATCTTTAGAAACTGGCTATGTACCAAAGGCTTATAAAGTTGCTGTAATCAAACCATTACTTAAAAAACCCTGTCTTGATCCAGGTGATTTAGCCAACTATAGACCAATATCAAATCTCCCGTTTATCTCTAAAATCCTGGAAAAAGTAGTTGCAAAACAATTATGTGATCACCTTTACAGGAATAATTTGTATGAAGACTTTCAGTCAGGATATAGAGCTCATCACAGTACAGAAACAGCACTGGTAAAAGTCTCCAATGATCTTCTCCTCGCTTCAGATAACGAACTTGTGTCCGTACTCGTCTTACTAGACCTTAGTGCCGCATTTGACACCATTGACCACAACATTTTATTACAGAGACTAGAACATGGATTTGGGATTAAAGGAACCACATTACATTGGTTTAAATCTTATCTGTCAGACAGATTCCAACTTGTTCATGTTAATGATGACTCTTCTTTATGCACCAAAGTTAGCTATGGAGTTCCACAGGGCTCTGTGTTAGGACCAATACTTTTTAATCTGTACATGTCACCTTTAGGCAAAATTATTAGGAAACATTCCATAAACTTCCACTGCTATGCAGATGATACCCAGCTCTATTTATCTGTGAAACCAGAAGATACTAACCAATTAGTCAAACTTGAAGCATGTCTAAAAGACATAAAGACCTGGATGTCCTACAATTTCCTACTTCTAAATTCAGACAAAACTGAAATCATCCTCTTTGGGCCTAAAAACATGAGAAATATGCTGTCTAACAATATAGTTACTTTAGATGACATAACTTTGGCCTCCAGTACTGCGGTGAGGAACCTTGGAGTTATTTTTGACCAGGATTTGGCATTTACGTCACATATAAGACAAATCTCTAGAACAGCCTTCTTCCACCTACGGAACATTGCTAAAATTAGAAGCATCCTGTCTCAAAGTGATGCCGAAAAACTGGTCCATGCATTTGTTACTTCTAGGTTGGACTACTGTAATTCCCTACTTCTGGGGTGTCCTAATAACTCCCTAAAAAGCCTTCAATTAATCCAAAATGCTGCAGCAAGAGTGCTGACTGGATTAGGAAAGAGAGATTATATTTCACCTTCACTAGCTTCTCTTCATTGGCTTCCCATAAAATCTAGAATAGAGTTCAAAACCCTCCTCCTTACATACAAAGCTCTTAATGGTCAAGCTCCATCATATTTAAAAGATCTCATAGTTCTGTATCGCCCGATTAGACCACTTCGATCCCAAAATACAGGCCTACTTGTGGTTCCCAGAGTTTGCAAAAGTAGAATGGGAGGCAGAGCCTTTAGCTATCAAGCTCCTCTCCTGTGGAACCAGCTTCCAATCCAAATTCGGGGAGCAGACACCCTCTCTACTTTTAAGACTAGGCTTAAAACCTTCCTTTTTGATAAAGCTTATAGTTAAACTGCTCACTCAACCTGAACTAGCTTTTCTCTATACATTTACTTGTCACCACTGTATACCATTAATTCTATATCCTACAACCTGTACGATGCTTTGTTGTTGCTTTTTTGTTGTTTTGTTGTTGCTTTTTTGTTGTTGCTTTTCTTGTTGTTTTGTTGTTGCTTTTTGTTGTTGCTTTTCGTTGCTCTTTTCT
Organism: Channa argus; assembly: GCF_033026475.1. Taxonomy (NCBI): domain Eukaryota; kingdom Metazoa; phylum Chordata; class Actinopteri; order Anabantiformes; family Channidae; genus Channa; species Channa argus. The sequence continues at coordinate 17,843,046 of NC_090210.1, forward strand.
TTTCTTTCTCCACTTTCCACTCACCCCAACCGGTCAAGGCAGATGGCCACCCACCCTGAGCCTGGTTCTGCTGGAGGTTTCTCCCATTAAAGGGAGTTTTTCCTCTCCACTGTTGCCTAGGGCTTGCTCAAGGGGGATTTGTTGGGTTGCTTCTACATACTTGTGTAGTCTGGACTTTATTCTGTAAAGTGCCTTGAGATGACTTTGTTGTAAATTGGCGCTATATAAATAAAGTTGAATTGAATTGAATTGAATTGAATTGAATTAAGGGGATGCAGAGTTTGGTGTCACAGCCATGTGAAAAATTACCCACTTATTTTGAGATGGCAGAAAGAGTCAAAGAAAAAAATGTGTTTTGATCAACATATTTAATTCACAATTAACTATTTTAAATGTTTCTTCATTTTTATTTAATTAATTCGGGACATGCAAACTTTTGCACTTTTTAAATTCATTTTAAAGATTATTTTACTATAACCTTTTTCTATTCATTCCTTGACCATTTGTTTTTATGTCGCTGCAGAATGATGCAGGGAGAGAGACAAGAAAAGAGATGGGAGAGGTATACACAGCTGATCCACATTGCAAACTGTCTGTATATAAAAAAATTGCAGTCTAAAGTGACTTATTTAGAATTCTACAAGGCACTTTGCTTTAGGTAAATGTTGTTGGAAATGCACTGACTTAGCCTGGTTGCTATTTAATATGCATTATGGCTGCCTTACCTGTTGAAAACTGAGTAGACCCTAAAACAATGATGGGTTTGATAACATCTATTTCTTGATCAACTGAATCGTAGTGCTGGAGTTCAGATTTGATTTGAATCAAGGATGGGTGTCTGTCCATAAATTCCTTTAAGAGGTTAAGACATTTAGAATGCTATTATAACCAAAAGACATACTTGTAGATAAGTCAAAAGATATATTAGGTTTTGTAAATCAAACCTTGACTTTGAGGTTTCGGTTCTCCTCCCAGATAAATTTGAAAGAACTGAACTGCTTCAGAACATTAGTAAATTGGTCCTTCTGAGAGCTGATCGATGTTTTCAGAATGACCACCAGTTTTTTGATGTCCTTGTGTTCAGCAACTCTGTAATAGAAGTTCTCTTTTTCTCCTCCTATTAAATCGTTGCAAATATGTAAAAACACAATTGCCAAAATATTAATATTGTGCAGTACACAACTTCAACTGACTTCGACCTTACCAGATGGCTGAATTTGTTATACATTGGACTATCACACACAAAAAAAAATTCAAATTCATTAACTTAACCTTAAGCCATACAGTATATTTTGGTGCAAATTAAGGAGAAATAATTGTTCAGTGTTTAGTTACTATCAGTAAGAGACATGTGTATGCTGACTGTGACTTACCTTTATTCTTCATGTCATCGTAACCACACTCCCGTTGCCATTCAATACTCTTGCTAACTTCCAGCACAAGGTTAATGAGATAATTTATTGCCTGCTGGATCTCATCTATAGTGGGAATCATTACCTGGTGACGACAAATAGCAATCACAGAAATGCAGGGTTGAACGAGACCTTTTTAGATCACTTTGTGTGCTATTTAAGAACTTTTTTATATCTATACGTGACAAAAACAATAGGAAGAAACGACAAGAAGTTTCCCAACCTGTACACAGCAATGGTTTTGTGCATGAACAGGTTATAAGCACCAATCTTTGCACAACCTCATTTTTTTGGTTAGTTAAAAAGATAATTTTTTTAAATTATAAGTACAAGAGCATGGTTCATATACCACGAGAACGTGAGCAGCAAACATTTTGTTAACTTGGTGGGGGCCCCTACACTTTGGTCAGCTGGCAGCTCTCCCTCAGCTTTACCTCTCTGCTCTCTTTCCCTGTCCATATGAATGCATTCAGTGAACATACAGACCACGTAAGTCATTTGCATTTCGTAAGCGCAAAATGTTCTTCAACGAACACATAATCGGTAACCTCCACGCTAGTATTTTTAGTGTCATTGGTCATTATTCCATAAGCCATTACTGACACTGTTAGCATACATTGCACACAATACCTGGCCTGGTTGGTTCCAAATCAGTTCTGCACCAGTTCACTCTGATTGAAATGACTTATTGATCATACATCGTACAAACGTCTAAATTATCACATAAATACAATAATTATTGTATAGCTGGCAACACTGTTTTTGGCACTACTTTGCCTAAACATTTTCCCCAAAACACATAAAAGCACAACTAGATAAAGCAATTGTAATGTTAACTTGACATTATATAATGTACTTAAGCATCACTTTTTATTGCCTGAAATTTAGACATTTAAATTGTAGACTTCTTAAGCAACCGAAAATAAAATGTGAAAGTAATTCTAAATTATCTTTCTTCCCTACAAGGAAATTGCTGTAGTCTGAACTTACCACGTTGGGTATGACCAGCTGGACTTCACCCTGTATTAATGGGGCCACTGCAGACTCAGGCCTTGCCTTCTGGTACGGACTAAAATTCCCATTTATTGATTTCAGTCTACAAGATATTCTCTTAAATACCTGCTTTTATACAATATTATAATAATGAGTCACATACTTACGTGCCAGAAATTCTCCTTTTCAGGGACTTCAAAGATAACCTTGTCATTTTGACCAATGCCTCTAATACCTTTGCAGTGAAGTATTCATGAATCCTTTTAAACTCCTAAAATTTGAACAAAGATTTATTACGTTTCCTGCAATAATGCATATATTGATGTAGGCTTTGGTGTTGTAAGCAAACATACCTTATCAAATTTGATTGCTCTATCTGCACATTCTAAATCAATAGCACGGAACACTTTACCAAGCTCCTTCACTGCGTCATTAGCATGTCTACATTTGTAGGACAAGGCTTTTGCCAACTCCTTACACTGATTCTAAAGAAAAAATAGAAAGATAATTTGATTGTTGAACTAGACAAAATTCACAACATCCATAATTTCTAATTAAAAAAGAGAAAATCTTAAATATTAAAGTGAGAATTGCTATAAATTATTATAACAGAACATTAATGGTTACTTCATATTTTATTTGGCAAATACAGTAAGCATTAAATGATAATCACAGTCTATACCTCGTTAAGGTCAATCAGGTGTTGCACTGAAGATGCACTATGTTCTGGCAGCTGAATGAGCACGGTTTCTGAGATGTCCTTGAGGGTTTCATCTATATGTATCTTACAAATATCCTGCAACTTAACAAAACAATATAAAACAAAAGTATCATGGCCCCTTGAGCAATAATATGTTTTAGATTACCCAATGGCATGCTGTGGAAGTTGTGATGATATTTACCGACATTCTTCTAATTGGAATAGCAATAAACATATTGATACATTTCAAATAACTTTCATTAATTACTCATTTTTTAAATACTTGCAACTCTACATTGCTATATATGTGACATCAGTGCAGCTTTGATATCGGAAAAGAACACAGTCTTTTCTTGGAGCTTATATCCAGTGTCATACCATCTTTACAAGGTGCTTAAGCTCAAACAAAGCATTTTCAACATTTTGTAAGAAGTTGTCCAGGAGGAAGGATGACCAGGTGAGCAGCACGGACCCAGGACGAAGTGCACTTTCCACCTTGCAAATAAACAGTTCAAATTTAGCAACTCTTAGGGCACTGATCGATGTAGAGATGAAAGACACATACAGTAGCATACAAATAAGTGGGTAAAGTGGTTGGGTGCCTGTTTACAACTCTATAATTACTGGCTTATCCCTCTTCCTACAGAAGGCACTGGTCATTTTAATGCAACCACGAAATAAGAACTTCCTTATGTGTTTAACAGCAAATAACATGAGATGAACTGGATGTTGCATTTTAGATTTATGATAATGTATGAAAATGTTTTTTCTTCGGCATTTGGCTTTTTTATTATTTGTTCTATGATTAAATATATTCATACATTTAAAAGGTCATTTAAAAGTAGCTTACATTTTTTATTTTTGAAGCAATTAAGCTGGTGAATTCTTCAGGTATGTTCTCACAAGTGAACTCATACTCTGCCAAAATGGTCTATGAGAAAAACAATTTAATAATGATACACAATAATACTTGTTTGGCAACACACTCGTTTATAAAATCTTCATGTTGTGGTTTACCTGTAGTTGAAGGCAATTAGCATTAAGATGGTTTTCAAGCTTGACTAGACGCAAAGCCTGCTTTGGAACCTCAAGACCCATCTTTAACAAACACTTAGCCTCCCGAATTACCTCGGTTACTTTAGGATCAAAGTTAACAACTAATTTTCCAGTCCTTGGGTGTCGAACCAGCAGTGTGACATTCAAGACTGATATGAAGCAGAAAAGGGAAAGAGTATATTTAACTGTCGATAAACTGATATTGATTGATAGAATATAAATCTAGTAACAGAATCCTAAGATGCCTTCTAACATATGGCAAGGTAACATGGCAAGGTAAATTCAAAGAACCAACCATAATCTAGTTTTTCCACTTCACCCTTCCATGCTTTGTGATAAACAGACTCAAACTCCACAAACACAGCTGCAGATTGGTTGTACATTGTGACAACCTCTTGTCCTTCAGGGCTACCCAGAATGTCAGCATGTTTCTGGTAAAGAAAACAGATGTATTCAACATTACATTACTGTATTTCAGTACAATTAGTTGCTATAATATGAGGATTTTAGCCTCACTTTAAAGCATGACATCGGTTCATCTATTTTTTTGTAGAGGTTCCTGACCCAACTAATCCTTCCAGCTACAGGAGGCATGTTTCTTGATAGAGGTGGAGAATCTTTCTGTTTGTCGTAAAGCTGCAAAGAAAATTTACACTGGTAACCTATTACTGTAATAAAAAATGTTCAATTCAATATCTGACAATACATTTTAACACTGAATTCATATTTATTCTTAGTATCTACTCAAAAATGTGGGCGCATGAAATTAGGATACCTTTTTCACAAACTCTACTTCTGAAGCATACTGCTGAAGAATAAGACCCAACTGGTTGGAGATCACCTTTTTTAGACAGGGAATGTTCAGCTTCTGAAAACTAGAGATATGATTTAGAATTTTCAACTTATTAACTCCAATTGTTCGACAAATAATTGCAATATTGAAAAATCTTTATATTATGGTACTATGCAATATTATACCTTTTTATTAAGCAAAGAGCTTGATGAGATGAGATGATGTTTGAAAAGGATGAACACATAAATGACCGTAACTGATGCTGTAAAGAGGATATAAAAACTTTATAAGATAACATCTACTACAGAAACAATAGTAAATATATAAGAGATAAGGAGATGATGGACAGTAACTGTACTACATGTTGCACATTTTACACAGCAACAAATTTTACATACCTCAATGTGGTTGACTTGAGCCATAAACTTAGCAAAATCATTTTGGAATTCAGCTGTCATTGGAGTCAACATATCATACTGCTTCCTTTTCAAGTTCATGGAAATAGTGTTGAACTGTCTGGCCAGAGACTCAATGCCCATAATGTTTGATTTGCCAAGAGATTCGAACGTCTTGAACACTGTGATTATTTCCATAATCTAAAAAAGCAAATATTTTGTTATTATTGTTATTGTTCCTATGCTAATATTCCTTAATGGCAAGAGTGGATTTAACATTTAAAAGAGTAATATGGACTGCACCTTTTCCAGTTGTTTACAGAACCCCTCAAACTTGGAAAAAATCTGAATCTCAGAAACTTCAAAGGAAAACTTTCCAGGCCTCTCCATTGTTTGTTTCTTTGTTTTCTGGAAGCAAGACTGATACTCCTCATACAGAGAGATGCAGTCCTGCCAAAGATTATGGATAAACGAATGACCACAATAAATGATTAAAGTACCACGCTGTAGAAATGATACCACACACTAGATATATGGTATATGTTATCTCTCTAGACAAGATAGACGATATAAATCTATATCAAATTATATAGGTATCCTCACCTGCATTTTCCTGATGATATCATTAGAATCTTGGTCCCATATCAGACAAGTGCCATTGTCAGTAATGTATGATCTGCATGCGGCAACCATCTGATTTGTAACCTGGACATTTTTAAGGGAAAGAGGGATGGATCCTTAAAGTTTGTTTCTATGCATTTCTCTGTGAATATTTTCAAATCAAATCTAAGTTTATTTATGTAGCACTTTCCAATAGGTTGACCAAAGTGCTTTACAGTAAAAAAAAAGAGATTTAAAATGTGTAAGATGCAGAAATTTAATTAAAAATAATCTAAAGAACCGCAGATAAATGCTTGAAGTATAATAGTAAAAACCAATTTAAAAGTAATACATCGATAACATAATTGAGCTACCAAGTCAAAATACAAAATGGACCATTAAAATACTACAGAAATAAAACAGAAAAGAAAACACAAACCAATCAATAGAAAGACATAAATAGATAAATAAATAAATGAATACGGTGTCTTACTGCTCCACTAAATGAAATGCCTGTTTAAAAAGGTGTGTTGTGAAATGAGATTTAAAAGACATTAAATCTGGGGAAGACGCATTTGTAATGGAAGATTGTTCCGGAGAGTAGGCGCTACTACAGCGAAAGCACGGTCATCCCATCACTTTAATCTGGTGCGAGAAACTGCCAGTAGGCTCTGCTCCTGTGAGCGCAATGATCTAGACTGCCTATATGGCTTTAGGAAGTTGGATAAATACAATGGAGCAACACCTTTCAGTGCTTTAAAAACAAAACTTAAAATCTGTAAGCTAATGGAGAGGAGGTTAAACCGGGGAAATATGTTCATGCTTCGGAGTATTAGTTAAAAAATGTGCTGCAGTGTTCTGTTCCAGCTGCAGACGCGATAATAATGATTTGGAAAGTGCACTATATAATGCACTGCAGTAGTCCAATCGTGAGTTTATAAATGCATAAACTGCCTTTTCTAACTCCCCTCTGTTCAAAAACGGATTAACCTTGGACAGCAATAGAAGCTGGAAAAAGCTGAACAGCTCTGATGTGATTTACCAGGCTTTGTTGTTTGTAATCAGGTAGTGATTTTTGTTAAAAATAATTGAAGTTAAAAAATAAATTACAAGTCATTACACAATATGAGACTGAATACTATACTCTTACTTTGATGAGCAGTGCAGATATCTTCTCACTTGTATTGTAGTACAGGGAAACACGGTAAATCATTTGAATGGCACTGATAACCTTCTGCACGCTTTTCCTCATGGTGACCTGAAATCACACATCCATGTGTAATTATTTACATTATTTACAATGGTTATTTTTTAATTATTTACAATACTGTGTGGATTAGTGCAGAGGATCTAGATGAACTAGATTTATATATATATATATATATATATATATATATATATATATATATATATATATATATATATATTGGCAGTTACAGAAAAATCTTTAATTAACCTACACTATGTCACTTTGTCTGAGGTTTACCTCACAACAAGAGTATTTCAATCAACACTAATAAATACTATTGACTATACATACCGGGTCAGTGTTGTATAAAGGCTGACAGACTCTTTCCAGGCAGTGCAGGAATTTGACATTGTCTTTTGCCTCATTGGTGCGATCTGTTATCTTGACATCCAGTTCCCGCCACCTCTACATTAGTAAATGGTTGAAAAGGGTAAATTTTGTGATTTTCATTCTATAGGGCTTTTGGACAAACACAAGGAATTAGACTTTATTAACTTACATGTAATATTTTTATTAATGCCTACAGTTGGACCAAAAGTATGATTGTTTTATAACAAATAATGTATTAAAAAGAATTTAAATACAGCCATAGAATCAACCATAATGTTATAGTAATAATTTTTCTGCAATTCTTTGTTGAAATGTGAACACTGAATCCGTACCTTAATAACCGCGGAATGACTGATATGGAGGACCATTACTACTGCCTTACACTCTGGGCCTTTGATATGACTGATAATGGAGTTGAACCTAAAAGACATTCTTTTCCAGTGTTCTACCTCACTCAGTGGTCCTGGGGAATTAACCTCTTTCCTCAACTGATCACTCTCTAACAGGACCTGATAGTCATAGAACCAACCAGAGAAAGATACATTTTTATTTTATACAGTATGACAGCAATTTAATTGATTTATCAACATTTAAGAGGCAATATCTGGCATTTTTAATATAAATGTAAAATAAATGTACATTTTGGATTGGCTCCATAAAATGTAAACATGGTCCCAGTTTGCATCAGAATGACATCCTATGTTATTTATTTGATGTTTGGAGTGAGAATAAGATGTTTTGTTAACATAATTTAAATATTCATAGTTTTATACAGATGCAATTTAAAGTGCTTTACAGATGTTTGAAAGTTGAAAAAGGTGTGTCAAGCAAAGACAATAAAAGATATTACATATTACAAAGCACGTCAAATTTAATATAAAAGAAAATATAGATAAAAGAGTTTTAAAAAATAAACGATAAAAGATAAGACAATCAACAAAACAGAATAAATGGAATAAATGAATAGCACACATAAAATATTTCAATCAAAACCAAGACTGAAAAGGTGGGTTTTCAGTGTGCTTTAAAAACATCAAGACTTTCTGTTGTTCTGAGATCCTCAGGGAAACTGTTCTAACGGCTAAGAGCATGAACACTAAAAGCTGCCTTATATGTTAAAAGTTTTTGTCCTGCAGATTCGAACAACTGAAAGATTGAAGCCAGAGGATTTAAGAACATAAACTGGTTCATACACTGGAAGCATGTCAGACAGGTAGGCTGGTGCAAGACCATGAATTGTATTAAAAACAAGTAAAATAATTTTATAATCAATATGGAAAATTACAACCAGTGTAAGGACTTTAAAATAGGTGTAATGTGTTCTCAAATATCAATATGAAACCTTAATATAACCAACCTGCTCAATTTGAGTATACCATTGCATCAGGATTTCTTCAAGCCGATGAACCAGGTCAATGTTGGTAGCCGCAACTTTCAACTCATCAAGCGAGACTAGTTTAGAGAAATCGATGTCTGTGACTCTCTTCAGATGAACAATATTCTCATTGCTCTTCTCGATGTCTGGGGTACAGAGAAAGACCAAAAGGATAAAGTACAAGTGGTGAATTAAGTGATAAAATCAAATCTTAAGAAATAAAAAAAATATATGCAACTAGCTTACCATCTAGAGAGCTAAGACAACGCTTTATAGTATGCTTGAAGTTCTTTTTAAATTTTTCACCATGCCTAGAATCCTGGAGGACGCCCCAGTTCTGTGTAACATCGAGAGCCTTTAGCACAAAGTTGTAGGTATTCCTCGTTCCCTTCAGAAGACCATCTCTGGCATCGACCATTGAAAAATATATCACCTACAAAGCACACAGACACGTTCACATATGACTTCAGAAAATCCACATAAGTAGAGGCGAAAAAGTTTAACTAGCTTGGAGCTAGAAAGGCAATACCACATGACGCTTTCACAGATGCCAGCTTTTCCACAGTTTACACAGGATGTGTTTATTGGTGTCATTTGAGCAGTTAAAATGTAAGACAATGAGTAAAACCTGTTTTGCTGACTGGCATAAAAAAAAATATTGTCTCTATAGACCATGACACCACTAGCTTCCATAATTAGTTATGTCCCTAAAAAAAGGTTAGGTACATATTACTTACAGCAGGTGGTGCCAAATGTACTGTTTAATGTTTAGTGGAAATGAATTTCAAAACAAACATCTGACAGGCTGTATTTTATTGAATTAAATGTAATAATTCCTCAGTAATATGCACACAAACAAATCATAGATAATTACATTACCATTAGAGAGACATAGAAGCGTACACACACATAATGTCTTACCTCGTGCATGTTTTCTGCATTTATAGGAATGTCCGCATTAGTTCGTGTGAAAGAGCAGCAAACACCTGTAAGGTATGTCTGAGACAAATTGGCTAAAAACAGCCTGAGTATTTTTTGCCCTTTCATAGTCTTGTGGTATAATTGGCCACACTCTGAAAATAAATCCAAATGATTTGGATGAGATAAAATCCTAAAAATCTTTTTTATGCATGAAAAGTCAAGAATCTAATATTGTGATTTTTATATTTCTTTTCTGATATCTATGGTATTTTGACTTTTGAAAACTAGGTAACATAATCACTTTCTATTTCAAACATACTACTAATATATTATCAGTCTAATAAATATGAAATGATGCTTGTTGACCAATATGGATGTCTTGCTTATTTTTACTTACCTGACCCTGGGACTTCAGATTCTTGATACACAAAGGAAATTGTTTTACAGCCTCCTTTAGCGAAGAAATTATCAAATGTAGCAAACTGTACAACAATAAAGAAGAAAGAGAGAAATTGTTAAAATATTCCATTATTTAAAAAAAGGAAAGTTATCTTTCATTAGTTCTGTAAAAAGCATAGTGGCAGAAAAACATGTGTGATGTGTATTGGTTCACCTGGTAACTCTAGTGCATGTAAAAACAGTCACTGAAACCACTGGGAAAACAAACTTGTCTACTGTGGAGCATTCACAGCAAGAATATCCTAAACTTAATTATTATTATTCTGACTTCCATCAGAATAATCAGTGGCGGCCTGCTCAGGACTAACCCTCTATCTGGCCATCTGATGCAATTTCATTGTACACCTTGTATGTTTAATGACAAATAAAGCACTTTGCCTTTATAATTTCAGCTATAAACACCATTCAATCTTTAAAACCTTCAGCTTATAAAGGACATTATTGACTGATTTTTTTAAAATCTTTTATACTTTTTAAGATTTTTATAATTTTATACTTATACTTTATAAATTATTGCTATAATGAAATTATCAGGTTAGACATCATCATTGACATCATTAATTGCCTTTGAAGTTTGCCTAACAAGTATATAAGGAAGCCACATTACATTTCAGCTATTTCAGCAAAAGCACAACTTTCAGCTATTTCAGCAAAAACAGTTCAGCATTTTTCAGCTTTGCTTTGAAATTCCTTTCATTGCTGAAGGAATCAGTGCATTTTCTTCTTGGAAATGCTTTTTCTAGTTTTCTTAGGATTCTCTAAGCCAATAGTATAACTTACACATGGAGAATCTAAAATTAATTCTTCTACTGTGGTTTGCTCCAAGGCCAGCCTGTCAGCAAGGATGTCTATTACATATTTGTGTGCAGGCGTAAGGAGCTTTTTCCGCTCTTGTCTTGCCTGCTTGTATTTTTCCTAAGAAAGACAAAGGTAGATAGTAGTGGTCAGGAGACAAAACATTTGCCATAAAATAAACTGAGTTACTTGGTTGCAATCTATACATATAAAGACAAGATAATATTGTATATTTAGCGTTACTGTAACTACCAGATCTCCGTGCTTGTTTGACTTTGTATTGTCTACGTCCATGATCGAGCTCAGACAAAATCACTTCCTTTGCTGTAAAAAAAAAAAAGAAAGAAAGAAAAAAAAATCTAAGCTCTTCATATATTTAGGAAATTGCACTGGGGTCTGTGGTACGTTTCGCTGACAGTTCAGTAGACCAAAATTAAGAACGTTAACAGCTAACAGTTAGCTTAAATGTAGCGTTAATAACCAACATGAGCTAACTACTACATGTAATGAATTCAAAAGGTTGATAAAGGGGTGTCTTTTTAGTTAATCTGGTCAGTATCTCATGCTGTGTTATGCTAATGGTTAGTTTTAACAACTAAGTTATTGTAGACAGTTAAACGATGTCAGTTTCCCGTTAACATTTAGCATTAGTTAGTATTTTACCTCCTGCCGGGATAATGTTACTTTAAAATAACTTTATGTTTCCGCTCTAACAAATACCCAGTTACTTAGTGAAACTAAAGCTGCTTTTAAGGTAGAGAAAACTACTTGTTTTTTTTTTTTTATGCTGACAATAAAGTACCGATCCAAATCTAGCCGCTATAGCTTTAGTAATGAAGTTTACATACTGTTGCCATAGTAACCCCTTAATTCAATTACTATGTTGCACAGCCTTCTGGCTGTAGCATAATTAACCAATCCCTGTACGCACTCTGCCAACTGAAGCAGCGTGGTCCACGCACACCGGTGAGTGCACCAAGTTTCTACTTTATCAGTCCCATGGTGGCTTATTTACGTCCGCAGTTGCACCATAAAAGAGCAGCCATTACCAACGTTAGCTAACTAGGTAGATAGCATTGCTAACTACGTTTAATGAATTCAAACGGTAGATAAAGGGGTGTCATTTAGTTAATCTAGCCAGTATTTCATTAAGCTGACCTTCAAAATCACAACCATGAGCTAAGGTTGTTGTGAGTTTTTTCTTAAAACATAATATAGCATCAAGGCTAACAAGGCTATGTTACACTTCTACGAGTTAGTGACAACTAATTTATTATAGAGAGTTAAACAATGTCAGTTTGGTGTTACTATTAGTGTCAATATCTTACCTCCTGTCGGGTCAACGTTATTTTAAAATACCTTTATGTTTCTGCTCTAACAAAAACTCGTTACCTGATGAAACAGAAGATGCTTCTAAGTTAGAGAAAACTCTGTGGTGGTTTTTTCTGCTGACAATAAAGTGATCCAAATCCAGCCACTATAGCTATAGTAACCATGTTTTCATATTGTAACTATAGTAACCCTAGCTTCCATGACTATGTTGTGCAGCCCTCTGCATGTAGCGTGATGACCCAATCCCTGTACGCACTGCACCAACTGAAGCAGTACAGTCCACACCCATCAATCAGTGAGTGGGCCAAAAGTTTCTACCTTACACAGCTTTGTTTCCCATGGGGCTGGGGGACAAGGATAAGGAGCAACGACAAACTAACCCTCACCAAAGTGGCCACTCAGAGGTGGAAAGCTCTAAACTGGAGATTGAGGGGTGTGAAACATCTCTAGATAGAAAGAACCTCCTCCAACACCACTCTGAGCAGAGGAAAACACCACTCCACAGAGGAAGCCACATGATAAGGCATGGAGTGGGCACAGTAGATGACAGGAGGCATGGTCCTCAGAAGTGTGTCTGATTCGGGAAGCAGACACCCTCTCTACTTTTAAGTTTAGACTCAAAACCTTCCTCTTTGATAAAGCTTATACTTAGTTATAGTTATGCTGCTATAGTCTTAGACTGCTGGGGGACCCCCCTCCTCTTGTCCCTCTCTCCTCTCCTCTCACCCATCGTCACCACTGCATGACACTAACTCTGTGTGTTTTCTCCCGTAGTTGTCTTTCTCCTTCCCTGTCTCCCTCTCTGCCCCTTTCTGCAGGTGTCCCTGGGCTTTGAAGCTGTGTGTTTTACCAACCTGCTTGATGTTTTGTTGTTGCTTTTGTTGCTCTTTTTCTTTTCTCTCTTCACTTTCCACTCACCCCAACCGATCAAGGCAGATGGCTGCCCACCCTGAGCCTGGTTCTGCTGGAGGCCTCTTCCGTTAAAGGGAGTTTTTCCTCTCCAATGTTGCCTAGGGCTTGCTCAACGGGGAATTGTTGGGTTCTCTCTATACATCTTTGTAGTCTTGACTTTATTTTGTAAAGTGCCTTGAGATGACTTTGTTGTGAATTGGCGCTATATAAATGAAGTTGAATTGAATTGAATTCCAGGGTTATGACTCTCGACCTGAAAGAGCTGGTGATGCACTTGTGCATGAAGGCAGGATTAGGTCGGAGTAACAGCTGGACTGAGGTCCCAGCAGACTGAGAGACACTTCCGGTAGACTGAAAGGGCAGAGAGGTCACTCACTCTTTTCCTGGAGACGAGGGCCAAGAGGAGCGCTGTCTTCCATGCCAGGAGCCTGAGGGGAACCTAGTCCAGTGGATCAAATGGGGACACTGCGAGGGCATGGAGGGCCAGAAAAAGATCTCAGCAGGAGGTCAAAGTACCTGATGCTGTCGCCTCACAACCCTTAGGAAATGTTTCAGGATGGGATGGCTAAAAACAGATATGTCTGCAAATCCCTCATGGCATGAGGGAATTAATGGTGCCCACCACAAAGGGAAAAAAACTCTGAACAGCTAATGTGCTTCCTCTCAGGAGCCAGACTCACAGGCACTTAATCAGAACTGGGGGGGCTGTGGATCATCCCGTTGGCTTAAGACAGCGCTGGCTTGAGACGGGTCAAGGGTAATGGGAAAAATGCATCCACCCCTGAGGACCAGAGGTGGAGTCGTCCAACTCCGGGTTTTGGTCACGTTGCTCAGTCAGAAGCTCTACGTCAAGCACGTCGTGAAAAACCCAGCACTACTCTGGGGCTTCAAAGAAAAATTCAGCCTGTAGTGTTCAGGGAGCAGCTTGCAGGACATGCAGGAAATGCAGGTTTCCATTTTTCAACATTAAATAGTTATAGTAGTAATAGTTATAACAGTGAAAGTTAAAAATACAGCCTATATGTCTAAACTAATTGTGTTGACTTAAAGTGCTGGTATTTACCTTTCAAAAATAAGCCGCTCCAAGTACATGTGTTGTTACCTCTTCAAATTCATTACTCTAGTTGAAGTACATAGTGCAAGCTCTACTGTAAAAATATAAGCACTCCTCTAAAAAAAGTATTATTTTTAACCTTGTTGCATTTAATGCTGTTAGTAATATTAATGCCATTCATGTGCCTAATAAATAGGCTGCAAAAATCTTCACACCTTGTTTTAACTTATGTACAGATTCAAGGACAGAAGTAATGTCAGTCACTCTCTATATCATTATTGAAATCTGTAAAAAGAAATTGCACAAGGCAATTCATTTAACATCAGGGGTTCACTTAAAATCACACACACACAGAAATAAATGAGTAGCTTCTTTTGTAACCCTAAGAAGAACAAAACATTCGCATATCTGGACATTACAGAATAGGATATGTATTTAATATAAAAAATAAAAATCTATCTATCTGTTTGAATGAATATCACAAGATACAGACAAAAGACAATTTTTTCCATTTAATTTCTTTCTTTCTGAGTTCTATAAAGAAAAATGATCATTAGGGTAATTTAGACAGGTTTATTTATATTTCAAAAGATGTGAGCATGAAGCATCCACTAAAACCTGACAGACCATTAAGAACTTGTAGTAATGCTCAAATGTACTCTAAAATTCAGGCTTTTTTCCTTTAACTTCCAATCTCCTTAAAAAAGAATGAAATTAATTTAAAAGCTCTATAATTTACCAATCTAGTCAATTTTTCGACTGGTGTGGTCTAGATTGTAATATATGTACATAAACTGTGAGGAAGATTTAGAAACAACACACCATTTATATTTAGATCGAAAATATACAAGTTCTTGACATAATACCTATTTTATTTGAGTAGTCTTGTTTTGCAACGTGTCTCAGAGGATCGATATGTCATGCAATGGGCTTGGAGCACGTGATCGGATGACGCCACACACAAGCAAATTTATTTAATTCTAACTTGATAAAATAAAGTGTTTAAAGATTTGAAGAAACCATTTAATTATTACTGTTCAAATATTTAATTGATTTACTGGTTATATAATGTTATAAAATTATCACTCGTTTACAGTATGAAAAAATAGAATGAAAACGTAATACATGGCAAAGGTCAAGGTGCTTTAAAATAAATAAAAAAATTGGCGACTTCAGTTTATATTGTTTGAAAGATTACTGTTTGACCTGCAAAATGTAATAAAACAACAACACAATCCGACAACTATCTTCGGCTTTTTTCGCCAACCAACTCCTAGCAGCCCTTCGAGATTCTACCATCCACCGATCCTGGATCGGGTACCCGTAACGACATGTGTTTCGTGGTCTAATGCCATTGGTTCAGACACACCATGTCGTTGTCCAATGGCAGGCAGACATCTGTTCGCTGGAGCGACTCTAAAATATCCCCTTCCTATCTTCGTAAGGTATTTACCAGGCAGCCAGCACCATATCAATTTGGAAAGCAGACTTGAGATGGGGAAAATGCAGGTTCTCGGTGTTGTTGCGGTGATATTGGCAGTATACAGTGTCCATGCAAAGATTTATTTCCGGGAGGAATTTCTGGACGGTGGTAAGTTTGTCGTAGAAATGAACAAGAACTAACACTAACCTTAGCTATTTGTACAGTAACGTTAAGGCTCATTGTTAGCCATCAAGCTGTCTTCGTTATCATCGTGCGGTTTCTTTCGAAAGCTTTTTGTCTCGTAGAAAATTGACCTCAGTGGGTAATTTAACTTAGAAAAGCAAAGAAATTTCTGCTCATTTTTCTGATGTGTCAGCTGGCTAACTTTAGCAAGGCCCCAATGCTATCAAACCTTGCTAATACTCACATCGTTAACGTTACCAGCAAAGTTGCTGATTGTGGCCTAAACTAGATAATTGAACAAAACAAATTATGCCAATTGACAGTTTTTTAAATTTGATAACATTAATACACGGAATGGCCGCTGAGTAATATGGTATTCAGGAAATTATATGATGGTGTTGTAAAGCCGTGCACCAAAGGTTAACTGATCCTTTACGTTTTCTGTGCAGATGAATGGAGAAGTCGCTGGGTGAACTCCAAACACAAGTCTGACTATGGAGAGTGGAAACTAACAGCAGGCAACTTCTATGGAGATGCTGAGAAAGACAAAGGTGAATGTTCCACATTTTGAAAATCACTAAGCATGTCCTTTTAATTAAAATAAACGGTCAAAAGTATTGATCCTATATTGCTTATATTGATGCTATATTCATAAGGGCCAAAAAAAACGACAAGGCACAAAGTTTCCTAATGTAAAAACTGCATTTAATGTTGATCCTTTTGTAAAATTCTTTACTCACTGTTAAAGTCATTTTGGGTTTATCTTGCTAAACACTTCTGCATTTTCTTTTTCAGGTCTGCAGACTAGCCAGGATGCCCGTTTCTATGCTACCTCTGCACATTTTGAACCTTTTAGCAATGAGGGCAAACCTTTGGTCATTCAGTTTACTGTCAAGCATGAGCAAAAGATCGATTGCGGTGGTGGCTACGTTAAGGTCTTCCCTGCTGACATGGATCAGACCGACATGCATGGAGAATCCTCATACTACATTATGTTTGGTAAGCAGTGCTCATAATAATGACTATACTATTATGACTGAATATCTAGAGTAACCAAATTTTAGATAAGGAAATAATTAATTTAATTTTACCTAGGCCCTGATATCTGTGGCTACAGCACAAAGAAAGTCCATGTCATCTTTAATTACAAGGGCAAGAATCATCTCATCAAGAAAGAGGTCAAGTGCAAGGTAATTTTGGCTTTTCCAATTTTGGGGACGAAAAATAAAAAGCATTTATGTTGTAAAATGCAAACATGAAGTGAATGGCTTGACCCAAACACTGTTTATTTTTTTTTCTTCTAGGATGATGAGCTGACCCACCTTTACACATTAATCCTAAATCCAGATCAGACCTATGAGGTCAAAATTGACAATGAAAAAGTAGAATCTGGCAGTCTGGAAGATGACTGGGATTTTCTGCCTCCTAAGAAAATTAAGGACCCTGAAGCCAAGAAGCCAGAGGATTGGGATGACCGTGCTAAAATAGATGATGCAGATGACACCAAACCTGAGGTGCATAGGCTTACTACTGTTACTAATACTGCTAGCGACCACTAGAGACAATCACACTTGTCCTGAATACAATTTATCATTGTTCTTTAGAAAAGTTTGGTAGGTTAATGGAAAATGCTGACATGGAAGTGTTTTTATTTTTCTCCTGCATATTTCCACAGTACCCCTGTGTTTTAAAGATTAATTCACAGTTGACTAACTTCAGGTTCCCACTTGGGATTATTTTTTTCTTTTTGTTGTTAGGACTGGGACAAACCTGAAAACATTCCAGATCCTGATGCTAAAAAGCCTGAGGACTGGGATGAGGATATGGACGGAGAGTGGGAGCCACCTATGATCCCCAACCCAGAGTACAAGGTAAGTTGAAATGGGATAATCATTGGTAGAGTCTGTGTAATTTCTTTCTATTAAAATCTACTACCTTTTGTCACAGGGAGAATGGAAACCCAAACAGATTGACAACCCCAATTACAAAGGGGTTTGGGTACATCCTGAGATTGACAATCCTGAGTACAGTGCTGATATGAACATCTACAAGTTTGACAACATTGGGATCATAGGGCTTGATCTTTGGCAGGTTAGAGAGAATTCTCTCTTAATGGGCAATATAAGTTTTATTTCAGTGCTGCATAAACTTTAGTGTTACATTTGTTAATCTCAGGTGAAATCTGGAACCATCTTTGACAACTTCCTGATCGCAGATGATGTGAAGGAAGCAGAAGACGTTGCAAAGGAGACATGGGGTGTGACAAAGGTATATTTGTACTGATTCTTTTGACTCGTATTTATGTGTGTGTGTGTGTGTGTGTGTGGACAATGAATAAAATTGCATGTATGATCTAGAATAGGTTAACATACATGGTTTGTGAATGTCTAAACTTTCCCCACAGGAACCAGAAAAGAAAATGAAACAGGAGCAAGATGACTTGCAAAGAAAAGAGGAGGAAGAGAAGAACAAAGAACAAGATACTGCAGCAGATGAGGAAGAACATGAAGACTTGGAAGAGGAAGAAGATGAGGAAGAGGAGGAGGAGGAATCAAAGGATGATGTAGAGGAGGCGCTTTCAGAAATGGATGATGAAGATGTAAAGCACAAAGATGAGCTTTGAGGAGCTGTGGCTGGAGATTTTCTTTTCTCCCTCCTATTAAAAACTGCCCTGTATTTCCCAGGGATATTGTGGCTGCTGTGCATCCTTTGCCTGAGATTTGGATACAACCTAAAGTGGGAGGGGGAAATTTAGTGAATGGGGACTAGTGGGTGTTACTGGACGCAGTTTGTATTTCATTTTGTTTCTGATGTTACCCTGTTGTCCCTGACATTAAGTTGATTTTTAAGGTCTTCCATCAACAAAGTCCATTCCTCGGTATGTAATAACAGAATTCGGAGGCACTGACATTGAATGTTTTCTAGATTGACACATCTACTTTATTTGCTGACTTTTCTTCTTGTACAGTTGGCTCAGAATTTTTAACAGTTGACCTCAAGCTGTGGTAAATATGACAACATGAGATATGCAGGGGGAAAGAATTGGAAAGTGAAGTTTATTACTGATAAGTGAATTCTTTCAGTGTGGTGATACCTGTAAGAGAAAATCTATTTAAACCATATTTGAAATGAAATTTAACTTATTTTTGGCTAGGGTTCTAACGCTGACTTCATTGCCCTTTCCATACTCTTTAGGGTATAAATAAATCAAATGTTTAGACATAAATTAATCTTCATCTAAAGTCAAAACTAATGTAGTTTTGATTGACACTGCATAAATTGAACATGTCTCCATGTGATGGAAGCTGCATTATATCCTTAATGTATGGAAAAACAGATGGTGACCCTCTGGTGTGACTCAAGACATCAATCAAGGCTCATATACTTATTTTTATTGGACAGAATGTTGTGGATACCAAAGTTTTTATTAAAAGAACATTACCTTAATAACTGGTTATGTTTAATACTGCATATGAACATAATACAAGACTGTATTTAAAGGTTATCAGTTAAACTTTGCACCCTTCATATTTCACATTGTTGGATAGAACACTTTTTTTAACCTGCAGTAATATTTTTAATATAAGTTCCACTTACATTAGTATAAACATGGAACTGTCTTTGTGAAGACTGTTGAGTCCTTTCTAACCCTTTGTGATGTGGGGATAAAACTAAGAACTGTGATTATGACTTTACAAATTAGTAGTTTTGTAAGATGACAAATGATCAAATCATAATAAGGAAATTAACATCATCATACACATCAGAGCCCAGATGTCAGGGTTCACTGAAGATGGTAGCCCCAGTAACTTAGGGTTCTTTAAAAAGTCGCTTGTTTTGCTGTTTCCCAAGAAGACCTGTTTGGCGACCCCTATCGGCTGGCCTCCACAACTACTACACACATTTTCCAATTACAACTAACATGGCATTCTCCGATACGGGTGAGTATATGAGTGTTTTTAGTGTTTGGTCCAACTTTTTATAGTTTTAACTGTGAAAGATTACACCATAATGGTAGTAATTCATGTAAACTTAGCACAAGCTAGTCAAGTTTCTAAAGTTTACATTTACCTTCTGTTTTATTTCCCTTGCACCAACCAGACATTGCAACTATAAACCAAATACATCTGCACATGAATTTTCCATTTCCTCCCTAAACGGTTCAAACCAGACTTTATATTTTACGCCGTTCTCTCCTACACAGGTATTTATTTGAAGCGTCATTAAAAAATATTCAAAGTCCCTCAGAAGTTTTCACCTTTAATTTTGTAAACATTGTAAACATTAAATTATTATCCAATAAATGTCTTTGCTGAAAAAAATGCACAATATAGGTTACTATTCATTGCATAAGCAACTCACCTAAGTGAACTTCGGTGCAGCCAATTGCCCAAGTTTCAAGCATGCAGAACAGGTTTCCGGTGCATCGTCAATACTGTGTTGTTGTTTTTTTTTCACGGCTACGAAAACATTCCATGTTAATTAGATGTAGTTTCACCTCTGAACAAACAGCCAGGTGCTGTTCCTTTCCTAGCCAATGTCCCCTTTGCTGATTGGGACAGTACTATCTCTTCCACCGGAACCACAGTCACCCCCTATCTGTCGCCGCTCGTCCCCGCTCGGTTAAGGGGCGTGTGCGCATTCCCGACACACCAGGAAATATGGCGGCGTTCATGACTCTCACTCAGGTAACAACTTCAAATAGCTTAAGAAAAGTCTTGAATTATAATATTTATCATTATCATGAGACAGTGACAGTTGAGCGTGGTGTCGCCACATTACTGCTGTATAAGAAGTAGCAAATGTTGACCTGTAAAACCGAATAAGCAACATGTTGTCAACTAAGTTAATGTGGTTAGCTAAGCAGGGATAGCAACCTTACTGTACTATTCAATAGTAGAAGGAAGGTCCTTAGGAAAAAACACGGATAAAACGTAGCTGAAACTGATCCAAATCAAAGCTTTGGTTAGCTAAGATTTGTGGTGATAGCTGAGTAAATTTTAAGCTCGTACCCATCGAACATTTAGCTATTTGTAGCATTCTAAAAAAATTAGCTAATTTGGGAAATGTAATAGCCGATACACTAATTGTATGTTATCTGTCTTTTCTGTCTGCTTCTCCAGTTATCAAATGGAAGTCCAGTCTATGAAAGCTACTACAGACAGGTAAGATAGGAGTCACTTCTGTTCCTCTAACGTCAGTGCTCATCCAAAGGAATGTAATCCGTCACATTAAAAAACTAATGGACGTAGATTAGTCTGTTGTATCCACACAGTGTTTTGTTATTGATTCTTTGTAGCTGGATCCAGGAAACACTGGCAAAATATCAGCTGGAGATGCAGCTCTGTTCCTTAAGAAGTCAGGGCTGTCAGACAGTACACTGGGGACGGTGAGTCTCAAGTACAAACATGTACACCCAAAACAGACGTCATCAACTTAACACTCAATAAAAATTAATGTTTTTTTTTGTTTGTTTGTTTTTGGATTTTCTTAGATTTGGGACTTGGCAGACTCAGAAAGAAAAGGCTATTTGGATAAGCGGGTAACTTCTCTGTAAATGTCCTGTGAGCGGCAGTGCTGATGTGTGCATAAAATACCAGATTTCCCGTATTTTCTTCCCCTTTTGTAGGGTTTCTTCACAGCTTTGAGATTGGTGGCCTCAGCACAGGGTGGAAATGATATCAGCCTTAACAACCTCAACCTAAACTTAGCTGCGCCAAAATTTGTAAGTGTTGAAATGGCTGTCCTGACATCTTGCAATATCCGGTGATGTGACAGGGAACACACTGGGTGGAGAAAAACTATTTTGGTACTGTAGCACCTTTTTAGAGGAATTAATGGACATTTATTCTCAGAAAGTGGTTTTATAAGGTAATATTAGCAATTTATTTTCCCTCATCTTTATGCAATATTTAATGTGTTGGTTTGCTTTTCTTATGTCTTTTCATACTTTTTTACAGAAGGACACTAACAGCCCATTATTAAGTGCTTCAACAATGGCACTTGAGTCACAGTGGGCAATTAGGGTGAGCTAAATTAATTTTCATGAACATTCTTGAGGCTATCACAAAATCAAACTTGTTGTCCAAACATCAGTTTTTGTTTCTTTCTCAGCCTGATGAAAAAGGGAAATTTGAAGGCATTTTTCAGAGTCTGTCCCCTGTGAATGGTCTTCTCTCTGGTGATAAAGTTAGGCCAGTTTTAATCAACTCCAAGCTACCTCTGGATGTTTTAGGAAAGGTGATACACAGCAATGCAATTTAATTCGCAGTCTATCCTGACATTGAATAGTTAAAAATTCAAAGAAAGTAAAACATGTTAATTTGGGCATTTTGTTTTTACTCTTTCTCGAGATTTGGGATCTAAGTGATGTAGACAAAGATGGACACTTGGACAAAGATGAATTCATTGTGGTAAGCTTGCATTTGTCCTCTAAAGATAAAATAATTTATGAATGAAACTGTATATGTAAATTAGACACTACCAAGTTGGGGGTTTTTCTTTGGGCAAAAATTAATCACTAATATGATTTTTCTTGTTTTCTAGGCCATGCATCTTGTGTATCGGGCCATGGAGAACGAGCCTGTCCCAACTAGCTTACCCACTTGCCTCATCCCCCCATCTAAAAGAAAAAAGTCTGCAGGTGCATTGCCAGGTGCTGTGGCTGTGCTGCCTGTACTGTCTGGGTTTACTGCTGGTCCGGCTCCTCCTAAAGAGGCCCTACGAAGCACACCTCCTCTGGGCAATGCTACTCCCTTCAGCCCCATCACTGTAAACCTCTCTCCAAAACACTCCTTTAAATCCAGCTCACCGGTACGTTACCTAACCTGTGTTTATCTTGAGGTGTTATGATTATTCTTCGAGAGATGAATGCTCTTTTCTAGACGTGGGCATTATGATTACATTTAATACCATAGCATTATTGCAAACAGTTTTATGTATTGGTTTATAATTTATGTTTTGTGTGAAAAGTTAATACATATCACACACAACAATTTTAAAGCTTAACAATTATCTATTTTTGAGCAGCAAATCACAAAAACCTTAACATTAAATCAAAAAACTTTGACGATAGTATTATAAGTATAAATTAATCATTATAAATATATTTTGCAAAGAATTATTAATTTGTTGAGTAATTGTTTTTACATATAGTCCTAAACGCTCCATTAAAAATATACTTTATTCTAATGAAAAAGGGTGCTAGCTGTTTTTCTTGTTTTTTATGATGAAACTAAACTAGTCACGTTTGACCTTTTGTTTTGAATAGTTACTTAAAGCTGCTTTACTGACTTTTAAAAAATATGTAGATCGCATGCTTCATATATTACTTAAAATATAAGTGCAGTGTTCTGTGGTCTGAAGAGATATTTTAATATGATATGTCCATTTTGGACCGAGGTAGATTTCTACTTAAAAACAAAATGTAAGTCTGTGTGATAAGGGGAAAAAAATAAAATAAACATGGATAAACTCTTTTATCCTCTAGGAAAAATGAGGGCCTTTCTTTTCTTACCTCTCCTTAAATGTGTGAGAAGGGCAGAGCTGGTCATTAAAAAGGAACTAGCTTTTCATGTATCCATTCTTTTCTTCTGCTAATGGTTAGACTTGTTCTGCTGCATTGTGTGCAGGCCAGTGTGCACCGCTTTATGCTTTCATTAAAGCTGGAGGAATCTTTTATCTGCCACTTTTGGAGTAACAGGTTTTCTTGAAAGACGAGAGAAGCAAGGCTCTGTTCTCACCAATACAATGACTACTTGGCAGCGGTGGCACATTTTGTAACTTCTTTTTCTCAGTGGGATTTTATTTTTTTTAATAATAGAGTACAGAGTTTCCTGTGGATCAAAAGGTTTGGCATGGAGAAAACTGGTGGTATAGACAGAAGCCAGTATTAAGTTTGCTCTATTATCATTGTCATTATTAATTAACACAACTATACTTGTTTCTCTTGTCTTTCACCCAATATAGTTTATTTCCTTTATATAAGCGGTACAATACATAAACTCTATGCAATGTTATTATTAGTAATATTTTATTTATATATTTTAAAACATTACTTTCCTGTTAAGTCTGTCAATTAAAAAGAGCTATTATACGTTGTAGGAGAAACCCCTCACTTTTCAATTAAAATCTGATGAATTCTATGCTTTTGTTTATTCCAGCCAGTGGTGAACTGGGTGGTACCAGTAGCTGACAGGGAGAGGTATGATGATATTTTCAAGGAAACAGACACCGATAATGATGGCCTCGTCAGCGGCGCTGAAGTGATTGAGATCTTCATGCAGTCCAGTCTCTCCCAGACAATGCTGGCACAGATATGGTGAGTCCACAGCTCAGTTCACATCAAATTTATTTTCTTAGGACACAAACCTGAATCTAGCAAGTGCAAGGGTAAAGATATGTGTATAAACATTATGACAAATGGTTTTATACGGTATGTATTGTTGTTTCCATATGCATCTGCTACAAAAGAGCTGAACATGTTTCTTCATTCGCTTGTGTTTAGTTTATATCCAGTGTTATTTTGCAGTCAATGTTGCGAAAGTGGTTTTTCACTCCTTTTTTTTTTTCCCAGTGATGAGCCATAACACTATGCTGAAGGAGAAACTGGGAAACTCACAAAGGACCACTACGATGTGCAAGTGGTTGGGTAAAAGCAGTTGATAAAAGAAGGTGATTGGTTTTTTGGTGACATAGCCCAACCAGTTGTGTCATTATGCTTAACTACACCCCAGTCCTACACCAGTCACCTCTAAAAACTCTGCCTGCTCCCAAGCTGCATGTCATAGTGGCCCCAGAGAGTTTCACTGTTTCCCCACAAGCTCCACACACGTGTGGCTGTGGAAAACTGAATCCATGACCATAATCATTAATGGCCTAGTTGTGCATGACACACAACCACTTTGAGTCAAAATTTGCAAAGCACATCACTGTTTACCCACAATTGTTTTGAAAGGGATGCCTATCCTATGTGTGCATTATATGTCACATTAAAAGTCATGCCGCTGATACTAGGACGCTGTTACCTTTGTAAAATAAATACTGGAGTGCGTTTAGGGCAATTTATTTTGTTCAATGTAAACTGACAAAGACACATTAAAGAAGGAGCAGTTGAACACCAAAGTAGTGGGGTTTGAGTTTATTTTTTCCTTCTGTCTGTAGGGGCTTAGCGGACACCAAACAGACGGGCAAGCTGACCCGGGAGCAGTTCTCCCTGGCCATGTATCTGGTCCAGCAGAAGGTCACTAAAGGCGTCGACCCTCCGTCAACTCTCACGCCAGATATGATCCCCCCTTCAGAAAGGACTGCAACTTCAGTGGCTGTGAGTCATTTCCTTGGCCGTCTGTCTGCTGTCCGTTTTCATTGTTCAGTTTTCCTTTCATCCAAGCCAAATTTTTACTCTGGCATCTGTATCTTAAGAGCAGGGAAATGTTTCTCAGCTACGCAGCTATGCATTTTAAATGGGGGATTTGCTGTCTGACTTTTCAATCTTGCAAAACAGGTTTTTTTTTTCTGCTTTTGCTGTTTTGAGATCTTTTCTACTCTATCTAGCGGAACTGCTCGGGGCTTATTTCTTCTGTGAGACCTGACCTTGCTGGCCTAGTTAATAGCAGAGTGAGTAATTAAGCTTTGTGCCACAAGATGGCGCTTTTGTTCCATCATATCCTCAATCTTGGTCTGAAGCACTAGGTGTAAACAGGTCTATGTTATTTTTATAATGTATTAATTTACCAATTCCTCCAGAGCAGGCAGCACTTCATTTTGTAAGGTCTCATTTACTGTATATTTACATATTTGTTATGCTTTGAATTAATGTATTATCATCTATTAATGTTTTAAAACCTCGGCTGTATTACTGGCAAGTACTGCCACCTGCTGACCTGAAACAGTTTCAACATTATTTTAATACTACCAAATCATTTCCAGCTGTGGTTTATGTCCTTAATAATGCATGTAATTGTAGTAAAAAAAAAAACAACAATTTAAACAAATGTGTTATTTTTTCATTTTTACTATTTTTATTTGACACTTTTTTCTTGTGTGCTTATGAACAAATAATATAATTAAGAACAAATATTCAAATAATACTTTCCAAACTCTTATAATGTGTTATTAAAAACATAGCTCTATTTCACAGCTCCCTTTTTGCCGTTGAATGTTTAGTAACATCTTAAACACAAAGGACACCAAATTATAGACCAGATTCCACTATAGTGTTGAAATCTTTTGTATTGTTCTGTCTGTGTGTAACACTTCTCATGCATGTATTGTCTGTAAGTGTTGCTTCTCCCTAGCTGTTCGAAGCATTTGTATTTCCTTCCTGTGTCTTTTGTTTTGTTAGACGTTTCGGTGGGGAGCTTCAACTCATGTCCCTTCTCCTGCCCGCCTTTTTGGTCCTCCTTCCCCTTTAGAATATTTTTCCTGATGTCTTCCATGCATTTTGTTCATTCACTTGCTCTACCTACCTTTGTCACTCTTGTCGTGTCTGTTGTCACCTTCTCTTACCCCTATAGTATTTTCTTACCCAACTCTTCTTTTCTCTCACTCATCTATCTCAATGGCTCTGGCCTCAGGACAGCACCAGCTCCACAGGGTCGGCAGAGCTGACAGGCAACAAAGAGCTGGATGACCTCAGTCAGGAAATAGCTCAGCTGCAGAGGTGAGCCTCTGCACCCTGAGTAGCAGCAGGATAGCTTTGTTTCACTTCCTCAAAGAAAAGCAGGGGAGGTGGCAGTGATGTGATGTTGAGACTCAGGATCAAAGCATTTTTAAATATTAGTTATAGAGTTGAAGAATAACAACATTTATTTGTGCTCATTTTAGATTGTTTTTTTAATTCAAGAGAGATCGTGGCGTTTTGCACCATGCTAAAACTTTACATGGGTTGTCCAACATAAACTAAAAGATAACAACATTCACTTAACACTATTTCAAATTGTCAGGATGTTTATTAAATATTTGCGTGTACTTTATCACATTTTTGACACTCATTACACCATTCCACATGCTGTAAAGAATTTGTCTGTTTTACTCCTGTGTTTCGCCAACATTACATATTTTAGGAAGAAATGGAGTTTATTTACTTCTTCTGTTTTTCTCCTACTTGCTTTATTTAAAGAGAGAAATTCATCTTAGAACAAGAGATCAGGTTAAAGGAGGATGCCATCAGACAACAAAATAGTGAAGTCCAGGTAAGGCTAAGAAGGAATAATTGATAAATCATCCTCTAATGGCAAAAATGTGTTTTTCAGCCTATCACATTGTAACATCACTATAAAATTCATGGCACAAAGCTGCATATGTATCTTTGAATGAATGTTTCTGGTGGACCCTCAGGACATGCAGGATGACTTGGACAGGGAGAGCAGCAGTCTGCAGGACCTGGAATCCCAAAAGCAGGATGCCCAGGAACGTCTGGAGGAGATGGACCAGCAGCGCTCCAAGTTGGAGGGAATGCTCAACGACATCAAACAGAAGTGCCAGGAAGAGTCCCAGATGGTTAGAAACTTGATTTATTAACATGCAACAACACGCACATAATTCCGTCTGCTGATGACACAGCAGGGTTTTTGCTCTGCCACAGCTTTTAGAAGTGGTACAGAGAGAGATGGCAGTTTTAAAGAAACGGTTTGGTAGGAAGAAATTATTTAGATTTTTATCTTTATCTGTCATAATACATACAAGCTGTACAACGAAATTGCATCCGATGGTTAGATGGAGGGTTAGTCCTGAGTCGCTGCGACTCAGCACACCGCCACTATGGGCAACCTGACCTGGTCCCTAACACATGTTTTTAGTGGTAGGGAAAAACGGAGCACCCGAAGGAAACCTACGCAAACATGGAGAGAACATGCAAACTCCACACAGAAAGGCCCTATCGGGTCCGGGGATCGAACCCAGCTCTCTGTGTGTGTGTGTGGTACAGGTACAACTGCATATTTGTAAGTGTAGATGCATGTGAACTTAGTTTGTGGAACAAATTAGTTAAACTAATCACTTTACTTGTATTGTAGTTTTGTAATGGTACATATTTAGGTGGTATCAGACTTTTGTGAAGTCTTGGCACTAAAGAGTTAACCTTTGGGTATTTTTGGAGTTTTGGACAAACAATGAGGTTAGCAGAGTTTAAGGTTTGTTTAAAGGGAAGTGCTGCTGATTATTAT
Organism: Channa argus; assembly: GCF_033026475.1. NCBI lineage: Eukaryota > Metazoa > Chordata > Actinopteri > Anabantiformes > Channidae > Channa > Channa argus. Next base: position 17,871,192 of record NC_090210.1, read on the forward strand.
TTTTACATAGTCACTGGGTGTTGGGTGAAAATGCTGTATGTGTTTTGATGACTTTCTTTTTAGATAAGTTGAAGCCAATTATATAAGAAGTATTTTTAACAACTAAAAGTTAAGTTACGCTCGTTTTAAAATGTTAAGCGGTTCAATCGTACACAGCAGGGGAATCTACAAATGTAAAGCTTGCCTTTTTCTTGTTGGACCATCCAGATTACGTCCCTACAGAGCCAGATCAGCTCCAAGGAGACTGATCTGCGAAGTCAGGAGGATGAACTGAGTCGGACCAAAGTTAACCTGAGCCGTCTGCAGGAGGAGGAGGCCCAGCTGGAGCAGAGCCTGCTCTCTGCACGTGTACAACTGGACAGCATCATCAAATCCCTCAAAACAACCCAGGATGAGATCAACCAGGTCAGTGCAGACAGAGGGACGAGAGGGAGGGTGTAACTTTTAGCCAATAGACGCACTGATTGTATAAAATACAGTATTATATCAAAGACTGCCAGGTTAAAAATTCTCCAATGTTTAACAGTTTTGGAACCAATAAAATATACATTGGGGTCAATTAGTTAGTATATCTTATGAACTTACACACGTATTGGATGTTCTTTTATGTGTTTCTAGGCTCGCAGTAAACTGTCTCTGATCCAGGACAGCCAAAAGGAGGTGACCAAGACTATTGAGCAGTACAACAGTGCTTTGAATGACATCAATGGAGGAAATTTCAGCAACCTGCCAGATTTAAGTGAAGGGTTTACTGAGAAGGAGAATGGAGGTTTCAGAAGTGTGGTGAGGACATGATGAATATACATTAACCGTTTTGCAATGAGGGCGTTTTGAAACTTCACTGACTTTTCTCATGAAAAACATACATATTGGACCTTCTGCATTTGTTTTGAATCAGTAAAGTGCACATGCTCTTATTTATTCTTGTCTCATTGTGTTTTTGTTTAAACATTTAAAGAAGTTTTGCCTTTTCACAGTTGAGACTTTATGATTGCTGCATCTATTAATTGCAGCCTTTCTGTGCTCCTCAGGATGGTTCTTTGAAGTCAAAAATAGCCATGTTCAACAACAGTAGCCCTAAGGAGCCTCCAGCAGATCCCTTCCAGAGTGAAGACCCGTTCAAGTCTGATCCATTCAAAGGTCGGGTTGTATACTTGAGTAGATATTTGTAATTTGTAAATACATTTCAGATGCCAAATTGTTTTGTTTTAATGAAATGAAGATATTTGTTGTACCGTTAATTCTATTGAAGTTCATACTGTGATACAATAAAACAAACCTCTTAATGAAAATAATTTAATATATAATTTTAGATCCATTTGGTGGAGACCCTTTCAAAGAAGGTGACCCCTTCAAAGCCACCTCATCTGACGAGTTCTTTAAGAGTACAGACAAGTCGGATCTTTTTGGATCCTCAGACTCTTTTGGTAGAAAACCTACTCCGCCAGCCAAGGTATCAAATACTTTTCGGCATGACAGTGATGGTGATTTTTATGGGATGATCTGTGTTGTTTTTGATTCCAAAACACCATTACTCTTTTTGCAAAGGTTCAAAATGGTATCACTTTTGTTTTTAAATGACTTGCTGTAGTTGTCAGTTAAGCTCTAATGTATCTCAAATATTGTAGTACTTTGGAAAATACACTAAAGAGAGATTTCTACTTGTTATAGATAATGTGTGTGTGTGTGTGTGTGTGTGTGTGTGTTTGGTCCTGTGTGAGTCTTAAAAAAACAATACCTAATAACTCACTTTAGGTACCGCTTTCTTTTTCTCAGCCAAGTGCCTTCAGCAGTGACCCCTTCGTATCGAACAGCCCAAAACTGAAGGATTCAGGTACTATGCTTTCATTGGAGAGACTTTTTTTTAATGTATATTCTGAATTGTAAATGTAAAGATTATGATGTTTATTTATGTGAATTAATGATATTATATTCTTGTGTTTAAAAGTCAAAAATACATTTTAAGTTTAGCGACCAGTTAAGTCTGCTTGTAACAAAATCAAAATGGTGAATTATTTAATATATGCTCTTAGCTGCCATCTCAATGTGAAAGTAACATGTGGTACTGCATTAGTCAGAGTCTTCAGACTTAAAATGTACTTATTGCCATGTCAATTTGCCCTTTGCATGCAGACTTGGCCCCAGTGTTACTTTATTAACCAACATCTCAACGTGAGACACTGTTCGTGTTGTGAAAGTGGTCTCAAAGAGTCATTCTTTGCCATTCTGGGTGACGTGTTAGATTTAGATTTTGTTTTTGGTGGGGCATTAAGGGCAAACAATTTTAACTCACTATGGCTTCAATTTTTCCTGTGGTTTCGAGCTATTTTTAGCTAAGTACCTACGCATTTAACTACTGGCCAACTAAAAATACTCCCCCTACCCTGGAAAAACAGGAGGCTGGCAGGAGCCAAACATAACAGAAATGCTACGACTGCTGATCCTACACCAGTAGAATACACTGCCAGTCCTTTAACCAGTTAGCTCCCACCTCTGTCATGTCTTTATATCTGCTGGTATTCAGCTGCTGTGGCTCAGTCAGTGTGGACGTTGTTTTAAGCTGCAGGTCAAAGCTTCGCTATGCTATACGTCTTCAGAAGAACACAGAGCCGACTGTGGACTTGAGCTGAGTTACTGTGTGTAAAAGAAAACACTACGTACTTTACATGAATGGGGTCTCTTGTGGTTGCGCAATCACAACAAACATATTACGTTACAATGTTTTGTTTTTTCTCTGTAACCATCTCCAATTTGGCCTTTTTTTTTTTTTCATTAAAAGTGGCATACCACTGGACTTCAAAACGACTTGGGCACAGATCTGGGTAACAGTGCGACAGCTGATGCCTTTAATTAGTCGTCACATGCACAATAAGGTTAAACAAAACCTCTGCTTTCCAGGATTTTATGAAATGTCATGGAAAATTAAATGGTCATGCCACATCCACATGAAATAAGCAAGATGCAGAGATGATTTTCAATGTGTGGCTGCACTTCATTATAGTTTGTGGTTCTTTCCATAAACATATTCAAATGTTCCAAATGCATTTCAATGCACTCTTGTCACAGATGTGTTTGGGACAGTGGACCCCTTTGGAAGCAAGGCTTTTGGAAGCAAGGGGAGTGGATTTGCCGACTTTAGTCACATGTCAAAGGTAAACTACTGAATTATAAATGACTAATGCTGTATAAAGCTGTGAGCTGTGGTAATTTTACTCTCATTATAAGTGTTTTTTTTTTTTTCTACCAATTTATCATGTATGAAAACAGACTCTTTGCTATCAGGCCAAAGGTTTCATATTTCTGATGACATCACTGCTAACATATTTATTTTGTTTTATTGTTATGTGTCTATTTATTTTTTGTCTTTTCACTTGTGTGTGTGAATAGAAGTCGGAAAACCCTGTGCTTCCGTCAAAGAAAAATGTACCTAACCGGCCTGCACCTCCCTATGGTAAGCTCTTATTTTAGGCATACATCACACACACACATTTGTGTTTGTTTGGGTGTGACTATGCTTGCTGCTGAAAGTGACATTAATGAATGCTTTACTGGTGGTCATAATAAACATGTTTATATTTCTTTAAACCAGTTCAAATATTGGCATTAACAAATTAAATAAAACATTTTTTGGGGGGGGGTACTCATCATGATTCAGTGTTGTCCTTCATAAAAGGGTTTTTTTGTGCCCTCATGGTAGTTGGACTATAAAAAAAATAAAAAAAACTTATTGAGCTGTGAGGATGCAGGGGAAGGTAAGATATGGTAATATTGGTTTACAAGACTTTTGTTTGATTTATAACAGATGAAATAACACAGTGTTGACTACATTTAAATATGTAAAAAAAACCCGGCTTCACAACTATAAACATGCATTTAGTTTTAATAGTTTGTGTGTGTGTGTGTGTGTGTGTGTGTGGGTGTGTGTGTGTGTGGGTGTGTGGACGCTCTGTGTGAAGATACACACTACCCACAGGCCATGCCCAGCATGTGCCCTTCCGCCGTTACCTTATAGCTATTCTTTTAGCAGAAGCCACAGCGTGAGAAAGTCGGTGTTCCGCTTTGCTTTACCACACAGCTAAGGGTAGAGATGAGTATCCACTGTTAGCCAATGAGCTACCGCTAGAGACGTGATGGGGAAGTGAGAAGCCCACTCTCAAAGCTTTGGGCTGCTCTGAATGTCGGCACATTGGGCACGTTGCACAACACAGTAAGAAGGTGTAATCCCGCTGTTTGCCTGCAAGTGTGTTGCAGCAACTTTTAAGATGTTTGTGAACAAGTAGGAAATGTTTGTTGATTTTTAAGTGAGCAGTAATGAAATTTGTGCAGTGGATTACAGTCTTTCAGTTGCTGGAAGTGGTTTAGTTTGCATATGCAGTGTATTGGGTATTTAGTGTACTTTTGAGAAATGAACAGTACGGCCATGTAATAGAACTGTCCAAATAAGAAATGTCTTCAAAGCGTACTATACAAAAGGGTGGGTCTGTATTTTACAATTATCTGTGTTCCAAAAAAGCACCACTTGTTAGGCTTCAATGCATCAGTAAGCTTTACACAAAGTTTGTGGTTAACACCTTTTTTAAACCAATATCACCCCTGGGTGACTACTCTAAGCTTAAGTATGTTGGCTTCCTGTGAAAATGTAGTAACATATTGCCCTTACAGCACTTTAGCCTTTTAAACTGTGAGTTTTTTTTCCCAAGAGGCTAATGACTGTTAACCCTTTTCTTACTTGGATTCTGTGCTTATACAAATGTCTTCCTTCTCCAGTAGGTCTGCTCAGTTTGGGTACATCAGTGCCAGGCCCGAACATTTGCTCCACGGCAGACAGTAGAGACTCTTTTGTTACGAATCACGCCAGTAAACCGTCCACACAGTTTCCTGTAGGCTTTGCAGATTTTGGTTCTGTAAGTGTAGTCTGCTTACAGTTTTATGTTGGGTCATGTGCTTTGTCTGCATGGAGCTTCTGATCCCAGGATGTAAATCTTCATATTGTAAAGTTGCAGGATCAAAGATGTCAGCTCAGCCTCATGTTGACTGTTCCCTCACGCAGTGACTTAACTTACTGCAGAAATTTCATGTTACCTGGCTGTTGACTAACAACTGACAGAACTTCTTGGTGCTTTATTAGCCGTTTACTTCAAGCAAAAATACATGTTTACATGACTGATTTGGACAGCTCCAGTACTCGTTTCTTGTTGACTGCTAAGTTGGTCCTCGTGGTAAAGGGGCTTGCATGCTTGGTGTGGTCTCTAGCTTTCAGCCTGTGACGGGAAGTGAAGAGTTATACACTTTTAGTCAAGGAGTTGGTGAACTTGACTCGTCAGGTAGCATTCGCGCAGCATCCAATAGGTCTTGAAGTACAAGCTGAGAGCTTATTTGCTGTCAAAGCATGATATGCCTCAAAGCAAATCTGCGTCTTTGTCCTCAGTCTTCCGCTTCTTCTTCATCGCGTACAACCAAGTGTCCTCTTAAGTGGAGAAGTGATGCATGGCAGGTTTTTGTGTCTGTTTTGTTTTATTTGACAAGACATTAATTTATTTTATCCCCTCATGCCAGCATGACAGGTGTGAGAGGGATGTGTGTGTGTGTGTGTGATTGTTTTGGGGTTGTTTTTTTTTTATCGAGCTCTGTATTGTAATCTTTGTCTTCTGCCAGGAACCGAACATGTCAAGGTAAGACTGTACAAGGGTGTGGTGGTCAATCCTTTGCATGTGAAAAACCTGTCTGCACTGCATAATATGAGTACGGTGATTGATGAGCACAGTTATTGTCAATAAATATCCTCAGTCACATTGACTCAACAACTGAATGTTAATAGGAAAAATGTGACTAGTAATTTATTGTGCCAGCGTAGCTTTTAGTGCTGCTTTCTTGGCTTCCTTTTGTGATGTCCCAGTAAAATCTAAAGGTCTATATTTTAAAATTCTTTTTCTCAAATTACTGCAGTAAAGCAAATCCTTAGGATAGGATTTTACAGTCTGCCTAATTAGAAATGCTTGATTTAAATTTGCATCCGTTGTTTATTTGACGTCCGCTTTTGTCCAGTGATTTCTCTCGTTGTGTGTTGACATTTTAGCCTGCGCTTCTGTGTATTGGACTATCTAATGTTTGTTTTCCTGCTCTAGTTTGGAAGTGAGAGGCAGCAGCTGGAGTGGGCCAAGCGGGAGAGTGAACGTGAGGAGCAAGAGAGGCTGAGGATGCTACGGCTGCGGGAGCAGCAGGACCTGGAGCTTGCCATTGCTCTCAGCAGAGCAGACATGCCCAGTGCCTAATCGGGGATGTCCCACCACAGCTTTTAGTCCTCCTTCTTCTGCCTCATAGTCCACAGGCTCATGACAACAGCACCCACATTGGCCCGACATGACTAGCAGCCCCGTTACCAGTCTGGGATAGAGCAGTGTCTTCAAGTCATGACTGGACTCACGTCAAATGACTACGCATTTAGAAACCGGTTAAGGTTCATTGCTCCAAACCTACATGGTAACTATAATCAGAGACAATGAGGAGCAAAATGATTCAAGCCTGGCTTCATCATGCAAGAACATAGTGCTTTAACACCACCCCATGCAGAAAGGTACTACAACCTGCATCTAGCTCCATATCTTATGTTAATTACCCTGCATTATCTAAAAGCCTGTGTTTTGCAAAAAGAGAAAAACCCTGACCTTTTAATCAAATTTTACTGTTTAGTGGTTGTATGAAGGACTTGCAAAATGCACAGCATTAACAAATTCATATATCCTTTAATTACTCAGCAACATTGATATAGACACTCGGACAATATGCGCTAACTATCCTGTTAGCTTCTGATTGAAGCCGTCCAGATTCAAACCTTTTTTTTTTTTTTTTAAAGAAAGCTCAACATGTACTGTAAATATTGATAGCTCGTTTTATGTAGAAGAGGAAACCACCTATTAAAAACAAATCTACCTTGAAGGATTGGAGTTTAGTTATTGGCATGGAAACAGCATGATTTAGATTTTTGTTTTAATGTCACAAGTTTTTCCTGACATTTATTGTTACATATCTACTATTTATGATTTTAAAGTGAATATATTGTAGCCATTTTAATACAATCAGCAGGCATACACAAGTCAAAGTAGAAGAAATGATGTTCATACTGAAGAGAATTTATGTCCAAATTTAGCCTTGGTTAGATATGATTTGGCTCCACATCAGTTGTCCCTTGTATTAACAATAATTTATATAGATTGTCCCCATAATCACTGATGTCTTCCTTTCTTATGGACAAAGTTCAGTCAACCTGGAGCACTGTTGCACCCTCCTCTGATGTCAGCAGCTTGTGAATGTCAGACGGTTTATCATTGATTTACTTTTTGTGACTCCCAGCCACTCGCACTCCGACACAAATGGCCTCTATGAAATAGAAGATGTTTAAAGTGGTGCTCTTACATTAAGCTTCTTCTTTTTTAAATTCTTCACACTACCAGTGATGCACAGTTACTTCAGTTTCCAGCATTTTGCTTATCTCTTAAATGTGGTGTGATCTTTTTTTTTTTTTTTTTTTGGATGTCTGTTTCTGTTAACATCTCATGATCCAGTTTTAAGACGTTTTTATATATGCCTTAAGATATTCCTTCCTTGTAATTACGTAACACTAATCAGGATTATTTGGCACATAATGTATGCACTGTATACTCCAGAGCCTACTGGAAATGTACGGCGTGACAGCGCCTTATTTATCAACATATCATAACGTACAATATTGCACACTATGCTTGATTATATTTAAAAAAAAGTTTTCAGTTTCTCAGAATTGTAACAGCCTTTAATTGAATAAAAATATCTTTAAGATTCCTGGAACATAGCAAGTCTTGTATTTCAAATTAAATACTATTACAACTTGGTAATAAATAAAGTAGAAGTAGGGTTAATATTTCACATAGCAGTTCCTGTGTATGAGAGCTATGCAAATTAACTGGTAATGCATAACTGTGCTGAATATATAGAATATCCAGTTGCTGCATTATCTCATTGTTATACAGAGAGATAGATAAAGATATATATAGATTGACAACATGTCAGCTCTAGATATGTGAAGCCACTTGGTTGCAGTACAAGTCATTAACCCAGGCCCCTTCACGTTAGTTAATGAAAATCCCCCCCCAAAAAATAGAAATCCCCAAGTTGGTAGTATTCCTTTTAGGTGGAAATTATCACATGGGTCTAAGCTTGTGGTATTTTCTTTTTCCTTGTGAGTTTGTTTTTTAGCAAGTTATTTGATGATGGAAAAAAAGGATGTGCGTCAGTATAATTGACAGATGGGGAAAGAAGAGCTAACAAATTTTGTATTTGATCATTTATTGAATTGACTCTATATTGAAGAAACAATAACTTTAATAAACTCAAGTCAGTCACATTAGCTACATGGGTATAGGGGGATAAAAATAAAAGGTTTAACTTTCCTCCAAAAGTGTGAAAATGATTAGAACATAAGTGACTCATTAGTAGCACAGCAAATGAATTAGAACCAGTAACTCTGTAGATCAAAATTGCATTTAATCCGTCGAAAGTATATATGTGATTTACCCTTTAGTGACAATGCCATAAACTATGTTCTAGACATGCGAAGTTTGCTTACTGTGAGAAAATGACACCATTTACACTGACATGTGTTTATTAATATCATCCTTGTCATCATAACCACAGGCTCTTCATATTATAATATCAGTCCAACATACAATAATCCTGATGATTAGTTGGGTTATATGGTATATGGTAGGTGAAAAATAAAACGTATCCCTGAATGTTTTGTGCAGGGATTCAGCGTGTGTGAAGGGAAATCGGGGGATCAGTGTGCTATGATCATTTTATATATGGGGAGGATTATTGCAAAATGATGTTTATTATAACAAATGTCACTGGTTACACAAATGAAAACTGAGCTCAAGGTGGTCTTCATTCACTCGTTCAGTGATGTGTCCCAAAGCCACAGGACAGAAGATGGTCCTCGTCCTCTGTCCTGTGGCTGTGGGACACTTCCTGTGTTTACAATGTAGAGTGAGCTCTCTACAGTGCAGTACATGTCCTGTATCTGTTCAGCACAAGTCTGAGCGTTCCAAGTTGCTTACCCAGCAATTTGCTTACTCTTTGCTATGAAATCACAATAAATGACAAACCTACAAAACTTAGTTGCCACCGAAGAAATTCAAACAGCTCCTTTTGTATTTTCCAGCTTTGTTTCATGGGTGTTTCTCAGAAATGCCAATGAATCACAGATGTGTCCCCAGGTAAGAAATCTGGACAGACCTTCATTAATGTCACTCAAATATTACCTTGGTGATTACCAAGGCATTATTTTAGTATTATATTTGCTAAATGTTAGCTATAATGATCCTGTTATAACTGATGTGTTATATAAGGTGCTAATGTAATAACAACAGCTGGAAGAAAGGTCAGTTATATTTCACAGAAAATCATGATTAATTTGTTTGATTGCAAAACAAAAGTATCCCTAATATATACAGAAGTCAAGTACAGTAAGTGGCTTTGAGGAACAATAATATTAAAAAGGATAGAATTTAGTTAACTCTTGTCAGTGTCAATTTCCTCCTTTCGTTCTTTTTCTGTAAAGTACAAGGTTATGCTACAATGAATTGAAGATGGATTGTTTATATATGTTTAAGTTCTGCTTTGATATTGGAACAAAAAAGGTGAAATGAGAGTGATAACATTTGCATGTTCCATTGCAGATATTTTTGACCCACTGGTTACTTCCCCTTTTTTTTTTTTTTAAATGATAAATTCTAGCAACAACACGACACATTTGATCACATTCTGCGTTTGCTATATGTAAGTCTGGACCTGAGTGACACAACATTTGAGTAAAACTATTTTCAACGTTGGAAAATTGTAAAAGCCCGAAGTATTTTGTCAGTCATCAATAACATATTTGGGGGGAAAAAAGTTTATTGTCTACCTATGAAAAGATTTCTATATTCATACGTTTACGACTGATGCTGGTGAATCTAATTCTCAGTGACACCACGCAGACATAATCTACAGAGACTCGAATACTTTGAAACTGTAGTGCAGAGAGACTCTGTGTAATTGTAGTATTAAGGTCCTTTGATGTACTACTATAATTTCTACCCATCAGAAAGGGACTCTATGGGCTCCCTGATGAGGGTTTGCTGTGCCCCTCTGTCCAGACGGCTCCGGGCTTACTCTGTAATTATGGAAATGGAGTGTTTGTATTTATAGGCTAAGCCCACAAGCGGCTGCTCTTCTCCGTTCTGCAGCTGCAAAACATCACAGTGGAAATCAAGTGCTCATGTTTTAAAGTTAAAGGCGGTGTACAATGGCAACATGTACAACCCACTTAGTGCAACTGATCTGATGGTGTGCAGGTCGGCTGCACCTAAGTGCAGCATGAAAGCGATTCTTAGATGTGGTTTATAAGGCTAAATGTGTGAACAAGATGCACCCAGAGAGACTATATACACGCATCAAAGATAACGAGTTCCCCAGTAGAATGTTCAATTTCATTATTTTTTAATATTTACAATAAATACACATTTACAGTATAAAATCCATGTACATATTTATATAAATTTAAGTAAAAAATAATGCACAGGACATCAAGCCCTGATAGTGTACAGAGGGGTTGGATCCAAAAGGTTCATACCAGAAAAGACAACAGTAACTCCAAAAAGGGAAAAACCAATAAAATAAAACAATTTAGGCCATTCAGACTTTGAGGCAGTTTAAATAAAACATTGTCTTCGCACAAAGTAGTCAACTGTATGTGCGTCTCACTCCTATTAATAAGAACTAGCAATTTTGTGGCCATGTCATTCTGTCACTAAGAGTTTTACAGTAGCACAGTCATAGAAAGGCACTTGTGTCAAACACCGCATTCCAGTTGTGAAGATGAAGAGTAGTTATGTACAGGGCCAGCCCCTTCTTGGTCTGCCTGCTCTGAAGCAAACAAAGCTTTTCTAAAGCTTTTATAGAACCAAAGTAGTACCAGCTACGTTATTAAAAATAATAACACTAAATCCTTTTAAATTTAATATTATATAAAAAAGACTTTGGTCATGTGGAGAACAATTTAAATAAAAATGCATCAGTTGAATCACAATAATAAAACAAACAAAAAAAACCAAAAAAAAAACACAACCCCCCCTTGACTCCCCCGTTCAAGTCCGTATGTGGGCTTGTTCACATGTGTCTCTTCATGTGAAGTGCCAGGTGGTCAGACCTGGAGAAGGCACGCTCACACAGGTGGCACTGGAAGGGCCGGTGTCCGGTGTGTTTGCGGAAATGACGGGTCAGCTCATCGGAGCGGGCGAATTTCCATCCACAACCTTCCCAGCTGCAGTGGTATGGCTTCTCACCTGCGTGAAAAAAAAATCAAGCAAACAGTGAGCATGTGTCGGGAGGGAAGACGCGGTTTGGAACATTGTACTGCCCCCGTGTGTAATTGCGCACATGAATATACTTCTGAGGGATGTGAGCTCAAACTTACCGGTGTGGGTTCTGAGATGTGCCTTCAGGTGGGAGCTCTTGGTGTACGTTTTCCCGCAGCCAGCAAAGGTGCATGTGTGAGTCGCCGTGCGCTTTCGCGGCCATGTGCGCCGCCCTCTCTTGGGTTTGGACTCCAGCAGCTCGAGGGGAGATGAAGGTGGTGTGAGCATCACCCTCTGCGCTCCGGGCTGCAGGCTGAGCCCCTCTTCGTACATGCCAAAGGCAGTGTGCGGAGCGTGATAAGGCATTTGCATGTGGGGAGCCTGAGGGTGGTGCGGGAAAGTCGACGGCGTGTGAAACTTCTGTTGGAAGTTCATGGGCTGGCACAGCTGTGCCTGGCAGTCCGAAGCTCCCTGGTCGTTGGGGCTGAGAGGCGGCGTCATGTTGTTGGCTGCCCGCGGACTGATGGCCACCCGGGGCTGCTCGAAGGACATCATGCAAGAAACGTTCCCCTCTTGCTTGACTTTGCTGCAGCTCTGAGGCACCATCCCCATAACAGGTCCGTAACTGTCCATGGGAGGCTCCACTTTGATGTTGTCTGCTCGGGGAAACGGCGCAGAGTTGGCATAAAATCTGCCCTGAACGCCTGGGTTGCGCGTAATGCCATAGCCGTTGGTCCCTTCTGAGCGGAGAAGCTCTGCCATGAGGCTGGTGGTGTACGGGGGCGGCGGGGAACGGTGGTCGTCTGCTGCGTAGGATGGCACCGAGCTTCCTGGCGTGTACATGTTGGGGTCAGCTGTGCCCACGTATTCCGCCGTGTTGTCTGAGCAAGTTGTGTTGGCGAGAATAAAATCCAGATCCAAATAATTACTCAGATCCTCGTCGTCTCTTTTGCTGTGATTGTCCAGGTTGTGTACCATTTCAAGCATGGAGCAGCTGGTGGAGACAATTTTGTCCATCTCTCCTTTCCACCTCTGAAACAATAAGAGACATTATTAGAGAAAGTAGCCTAAATATTATGTGGTTGCGACACAGAAAAAGTTAGTTACACTGCAGGATATTTCCCAACTGGACACGTTAGTCATCTTAACACTGGAGATCAAGTTATTTTGTATTGTTTTCCTACAGCAAAAAAAAAAAAGAAAAGAAAAAAGAAACTTCCAACAGTTCTTATTCATTTTTTTCATCCCAATAAAAAGCCTTGAAAATCAGAGCGCAAAATTAAAAACTCACGTTTTCCCAGGTTTTTTCTCTTTGGTTTGTGAATGTCGAAAACGACGGTAGCATCACTCCGGATAAGGCCATTGGTGAAATAATTGCTATCTCTTGTCAAAATCGCGTTGTGTTGAGCGGCAGCCGCGCCAGGGTCTGTGCGCCTAGTTCACTAGTCGCCTCTTCACAGCTGCGCTCCAAAAGACATGAACAAGTTTAAAAGTGGTAGGAGGTCCTCCAACCTTATAACCCTGCAAGCCGAGTGCTCCCGGCCAATTGTGAGAGCTCAGGAAACAACGTAAAGTTTGGTAAATTTAGCTCTTTATAAAGTGGCTGCTGCAGGCAGCGGGGCTCAGTGCGCTCTATGACAGTCGGGGCAGCGCAGAGGAACCTATAAAGTGAAGGCCCTCCCCCACATGCTGACGCAAACGCAAACAGACCAACCACCTAAGACTGAAAGTTGGAAAAGAAAAAAAAAAAAATATGCAGGCACATTACAAACACCCGGGCAATATAGCAACCATAGAATGTACGTAATGTGCCGAAAGGAACAAGGCTGAAGACAAAAAGTGCTGGAGGGCAACGGCGTGAAAGCTGCCAGCGCCTCAGTTAATAATCACAACATGCCTTATTGGACATCTAAGTGTTTCTCATGAGCAGTTATAATAACTTTAGATCAGTTAGATTAGTGGTTTAACACGCTGGTAGACATTTAATTATCTTTTAATTTAAGCCACACATATGATTTGCCACAAAAAAAATGAAAGTCAAAACTCGAATCTGACAGCATATTTGTACATATTATTGCGTCAGTGAATTTTCGGGTCAATACTCTTTTTTTTTTTTTTTTAATTTCCTTGTTGCAATGCATCAATTGTCAACTCCGTTCCAGCCTTTCGGTACAAAACGTCTGTACGAAGCGGAGTTGAAACGATGCAAGAAACTGCATCGGCTCTGGATGTGTTCTCAGGTGTGTTGCTGCCTCCACCTGTTTGGTGCGTCTCGCTCTCGGCTCATTATCATTAATGGAAGATGGTTTTGTTGTTTCGCAGCAGGCTTGTCCAAACAGGCGCCAGGGTTGTCTGAAACGGTTTTCGCGGCTTAACGCTCCGAGCGATCCTGATCTAAATATGATTTGAGGTAACATCCAATTCAGGTGTAAATGAATGATGGGGCGCTGCGGTGTCGATTGGGGTCAAATTAGCATCACAACTCCTGCCTGCCTGCTGCTGTTTATGCAGAGAAAAGACGGCCTGATGGTTTTCTCTGCTGAAATTCTTTAGCTACAAATGTGCTATGACTTTGAAAGACTTCAGTACATTTGAAATGATGCTCTTTTTTATGTAAATCCCCCAGTCTGTGTAATTCCAGTATCTTGATATTGAGACTGTGAGAAAAATGACCAATGAAATGAAAATAAATTAAATACACAGGAAACCTAAACAAAACATCTCTACCTACATTTAGCAAAGAAGGGCACTCGGTGCTGCACTCATCAGCACCGAGGGAAGAAGTCCCTGTCCTTTGCTTAAGTAAAAATACCACAAATGAAAAATATTCAATTACAAGTAAACATTTTGCAACCAAACGTTTACATGCATTAGAAAACGTAGGGGGCAAACTCTTCCACACTGTACATAAAGTATTCACGAGTAGTACACCTTATGCAGTCATAGTTTTATGCTGCTGGGTAAAGTGATTTACAACATGCAAGAAGTGGTGATTGTGCCACAAAATGTAAAATACAGTGGAATCAAAACAGTGCCTGGATTTAATTAACTGATCAGCGCGTAGTGTACGTGCTGTCATTACCAATCCATCCAAACCCCAGTGAGGAACGCACCCATTTTCTACAGCAGGTTCAATAAAAACTGAAAATGTACTGAATGTGATGATCTGAGGAAGCACAGAAATACCTGGGCTCAGCGCTTCATGACAGACACCATCACCTCTCATCAAGCTGTCATGTCCACCATTACCAGAAAACCCAGGGAGTGCAGCTTTGAGGTTTCCACTTCCTGATCCCTGATCTGTGCTGTGTGTTCAGTGGAAAGTGCGTCACGCGGCAGGAGTCCAGTAAGGCTGGAGAGGAAGTATGTTTTTAGTGGCAGCTGAGCGGCCGGCCTGATGTCTGAACCCCTGACCGCTGACTCTGACCTCTGCTCTGGAGCTGAGGTCTCCTTTGCTCTGCTACCAGTGAGAGTGAGAGCACTCTCACTTCCTCTCTTGCTCAGCTACCTTTAACACTTTGTAATACTCTAAACTTTAAATTTAAGGAACTTATTCCACTGTTGACCTTTTAGTTATTTTAGCCATCTCTCCTCATTTACTTTCAAAAGTTATTCACTGTGGTTATTTTTCTTTTATTTTAAAAGCTTTCTGCCACATTTATCCCTCTTTGTTGAAGCTTATTACCTGTGCAGTATCAGTGGACATGTGATTAAGCATCAGTAAGTACAATCAGATTATCTCTACACCATTGGTCTTCGTCACTGAACTCTTCATAACCTCACTGACAAGTCAGATAAGTTCTGTCTCTTTGTGTGTGTGTGTGTGTCTCTCTCTCTTTCTCTCCGTCTATCTGTGTTTCTCTCTGTCTGTCTCTGTCTCTCGCTCTCCCTCTTACTCATTCTCCCTGTCTCCGTCTCTCTGTAGTGTAAAGGAATATAAAGGAACATTTTGGGAAGTGAACTTATTCTGTTTCTTGATGAGAGTTTTATGAGGAGATCAATATCACTTTCATATCTCATATTCACTAAGAGCCACAGTCAAGAGACACTTAGCATAACATAAAGACTAGAAACAGAGAAACAGCCTGGCACTGTTAAAGGGAAACAATATTCAACATCACATCTACAGCTGGTTTGCGCAAGATCCTTTGATCAGTGGATAGATATAATGCATCAGGGTTAAAGGTCTGGTTTTTGTTTTATTAATAAAACTTTTTCGGAGTATATCGCAAGCAAACAGCCTGACCAAGTTCTCATCACAGCAGAAACTTTTTACACCTGGTTTATACATTTGCACAGAAATGGTTAACAGGGGATTTGTGACAGAACTATATAAATACTTGAGTAGGCAACTCTGCACCTGGTGGATTCAACTGTTCGCCTGAAAGGACTGAAACATTTGCACTTGAGCAGTCGAATATCATGTGAAACCGCTCACAGTGTGCTCTGCTCTGCTCTGTGCAGCCAAGGCCAAAAAGAAAGCTATAGTTGGCAAGTCTGGTGGTTCCCCCGAAGGGAGTGCTCACCAATTCGCATGACGTTTAAGAGACGGGTTTGTATTTCATTCTGATCCATCACTTCCTTCGGAGAAGTGTACGTACCCGATGAGAGAATTTCATTTGGGCAAATCGGGGGACTGTTCAGGGCCTCGCATATGATGGGTGGGACTGCAGCAGGCCGAATGAAAAACATTTCTTTTAAAGAGATTCCTTACACATCCATAAGAAGTGGTATCTAATTGATCACTGCAGGGATTTTCACCCTTTGCTTGACCCTTTCGCAGGCAGGTCACAGGTGAAACAAACATCTTGGAGCTGGCTGGGATTCAATGTCCTTGTCACATTCTTGACCTTGTGTCTTTTAGACAAATCACCGTCTCCCATCCTGCAGCCCCATGCGAGCCACAGATTTAGTTTGCTCCCAGAAGAGGAACAGGGGACAATTGATGAAACAAGTGTGTATGAGCAACGTTTCCACAGAAGCCTAAGAAAATCCCTTTACACAATAGTTTTACCATTGGGTAACATGGGTGTCATTTCACAATGTTAAAGCTGCAGACTTATCTGTGCTTTCAAGTTGCCAAGTTATCAAGAAGTTATCAAGTTGTTGATGAGTAGTGATGTTGTTGACATGCTGTTGCACTAGTGGCGTTGAAACTAACTCTTCGAAAATATTCTGTTTTCTTAATGCACTTGTGTGTTACAGAAACGTTCCCATGAAATACTCTAACAGTAACGTTGACTATTTTAACCATTCGCATCTTTTATTTCGTCCATTCAAATAATTTCCATTCTATGACTTGCATTTTTATTACAAAAAATGTCAGTTCCCTAAATCAGAAAAAAAAAAAAAGATGCATGCTATTTACAAACAGAATGTTCCCACCCCACCCAAGTACAGAAACAAGCAGCGTAAACCAAGAATACAAAGCGAGTTTCTTAGAAATGAAGTTAAAGAGACAATACCATCGATACACTGCTGTAAGAAATTCATACATGGGGATCACTGCCCCACTTACGTACAATGCTTAAGTGTTTGATAAGACCTTAGAGAACAAGAAATGATAGCATTTTAACAGAATAACAACTGCAAACCTTAGTGTTAATAACTGTAATTTCCTTTACAATACATAGCGTGGGTTACATGGCTCTTCGTACAGATGCAGGTCTCATATTCTCCATGTTGAAACCTTACAAGTTGTTTGTGAGCTGTCAGTAGCATGGACTCAGGCGTGCATTATGTCTCAGGCCTGTAAGCGTTCCGTCACTGTGGTGAGTATTTGGACACATCAGCCCATGTGGCACACTCAGCGAACTTCCATGGAAAAAAGTGTGTGTGTGTCTGTGTCTGTGTGTGTGTATGTGTGTGTGAGCGAGGTAGAGCCGGCCTTACACGGGACATCCTGACTGAGTGAGAGCCAGTGAGAGTTTCAGAGTGATTGGGATCCTTCTTCAGGCTTATATACCCCAGTTATTTTTAACCACCCACCCCTCGCTTATTACAGCGTCCACCCCCCTGACTACTCAGGAAGCATGTTTGGCTCCTTTTCCTGCTCACACGCGGCCAGATTCAAACAGAATCAAAGAATGATAGCATTGAAGCTCACCATCCCCCCAGTAGGAAAAAGACGGGGGGTGGTGGTGGGGGGGCATGTGGGGGGTGGGCAGTGGGAAAGAAACGTTCAGCAGAAAAGGTTGGCACGCGCCGACAGCGTGACATTCAAAGGGCTGGCTCCAGTCCTGCTCCAATTACAGAATCCCTAAAACATTCGTTAAGAAAGCAGCAGAGGAACAGGACACACAGTCAAGAACACTTGCGGTGCCTGCTGGGAGCATTCAACAAGGTCTCTTTAGTGAATTAACATAACTAAAGAGCAGTTGAGTTTCACTGATAAAGACAACTGTCTCCAAACAGAGTTGCCATTAATCTGCACTGTACTTATTTGAATATTGCATGACTGTGCCTAGTCGTTTACAATCGTAACCGGTAGAAACAGTAGAAACACATTGGTTTTATTGATCAAATCAGTTACAAGACTATTAAAAATAATAACAAAATAATTATTTTAATATTTAAAATCAACTCGTCCTAATAATGAATGAAGTGTTCTTGAGTATAATTAAGGAAATACTGGCAAACGCTTTTACTATTTTGCATGTAATTCATATTAGAATTAAGATTAGAAAGAAAATCAAAAATTGCAGAATGAATGTGGGCCTCTCTCTCTCTTCCATCCTTTAAAGTTAAATGTGTTTATTTGCGCTTCGATCCAGCCAATAGACCCATTTAACTCGCTACACAAATTAAAGAGGTGAGACTTTGAAAACAAAAGGGAACACAGTGGTTCCATGCTGCGTCCCACAGCAGCTCTGCATTAACACAGCCTGCGTCTGGCTTCCACCGAACCCAAACATGTGTCTCGACAACCAGTGTAGCTTTCAGCAAGTGTTATGGAAACCCACCTTTAAAAAATATGCAACTTACTCTGGCTAACATGGCAGGAATAATGGCTACATGTGGATATAATTGAGTCAGTAGAGCACCGGTGGGGATGGGCCCAAGTTTATTAGCTGTTAACACCAGGAATCATACTGGTCCCACTCGTCACAGCACGCACACACACACACACACACACACACACACACACACACACACACACACACACACACACACACACACACACACACATGGCTTCAGTGACTGTGAAAATGTTTTTTTTCTCTCTGCAAAGTGCTAAGAAAGGTGCTTTTGATTTGATAAATGAGAATGGGCAGGCTTTCAGGGGCTTGAAGTGGGCCACTCTGAAAGCACTGGAACATTTACAGACCATAGCAACTCAAAGTGTTTCCCAGGGTCAACAAACATTATGAAACAAATTATTTTACTTCTGGAAATATTAAGTGTGCTTCTTCTTTGCCCTGAAGGACTGTTTGACATTTTGTGATGTACTAGGTCTTAGTGTCTTAGCACAAGCTTGGTGACAGATCTGTCCCATCCTTACAAGCTATAGCTATAAAAGTATTAGCTTAGCTAAGCACAAGCCACAAACCTGTAAAGCTCAAGCTCACTAATAAACACACCGTTTTGTTATAGTTTGTTTAATCTCTACAGAAAATGGCACGTTTGTAAAAATGACAGGATTTAGCCAACTTTTTGGTGTTTCGCCCCATTTCCTGTCTTTGTGCTAAGGTAAGCTAATCGGCTACTGGTCGTACACACTGCATGTACTGTACAAAGATGAAAGTGGCTGAGTTGACCAAACTAACAGTCCTATTTGCTTACTCCTCAAGTAATAGATAGATTGATACTGCTCTGATGTTTGCACACTAATTATGTAACTACAGGCAGCAGCCACTTAGCTTAGCTTAGCGCAAAGACAGGAACCTGGGAAAACAGCAAGTTGACAATCATGCAGCTGACAGGACTGTATAAAGTAGAGCGTATCCTGCTGAAAGCTGGGGGAGGCCTGTGTTTTTCCTCAGTGTGGTAGTACAGCCTCAGACCTGCACATTTGAACATGCCGAACTAAACTGTGCCAGCTGTTCAAATAGCAAAACCTTGGGCTGGACACAGGTTCCCCATTGAAAGCACACTCTGCTTGATTGAGCGATCTAGCCTGCAGTGCACTTTATAGTGTACACACCTCAAAATAGCGACATTTGTAAAAAGGCTAATAAAAACATTCCTGGAGCAAAGAATGCTCCAGGTATTTCCTCTTTTACACCTGGTTACGATTCCTTGAGTGCACTCGACTGTTTTCACAG
The DNA here is from genome assembly GCF_033026475.1 of Channa argus. Taxonomy (NCBI): domain Eukaryota; kingdom Metazoa; phylum Chordata; class Actinopteri; order Anabantiformes; family Channidae; genus Channa; species Channa argus. The sequence continues at coordinate 17,890,828 of NC_090210.1, forward strand.
AGCCCTGCTCTTTCTGAGGGTGGATATTGATCCTGTACTTGTGAATGGTGTCGTGTTTTCTTAAACGGATGATATTGAAAAGCACGAGTGCCTTATTAGTGAGCTGTTTGGGAAATGAGCAAGTTTAAATATGATGGTGAAATGAATGGAACCACGTACTGAGTGTATGAAATCCCGTGGGCAGCAGCGACAGGTTTATCAGCTGAATGTGCAAGGGTCAAAAGGTCGTGTGTGTCTGTGTCAGTGAATAGAAGAGTAGTGTTGGATGTGCCGACTGTACATCAGGATTATGTGATTAATTACATTTGATCAGTGTCAGATGGGCCATAAGACTTGTCATGGTCTCATCGATCATTAATATCTAAAGGGGAACTCCACGGATGACTCCACAATTTTGTACAAGTGATTGCAGAATGTGTGCAGTGGCTCAACAAAGAGCTTTTAAAGTTTCTTATTTCAGCTGCTGACACAAACTGGAATGGAATAGATGCAAAGAACTCTCACTCCTGCTTTCTTAACCATCTTCACTTAAGGTAGCAAAAGGGAAGTGTTTTTTTTTTAAATTTTTTTATATTGAACCTGCAATAACTGTTTTTGGGGTTTTTTTGGCCACAGGAGGAACACAAAACCATAATGACATGTCATCACTACATGACAAACTTGTTAGCAAACTCTGAGAGAGGCATTTTGACTGGACTTAAAGTCAGGATATTTCTGACTCCTGATTCTTGTTTGTCAAATATTTATTTAATGAAGTATCATACACCTTTTATAATCAATTTATTAAATTTAATCTTCAAAACCCCTGAATTGCTTACTTTTCCAAAATACTAACTGTTGAAAGGTATTTACAGCTATTGGAATATGCAGCATAAAATACATTCCTATTTCTTTGCATGCTGTTTAAAGTTTAACTATTTTCCCAATTTATAAACGTTTTAAAACCATGGCCACTCCTTTCACAAGTGTAATTACAGAAACTCAAATCCACTTTTTTCTCAAGGCCAGGAGTTAGCCTGTGAGCTGTTCAGCAATATAAACCATGAGGCTCTGAGGAGGCACTGAGGGGTCAGGTAGGTTCATCTGCACATTGCAGATGTTATCTCAAAGGAGCATGGGTACATTTACCCCAAGTTAAACTGCTGTAAATCACCGAATTGTTCAAGTGGGTGAAGGGTGAGGAGAATGCCGACAGTTGGTGTGTAGTGTACTTATTGCCACTCATTGTTGCCATTCACGGTGTAACCCATGTAACCTGTATCATTGATTGGTGGATGGATTCTTCTCTAACTGATGGCTGCAATGTGGGAACCAACTTGAGAAAAACAGAGATGATTAAGTGATTTTTCTGGTTGCAATATTTCTGGGTCTTTTCTACGTTGGACAGTTAGAACAGTTAAAGGGAGTGTTCAGGTGCCGAGGGTGTTTCTACTACTGAGTAATTTAGATTTTTGGGTTGGGTTGCAAAAACACAGAGAAGATAACAACCTGTGGTTCACAAACAAACGAGATCCGGTGTGTACCGACCATTTGGCACGCGCAGTATTCAGATTTTGATGTGTCTGTTTCACTCTTACCCTGCTGACAGGAATTGGTGTTTAAAGTGTGGTTTTGTCAGCTAACCAGGTGGGACAACGATGCACAGAGCGAATCCACACTAATCATGTGTGAAGTGTGCTACCTCAACGGAGAGAGTGGTTTGCTGAGCCACATGTCGGTTTCCTTTCCAACTTTCAGCAGTTTCTTTTGTGGCTATAGGCACTCCACTGATGTAACCTGATTTAAAATGCGTACAAATGTGTTTACAGTTGGAGGATTTCCATCTATTTTAAATATGGTAGTTTTACTACTGTAGCAGAACTGAAAATACCCACACAGTGCCCAACATAAAGTCAAACACCACTTTGAAAACTCCCCCACAGAATGAAGTGATTTAAATGAGTCCTGAAGCCTCATAATTGATTTATTCACCACACCTGGCTCTAATAAATGGCAGCAAAGTGCAGGTTACCGGCCTATTTAACACTTCAACTAATGTATAATTAACCCACTGTAACAACCTCACCAGGCTGGTTAACTTCAAACTCCCACTTCGCTCCAAAGCTGCTGAATAACCTGTATCTCTCATATCATCTGTGGCTCTTCACTCACTTCCTGAATGGGGCCCACCATTTGTCAGACTGTAATTTACGTTTTTTTGTGGGGGTGAAGATAGATTAGTGGTCGTTTTTATCAAAGCTAAGAGGTGGAGAATTGAAGACTAAACTAATACTGGAGTAGGAAGACAACATGTTACATCAGAAAGATGATGAAGTATATAATTAACACACGTCTAACTCAGGCTTCAATGCATATTTTTATATATTATGTCAAGGCAGGGTCCAGTCTATTCATAAATAATCAGGTTTATTAGTGTTGTTTATTAGTGTGGGAATACTGACATAACAGCACCACAAGTTTTCATGACTGAGTCCTTATTCACCAAACAGCTGTTCCCAAAGTGTGTGATCATTTTGTACTATTACACTGAATAGTAAGTGTAAAACACAGTTCATATACACACACCCAGTGCATAGCAACCACGTTTGTGCTATGACAGAGAGGGGAAAACCGGCAGAAAGCAACTCTCACTCCCCAGCAACAACATGCCTGTGGCCACGTCTGTGAGGCTTCTTTAAAAGTCAAAGGTCAAAGTGGCTGCTTCTCCGAGTTCATGACCTGCAGGGAGCTTGAGGTCCCAACCCTCTCGACCTTGACTGACCGCTCAAAACTCACCTAAGCTCACGTAAGCACTTATCAGGCCCAACTTGTTTGCAGCTCAGCTCAACTGTCAGAACCTGTTCTCACCATTGCTCATCACGAGACCTGTTGCCTGTGCGGGGCTTTGGGGCTGCTGCCGCTAAACCGCTCAGGTAATGACTCTTGGCTCAATTAATTCTTCTCTTGCCTTTGTTCACATCTAAGTCCTTGCAATTGTCAGCATGCCTGGGCACTTCTCTGCAGCAGGACAGGTCATGTACTTCAACCTGTGTCAGGCAGAGAAGATAAACACACTTGATCCACAAATGCATGTGCTGTCATTGGGAAGCACAGGCCACATTTGAATGCAGCTGCTCGGTTTAACCTGAGGCACAGACAAGGTGCAGGAGAATAAGCCTTTGCTAATCTACCCGCTTAGAATATTATGCAGTTCTGGCATTCTTTGTTAAAGGAATAGAGATGTTCTGTGACAAAGGCCTGCAAACACGTGAGACAACTTTTCACTGTCAGGGGAGTCTTTCTTTGAGGAACTGCATTCCAACGTAAGTGACAGTACTTAAAAAATGTGCTTATTTGGATGTCCACCTGTTTCTTGGTCAAAAAGAGCAAATAAAAATTTTAAATTAAAAAGGTGGTGGAGCAGGTTTTTCTCAGTTCTGCTTTCAAAGTAGTGAGATATTGTAGGTTCGTCAGTGTATTTTGAGAGTGAGTATTACAGAGGTGTACTCTGGTTTAATGCAGCTGGTAACCACTTCCTGTTTTTCGAACAGTGAATCTCCTCACAGTTTGGCCATAGTTTCCTGAAGTGTGTGTTTCGTGTGTGTGAGCGTGAGCATATGTGTGTTGTGGGCTAACGCAAACTGAGGTGGCTTGCATGTTTGCAATGAACAATCACAGTTCCTCTCTGCTCAGTGTGGTGCACCTTTAAGAGCTGCAAATACCGCCTGTTTAAAGTTTTTACGAGAGCATGCAATAGCACTTATGTATGAGCAGCTATGCAAATCTGTGTGTCAGAGTAGCTTCATGTGTCAGTGTGTTTTCTGGGTTTCTGAAGTAGCAATGTGTGTAATGGAGTAAAATGAGCACCTCTTTATTTCGAGGTTGTGTTGTTTTAAACACTATCAGAGAATTAATGCATTGCTCACCACTGTGGTATTATGCTGTAATCTTCCTGCTCAGCTTAAACAGTAACATGTGAGATGTGCATTCACATTCTCGCTTGATCTCTTTTGTGCTTTGTATGTGATCAGCTCAGCAGCCCGGACCTCACACAGACTCATGACAGAGATACCACATTCTCGCCTGTGCTGAGGCTGAATGTTGTCTTTCAAATCAGGGATTAACAAGAACACATGTAAGCCAGTTGTGTATATAATGTGTGGGCCTGAGCGAGCCAAAGGGAACCGCTGGGCCCTAATTTGTTTTTGCAGACTCTGATGTCAACTGTGCTAAGATTTACACTCATCTGGCATTTTCTGCCCTTGCCCCATTGTGTTGCACAAGCATGACTGATATGCTGTTGTCCAAGAAATAAATGGACTGGCAGCTTGTTCTGTTGTCTGCATTTGCACTTGTGATGATGGATTTACAAGACATCATCATTGTATGTCTTGTAAGGAAACTTTGAGAAATCCTCAATATTTCTTGTAGATATACTCAGAAAACGCAAAACCTCTCCAGCAAGACATTGCATTTAAACTTAACTTGGTGGCACCTAGCTATTGAAAATCAAATATGTTTTACTAAAAAAAAAGCAAAGAAAAAGAGAAAACAAATTATTTAGCAGATGCATCATATAGGCAGCCACATATGCCGCAAGTTAGAGAAGTGGGGGACGAAGTTCCCCATTGCTATTACACACAGAGATAAACAGCACGTTTTGCTGAAAATAGATCCCCTTCATCTCCACTTGACCTAGAATTTGTTAGACCACATTGAGGGTTCTCTACCAAACCCTGTTGTTACCTGCCACTGAACAATTGAGGAGAAATCTGAGCCATTTAAAGGCTTGTGTTTTAAGGCTGTAACTCAATGCAGCCCCCCAAAACCTGGGGGTCCTTCACACAAAAGTGGGCAAGATGTCGTCCTTTATCCTGAAATATCCTCCTTAGAGGATAAAATGGGGTTATAATGGAAATGTATGGCAGGGTGTGTCGTGGTATAAGAATCCCACAAATTATGGGCTGGTGGGGAATTGTTTTAATCCAACAAACCAATCCTGCGAAATAGAGCTGCCATTTTGGAGAAAGGGAAGGAGCCAGTTATTTCCTGAGACCAGGCTGAGAACTAATAGATCATGGGGAAGCTGTGTGGGCCTGCTGGTCATGCGAGGGGGTGGGGTGAAGGACCCCACAGTTTGGAGGGTTGGATGGTTTTGCATGCACAAGTGTATGATAATACTGGACATAAAGATTATAAGGCAGCTGCAAGCAGAATGGAGCTCATAATTAGGGTCAGTTCTTATCCAAATATGGCTGAGATCCATTTCACTTCTTTTGATTTTCCCTCTCAACGGGAATATGTGAGAAACAGTGATCAAAAGTTCTGATGTATGTAATTTAGGATTTCATCTCTTTGCTCTGTTCTGCAAGTCATTCTTTTCCAATAATGCACTGTCCTTGCTCAGCTGAAGTTTTCATCAGATGTTGAGTCGCAGCAGTGTCCTGGATCATGTTGTGTTTCTGTGGCGCGCTGCTTTTCTTGGAATGTGCACCGGCTCTTTTATTGTTCTGTTTCCTGTGATTTCAGAGGCCCTTTGTCTCTGCGTGGTAACTCACTAATCAGGGAACTCCGTCACTGCTCCCTGTCGCTAGGCCGCGCACCCCTGATGTCACCCTCTGTGTAATGATATTTTTGGCTCTGCTCTCATGCCTTTCACAGCGCACTGAGACAAAAAAAATGCCAGAGTTGACCAGAACAATCACCTTTAGGAATGCGCAAAGTAGAAACGAGATTGTGGCACAAGTGGGACTCCATTACAATGCAGGGCTTCAAAAAGTGAAATAAATGAGCGACCTAGCAGGGTCTTGAATACATGGACTATTCTTGTCTGTGCATAAAATGTGCGAGGAGGATCATATGTGCCAAAGACTGGAGAATCATCATAAGTTCAGTCTTTTTTGCACTCTGGGTTTCCCCCATCTTCTTTTGCTTAGACTGTGGTTTCGTGATGTGTTATAGGATCCATGAAACAACAATGAAACCAGATGTGCTTAGTAATGTACAGTCTTAACGACTTTGCAGAAGTTGAGCTGAGAGCACTTTATGTAGTCAATGTGAGAACTTTGTGCCTTCTAAGCTTTCTGGTAGATTCTCTGTTCCCTTTTATACCTCCTCCTAAAATAAGCCCCCTCCCATTGGCTGAGAGAATTCTGGTCATTGAATCACATCAGGCCAATTAGAGAGTAACACTTCCTTTGCCGTGAAAGATGTTTCCTGTTGATAGTAAATGTGTGGCCTGCAAAGAAGAAGAGAATGGGAGGGGAGGAGGGTTCTTGTTGTAACACTGCCAATGTTTCCCTGACCTTTGTGGCCTCCATGATGGAAAAACGGATACTGCTATAGGGGTGAGGTGTGTGTTTTGACTGTGTCCATAAGTCTGTGGCTGTACAGCAGTGGTCCAAAGCAACTGAGCACATTTTCATTTTAGCCTGCATCATAGTTTTTGGTATTTCTGTTTCAAGTATACAAAGCACAACACACTGAGCTTAAACCTGTGGTTCCCATTCTTTTATGTTACCAGTTTGAGAATATTCATTGAAGAAGAGAAAAAAAATGAACAGAGTTCATCATTAATCATATTGTAGAGTAATAAGATGTGTTATTAACAAATTAGACAAAGGAGAACTTTGCTTCTGTAGAATGAGTAGAATGAGTACTTTACTTTTACTTAGTAAGATTACTTTTCATTGAAATACTTCTACAGTGACACACACACACACACACACACACACACACACACACACACACAGACAGAATATGACTCATTTTTGCCATGTCACGCCATTCCCATGTCACAGGCCAGGCTGACAGTGGGCTCTGCTGTTTCACAACCTGGAGATGGAGATGTGAAGTGGTTTACTCCCTGTGGGAATGACAGCTCCGCTCTCATCGACTCAGGCGGATCACATTCCAAGGCTGTATTTAGAGTAGCCAACAGATATGATGCTCAGCTCTTTGAGTCAAAGATGTAGCGTTTTCTCAGCCATCTAAACAAACAGAAACCACAGGGGATCTTTTTTTCCTCCTTTTTGATGTCTGTGAGAAAGTCAGATGTACAAAAGGTTACGTTCCTCGTGTTATCTCTTAAAATGTTTAGAGATGACTGTCTGTCTGTCCGCTGACCTTTGACTGGGTTGAAGTGACCAGTCTGACCCCTCACGCCCACCTGTTTCTGTGGCCTGCATAGACTCATGCTTGTTTACCTCTAATGGGACTCTACTGCTGAGTTAAAACCGAGGGGCCCGATGGTTGCGGCCACAGGTTGGAGGAATGTCTACCGTCTGGACGGGAAAATGTAATCAGCTGAGATCAGCGAATTAGAGGCCAGTTTCTCTTTCTCCTTTCGCGCTCTCACTTTCCCCTCCATGTGCTTCTCACACAAGCAGCCACTCTCACTCTCTCTCTCGCTCTCGTACATGCACACACACACGCGCTCTTTCAGATGAAGGAAAATGACACCTTTTCTTTCAGCTATTTCCTCTGTTTTTACATACTTGGGCCTGGGGTACAAGAGGCAACCTTGTGTTTTCATGTGACAAAACACACAGAGGCCTGTGTGGCTTCGGGAGAGGTGAATAGCCTAATTCATCATTCGAGGTTAGGCCTGTCTAAGCCTCATCTGGGAATATCTCTATCTACACTTAAAAAGTGGAACTGTTGGCACTGTCTCGCGAGCCTAAAGGAACTACAGCTCAGCCCTGTCCTCTATTTGACTGATGACTTCTCTGGAGAGTGAAAATTCCTCAGTTTAAAGTGTGGTTTTACCTAAAAGCCATAAACCTATCTATTCGCCCAGTCAACACAGGACATTGATTTTTTTTTTTACCTGGTTCTCTGGAAGAAACACTGACATTTTTTCACTAAAGCACTAAACACGTACATTATAAATGCTGTATTTAGATGATAAACACCCATCACTTTTCTTTATTGTCTTGCTACGCTGTAATGTATGTGCCATAAATGTATCGATATCTAACATTAACAAATGTAAAGTTTTAAACTGGGAGAGAGGAATTCCGATAAACCAAGAATACCAAAAATGTTGTTTTTTCACATATTTTGGTATTTTGGGAAGTTTACTACGTTGTTTTCCATAAACAGAATCCTAAATTTGCTCAGAGCAAGTGCGGCTATGTTCCAATAAAACCTTATTAAGTAAATTTCTAAAAGTTTAGATTTTTTTTGCAGCCTATTTCTTCATCAACAGAACTTCCTCTCTCTCTTTTGTCATTTTCACTATTATTAGGAATCACGGATATGTATACATGCAGTGCGCATAATGAATAACACAGCAGCTGATGCGTGCATCTAATGGAACATTTCATAATAATCACATGTTCACTGTTGCTGGGCTTGATGGAGTTTGATGTTTGCTGCCCCGAGTGGTTAATTGTGACTGTGCTGATTTTAAGAATTACATGGAATCTGCTGCATTTGAAATCGCTAACATTATCCGACAAAGGCCATTTTTCTTACATTTATACGATGGAATAGCAAAAAGATTTACTACTTTCTGCTAACAATGCCGCAATGCATCTGTGAGCAACTACAGCTTTTAGCGATGACGCAAAATGACAGTGAGTCATGTCCAAAAAGTCAATTTACTGCTACCAAGCAGTAAATTGCATTGTCTGTTACGTGGGAGGCAGAGATTGAAATAAAAATACTACTAACACCATGTACTGAAATTACCCACAGCTTCATGGCCACTTGTTGGTTTGAAACATAACAGATCATTTTCTAAATTAATCATTTATTTTAATGATCCCCACACAGACTTTGAAGCCAACTTGTGTCTGTTCGCGTGTTATGTCTCTCAGTCTGCAACCTGGAATAGTTCGTTTGTCTGTTCCTTCGTTGGTGTTCAAAAACAATTAAAAACACCTTTTTAATGACGGAACACGTCACCAACTGGAGCGGTGTGATTGGCTGTTGTGCTTTTACTCTATTTTCACAGAGTACAGATGAATGACAGCCATCTTTTGTGAAATTGATAAAGTACAATTTATTTAGAAAATGACCAAAGGCTCAGCATGGTAACAATTTTATACTGGCTATGTTTGCCAGGACACAGTGCATTGCAGCTTGCCAAGTATTTCTAGCCGCAAACTGCTTAAAGTACCCACGATGTGACCCCTGTTGGTTTTAAAGATCCATTATAAAAATACATAAAGCTATATGTTTTACTGATACAGTAATGTGTAAGCAACATTTGGTTGTTACTGCCTCATAAAATGTACACACAATGTCTTATTAATCGATAAAAAAGTCTCATATATTACGCACTGCAATGTGACAGACCTGTACTGTGTCTCAAACCTTAAGTAAACGTACTGAGTTGTTGTCCAACACGTGGCTGTCATCAGCACACTAATGGATCACACTCACCAGAGGCATTATTTCTGATAATTAAGCTTCCTCAGTGGACGTTCCAGGGTAACAGGTCAACCACAGGCACGCTCACCGTGCGCTGAAAGTCCTCCGCTGCCTGTCACGTACACTCACTGACACATTCTCACTCGCTCTCACACACATGTTGATAACCACACTTGTAATGTGAACCTTACTGCTGAGGAGAGCAGGCCTATAATTACAGAGCAATAGTGGGAAAGCCATAATCACAAAGACTCAAATAGAAATCTGAATCAACAGATGATTCCAGATTGTTTTGTTCCCTCTGTTTACACAAGGCCGTTTCAATTTACATGCGGACCTGGAAAAACCTATTGTCCCTCTGACAAATGTTAACATTTCTCTGATTGAGCCTTTAAGAAGCGGTGATATGTAGCTGTTCTTTTATGTTTTTGCTTTCACTGTGGCACCACATCAAAGGTGTTTTTCTGCCTCTAACCAGTCGATAGAAAAAGCAGTTTAATTCTGATCATAGTGTCTAAAAGAAAAAACTATTGATTTTAGTCAGTGGCCAACTGTGAATTGCAGGTCTGTGTTTGCCTGCTTACAACAGAGTGTGTGCGACGCAGACACACACACACACACACTGTATTTTCGCTATTTCAGCACAGCTGGCAGAAACCGTTAAATGAGCAGAAACTCATCTGTGGTATGAAAATTAGATGTATTGCGCATTTTCTTTCTATATAAGTCTATGTTGTTTTAACTGGAGGTTTGCTCACCTGTTTATAGACTCGCTGATCATGCATGAGCTGCACTGCCCCGTGGAATGAATTTGTGGCAGACCATGCTCTTCATTTGGACCACTTTGCTTTTAGACATATTTTGAATTAAATCACTCCATATCATTCTGGAATATAACTGGTTTGGACCTGGTTTAGCAACTGTTTCAACACACAAATCAACACACAACAAATTCACAAATCAATTAATAAACTTCTAAAAGAAAAAACTGTAAAATGATGTACACAATTTTGACTGGAATTGTTTTGTCTGTAAAATTACAGTATTTCCAAATAAGACATATTTCCAAATATGTTTTAGGGGTCAGTCAAAGTTCATAATCAGTCATCCACTGACTGCAGTTGCAACATCCAAATATCTATCGATGCATCTATCTGTCTATCAGTTTATCTAGCTCTATTTGTCTATTGAGACGGACTCTCAAGAAGTCATTTGTTGCTGCAGCTTTAAAAAAGGTCTGTTTAAAACACTGCCGTTGCTCAATGGCAATGGCCTGGGAAATGAATGCGTGCCCTTGTTCCAAATTTAGTTTTTGCCCGCCACCATGGGCTGCTATTTGGTCTGCCATTTCTCAGGGTTGTGGGCTTCTTTAATGAGCACTTTGATCCCGCTCAGGTCTGGCGCTGGTGTTTACGTGACCCTGGAGAAAAAAATCTAAAGAACAAAAAGAACAACAAGAAAAGAAAAGTTTCCTATTCTCTGCTAGAGTCCTCTGAGCTGTGTTGTCCAGTGTTGTTACCGCATCAAGATCCCGGGGATCTCATCTTCAGCCTCAGACCCAGAGTGACGGTGAAGAGGCCATGGCTACATACAACAGCAGATACACACACACACACACACACACAAAAAGACCGAAACGTGTCCAGTCAACCTGTCGGATTCCTTTGGATTGCCAGTTCTCTTTGCAGATGTCAGAGGCAGATGTTCTTTTTTTTTTATTTCATTTGTAGTATAATGTGGATTTGATTAGGTTCTCCATCATTATCATTCTCGTGCATTTCGTATCTAGGCTACAACAGTTCTTGGCAGGGCACACCAGATATTTTACTTCCAGCCTGGTTTTGACATGCAGCAGCTGTGTGGTATGTGTAGACACTCAAATTCTTTTTACCATAAGCTGCTGCGCCTGAGTGATTTTACTGTAACCTGCATTAAATCCAAAACTCAGCAAGTTGTTCTCAAATGAGACTTTGTTCATTCAGCTTGATTGGATAAAGATGTGAACATGACTTGAAAACAGTTTTCGGCCGTTTCATCTACTGTGTGATGTGTTGGTCATTATTGGACTTTTTTAAGTCCAGGAGAGATACGAAGCTAAAGTTTCCAGTGGAGACTCGCAGGCAATGTTGGGGAAGACATGTCTGAAATTGTGTATAAGACAGTTAAAATTGTTATATTTGATTTAAGGGTAGAGTGATACAAGTATGCAGTCTTGGGTTGAATCAGATTCTTACCACTCTCATGTCTGTACACTAAATTTGTACTTACAGTCAGCAGCTGGTTATTTTAGCTTAGCTTAAAGACTGAAAACAGGGACAGCTGTAAAAATATCAAGAAATCCAGATAAAGATTACAGACTACCATCCTCAGCAGGACATAGTCGATATTAACCAGAAGACCTTAAGACAAGAGGGCTTTGGGTTAGGCAATGAAATTAAATAGTTATGGTTAGAGAAAACAACTGGTCAAGGCAATAAGTGCCAGAAACAGTCTAAAAAGAACTTCCTGACTTCTGGAAACAGTTGAACCTTCCAGATGAGTTTAAAAGTGAACCATCTTGTCAGCAGCCTGTGTTCCTTATCTGCAAAACACAGCCTTTCAAGAAATCCACCTTTAAGCACAAATTATAATATAGAATATAGTTACAGTACCCTGTACTGTGTTTAATCTGCACAGTAACGACAAGACTGTGAAAAGTTCTTGTGTCAGGCTGGTGTTTTGTTTTTTTTTGTCATGGACACATGTCTATGCTAATCAGTGCCATTTCCAGCTGTTGGTGAGCACACGTTTCAGCTTTGGACAGAGCTATTCTTACTTTCTTCCTGTTTTCACGTGTTTCATATGTTGATGCTCCAAGTGCTACCAATCCTCTCATCTAATTTTCAGTAATTATTCCCAAAATCTAAAATTTTAAATCTTATAGGGAATGAATGTGAAAACTACGCTTTCTGTTGATCTGTTGATTCTCTATTGTTTGTCTGTGTGAACATTTAACATTTCCAGATTGCGATGCTACTACTAACAAGAAGCTTTCTAATTTTTTTAATTTCCTAATGGAATATTTAGTTGTGTTTTGTATTGGTGTATTTGTCCCCCAGAAACATTTCCATTGTCGTTTCTGAATTTGATGTGTTTTCATCTATTTGGTTTTATTTTCGGAATTTGCACCTGTGTTGTCCAAGTGGTGATGGTTTTTTTTTTACATTTTTTTGTATTTTGTCGATGTGCATGTGTTGTCTTAAGGTGCAATGTGTTTGAGTTCAAAGTTCCGATCGCGTTTCCGTCAATGCTGGTGTGAGCTCAAAAACTGGAGGTTTCCATCACATTCATTGTCATTAAAGTACTTGCTAATAGGTGTATTAATCTAACATATAAACCTGGGAGGACTTTTCTACGTCACCTAATTGGTGCGGACTGTTATCAAATTAATTGTGCTAAAATCAAATCCCAAAATCAAAAATAATGCACAAGCCAAAAGTTCAATTTGTTGCACATGCTCCAGGGAATCCAGGAAATCGATGATCACAGAATAACTCAGAGACAGAGATAGGAGAAAATTTAAAGTTGAAGCCATTTAGCAGACTGGTAAAAATATAGCTTCACATACGTACGAAAGAGACAGCACAGGCCTAAACAGTTGGTCAGGTGATTTCTTTTTCTTTCTCTCAAGGCATCAGCAGGAATTACCACATTCCACCTAATGAATAACCAGCCGTATGAGCACACATAATACAATTAAGAGCTTCAACCAGGTGCACAGAATGGTCTAGAGAGTCATTAATCGTTTCACACGAAGTCTCAGCTAATGTCAGGTTAAAGAAAGCTTGCCCTGTTTCACTCTGTGGGAGAACGCTGAACCACCCAAGCAACCAATTCAGCCTCACTTAACAAATATCTCAACTGTTTCCAACCACGTGCGACAGCTGTGTATTCTGTTGTACATAGAAAACAGTGAATAAATATACAGTGTAGTGTCTGACATTAGACTGGTTATATTAACGTGGAGTATAAATCGGCTTCTTTGTTCGCTTTGAAATATTAATCTCTAAATCCAGTTTGAAAAGAAAGACAGAATATGCAACGACTGGTAACTGCCAGGGTGACAAGTGTATGTTTACTTTTGCAACTGCGAGCCCGAAACAAAAGAAACAAAAGAACGTATGAATTTATGTTGGCAAGTTATGTATTTTCAAAACTTTGTAAAATATATACGTGAGTAATACTCCCATCCTTGGCTGAGAAGTGAAGACAGACTGGGACAATGTGCGATGGGAACAGTTTAGAGCCAAAGACAAGAAGACAACTCGAATGTTGACTCAGTGACTCACGGCAGGGTTGTTGCTGTTTGCACTGGGCTGATAATCACAAGAGTATAAAGCCATGTGAGCGGGTGTAGGAGCAGGATCTGCTGCAGGTAGGCCTAAAGAGATGGACCAATCCGAACACACGGCAGTGCAAGACCAAACCAATAACCAATAAACCAAAACCTATGCATTTACATAAAGTACTTAGAGTTAAATGTAGAGGATGTTTTATTGCGCGATATATCCAGAGGCATTAACCAGGTGTAAATAGCTGTCAGGCTGGATGCAGCAATTTGCCTGGACTTGCCTGTTGTGTGCCCATCCACGTGTTCTGGATACCCATGTGTCAGTGGTTATGAGTCACGCCAGACAACATTTGCCCAAGCTGCTGTGACTCACCGCATGCCTTTATAGATGGGACCTGGACTGTTGATCTTTTCTCATGTACAGTATCTGTTTGGCTTGAGCTTTTTCGTGAGCTATTCCTATCTGCATTTGTTGCATGTGAATGTGGTCACGTCCAAAGACAATAGATCATCTCTCTTTGTATTTCCAAATCTGCATCTTGCATGTCACTCAAAGCCACTCTGGGATAGTGGAATCTGCAGTGTTGTCAAACACATGCAAGATAACAATGATCTTTTTCAAAGAATGCATGAGAGGAGAATTACCAACAAAACAGGCTTCTGCACACTCTAACTTCTTGAATGTGGAAACATACATGGGCGAATGACAAATCTATGTATTGGTCCCTGTTCAAGGGTTGCAGCCGGATGGAGACAGCGCTAACCTCTGCGCTGATATGGGGACATTATAGGTGTCTTATCTCCGTCCTGGAATCCTTAAGTAAGCCATACACTTCAGCAACGCAGTTTTATAGCAACAGAAAAAAATGGTCATAAACATAAAATGACTGACTGATAGTTGCACTCGACTGAAGGATGCCCTCTAATTAGTGTGTTTTATGAGCCCAAAATCCACAGTGAAAACATGTTCGTGCTTCACTGGAGAGCAAACACTGCTTGGGAGGTTACTGTGGCTGCAAGGAGCTCTGAACTGTCCCTTCACCAAGTTCAGAGGAAGTCACAGGAATTCTCCCGAGAGACTGTTGGCGCCCGTATCTTTTACTAATTGCTTGGTTAAAAACAGTTTGAGTAATACGGAGATTTCAATGTGCAACAGCAAAGAAATGATGTGATGATTAGCATTTCACCATTTTCATTTCTGTTTAATAGCTGATAGGTTCAGAGATAGAGCTGTCTCGCCTGCAACTAATGTCACTGTAAGTAAGCAAACACGTTTAGAGTGACTTCAATCAATGGAAACTGACAGAAAGTATAGACTGATGGCCTTGTTGCTATGACTAAGACTACATAACCAGTACACTGGTCATATAATTCATATGAATCATGTGAATCTTTTTCACATTAGCAAAACCCTGAACTGTATAGCGTTGCATTCACTGACAGCACATTGTGTATTTGCCAGTTATGTGTATCTTGGAAGAAATTCAAACCCAATAAAAAACTAAACAAGAAACAGCAGGAACACATGAGAGACAAGCCACAAAACAAGAAAACCCGCAGAGCCAACCATGATAAATAGGTGATCCACTGTTAACATTCAGCCCATTATCTGTGTTTTCTCATAGACCTAGATAGTAGAGTGGGTCAGCCCTTGTAGGCTTGTGCTGCAATGCTAGTTCTTGTGCATATTCCTTTTTTCTTTTTGCAAGAAATGGGACTGAAATGGATCCTGAGAAGGGAAAACTGATTTGGACAAAAGCGTCTTGCAAACGAATACAGTGTGTTCATTTTCTAACAATTAATAGTTATGGTCAAATATGTGATTTCTGCAGAAATGTAAATTTTTCTTTATTAACAATATCCACCTTCATAAAAATAAAACATAAAAAATAGACAAGCAATGATGAAGATTGTCTGATTAGAACGTTTCTATTTATAATGTGGCACATTTAAACTATAAACCTTTGGAATGATATTTCCCAAAGTATAACCGTTTATGGAAAAGCCATTAAGTCTTCTGGTGTCTCACGAACGAGTCCCCAAAGAGCCACAAAGATCTCCTGTTTCTCATGCTCTTCAGTGAGCCAACCTGACAACATAGTCCAATCTCCTGGCAAAGAAAAGCTCTTAAATTGATTGAAATATTTAAGATGCACCTGTAAACAAAAGAAGTAAAAGCAAGGGAGCCGAGTGAGCGGCAGGAGAGTGTCCTTTGACCCTGCTGTCAACCAGAAAGTGGGAAGGGTTAATCCCAGTTTACACTGACCTCACTCAGCAGCTCCTCAGCACCGCAGTGATAAATATGAGTACGAGGATTCTCCTCTCACCTGGAGAAAATGCAGCGCCCTGGGCCTGACCCCAGAGGTGATGATAGACTTGACATGACAGCCCTGCAGCAGGGATGTAGGGAATAGATGGGTTCCTCTAACAACAATCAAGGACGCGCACGCAGCTTTGAGGAGGAAAGCACATCTTCACAACATATGAGCAGCATTTTCACTATTTAGACAAAACACTCACATGTAAAATTACCAAGAGCTAAATTGAATACTTCCTGTTAACCTCAAACCACTTTTGCAGCTGGGACAATACATATGTCAGTGTAAAACAGCCACTAGTGAAAGTGATAATGCTAAATAAGGATGTACACAAAGTTAGAACCACAGGTAATGAACCTTGTGTCTCCAAAAACATTCAAAATTCCCACAATACTTGTCACACAATTAATAAAAAAATAAATTAAAAAAAACACGATGATTGTCTTCTGCACTAAAATCCTTATTCCGGTCAAGGAATTTGAATGATTTTAATGTAATTACATGAAAACTCACTAAACACTGGATACATTCTAGATATTAATACAAAAACTTCAGGTAACAATGTGAGATGTTTGACCTAAAAAGTGATATTTTTCCTTCAGTTTCATGACAAAACCACCCTCCATAAAACCATACAAAACCAGAGCTCTGACCAGATCAGGTAATTCAAGGAGAACAGGTAATTCTGCCCTCTGAGCTAAATGGCAGGTTTCTTCCTGAGATAATTAGCATTTACCAGCCACCACTTCTGTGATTCATTCATTTTTATGCACAGGAGCAACTCTTCATATTCATTTCTTCATAAATTCATATGCATTTTAGTTTGTCCAATGGGGATTTTCCCTTTTAAAAGGCACATGCAGGGTAACCACAAGATTAAGATGTGTTTTAGAAGCAATGGTCAAACAGGTCCTGGCTGTAGTTGCCAGCTAATGCTCGTGTTCCATGTTACCTAATGCTAATGATATCTCACCACAAGAAAATTGTGCCGTAATATCTGAAAAATACTAAAGCTATTATTTATTAACCCAGCGTTTTCTCCACCTTTTGTCCATTTCAGAGAAATCAGTGCCTTATTTTTTTCGCTCTAGTCTTAAAACTGATAAAATCCCTGCTATCGTTCAAGATAAATGCAGAGTTCAAAGGATGTCAAAACTGTTTGCAAAGCATTGGGCGTTGACATTAGCTTTGCAGCAATTGGTTTTTTCATTTAGCACTTATCTTTATTTCTATTGATAAGGTGAAGCTGATTCATCTATGTCAAGGGTGGTTTTTTTTTGGCTGCAACTCGATCGCTTTATTTAAAAAAATGTTCGAAGCATATGTTGTGTATATATAGTTTTTGGAAGATAGCGAACGTTTTCTGTCTCACAATTGCTTTCGGAAAATAGCAATAAATCAACATTTGAAGTCTTTCTGTAGTCATGTAACACAGTGTGTAGGTGTGTTTGGTGTTAAACACGCTAATAAAACGATTACTACATTCCACGTGTGTGTTTACTTGCTCGTTCTGGTCCTACCACACCCTCAGTGTGTAGTAGTAGCAGCTATAGATTCATGTAACTGAATTACTCCTTCAAAGCAGCAACTTGGTCTTATGTCTGCATATGTTTAATGTATTGGACTCCAAATGTTATTAATCATTTTACATTTTGTTTTTTTCATTAACATAAAGCAATAGCACGCCTAAAAACGGGAGATCTTTATATTACATAAATACTTCTACAAAAATAGGTTTTAGCCATGATATCATGATGTCTGCACTAATCATCAGCTCCTGCAAACCTAAATGAATTAAAAACAAACTGACAGTCAAAGTGTCAAAAAAAATAAATAAATCTGCACTTGGATTACAACTTTAGCTCAGAAAGATCACACAAAGAGAGCAAACCATGTCTTTTTGCTGCTTTGTTTACATGTCCAAGCAATAAAACTGTAATGAAATGAACTACAGAGGAGCTCCTTGAAAGCAGCCACCCAGTAAAACATTACCTGCGACTCTGCACGTATTTTAATGAGCACATCATAAACGAAACATGCACTTGTATTGATAGAGAAAAGAAAATAAAAGAGCGCAGGCTGCTTTTTGTCTGCCTCTACACAAAGCGCTTTCTGTGCTGCATCTATTACTTTGTAAATATTTACCATTTATGAGGACCATCAAGTCATACAGGTAAGGCCAGTTAAGAGTTTGATTTTCTCACAGGCAACTAAAATTCCTTACAGGTCAGCAGCTCTTCAGCAATTTTTGTGCTTGTTTTCATGCAACTCCTGACTCAACCTGTTTGTGGAGGACGTTTTGGTTGTTTGTTGGCTTTGCAAAAAAAAAGACACACACTCTGGACAACTTATCTCTAAACCCCCCGTCATGTCTCAAAGTGAGAACACGCTGAATGGCCCCTGCTTTGAAAATAGAGGCGAGAAGCTACCGTGTTATAATAAATCAACCAAACTTTGCATTTAGAGACAATCAGGGAGTGTATTTCTCAAAAGGAGGTGATATCAAGTCAAATTTCAGCTATCAGCAGCATAACTCTGCTTTAGTTGGACGTGCTTCCACACACGCTCATGTACACACATACACCATGCACCTGTGCAAGACTGCATTGAAAAGAGCTGATAGCAAAGAGAAAGAACTTGACATTTGTTTTCCTAATCACCTCCGACACGTCCTTTCTGTTTGTGCAGAGCAAGAAGTATCACAGAACTCAACAAAGGCCCCATTTACTCGCCATCCTTATTTGTCCAAGCGTGTTTCCCTCCAGCTCCCTGAAACCACAAGCTCATTATTTCATCCTCTGTGATGTTAGCATTTAAATCCACATCAGCACACTCATTTGGTTAGTGATAGTAAATATTTATGCAGCGTGTCACACACACATGCACACACACAACTGGCAAACAGACGCACATATGCAAGTGTTTGTTCCCTTCCCATTTGTTCAGATTTCCTTTTTTGTGTTTTCACTTTGTGCTGGAACAGTTTCACTGGTGATTTTGGCTGGATTTATGAGATCATAAGGGCACTGAAGTGCTGTGTTGTTCGATGCCCGATAGTTTCTTTTTGTTGTTGTACTTCTTTGTTTTAAAATGGAAAATGATTGTGAAGTGTCAAATAAACACGTATATCAATAACTAGTGCATCTCTGGGTCAAAAAAATTTGTGATTTAGCCCTAACTGGATTTCAAAATAAAAGAGAAACTTACTTTTACACTTAGCAACTGTTTTCAGAATTCATGCAGGAGAATGACGTCAATAGGACTACAGAGATAAGTACTACATTTTATACTACCTTTCAAACTTTTCATTCAAGTACATTTTAGATATGCTAGATATACTAGTTGCGAATGTGACAACTGTTTTACAACGAAGTAATTTTTATTGCTGGGTGCAGTTGTCTAATCATTACTGTAAGGTGCATGCTTTCGTGGATTTGAGTCAATGAAGATGTGAATCTGAATCTTTTCATTTGAAATGAAATGTCTGTAACATAAAGACAAAAGATATTAGAGATTATATGTGATGAGTTTAGTAATATCAGTAAATGGAGACAGACACAAAAAGGGTCTCAAATATGTTTTGTTGACTTATTGAAGCTTATATTAAAATATGAGGACACACTGTGCAGCGTCACAATACGCATAGATCCTAAAAGGCACACATTTTTAGCAGGAGTGATGATAAAAGATTGTTTTATCCCCAGTTTTCACTGAGCTTATTAACAAGAAATGTTAATAACAGTCATTTCAAACAGGGGCTCTGGGTTAAGTGGGGCCTCATAACTCTTTGGGCCCCTGAGCTGTGCCTGACAGGCCTGTTTGGCTATTTGCCGCCAGATTGAGAATGAGACAAAAGAAAACTGTGCGTAAATTTTATACCCATAGTCTCCATCCCATCCGATGGGAATAGTTGCATGGATCAGAAATCACAAATAGCTCTTTTCAAAAGTTATCAGACGTTTTTCTAAACGATTAGACTACATTTCATTCACCGTTCCAAGCATCTCCTCCCCTTTCCCTTCCTTCCACCCTGCGTGTCAGGTTGCCTAGGGTCAGCTATGACGGCCCGAGGCCTTTGCTTAAATCCCCAGCCCAGACGTCTGCACAGCCCTGGCCTGCCTCATCGGGAGTCCTGCATTGATTGCTGCCTTAGTCCCTTCTCATTGTTAATGGGAGACCTGCATTGTGAGTGGTCACATCCATTGTTAAGGCCCTCTTGTATTATTGTGCTGCAAGCAGTTTCTGTAAGATGTACTGAATAGAACCGTCAGAGAGTCAGCGTAGGCCCCAAAATACCTCTAAAGGAGAGAAGAATGTGGGTGAACCACTGCTGCCTGGATTAACAAGAGACTCCAACACAAATACAAATGGACTATGTCAGAGGAATTTGAACAACAAAAATGATCAATAATTAACACACATGAGTGAAAGCTGTCTCGATAACATCACAGATTGCACACAGCATAAAGCTGTACATGATGGTGTTAAAAGTGAACGCAGTGACAGATGAAAACACATCATATATGTTATTTCTTCTTTTATTTTCAACATTTAAGCAAATCTGTGAATGACATGACTTTTGTCCATTTTCTCCAGTGCGGTAATAACTTGGATCATGTTATCAGTCACAGAATCTGACAACTATTGTATGTAGTGTGTGAAATAAATCCTGACAGTACCTGCCAAAACAAAAATAAATCTTTAGCTCTTAATCTTTCTTCCTTGGATCGTAGCTGACATTTGAAAATGTTGTCAGTGTTTTTGTATTTGACAAATTTCCAACTCTTTCGGTGCAGAACTTATTCCACATAGCTAAAGTTTTACATTTAGATAAAAACCTTCCAGCAGACATAACCTGTGCTGAAAAATAAAGTTCCACATTCAACTGTAACTTCGGGATAAAGGAGCGTGTGGTATTTGTGTTTGGACTTCACACTGTTCCTGCAGGATGCTGTAATCAACCCTTCATATCAATATCTGCATCAGCATTCTCTCCCTCTTTCTCTTTGCTTTTGAATTCTCGCTCATGCACTCTTGTCTTGTTTTTCTTAACTAATCAAAGACTTGACTCGCAATCAGATCTGGGAATGTTTCAGCGTCTGTCAGCAGAGTGACAAACTGCGAAAAGACTCTCGCTCAGCACGCGAGGTGATGCTACAACTCTAATGTTCCTTTTGGGAATCAGTTTGTTTTCTTTTTAAAAGAAAAAAAGAGAAATTTGCAAGTGAGTTTTACATTTTAGCTTGAAGAACGAACCCGAACCAATCTGAGATAGTGATCTCAATGCTAGTGATGTAGCTCATTAACTCTAAGGCTAAGTTAGAAATAAAACTAATGTTAAACTCTGGCTTACAGTTCATTT
This sequence comes from Channa argus, assembly GCF_033026475.1. Classification (NCBI taxonomy): domain Eukaryota; kingdom Metazoa; phylum Chordata; class Actinopteri; order Anabantiformes; family Channidae; genus Channa; species Channa argus. Next base: position 17,912,195 of record NC_090210.1, read on the forward strand.
GTGTGGCTTGATAACAACTGTGTAATCAGCCTGAAACATGGTAAATCGTGAGTTATCTGTGTTTTTTTGAAATATTGGCTAATAGCTTGTGTTGCACTGGGATCATTTTATTCCCAAATGTGGAAAAAATATATATATACAGTAGCATTTAGGAACACAAGCCATTATATGCAACCTTATACTGACGGCCACACAGATAAACCAGAGGTTTCCTCTTCAGTGGAGTCACTGGAGGGATGTGTGCTGTGCTCATGTAACTGAAGCTCACCAGTGAGGATAATGACGGTGGCTGAGCCTGCTTCTATTGTCCACCTGCATTGTGTTACATGGGAATGAGGACGACAGGAAACCTACCTTTTGTTGAACTCTTATATTTTGTATGATCACACCAGTGCTGGATAAGTCACATGCACAGAAAGCAACAGAACACACACAAACAGCATCCACATCGGGCACAAAGCGACTCTCGCTCTGTACTTCAAAGGCTTCAATCTGCGCACAAAGCAAACGAGGGGAGGCAAATTAGAAGGCCAACGTGGGTGCTTTGTCTAAGGCAGAGGAAGCACATCGGAAACACCTTTAATCTTTCACAATCCTGCCAAAACGAACACCCGAAGTAGTGGAAATTACATCACATGGTTACTCTTGTATTTGTAAAGCTATGCGATACCACATCGCATAGTCAGGATTCTCTTCTGTCATAGAGATTATTGTCCCCAGTGTGATGGAGGTCGTGTTTCTTGATATTCTACTTTTCTCACTGAGCAGCTTTTTTGACGCATTATGTGGACAATCTAAACTGACAATAGAAGAAAGTAGTCCAACACTCGTACTGAGTTACAGTGATCAGCCGCAAACTTTAAGGCGTTAATGGCTTTCGTGTATATTTCAATTAATGTCCAACAAATTTCTAACAAGTGTTCATGACCCTTTGCATGAAGAGATCATGAAGAGATAAAGTAGATGATTGGAAAATTAAAAGGCAAAAAAGCTAACAATGACATTGATTTGTTGCAGTCCTGATTATAGTTTTCTGTTGACAACTGGTGCATTTATTCCTTTATCCCTTTTTTTTTTAATTGTTTTGTAAAGAGAGAGAGAAAAAAATAATATTCCCTATTTATGGAATTTTCACCATGTTTGATGTAAATTGTAACCTTTAAAATAAGCTGGTTATGTTCCAGCACCCCAGCTCAACTCATCATCTCCCTCATTGTGACAACCCATAATTGCAGAGTTTTTAAGCAGCCCCGGAGATGTGTTGTAGATAAGCTGTCCAAGCTTAACACAGTCAAAGCTTCTCAGTGGATTCCTTTAGGCACGGTGTTCCTGTAGGCTGCAGATTTTCCGCGCTGCCAGTATCATATTTCAAAGATGCAGTGTTATTCAAAACACATTAAAGTGAGTGGGAAGGGTTATCGTATAATTATAGCAGTTAAGAAATTATCTGAAATGAAAGTTTAATATTTGAATGACAGCTTCATTCGTGAATAATACTGTCAGAGTTCGTGTTATGCATTTACAGAATTTACAGAAATGTTGTTCAGCAAGATCATCAAAGGATACTGGAGGCCAACAGTTGATGAAGTGATTAGTGGTCGCAGCTTTAGTAAAGGCAAACTCTTTAATTACAGAAAACACCAATGGAGGTAAATACTCCGTCATCTGATAGCATCTTGGGTAAAGTGACCCCCCCCCCTTCCTTTTCCCATCAACAATAAACACTAAGTGCAGGTAACAAAGCTGCAGCCCCGAGGTCCCTTTGTCTCCGGACTAATCAAGAATGACAATAGAAGTCCATATCATTTGTACTGTTAGCAAAAAAAAACAAAGAAACATTAGCGTTTTATAAAACATGTTTTTCTTGGGTAAAGATCGAAGAGAAAACTCTGTGACCACTCTGTAAAGTTATGTTATTCATAGAACATGTACACATTGGCTCTGCTGGGGCAACACAGTATACGGGCTTCTATTCCTATGCAGTGCAACATTTAAAGAGCAGGTATTATGCAAAACAGACATGCAAAACGTTTGGGGTGGATTAAAATTATGGCAGAGGCCCTGCTGCTCCGTCAAATCACTGGACTCACTTATTTATGGTTTTGATTCTCCTGCCTGGTGAGTGTGTGGTGTTGGAACTGCTCCCAGTGTGATGTCACAGTGGACCGTGAAATCGAATACACAAGGATGTATCCACATCTGCCCAGCTGCAACAGACCAGTGCGAAGCGCACATAACTACAGTAGACAGAGTTTGCATTGCAGCTGAATGTGGAGCAACACAGAACTTTGGTAGTGGTCTTTAAACACTGACTAGCACAAGACTTTCCCTCAGGAGACAATGGTTCAACTGCATTATGAGATATTGTGCATTTTAATGATTGTTCCTTTGTTACATGGATGCTTAAGTGTGTGTAATGTTTTCACTGTATGTTGGTATTTAACATTTAGATTGTAGGTAACTTAACCTTAACCTGAATTTTTGATGCTTACTCCGACATCCGTGTGAGCTGCTGCCATATTATGTGACACTGAGGGACGAGAACGTGTGGTTCTTTCTGTTGTTCAATTGAAGGGAAACAATATGTCTGCACAAAAGCTACTTGTTAGGAAACTTAGACATGATTCTGCCTTTCTGAAACATCATGTTAAAGTGCAACAACAGGTTCTTCACGTTGACATTTAGACATTTTTTTTTACATTTCTTGAATGTGTCTAAATGGTAGAAAACGTGTGTAAAAATTGTGAACGGACCTAATGTGCAATTTAATTTTTGGAGGAATTTCCAACAAGGATTTCTTGGCACATATGACAGATTTCTTTGTGTGAGGCTGATTAACATCCCGCTGAACCCAAAATGAGGAAGAGCTTGTCTTAACTCACTCCACAGCAGCTTTCTCTGATCAGCAGTGATTAACCTTCAGACTGCGTCACTGTACTCAACCTGCAATGGTCAACATGATGCAAAAAATCCTCCTGTGTGAAATTAAAGTATTAAAGTTCAGTGGAGTCAAGTTCATGAGAACTTATGAGATAGATTAGAGATTGATGATGATGATGATGATATTGGTGACGATGTTGCAATTAATCTTATTAGTAATATTTTATGAAAAAGGCTCGTGGAAACTAAACTAAAACAATTTGCTTCCCTAGATACCACCAAAAGAAGAAAAAAAAAGAAGAAGACAAAAGAAAAGCAGTGTAAACTAACTCCTGATGAGAAGCAGTGAGTGTAGTCTGTTAGGTAAAAATGTGACAGACACTTTGCAGGTTTTCTGACAGGACAGGAGTGAAGACAATAGGCATTTAATGATCCAGAAACTCTTTTTTTTATCACTGGAATATTCTGGATGCTTATGCGTAATTAAGTGTGTGCAAAGAAAAGAGTGTGAAAATGCTGCACTGTGCTTGATTTTTGACGATGAATCACTCTAACCGCAGTCAGGGGTGTGGCAGGTATTGTCCCCCCATCAAACTACATTCACTAAAAAAAACTGAATTTGGCAAAGATGGAATTTTAGCTCATGGGAAAGAAATCTCCAACATATCAAGCTGGTTCCTTTAGTTTCATTTCCTTTCATTTGGTGTTTGCTTTGTGCCTTATTTAACAATTATTAAAGTTTATCACTAACACTGACATAAGGCTATGAGGCTTTGAAGTTGTCTTTTCTGCAAAGTGAAAGTAAAACCATATCTTTAAATAAAGCTAATTACTTTCTGGATTGTCCGTTAACACTGCATGCTCAGATTTATTTTAATGGCTATTAAACCTGGTCTGTTGCAGTGATCAGAAACATAAAATCCTCTCGAGGAGGCTTCCAGATCATTTCTCTTTTGGCATGGATTCAATCTCCTCCTGTTGTAGATTAGATTAGAACCTGGCATGTCACCAGGTTCAACAGATTCTGAAGTGTTTTTTTTTTTTTTTATTCTAAACCCAAGATAAGGCCTCAACTTTTACAAACAGAGCGCTCTGGGCGAGCGTGCAAGCTTGGAAAACAAAAGCAAGGACTGCGGGTCACGTGAACCTCACAGATGAAACGTGCTAATAGCCTCACACACTGGCACCGTGCTCATAATGGCTAATCCCACTATACCTGAAACAATGAGCTGTGGAGTGAGCAGAGCCAAAAAATACATGTCTGCCCTTAGAAATTGTGATGGACAGCGAAATGTTGGAGACAAGTCACAGCAAATAGCAGCAGCAATTATCCCTTCTTACTCTTTGTAATGTTTGACACTAAAATACCTCTTCAATGAACTTATGATGAGTAATAAATAATAGGATGAACCATGTGTAGTCTTGTTCTTTTAGCTACTAGCGATACTGGTGAGAATGAGTCCGTGTTTCTCTCTGTTACTCACAACGCGCTGCTCATATACTTTGTAAATACAGCACAGAAAGTTCTGCAACAAGTGTTAACATGTAGTATGTTTAATATCTGAAATATTCTCTGGGTACAACATGCAGAAAATGATAATGGTAAATTCTGAAAATGACAAACACAAAATAAAATGTTGCCTCCATGTCATCCATATTGATAACAGCCAATTACTTTTTCTGTGTAAAAACATGATTTGATGTTTTAAATGTCAATTTTTTTTTATTTTATTTTGTGCCAAAAATGTGATTTTGTTCTGATTTATTTAGGTTAGGGTCTGCATGAAGTATAGTGGCCCTGTTGGAAGTCACTCAGTTTAACAGTGTGGCTCGTAAATATGTTCCCACGAGTTTTTGGACAACAATAGAAGCCAATATTATTGTAACATATTGCCCATATTGTGGGCATGTTTTGCTGCCTTCACTGTAATGGAAAACTAAGAACTTGCCTTTATTGTTATTGTAGCAGCAACCTTATAGTATCGGTTGTAGGTGGCACCTAAAAACCTCATAATGATCGTCCACACTTATGTCCAAAAAATGGGGCTTAATCATATGGAGACTTAAAGATCACATGACTAAGCTTTTAGTTTCCCCAAAGCAAAAAAGGGCATAATACATTATATTATGGCTTTGACATAGTTGTTATAGAACAATCCCAGTGATTAATTTGTCAGCCTAAAATAGTTTGGACTTTTAAAACTCTCTTGCAGGCCAGTACTCAATTAAAATAGAAGAACAACACTACTTGGTGGTAAGTATTTAAAGAAAAGCATTTTTTTTTAATCTAATAAAATTATTTATTTATTTATTTTGTGCTTTTCTGGGTCCTTATTATTTCGTGACATAATTATTGTGTGCACTTTTTTATCTTCTGCCTAACAGTGGAAGACTGCTATAAGTGTTGCAACACATTTCTGACTGAGAAAGTAAGATCTGATAAAACTTGGCATCATTATATATTGTTCCTTCAGCTGGGCTTTGGGTGATTGCTTTCTATTATCTTGTATATTTTTTAAATTCCACTACCGACTGAGTAGTTTGCCCTGGAATTCTTCCATAATGCACAGAATTTCTCTAGTGTTACTATGAAAATCCTCCCACTGTACAGTAACCAAAGTAGTTCTAACTCGTTGTACTGGGAACTCTGTCTGTTCCAAGTATTTTCTTAGATAATGCCGTAACTGGAAACTCTTCCAACTCCAGTAAACGCCTACATATCATAAAATCCCCAAACTGAACAATGAAGCCTGAGTTGTTAAAAAATTTATAGTGAAATACCCCTACCGGTTCTCTCAGCCTCGTACACACAAACAGAAGGCAAACATTTACGGACCCTAAAAATAAATGTTTTTTGCAGATTGTATAATTATATGGCGCGGGGATGTAAGTGTGTAATGTGATGCCTTTTTATGTGTGTTTGTGAAGGGAAGGGGTTGCGGAAAGGGGAGGGAGATGGGGCGGGGGAGCTTTGGTAGAATATAATTAAAATAGGATGGCCTTCGCAGGGCTTAACTTGTTATTGTCTTTTAAACCTCAAAAAGACAACATGTGCACATATACATGTGGCAGACGATTTTCTTCTGCTGCTGCAGCTGCTTCTCTACATTTTGCAAAGAACTGATGAATGAACTGTAAGGTGAGGAGGTGACACTGATCGGCATTTTGATCAAGTTTTTGTACCACTTCGCACGAATGTCTGCTGTAAACCTGTCAACACAAGAAATCCTTCTCTAGTCCTTAAAAACTTCAGGTAAACCTTCCATCTGCCGGTGTTCCCTGAGTTTCACCTCAAACTGCCCAGCGCTTGCTTTTCTGACTTATGCAATTCCACCCGAAAGGTATTTTATTGAAGTGGTTGCCTATTTGCCCTCACATTAAATGCCGGAGGAATGTGTTCCTGGGTTTGCTGAGGTTGTTTTGATGTGCATTCAAAAAGCCCATGTGTGCAGAAGGAGCTCATTCACAGCTCACAGGTACTCAATGGCTTCATTTGTCCTTGAAGGTAAACACTCACAGAGGAGGACCTCAAATATGGCCTTTTCAAATGCAGAGGCCCCCATGGCCCTCCATCTTATGTGACAATGAACAAATTCCTATTGAAAAGCACTTACTATGTGATAGCATAGCATTGTGATGCCTTCAACACACCTGAGTAAATGAATGAACCACATCACTGTTGAACAAAGCCGGCCTTGAACTGTAAACATGACATTTGTGTACTGTATGATGCACTTGCATTGGATGGATGCCATGTTTAATCACTCCGAAACCTCTCTGACACATTGAAATCCGTCCAAAATCTAACTGCGGATTAAAATACAGTAATTCTGTTATGAAGCATTGTCTGGGTTGATGTTCCCATCATTTTTTTTTTCTTTTGGTACGATGTGCCCCGGAGCAAGATAAGCTATAAGTACCTCTTCCTTAACTCCACACCCATCATGTTTCAGATGGGTTTTTTAAACTGCTCTTCCAAATAGTAATAATTGCTAATAAGTTTACAATTTTGAGGGTTAGTGTGTGCTGTTTTAAGTGTTTATTCATCTCTTTTGGCTTCTTATGAGGTCGTGCATAAGTTTATTAATCAATTGCTTTAGCCATTTGATCTATCTTTTAAATATCTATTTAACAGCTACATTTTTCACTCAGCTGCATTGTGGGGACAGCTGACAGAATTGGCCCCACAACATCAGCATGTCATCACTTTGCTCTGTTTTGCTTTGTTTACAACCCCAACACAGCTACATTGATCATTTCTTCAAACCAATGACAGTTTCCATATTTTTGTTAAGTTTCAACTCATCTCATCTGGTTGGGAACTGTTGGTGCTGGTTATTATCCTAAATGTCTTTGTTCCCCTGGCAACCAGAAGTAAATTACACCCGTGCATCAGATACCTGCCAACTGCGTGCATACATCTGTTGGCATAAGAGGCCAAGTAAAAACATTATGTCTATACGCTTCGCAGAATCTGCTTCTCAGAATTACACGTAACACTTAAAATCAACAAATGAAAAGCACAACAGACAAGCCTTCTATAAATACAGCCAAATGCCATCGACCATGTCTGGATCTGATTGTCTGAATAGTCAGAATACCAACACACCACAACACACTGCACCTTGTAAGTTCCCAGTGCTGCAATGAGTCATCACTGCCATCGACTACCCAAGGATGCATCGTGCGGTCCAGCGATGTGTGCTATTCTCAAGGCATACCACAGGTGAGGTGTGTGTACAGTATATGTGTGTGTTACATTGTCTTTATGTCTTTCATTGCACCTATCACACACTCGATGGTGTTCACTGTCAACACCTCAGAGGGAGATACGCAGAATAACTTCAGGTTCAATAACAACTGTGAAGGTTGGGGATTGTGTAGGTGTGTAGATGAGTTGTTTTGTAGAGAGGAGCCTCACATTCCCACAACACCTGTAAAATTCCACTCTGAATTACAGTGTTGATGCAGCCAAATGACATCCCACACAAACCATCGCATTCATACTTTTGAAAAAAGTATGTGCACAGTTGCATGACCAAAACCCACGAAGAACAACATTTTACTTTGTGACTGGCAGCTTGTTGCAGATAAACTGACTTGCTGCTCGGCTATGCAGTGTTTTTACTTTTCCCATGTTGGTATACAGTGCAAGAGAGATTCCTTTTGATGCGTGAATAGATCAAACTTGATTTCTGGCACAATCCAATTTAATTTAGCTCCTTTCCTTGTCTGTCTCTCATTTATCCTGTCCAATTAGTTAGTGAGAACCGTTATTGAAAAAAAACAATTCCCTTCGATCAAACGCCCTGTCACATATTTGCATAAATCTTCACAAATTTATATCAGTGTGAGATTAAAATTTATGAAATCGCAAACAAATCAAAGTGATCTTCGTTTTGCAGCATCATCAAAGGCAGACGTTTGTTTTTTGGCACACCTGGATGGAATAGGTTTAGTAATAAATGGTGTGACTTTTGGCAAAGGCCTCTTATTTCTTGCTGCAAGCTGATGAAACTTGTTTAGCAGGGAATCTCGTGCCATCTGCTGATTATGAATCAGTGATCCATGACTGGGCTGTTGTTGTCATTTGATGGAATGATTTAAATGTTTGTTTATGATGAAAGTTTTGTTTGTTTGTTTGTTTGTTTGTTTGTTTGTTTGTTTTGACTTTGTTTCTTTGTTTCCTGATAAGTTGGTCTTTAAGATTTTGATTGTTACAACTGACCTGAACAAAACAAAGAAAAATGTCCTTGGAATTCACTGTATCAGCATTGTTGTTCATCCCATCAGCGTGCAAATCATGTAAATTGCAGGGAAGGGTGGGTATGTATGCTGTAATTTTAGTGGAATATGTGTGCTTAAATTAGAGCGCGGCGTGGTTAGGGGGGCAAATGTACCGAGGCGCTGGGGCCTCCGGCTGGTGATTGGCTGTGTTTTGTACTAACAGACAGGGCCTTTCCACTGGTCTTGATGGGCTGCTGTGATGTGGCGGGCCACGCAGTCCTGATGATGGGGTTGCATGTGTTCCTTGACCCTGACCATAATGGACAACTTTTACCCGCCGGAAGAAAATTACAGCCCCTCAAGAATGTCGCTGTTATTATTTTTCCTTCTTCCTATAAAATCGAAGAGCCCATTTCAAAGTGTAAGCTATTATAAAACCATTGCAGCAAACCATCCACAGAGGATGTTGTTGTCCATGTAGGAGGCTAATAGATAATTAGGACCGAGAGCAGATGACTTTATGAGGATTTTCTGCTAAATTACACATGAACAATCAACACATTTGACTAATTTCTTCCTCTGTAACCCGCCTACTACTCCACTAATTTGCTACCAAGGCTAAAATGTATCTGTCAATCTGCCATCCACTCCTTGGGTCAGAAGCAGAGGGAGTTGATGCAGCACAATATAAGTGAAGAATTCATACACTTTTTCATTCTGAGGGAACACATGTTTGAAGAGTTTCCCACACAAGCTTCTAACAATATAACTCAAACACTTTAACACATCTCCTGTGGGAGAAAACTTCAACTCCCCTGAGTTTTAAATCATCCTCAAAATATATCTCTTGCAGTATTCCTTCAAACCACCTGTGTATGCTGGTAAAACTAAAAGTGACTCACTAACGTCGTGTCCACATAAACTGAAATTGCTTGATATATTTGGCTCAAGCCATTTGGGTAAATTTAATGGGGTCTGTAAGAAGCTAAATAGAATTACCGCATGGGTCAACACTAAAAGTGAGGGTGGTTTGGCTACAGCGGGACTAGCATCTGTTTAAAAGCTAAAAGCTTGACACAAATGGCGAACTCTGGCTCAGCCTCAGGCTCTTTTGGAAAGTGGAGCCCTTGTAGCACACACAAACAGGTGGCAGAGCTGAGCTGTGTCATCGCTGTGTTCTGAAACACCTCATTAGGGTTTACAGTAGGTCAAGAGATTCTGGTGAACCCTGTTTTTTTCGTTGTTGTTTTTTTGGTGCCTTTGGTGCTTTTTTGATGCGTGGAGATAAAGATCATGAAGATTAGTGCAGCCTGAATTTAGGGCGATTACTCTGAAGGTGTTTCTTTGGTGAGGTGGATTTAGCGAGGTGACCATATCTGTTGTGGAAGATCAAAGCAGAGGAGCTTTGGCCCTGAGGGATGCTGTTACCTGTTGTTGCTCTTCACCTCAGCTCACCTCATCTCACCTCAGCTGTAATGTCTGGACTGTATGTGGAACAGAAGAGGAGAGAAAAGACAGAAAGAATGAGCTAGAGATAATGAACCTATTATGGGTCAGATGAATAGTGAAATGAAGAGACTGAGGGGGGGAGGTGTGAAGAAGTCACTTCAATCTTCATTTCACAGTGTTGGGGAAATTATCCAACAGACTGATGCCATCAACTAAATTAAGAGGTTGTTGCTCAACTCCACAACTTCGTTCCCGGATGTTTTTTTCCAGGAATGCCATAAATTTTACCTGCCTTTTATAGATTCGTATCCACCGCAACTTACAGATACGCTCCAAAAAGATATACCTGTGGTTTGGGTCAAGACCACCGACTACAAACACTGGATATTTTTGTGACGACTATTTCCCAAGTAACAACATACATTTGTAGACTTGTTTCAAACTTTATGTAGCAATCAGTGTTACGTTACCATTGCATAGTAAACAGGGATTTGGCAACTAAACAACAATGCATTAATGTAAGAAATGACAACATCAACTACTAGCCCTGACTAGCCCTGTGTCCGTTCCTTCCCCCCCCCCCCCCCCCCCCCAACAGAGTCCCTGGTCTAGAGATTCAGAGTACCTTCCAAGGGTCCAGGAACCAGCTTGGCCTGCAGTGCTGGATGTTTCTCACTGGTAAATTACCTTCCAGTAAAAAAATACCCTAATGTTGTTTAAAATTTTGCTTTTCTCAGCCAGTTGTGCCTGGAGCAAGAGAAGTTAGATGCTTGGAACTATATACAAAAAAAGTGCCCCAAAATACTTAAAATGTGCAAAATAAAATCACATTATTTTTTATGGTGAGAATTTTGGGGAACTCTTGTGCATTCAGCAACCAATTTATGCGAGAAAAGGACTGATTCATTATATTTCAAGGTACGGTCGCCTCACAAGGAAAGGCTACCCACGCATATTCAAAGCTGGAGTTCATGTACTCTTATGAAACTGAAGTAGGATTTCCTGTGCAGTTGACAGTACACTGTCCCAGGCTGTGACTCAACATTGTGTCCTGTTCAGTAGAGCAGTGGTGGGCAAATGATTTGCATAACATTTCAAACTATTATTTCCTCCCAATATTCATGCCAGTGGCGTTATAGCAGAAAGATCCCAGGTGTCGTCTTGGTAAAACAACAGGCTGAACAAAAGACTATGAGGAAACATGTCCTATTGTGACAGTCAGACTTTTAACAGGAATAGCTGTGATGTGAATAAATTCCATACTGATGAAATGTTAGCAAGGAAGTATTATTTTGCAAATGTTTCCTGTTCACAAACTTGGAGCCACAGTCCCTGGTTGAGAGTTAATGTTTCGCTTGAATGCTTTTTAAAGGCAGAAGAGTAATTTGCAACTCTGTGTAGGTGTTAAGCTGGTGGTTGCAGCGTTACAGCTTCAGCTTTGGTTTGCTGACACACGGCAGCTGAAGCCTTTTAGAAGGAGATATGCATTTTTCAACTAAATTCCATGACATCCAGCCTAGTGGTTGACATTCAAAACCACAAATGTGAATATTTAAAGTGCCAAGTCAGCAAAGTCCGTGGGATTCATTGTCTGGGCAACATGTAGAGTATGTTTGGACAAGGTGTCATGGTAACTCATTCAGTTGTTGTGACATTTCACTCTGAACCAATGTGCTGATGAACCATCTATGAGGCACATTATTTGTAGCCCAACAGTCTAACGGCCTATTAGGATTTCTATCAGTTTATCTCAGAATCGTGTTAATTTAAAAATAAGATTTATTTCTTGTAAGTCATCATATGCAAAGGGTTTAAGCACATTTACTTCCTGTCTGATTTTTTAGATACAAAAGCATCCATGTTCTTATAAAACACGTGTCCACTTTTTTAGTTTTTTTCATTGTGAAATACAAAGTGTTACGAAGGCCATAAATCAAGCCCAGTAATTACAGAGACTCTAATCTCTAAAAGTGCTTCGAGGTTGGTGAAGGCTGTGTCTCCCTGTCTGCACCTTCACACTAGATTTTACACGTTAATCAGCATGGGAGGCAGTGGGCGGCAGCCACACCTCCAGCATATGCAGTAGTTACTACATCAGACTGTAATGTTAAGACATACTGTGTTTGCTGAAACGCTGTACAAAGAGCAACAGTTAATCTCATTAATAATGTCTAAGATTACCTGTAAGTGGCATTCTCAACGTGTGTTTATCTCAGGAGTGCAGATGTGGCTAATTTACATTATAATGTTACTGTTTGACCCTGGAAGATGCGGGATGCTTGAATTCTTAAACCTTCAGCAGCTCAGGCAGAGGCACACAGTAACTAAACCACGTGCGCACCCACCCTACCCCAAATCATAAATGATGGGGGAGCTTTAAAGCTCCCTAGAGAGACCCCATCATTGCACCACTGAAATATATACCCATCAAACAAGCTATTTCTGGTCTGAGCTTCTTCATGTGGTTGAATTTCTATTTTTGCCTCTCCCTTGAATTTGGACTGAATGATATTGTATACCCTGACCATACTCTCATTGCAAATTATATGAGGGGAATCATCTGCAGATAGGATGAATCACAGTAGGTTATCATGACCAGCACAAAGTCAAGCACAAGTCATAGTGAATGCGTCTTCAAACCCCTGTCCCAAGGATGCATCCCAAAGGTTTATTTTTACTCAGCTGTGAATGGTTATGGCAGCAAACCGCCATATGGCTGTAAGATCGAGTGGTCTTGGTGGAAAATGGGGACGGAAATTATAGAGTCAGAGAACTGGTGTCACACAGGCCTTTCATTCCTCCTCTTCTCCACGAGCTGATTGGGTAAATACTCAAGGTCTTTCTGGGACAGGAAGACAGTAACTGGTTGGGTTGATGACACTGGTGGAAAGCATCACCTGTCTCAACAACCGCCGTGAGTTTATTTCAGCTTTTCATTCAGTGGGCTACAGTGTAGGCCAGCTCTTCAGTTCAGGGTCACATACGTTCTCTAAAAGAAGACATTGTGTTGTGGACATGAATAACGGGAAGATTTTGCTACTTTACCACAAAAAGACTCACAAATGTTCATGTGCACGTCATGTGGGAATGTTTCTATTTAAAGTCAAACAAGTAGAACAAGTTTAAACAACAGCGGATGTTAGAGTTATATACTGATGACTAAAATGCTTTAATATAATAAGTCTTTTATTAAGAAAATGGAAACAGAAATTGTAGTCAGTGTCCTCTCGGAGTCTAGTGTTTGGATCTGTCTTTTTACTTCTCACTTAAAATACGTTTGTGCTGGACAAAAAAATGTCTTCCGCTTCTTCTTCTTCCTCTTCTTCTTCTTCTTGTTACTCCTCCTCCTCCTCCTCCTGCACAATGGACTGACTTTTAATTCCATTCTCATCTCAAAACATTTCATTAGACAACAATTTGTGCTACTCCCAATTGTATTTATTAGCTAAAACACACGCATTAGCTGTCACAACCTGTGAGCCTCTAAACCTTTTTATCAGCAGCACAGCTGGAGCATTTTGCCCAGTGACTGGTTTGATTATGAGGAGCAGTTGTTATGGCAGGAGAAAGCTGCTTACTCACTTTCGCCTGCCATAACTGTCACCGCGCTTCAGGTTTCTGTGTGATTCAGAAATTTGAAGCTGCCTATGACTGTGCCCTTTGATGTTGTACATGTTGAACATGGTTTGATAGTCTTGGAGAGTTTGTTGTGGCTGGGACACACTGTACTTTGTGTCTTTGTTTACTTTGCTGCTGTCTATCCAGGGCTCACATAAAACAGCATCTCAAAGAGATTGAAAATGAGACACAATGGTGGATCCAAAAACCACTTAACCTCAGCTGGCAGGGCTGTCCTCAAATGTGAAGGCATTGATTTAATTGTAATTACTGCTACTCTTTGAGTTCAGCCATTGTCTACCATTAATCCAGGCCGAGTTGCTGTAGGGGGACAATGAAGCCCCACTGCAAAATGTCTAACGGGTGACACTGATGTCAAACACATGTTTCCCCCCGCAGGCCAACAGAAATAGACGGGCCTATTTAGAGGACTGGTTTGAATGTAGGCTCCAAGGACTGATGTTTGCAATCTAGGAGCCACAGCGGGTTTTTACATGATCAGTAATTCAAAAAGTGGTCGGCCAAAGAATCCATCTTGTGCCTCTTTGTTTTGCTGTTGCCATGCACTTGTGCTAAAATATCATTTGGTGCAATGGGCCAGCATTAAGACAGCAGAAAATATGCCGGACACTGTCCAAGACCTGTGGAGTGTCCAGAGGAGCGAGAGAAGGGAAAACACAAATATTTTCGGTAGCAGGGAGTGAAACCAAAAGGCTCTCTACTGGACAATCAAAGTCAATTAGGGGGTTTCTGATGAGTGTGCCAATGTTTATTACAGCTGTTCCTGCCCAGATAATATCCAGATGCAGATTTAGGAGACTTGTAGCTGGTTAAATTTGGTCATTTGAAGCAGAGCTTTCTCCACTGCAGCATTGCTAAAGAGCTGCAATTGTCATTATCCACAGCGCAAGGTGTTTTTGTGCTGCCGATGCACTTGCCTTTCTCTGAATATAAACCAAGAACAGAAGGTTACTGAAAGCTCCTATAGGCCTTTGAACTTACATCTAACAGCCAGGTGTCCTGCTCTTTTCTCAAGCGTGCAGACAAGAATTTTACCCTCTATTGTGCTACAAGAAAAAGACTTCTCAATTACTCTGCAGCCTCGAGCAACACTACTTTTTTTTTTTTTACAGTTTTGTTCAGAGACAGAAAGGAAGGAGAGACTTCCTTTTTTGTAATAAAACATAAATTATTATGTTTCTTATCCTTTTATGTATTTGATATGTACCAGCAGGACACATCTATGCGTTTTGGGGGGTTGGACACTTATGAGGACCAGTGCCATCACAGACTGTTGTGAAAGGAAAACATTATTCAAACAGCCCTGTAGACTTTGCCTCAGTCTACAGAGAACCATCATTATACGTACTGTAACATGTTGTGTCAACTCCTCGCCACAGTAGAGAGACACAGGGGTAAATATAGAGCGCTAAAGAACTACCCAGGGCATATTTAGAAAGCCTTACCTCTTGTCTTTACTTTCAGTTTGAATAAGAGTAAATGGAGGACATGTTTACTAACTGACAAAACCAACAGGGCTCCAGTGACAGCGAGCGGTGTGTGCCTTTTTTGCTCGGGATGCCAAGAAAGTTTCCAAGGCAGTTTTACAGGAATATAAGCAGCAGGACACTAAGATAGAAATGAAAATTACATCAGACTTTCATTTCTTGTAAGTGGCCTCACTCTGTAATGTGTATTGTATATGACCACTATGTGAGGTGACAGTGCATGTTTCTAATCTATGTGTAATGAATGACAGTTTTTTTCCTAACTAGTAGCAAAGGCAGGCGGGATGAAATAAGTACGTGACAGCAGCTCTACACCACAGGAGATTAATGTGGACATGATTTGGGCACATTTGGAAATTATTTGTATTGCTTGAAGAAATGTTTTCCTACCACTTTGCCTCAAATAACTCAGCAATGGATAAAGTAAATGAATAAAACTTTATATAAATGTTAATGCCAAGCCATGATTCCTACTGATTTGGGTGATGTACTGATCATTTGGGATTTTGTGGGACACGTCTAAACAAAGTTTAAACGGATGGTCATGACTTTGGTAAAACTATACCAGATACTTTGATTAAAGATCAAACACCTGAAAAATGACTTCTCTTTTTACCCTCAGCACCACATAATATTGCTGCATTCATGCCAAGTTGACAGAATGAGACGACTTAGGGTTCATGTGTTATTCCAAGGTCTAAAACAAAATAATTGATTGTGTTAATACTGGAATTTACTTTGGTGTTTCACACAGATACTGTTTGCCAGGTGTGAACATTTTTCCCGACTTGGCTGCATGTTATTTAGGTCTGAACAGTATTATACCCGCTAAATGTCAGCATGCCATTTTCCCTGTGAGCATGTTGACTTTAGCCCACCGCCACTGTGCCGACAAACAGTTTCTCAGATGCTTGTGCAGATGTGGACTCATGGGAGACCTGAAGAGGGAAAACTATCCCCTATTAACTAACAACGGAACCAGTTAAAAAAATAAAGAAAGAATTTTCTGTAACTGTTTTTTATTTCTCATACCTTTGATCATCTGGTGACCCCCACAATATATTTCAGTACCTTCCTCTCTGTGGTGGTCCCAAGATA
Organism: Channa argus; assembly: GCF_033026475.1. Classification (NCBI taxonomy): domain Eukaryota; kingdom Metazoa; phylum Chordata; class Actinopteri; order Anabantiformes; family Channidae; genus Channa; species Channa argus. The sequence continues at coordinate 17,928,475 of NC_090210.1, forward strand.
TACTAGGGGATGTATTGTGGGACCACCCACTCTCTTCAGGTTAGGGGGGGAGTGTTCAGACCCACAGGTTGAGATCCACTTCTCTACTATTCAATACTTATGCCTTCTGTACATTATGAGGCGGTGGAAGTTGTACGTGCTCCACTGTACTTGCTGATCTGTCAGACTTTGGACTCCACTGCTGATGAGTCAGTTTCCAAAACAGATACAGAGCATAACACTTGTTGCATGAGATCTTTTTATGGGAAGTAAATATAGCGACACTGACAAATATTTGCCCGGATGTGCACTTTGACCCACTGACACTAGAAGTAACTGACCCAGTGTGAAGTCTCTAATGATGTGGTATGAGCCATCACACACTACACAGGGTTGTCTCACTACACTTATCTGTCAGCGATGTGTGGGCTGGAGACACTGGGAGATTACAGAGTCTCAAGGCCAGTACGGATGAACACTCAGCTATAAGCTCTTTAAAGCAATATTGTTCTAAGGTCTACGCTGGAGGATGGAAATTTCCCTCAACCTGAGGGATACCCTGATGTAAAGCCAGCACAGACCACACACTGAGCTTCTGGTGTTTCCGACCAGCCTAAAAACTATTTCAGGCTTCTGCGGGAGGAACTACCTCGCATTTTGCGGCTTCACCTATAGTGCAATACCTTTTCTGCAGTTACTGTCTCAAAGTGACTCATCAACTATTTGTATTTCACAACGGAGGGTGAGAGACGCCACACAGATGATTATGGGGCACTCTGCATGCCTGAGAGGGGAACGACCTGTCTTGACGTCACGATCAGCGTCCTGATGCGACAGCGAAGGATTTCCCTTGGTTGCTAGGCGCCAGGGTTCCGTGTGTGGATAAACACAGGGTTCCTCGTGGCACACCTGTATTTAAAGTTGACACTGCCACGCTGTCAGATTACTACCTGTTGCTTCATTTCACTGTTAAGCAACCATAGTTATTTTCCATTGCAACTAACTTCAGTGACGTATCTGCTATAAAATCATTGACAACAGTGTAATGTTGACATGGCAACCGAACAATCACCTGAGGGGAAAGGTGAAACTGTTCTATTCACCTGTCTAGTTAGGCTGTAGGCATGAGAAAGTGTAGGCATGTAGCTCAGGAACAGATCAAAGCTAAAAAGAGGCAGTTATGTAACCTTGTGGTTATTGCAAAAAAGAAATCACTGGGTTACATTTATTTCTTTGAAACTGAAACTTTCACACACTCAGACAATCATTGCTATGATAATTTTTTATCGTTTTATGTATGAACAACTCAATTCTCCAATTCTCATTACCAATATAATAAAAAAGTAAGTGCACGATTGCATAATTTTCACCTTTTAATCTTGACTTTTATTTAATGTGAGATTCCATCGTTCTCGTCCTAGTTCTTGCTGACTTATAATTTCCCCTGTTCACTAACAACTGTTTTAGGTTTTTTTAACAGTCACAGTGCTTCAGTACTTGAGTACTAAGTGCTCCAATATTTGCACTTCTCTACGTATTAGGGAACATTCTGTTTTTTCACATTTATTTTACTTTATAAAATGTTGTTATCTTGCAGAGTAGGATTTTACAGAAAGAAAAATGAAAAAGAATCTCACGCTTTCAAACACAGGAAAAACAGAATTTTCCTGCTTGGTTTTCGCAATGCTGGTTACAACATACAAGTGAGAGAAAAAATAGAAACAGCCCTAAAAAATTAATAAAAGAATAAAAAACTGGAATAACTCGATTTGGAGAAGGATCACCTCCTCCTACTTGGTGGAACCAGCTTTTGCTTTAATTACAGCCTTAAGCCTGTTTGGATACTTCTCTTTCTACTTTGCACACCTAGATTAAGCAATGTTTGTCCACTCATTCTTACCGAACTGTTCTCGCTCATTATATTTGGATGGTGGCCACTGGTAGAGTGAAGTCTTCAGGACTTTCCACTGATTTCAACTGGCTTCTGAACATAGCACCTTTTCCCAATTTGGTCTATGAATCTTCCTGCTACTCTTCAGCAAAGTTAAAACAAGACTTAATGTGTTTTTTCTGTGATATTGTTCGTGATGTGCACACAATGACCACCCTTTGGCCTCTTGGTAGCCTCTCTAACCAGTTCCCTCCTTGGTCTGCCATTCAGTTTGGAGGGCCAGCCTCATACGCGCATAGTCATGGTAGTACAAAGAAGTAACTGTGCTCATAGGGATGAACTAATCTTTGGAAATGTGCTTGTGCCCTTCCACAACTTTGTCTCCGACATTGTTTGAATGGTCTTCCTTCACACAGAAGACTAGTTGCTTGAAGTTGCACTATCAAGTGCTGAAAAGCTCCAGAAACAGCTTCTTCTTTCAGAACTAACCGAATCATTACAGCTAATCTCATGTAATGCAGGAGGCAACTAAATAAGTTACTCAATTAAAAAAAAAAAATATTGCAGTTGCAATTGATTCTCTCATTAGTATGTTGTGACCTGAATTGAATAAATCGAGCTGGAAATAATTAAAGTTTTTTATGTGTTTTCATTTCACATTGTGAGTGAAAGTGAGCCTTTTCTGCACCCACTGTAGGTTTATGACACATTATTCTGCATAGCTACAGGTTAAATTACTTAAATTAAGCAGCTTAATTAAGGTCCATATAAACTGTTTAAAAAACTTTTGCACTAAAGTATATAGAAATTTGACCTGTATTTAAAAGGCTTTATTGCTCATTTCACTTCAGTAAAGCATCACATTCTGCTTTAATGATACTTAAGCCTTTTCATAATTCTTTAAAACGACATACTTTTAGAAGACAGTAAATGAGGAGGTTGTCTGTTTAAGAGATATTACCTAATCCTATAAACGCTGTGGTTAATCTTAGTTAAGAGTGTATATCTCGGTGATAAATATTTGAGAACATAATTGAGGATACTTGTGCTGCAACAAGATTTCTGTTAGCGGTCTTGCAACATGAGGTATATGTCAGGTCTCCCCTCTGAGCCCTTCGGAGGCTGATCTTGCTTCATGAATGCAATCTTCTCATCGTGTGCCAAACACTATATTCACACCCTCAGCCAAGTATCACAGAGACTGTTCCCCAGTGAGGGAGAGCACACACTGACCAGTACCAACAGCTGTGCTGCAGAGATTTTAAGATTATATTAGTTGTAATAGGTATGAATAGACAAGCCCGTAAGAATGTCTGTTTGTACACCAAGATCCAAAAGCAGATCTCCATAACCACAGACAGTTAAAGACATTATGTAGATGAGCTAAACGTAATCCAGTCTGAGTAGGTGTTTTAACCAGTGTCATGTCATTCAGATCACTGCTTGACAGGATGTTTATTTACATGCAAAACTGCAAATTGGATACAGGTGCATTTGGAGATTTGCAAAAACAAATGAAAAAAATCCTAAAATTGCAATTGCAGCAGGTTTAACTGTCACATTTCCTCAGTCATGTTCTCAATTATGTAAGAGGAATGGAGCTTGAAATCACATACTTTCGTAATATTTAGGATGTTATCTCACCTACTTGTGTGTTGCTAACCGGTGTGAAAGATAAAACCCACAAATGGAAAGTGTAACTTAAATGTTTTGGATTTAAAACTACACTTGACTGTGAACACATTATATTCTCAGGCTGGGCACAGCTGCTGTGTAGGTGTTTAGACAAAAACAGGTGCTTCAAGGAAAATACGATAAAGTCTAACGTGTCCAGTATTAAGTACCAATGTGCCATCTGAGGTCCCAGTTAAATGGACACACACACACAACCTAAAGCACTTGCTTATAGTGACTCACATGATTAAGAGAATCACAGTACCCCTACAAGACAAAATTCAGCAATGACCTCATGCAGGCCCGCTGCAGTCTGACCTGACATGAACAATAGGTAGTCTGTGTTAGTCCATCCTACGTTTCTTTCTAACACGTCTGCGATCGTTGACCACAGCTTGAGTCACATCCTTCCCAGCTCTCCTGCATGTTTACGGAGGGCTGGCTCGCAGTCTTCTATGATGTTACAGGCCCTGGGAATTAAGAGTCGCACTGTTTGAAACGAGCTCCAGGATGGAGTGGAAAGAACCATCCAGGGTTAGTTAAGACCACATGCCTGACACAGGAAACCCCCATCCCTCCCTCACCTTTTCTGTCAGGCAGGTGCCTGCAGTCGACACTGACAGCTTACGCTGATCACTGCAGTGACATCACATAACAAATGACGTAAATAGGCAGTGGAACAGTTTTCTCTAAATAGACATTTAATGATTTAAAATAGCACGGTTACAGACAGGGAAAAGGGGAAACAGGTGTCAGAGTGGAAAATGGGCATTTTCAACTGGTATTCTGTTTACTGAGCAACTCACTGCATTTAATGGTATTTTTTTGCTAAGCTGCATGTCCAAGGAGTCAAACTGAAGAATAAAGAGTACATAAGCCAAGCAGGAAGGCAATGCTCTAACATGGTTCATGGTATCAGACGAAGATGACGATACAAAATGAAATTTACAATTATCAAACTAATAACACTGAGGGCATTACCTTTTAACAAATATATACAAATAACCAACTAACAGGAATTGTGACAGAATAAAGCAGCTTCATATAAAAAATGATCATACTCAGAGTGATGGGTGAGCATGTTACCGATGTGTGTGGAGGTGACTACAGCGACTTTAAATGAGATTTGTAAGATCTGCTGTCAAGCCATGTGACCCACTGTAACAGATTGTGTACAGCTCTGCACTGTGTCCGTTGGATGTAAACATAACTCCTGCTTTCCGTGGCCTTTCTCACATTAGGAGCCTCACAGTAGTAAATTATAAGTAAATCAATACTTCTTTAAACCTTGCTTAACAAAGGCTCCATCTAACATTTGCATTGATCAGAAATGAATATAACAAATACAAATACAAAACGAAAAGTAGATGTTGACAGTCCTCTGGACTCGTGACTGACACCTGCCATTGACAGCGCATTAGCGTCACGGCTCCGCCCCCCTCTGATTTCCACCTGCCCACTGCCAGCTGAAGTGCTGCCTACTGGGTCCGGAGCTGGTAATCTGAGGAGGAAATGGACAAGGCTTAATCAAATGGACAAAGAAAAAGAAGAAAAATCAAGAGGGGGCAGCTGATGCTTTCCACCCAGAATGAATGGAATACAAAGGAAATGAGATAAGGATGTTTGGCAATTAATGGCAACATTAGCGAAAAGACCAACATGTGCAACCTTAGTAATGTTAGCATGAAGATCGGGAAAGCCTGACAAAAAGTTCACTTTCTCACATTTCGCAGGACATTGCTACATTGCTTAATGTTCTACAGTGTACCCTTTTTTTAAGAACAGCATCAGTACAATGCAAGTTCTCACCACATTGCACTGCATTGCCCAACTGTTGCCTAATACCTGCACATATGGGCACTTTTCACATGTATCACTGAACTCTTGACCTACCTCCATTTTGAGTGATGTAGCGCACCCATGGCAAAGCCTGATATCCACTTTTCTCAATGATTTTCAGGTAACGCACCTATTAAGAGAAAACAGAAAATTGCTGAGAACATGCAGAAGAGAAATACAATAAAAAATAAATATATTCAGCAATTAATTCTTCAAATATTTAAAATAAAGCAGACACTGATAATAACCCATACAGCTAATCCCAAGTAGGGTTTGAGGGGGCTAGAGTTTAAAACATTTTCATGCCTTTACGTCATTCTGAGAACAAAGATCTTTGTACTGTGGGACAAACTTGATGACTGATTAAAAGAACAAAAAACATAACTCGCAAGACAGCTGTATCCATATTTGTTTAATGGGGTACGATGTTTATGCTGAAAATAGGCCAATTCCAAAACATATATTTGATATTGTCGGCATGCACAGTAAAACAAAAAGGACGGTATGATTTCTAAGCGTGCTGTTGATTCAGTTTTTTTTTTTCGCACAATGCAATGCAGTGTGCAATGCCGAACATAAATTGCACATGAAGGTGAGATTGCTCCAAAGACGTTTAGCCTTTTTTCTGAGATTTGACTGCAGCATTCATTACTCTTTGTATATCATATACAGGACTACAAAAACTACCAACTTATATTAAACATTTTCAGGTGAATGCTCCTTTAAGCTTGCGGCGACCTTGATAGTAAGAGTGATGTTGATGAGGAAGTAGTATGAGTCACCAAAAAGAGGGAAGCAGCTACAAAACAGCTTTCAAGTAACTCACATTGTAAATTTACATAACTGTATTTTTCAAGGCCTGAGAGTAAAAAAAATGCACATCAGCATAATCAAGATACAACTTTCACAAGCCATTAACTGATATTTCACCAGAACAGTGTTTCCACAGAGCTGAATTTCGAGAAGAGACTCTAAAAATACCCTACCCTCCTGAACATAGTAGAACATGCACGTTTTTTCCCCCAGTCAGGTGGGAAAAAGCGGTTATAGAAACTGATGCTCTTGTAACAGTATATCCATATTTTTAAATAATAAAATTACTTTGAATAATAGTTTTGATCATAATTCAACCATACTTACATACAGAATTTTCTTCTCTGTAGTGTTATTTCATCAAGCATAACTATCGCTGTATACTACAAATATGTTTACAAATCTCACATGCTTCAGTCTGCTTCTACAGGAATAATTCTCTGACAATGTTTCCACTAAAACAAAGCTCATGTGTTCTCACAACAAGCAGGGATGAGAACGGAGCCATTTTAAGGCTGAAAATCGTCCTCTCTGGGAGATGTCATTTTGCCATGTCCCGGTCATGCCAGTTCCCAGCTGAAAGGGGGGACAGACAGCAGGAATTTGTGGGTCAAGTGGCGACAGACTCTGGTGAGGCGATGGCAGTTGCTGCCTTGTTATTACCTTCCACTACACAGTGAGGTCAGAGCAAAAGGGCACCATGGGCAGCAGACACATGATCACAAACACATAAGACGCGGGATCACCGAGTCTGCCGGCACAGCACTTCTCCCTGAACCCAGGAGCCAAACATGCAGTCGGCCTGACCGTGACTACGTAGTCAGCAAAATGGCATCAAAAGCCACCCTCCGCAAAATATCATTATGGTTTGTAAGATGAGAAGGGGAAAGGAGGATGTTTGTTGTATCTCGTTTGGTAAGTACAGACTACATGTGTGGTCTAGATTTATCAGGCTTTTGGTAGAGGCTAAAGCCCAAAAAGCATCTGCCAACTTGTTTGGTTTCTCTCAACTTTACCTAAAAACAGTAGATCTGAAAATGTACTTTCAGCTCTGCTCACACTTCTACTTGGCCAAAGAGCTAGGTAAGCCTATTTCTAATTAAATTTATAAGGTGCAGTTACGTGCATTATACACACTTCACATGTGTGCTCCCCTACACTTAGTGGCAGAATTAAGAGGAACTTTCTCATGCTTTGATATATACATGTGTCAAATTAAACTTCCCAGCCTCTTCTCACACGTAAAAAGTGGTGTTACTGGCTGCATTTGAGTCTGAGACCAAGTCTGCTATAACCCTGTAATAAAGAAAGGTTACAGACTTAACACAAGAGTTCGATGGGAATATGTCCCTTAATTGATTCCTTCTGAAATGGTGTTTCCACCACAGTGTGACTTCAAACACTAAGAAAGAGATGATTGGCCAGGTTTTTGTTATTTGATTTATAGTTGCAATTTAACAACTAAATATTAAGATTTAAATTCAGAAATTAAGTTTCTGTTGTAACTCTAAATGGTCTTTTCTAATGTTAGTGCAGATTGTTGAAACTGTTATACTTCTTCAACCTAACTGAGCCACGAGTAGCTCTCAGCTGAGATACACCCGGCCCCAAAAAACCCCCTTGGGTATACTGAGGTTTTCACAAAACCTTTTCAGGTGACTTCCATGCAGGAAGTTACAACGTTAGCAAAAGACATGATTGTGGTGGAGCTTAATAGGTTTTAACAGTTTCCATTTTATTTTGGACAACTTCAGACAATTTTGCTACACTGTATGATGGCAATGAACACTTCAACATGTCTGATGACCAACTTGGTGACAGGTCAATTAATGGTAAAGGAAACGTTGCTAAGAATTAGGGGTCATAAAAACTGTTTCCTGAATGCAAACAATTGTTAATTTGATTTAAACTTTATCCTATTGTATACTTGTTAAAATGGTTAGATCACTTTGCTGTAGTGTGTTTTTAGACTTTCAATGAAAATACAGTCACCATCCAAGTACATTTATTGTGATACTGTGAATACTGTTAATAGCAAATTTGGACTGCAAACCACATCATTCTCATCACTGGGGGGAAGGGACACTTTTGCCAAAAGGGTGTGTCCAGATCGAAATGAACAGGAAACACTTATGTTTGAATACAAGTCAGCAATGGTTTATAGAAAACCGCAAAAAGAGGATCCCTCAGCAGAACTCTCATGCTTTCTCACAATATATATATTTGCAGGTCACTCCACAAAGATTAAGTGGAAGAATTCATAATTTACAATGTTACAAATATGCAAAATGTTTTATTTTTAAGTACCGGTATACTGAATTAAAATTGAAATTTTTCACAAAAGAATCTTAGCTTTTAATACAAGTAATATGCTAAACGTTTCCACACCTGCCATTGTTCCTGCACTATGACCTAATGCACTTTTCTTTGAGCATCTGCACATTTATGGATTTGGCAAAGATGTGAGAGGAAGGAAAGACAAGAATATTATTTCTTCCAGCTGCCAAATTACCTTGCAAAATGGCAAGAATTCTTATACTGCTATACCCGCCCCAATTACCAGCATCATATGTTTCAATTAAATTGGGTTTGAGTGTCTTGTTTCCGAGTGGGCTGCATAATGTCCATACAACTTAATAAAGGTTTTATGGACTATCATAGGAAATGTGGAAAAGCTGGAAAATATTACTTATTTTAATCTCATACAGAAACTAGTACTAAAGGTTAAGAAGTAAATATGAGTGAGTCCCAGGATTAATTGTCTACAGCTACTGGGGTAATATTATCCATCTTGAAAGTTTTTGTGAATTAGTGCTTATTTATAAAAAGTGTATGACAAAGATGTTGCTGCTTGATATTAAGGACTGGGTGCAAAGCTCATATATATTCACACAAACTGACTAAGTTGCTTATGTGGAGTATGCACATATCTGCATATAAGCAAACAGACCTAAAAATGATTTTGTAAAGAAATACTATGAAAAAAGTTTAGTTTCCTCTTACTCGGATCTATGTACTTACACAATGGGCTCTATGATTTCAAAGGGCATTGTTTAAAAGAATTGTCTTCTTGATGTTTTAGGGCAGGAACTTCTGGTGTGATGCTCATGTGAAACCAGTTTTAAATGGATGTACTTTAATTTTACAACTTCTGGATTGAACATCACTTGATATACTTCATTTACGAGATCGTGCTTTAGATAATAAAGAACAATATATAATGGAGTTTGGCTATTGTAAAACTGAGGCGTAATTATGTCAATATGCCAGTGAAAAGCTGTTTTTCTTTTATGATGAAATTTTTAAAAGAAATTTGTTGAGTTGCCCTTGTTCCCTCACATCATAACATGGGAAGACTTAATTTTGTGTTACTGTGGTGCTACACATACTGTATAATCACAGGACAACTGTGATTATACAGTGTATGCTGCACATCTGTGTAAGTCTGCGGTCAGCAAGAGTTTTCATTTAAACACCATGGAAAAACATTAGCTTCTTTCTAAGTTCCATATGAATCACAATCAAAATCCAATGAATCTACTTACCTGTAACTAAGAATGACATTTTCTATACCTGTGATTAACATAAAGGCAGAGAGCTAAGATCAAGTTGATGAGAAGTTGCTCTCTGGTTTCCAACAGTGGATTGTTTCACAGTCTAACAGTGCTGTAGTGCTGCCCCCACTGGCCAACTAAATTCCTGCTCTGGAGAGAGGCGAGAGGCGAGAGCTACACGCCATAAATTCTATATCCTGAATGACAGACAAAAAACTGGGAACAACAAGATAGCACTGTGTGTGCATGGGGGCCGGATAACATTTAAATAGCAAGTGCAAAGAAAGTGCAGCATTTGCTTAAGTCTGCTACAAAATTGTTTACTAAAAATGGGTAGTGAACACATTCCCCTATGATAAATATAATCATTTAATATTAAAAATAATATAAAAACTGTGTGCCAATACTTCTTACCTCCACATAATTAAATTTCATCTTATTTTAGTTCTACTCATGTACTGCTCTAAGAAGGCTACTAGTGCAAATACTGTTTGACAGACATTGCTGTATATGCATGTACCTGGATGCCCGAGGTGGTGAAATATGGGATCTCAAACTTGACACTGATTGGTGGTTTCCCCTCTTTGTCTTCAGCTTCTACACTCGGCAGCCCAAAGTGGGCTCGCATCAAATACTCTTTTCCACCCTGTGTCAAGACAAGACATAAACTGTTTAACACAAAGCCAAAACTGAGGCAAAACATTTTTTCAAATCTTTGAAGGGAAATATGATATTTTAAGAAACGTTGGAATGTCCTCTGCAGCTTCTTAGTTTCACAGGGGAATGCTAACAATATTAACACCAAGGAAAAGGTCAAATACAGGAACTAAATTTTTGAGTCAAGAAAATAAAACCAAAACCCAAACACAGTGTTACATAGTAATTTGTAACCATCAGTGTAAACTCATGAGTCATGCTTTCTGCTCACAGGGAAGGATTTGATTGACCAGACAATCTCGCTGTTCTCAGGCACCCACTTCACGCTGCCCACCGTGGTCTTGAATTTGGGTGAGTCAGCGTCCGTTGGCACAGGAATGTGGATCTCCACGTTGTTGGCAGTGGAACGCCTTTTGAACTGACTTTTTGCCTGAGTTGAGAAACAAGTAGCTCGTGTTTAACACAATGGTCCTGGTTAAACAAGGTGCTAATGGTTGGTTTAAATGAGTATTCTGTAATCAGGGTTGGTCACGCGTGACACCAAGACAACACAGTGTCCCTAAAAATCATCATGGGACACATTTCTATGGCTGTGTGAACACACCTTATGCCAATTGTGACTATATCACAACCGATCATTAATGTCTTATTAGTCATTAATATGTTTTTTTTAAACATTAACAATGGGAGCCAGCCACACACACTGACATTAACTATGCTGCTGCAAGTGATATGGAAACCTACATTCCAGCTGAACAAGTGACCTACCTTGATCATGTACTCGATCCGACTGTGGGAGTGCTTCTCAATAACAGATTCAATCCAGATCAGGGGTTTCACCTCAAATACAAATAACAAAAAATGTTTTACTTGTAAGCAAAGTCAGCTTCAATCAGCTGTTATTACTTTTAATGAGAATACCTTATGACAAGGTCACCACCTACTGGATAGAGACTATCACTACAAAAAAAAAACTTAATAAAAGGGACATTAATTTGCTCACTTTCCACTATCACCAGCACAATTAAGAAGTAGTCTGATACTTATTTTTACATAATGTGGAATTAGTGTTCTTCTCTCAGTGTCAAGGAAATCTAGGGAAAAACAGGCATTGTGCAAACTCAGAGGAGAACACTGAGCGATTATGTAACATGTCTGTAATATGCACAAAAAAAACTTGTGTTGTTGTTGTTTTTTTATCTGTAATAATAATAATAATAATAATAATAATAATAATAATAATAATAATAATAAGTAGTAGTAGTAGTAGTAGTAGTAACTATACATTTTGTCCATTGCTCTATGGTAGAAAAAAATATTTTGTATGACTTTCAAATCTAATTAAAATTTCTCTACTACAATTTCTTATTATTTAATGGGTGTCATTTATTCACATGTACCTGCTATCAGCTAAAATCAGTCTACCTCTAATACAGCATACCGAAAGAGAGACTGAGAGGAAGTCTCCAAAAAGAACAATACCTCTGCAAATAACAGATATAGATTTGATAACACCAAACCTCTAAATCAATGTACAACTATGCTGACAAAAAAACATTTAAGCTTTCACTAAATACGGCTTTTCGAAAGTAAAATACCCTTGACGTTCCAAGTATTCATACTGTAATCTTAGGTATCATGCTAAATGTGATCAGCCACTGAACTGGTCAAAGTTTGAGCAGCCAATTGTGAATTTTTTTGTGTCTTCGCTGCTTATTGTTACGTGGAAAATGTTCTGCTGCACAATTCTACTTCCCTTTCTACAAGCTTACTGGCAAACCTATTGTGAAACATTTCTTGAAAATTTAAGCAGAGTTTAAACTTTCTTAACCCAGAGTTCTTGGTTATAGCTTCTAACAGCTCATACTCATTGTACAGTATATAATTTTTCACTTTCTTTCATGAATATGCTTTTATTATTCTAGTTGAAGATTAAGATTAAAGGCTGCTTTCGGGTCTAGCCGTAGTATACATTTGCCAAGGCTGCTTGTTAAAAGTGACTTTGGCCTTGTTTGTCGGTGAGGTGATAAATAATGGTAGTCACCGGTTGCAAATGTTTTGCTTACTTGGGCTTGTTTCTAAAGTGTAGTTGCTTACTTGGGCTTTGTCCGCGTCTCTATTCTTTGTACACTATACCTGTCTGATACAGTGAAACTGTTCAACAGTTATTTCCCTCAGCTCCATTTCTTAAGCAACACAGTAACATCTACTGACTTTGGAATACCATTTTTTCCAACAGCTACCAGATATAAATCCTGATTCACATCTAAAATCTGACGCTTTAACTGCTAGTACAGTATATGGTCTAGTTATATAGCGCATGTTTTTCCTCCATAGGGTGGGCTGGAGGCAATCCCAGCTGTCATAGGGCAAGAGGCAGGGTACACCCTGGACAGGTCACCAGTCGATCTCAGGCCCAACACAGAAAGATACACTGAGACAGAAAACCATTCACATTCACACCTATGGACTGTGGGAGGAAACCGGAGTACCCAGAGGAAACACCTGCAACCTTCTATCTGTGAAACAGCAGCACTAAACATTCTACACCACCACTGTGCTGCAAAGATAACATGTTCCCCATTTATTGTTGACAGTACATGCATAGAGATTGTCACCTGATAACCTAAATTTTGCTCTGAGCTAGCCTGCAGTCAAACCTAAAATCTACAAGAATCGGAATCTGACATTATATGAATAAGGTTTTAAGTGGGGGATTCTGAAAATGAAATCCGCTGATGGTTTTACAAAAAAAACATGTCTCACTCTTAGCAACAGCTGATCTGACCAGATCTTTGAAAAGCAGATTCCTGTTTACCTTATGGTTAGGAAATCAGCTTTCGAGAGTGAGTGGACTGTAAACTGGTTAATGAAGTCCACGTGAACACACTGCATCAATATAACTTTTAACACAGACAAGTTCTTCACAAGACACACATCGCAAATTCCTGGAGGAGACTGATCAGTGGTCTTCACAATATTGTGTGCTGTGTTGTATAACAGAGTAGAAGGGTTGAGTGCTAGAAGGGCCCACAAATGTATTCTTTCACGAGGCTCAAAAATCTCAGAAAACTTCTGGTGTAGAGTCGCTCTTAAACTTCTGAACGATATATTTTGCTGCAATCCACAACGAGAGTAAGGTGGATCAAACCACCAGTACTCACATGAGTGTTGAGTCGGTAAGACATGAGCTCAAACTCCCCATCGGGAGGGATAAAGGAGATTGTGCGGTCGTTCTCAAAGCGGGACAGACGGACGCACTGGTGAAACTTGACATCTTCCAGCTCTACTGATTTACTTTTTCCACCTACATGAAAAATCAAGAGATCATTTGAAAAGGATGTGACTACATTGCATGAACTGGTATGAATCATGCCTAGGTCAAAATGCATTTGCTAATAAGTTTAAAGAGTTTTCCAATAAGAATGAGGTAGGAAATGGTTGAGGTTTTTGACAAAAGACAATATTATGTGTATCAAGAAGAATCATCTGATTGTCACCCTTGCATATTTTGCAAATCATCAAAACTTCCATCAGACAGCTCATCACCCAGCCCAAATCATTTCACATGCATAATGTAAGAGAACTTACGTCCAGTGTTTTCAAACAGAACCTTATCATTAAGGCCTAACCGCAACTCAGGCATTCCAGACAGGAAGACACGCATCTTAATGGAACCAACAATTTCACTCCGTAGAACATTGCCATTGGCACTAACCTAAACAACAAAGGGATTATAAGTGTCAGTGCATTAGCGAGAGACAGATAAATCACTTAACGAAATCACAACACAGAAAACATGGCGCGATCACCAAGCTTGACAATCTGAGTATGTTGTGACGCACACAGGGAGGAAATTTACTAAGCCTGTGACTGCCATTCCTTAAGCAACACAGTGCTTCTAAAACAAGGAATTCCTACCAAGAGGTTGACTGATTCAATGACGTCCAGGAAAACCTCATTCTTCCTGTACTTGATACCCTCTGACCTCCAAGAGACAGCATTAGTGACTGTGGCGGGGGGTCGTGGGGCACCAGTGTCTAGCTTGTGACCCTCCTGGGTTATGTATCTGAGGGAGAAAAATGTAAACAATAAGACAAAACTGAGGAAAAAAAAACAAAATCTACTGTCTGTGTTGGTCAGTTCCCAAAAAGCATCAAAGCAGAACTGAGACTGCCATGGTTAAAAGGGAGGACTGTCTGACTGGACAGATTGTTGTACTCAAGAAGACATCAGGGGAAATCCAGACTTAGGTTGCCCTATTTCTGCATCAACCACAATCCTGCAAGTCTAAATGGTCACTTACAGTTCATTCTTGTATAGACAATAAAATCAGATATATAGTAGTAACAAAGCAATAATACAAAGCAATCTTTAAAACCTGATTTGACTGTGGTACATCAATCCAGATAAAAAAATAACATAAAAAAAACAGTTAAACAGAAACAAACAAGTAGAGATTAAAATCCATAAATACTAGTACTTGATAAATAATTAACTCTGACTATTTCGACCTTGGCTGACTTGATTATATGATCTGTTTTATATAGGGTAGGAAAACTTTTCAAACTGACCAAAAATAGAGTGAATCATTTTTAATCCTATCATGATGGGAGAGGGCTGATGAGGACAATTTCATGCAGCTGAATCACATTATAAGTAGTTTACCAATAACCTTACAGTCTACTATGAAAATGTATTAACACATAATAATATAACATATTAATATATACATATAATAAATCTGTCACCTAGTTTTTGTCTACACAAATAATGCTGAGTACTGCTTCTACATGCTGAAAGTATACAAGGCTTTATAAATACCCTTTATATTATTTTCTGAAGGGTTAGGGTTAGTATTTTTAGTATACTAACCCTAACCCTTATTTCTAGTAGTGATGCTTAAATGGCTGCTAAATATAGGCCCAGATAAAACCTTGTAAGTCGCCTTGTAAACCTCACTTGTAAGTCACTTTGGATAAAAGCGTCTATAATTTTTCTAATCGTTTTTTAATGCCACTAATTAATAGAAAATAAACTGGAGTTTCTGACTGCTTGATAGTCAGTCACTAACGACCATTTGTCATTTTATAGACTTAAAAAATATAAGTTGATTTTTTTAAGAAAACTGCAGTTCTCATTTGGTGCATCTCTAATGAATCCATGTTAATTTAATTGGGTGAAAATGTGGAAAAGAGGATACTCACTCTTGCAGAATCTTGCTGTCAGTGGTCTGAGGATAGCCAAAGTCCATCAGCTCATCCATCAGCTCATATATGATGACAAAGTTGTCTCTAATGCTCTCTTCTTCCAGTTCCTTGAAATACTCTGAAAAAACCTGAATACAACATATCATATTTTAAATTCCTCAATAAAGAGTCAATAAACATGGCATATGCCTTCGTTAGTGCTATTCATTACGCAAAGCAGGTAAAGCATTTAATCCTACCTGAACAATTTTGTACAAAAAGGAAAAGACTAGTGAGACACTAGCATTTTTCTTTGAAGTTGCAACCACTGGTGTGATGTGTTAAGAATTATTGATACTAGAGAACAAAATCAAAGCAGCATTAAGCATAACTGCATGTCCCGACAAGTTGCTTAGCTACAGATTCAATACTGAGATCATTGAGGATACAGTAGAGATTATTGTGTTTGATCCACATGAATCGGACTCCCCCATGGGCCAGAATTGGGGAGAGCGTCCCCTCCTCCTCTTTGTCCATCAAAAGAGTCATGAAGTGCTCAATCTCTGACATGTCCACATCTCCCCGGTAATTTCGGCACACCAGGACCTGAAGGGAAAATAAATACATATAACAAATACAAGTTGAAGTACTATAATCGAAGGTTGAAATATCGGGCAATCTTTTTATTCATAATTCTAATTTAGAAAGTGAAATGTCATGTTTCTTTACAATTTTAAATGTGCTTTAGCGTATAGCCAGACTAGAAGCAACCAGTGCAGTAATAATTATCCAATCAGCAAAGCCATATATTGGGGTACATCAAGCTGTAGGTTTGTTGATGTAGCATAAAAGGTTCTTTGGGGTTATTGTGAAGTTTTTAAACAGGATCAGGACAACATAAAATGACTTGATTTCTTTTTATTCGCCTAAACAAATTTGAAATAAAAGTTTAATCGGCTGAAAAATGTTTCCACTCATTGCCACAAGAGGCAAAATTAAAGAAACAATTACATAAGTACATACACAAAATTAAGTATCTTACCCTGTCTGTGTTAATCCATCATTCTATTATTCAATCTTTAAACCTTCATAATAACAGCGCATGGTTTGTCCTGATATACTTTTAGAAACTTTAAATCAAAAGCTTCCTATTTTAAAACTGGTGCAAGTACAGTTTACCTGCTTTAGAGTTAAAAAACAGACCACTCTTCTTTTCAGCTTGCAGCAAGTGGTTAGTATGTGTAGGATGCACCTGTTAACTTGACCTGTCCCTAAAAAAGGTGTGAGTGGTAGCAACAACAACAACAACAAAATAAACTGTTTAATTCCTGACAATAAAGCATCTCGACGAAAAACATTTGGGCAACATTTGTCAGAAGACGCTCACAGCGGAAAATGGGTTGTATGCAATGTAGTGAATATAAGTGGGAATAAGCGGAACTGATTGACAGATTATGTAAGGGGTTTTAGCTGCATCGTTACATTTCCTACCGCTAACAGCTGTTCACCAATCGTGTCTCTTGTTTTGTTTTGTCTTATAGTTACGTGGCCTAATTTTTATCAGCCGGTTTTATCCGTCGAGTCAGACAGAGTTCTTTATATAGGTGCAATTAAGCCTTAACCTTAACACAGGACATTAACATATGCCGATACGCTAACGTTAGCTGTTGTGCGGTAGATCGAGCCACCTCAGTGAACGATGTGTTAGCTAACGCTAGGCTGCTAGCTGCAGAACGTTAGCTTAGCAAAGTAGCAAGGTGTCCCGTTATCTTACCTTTCCTTTTAAATCCAACACATACACGGCACTCGCAGACATCTTGAACTAATTTGTACGAGCTTAGTTCAGCTCGTTTTCAGCACCTTGTCAATAATGGATGACAGCGGCTACTTAAGAGCTAAAATTCAAAGAACAGACTTTTCATTCATAATACTGAAAAGAGGAAAGCGACCCTTCCCTTTTTAGATACACCGGCCGACTAACAAACGAGCGCCCCCTGTCGAAGCGGAGGAATTAGCGCAGAAAGTGAAGAGGAGCAGGCAAACAGGGTTTCTCTATAAAATGGACAGGGAACATTATAATGGCAGAGTTTACAGATGTAGGTCCACAGGCACAAATCTGAAGTAAAAGTGCTAAAAAAAAAAAAATACAAGCCTACTCCACTAATAATGTTGTTGATGAATGTAGTGTGATCTGAGTACAAACTGAAAAAAACAAGTGTCTGGCAGTCAAAATAGATTGTCATCAGCTTTTTTTCTTTAACCATGTATTCTGGTATTTTTGAATGGACTGTGTTGTACCCTGATTCATTACTCAGGCTTACAGAGAAGTTCAAATTTATGTTCCTCACTAAAAATAGCAAGTATTTCTGCTGACATGGGTTGATCTTTTTCACATGTAGACTCAGTTCGGATTTCACTTTCACAATAATATTTGCTAAGCAATTTATTATCAATGAAAAATGTTGTTTCTTAAAGGTTTGTGATATTAGCAACTGACGAGTGTAGAATACACATGACAACGCATACCTAAGAAACAGGGGGACCAAGACCAGGTGCACATGTCCTCCCGAGGTGCATTAATCTGCTTTTTTGTCTTTATTTGTGTCCTGTAGCTCTCCCTACTGGAGGAATGGATGATCTGCTCTAGGAAATCTTCTGAGATAAAAGTGATCTTCACAATGATCACCACAAGATAGCACCATTTTCAGCTATTTACATGTCTAACAGTTTACACTGCACATATGATTAGTCAGACATGCAGATGTTGCAATAGCAAACCTTTGGATTATTAGATCTTCAATATTGTTTAACCATGCTGAATATTGCACCAAATACAACTGTTGCAACTGTTTCTGAGGGTAAATTTGATGCTCCTCTATCATTAGCATTGAAGCAAACTGTAATACACAGTCTGCATGACATCAAGCTCTTAAGAGTCCTAAAACTTTTCTAGTTCATATTCTGCTCCATTGTGTTCAAAAACATGCGCCTGCAGGCATCTGTTCCACCATTTCCCTGATAGTCTGTGAATAGATGTTCACATGGGTAAAAATTTAAGTGAAATAAAGTGTACAATCCATGACAAAATATGTGAAGATTGATGTGTGTTTACTAGTGGCCATCTTTTCGTGTTCTCTGCCTCAGGTAGTGAATGTAATCGAATGAAATCATGATCATCAATGGAAATGGATGCATCAGACTTTACTGTAGTTGAACATGACATTGAAATTATTTCAATCCATAAATTTTCTCTGACATAAATGTTGATGTGGCCTCTACAGCCTCTGTGCTCTATTGGCACTGCCTCTCTTGCTGCCCATATATATACTGTATCACAAGAGTGACCCCACAGTAGAACAAATGTGCTGAAGTGCCTGTTAGGGGTTCTCCACTGTAGAGAAAATGTGATAAAAGTGCCCCCACTGTGGAGAAAATATGGTAAACTGCTTTCTAAGGTAGCCCCACAGTAGAAAATACTGGATAGGATGCCCCTTGAAGTGCCCCACAATAAAGTGGCGTGGCCTTTTAACTGATCATACTTTTTCTCTGATGATATCAGATATCTTTGAGCTTTCTTTTCACCACTGTTCTTTAGACAGACAGAGTTCAACACTGCTCCAACCTAATGCAGCGGATCATCCCACTGATACTAAGTCCCAATGTGTAAAGCTTAAATGGCAACCAATACTGACTTTAGCAGAGGTGAAAAGACAACTGAAACATTAGTACAAGTACTGTTGTGTCATGTAGCTATAAATATACTACTTATTAATATGTCAGCATATGGTTAATACACAAAGCTACTGGAGAAATGATTGAGTTGGTTACGGCTTAGCATTAAAATAACTGAGGGCTAATAGCCTACTCAGGAACACCGAACCAAACAGCTGGCACTTTTCACCTCTATGTAAGACACACAGACAGGGATATGAAGTGATGAAAGATATCACAGGGACACATGAGAACATTTGATCTGTAAATGCATCTGCAGTGACATTTGATTGACTGAAGCAGAGACAATAAAAATGCTTTGACAGAGTAAAAGCTGACCATTCTTTTTTTTTTTTTTTTTTTTTTTTGAAGAACCCTAACCCAGACATGAAAAGCCTTTTAACAGTGGGCTTCTGTAAGACAACTGTGCGTCCTCTGAGTGGCAGCCGTCTAATCCCTTGGCTCTTAAGATGGAGGCTAGGCATTGTCAGCAGTCAAAGATGCTACTGGAGTGAGTTACAGAGCCAAATATAAAAGGTTGCTCCTTCCCTCAACCGTTTCCATAGAGTAAACAGTGTTTGTGTGCGGGACAGTAGTTGTGTACTAATGGACAAGTTTGAGCAGAAGCCACAAAGCCAGTGTTTAGTTGGATTGACAAATGGGCCTGTCTCAGTCCACTATGAGTCAAACCGTTGCACAGGTGTTACCCATGTAATTAATCAGTTACGCAGGTGTTCGACCTGCAATCTTTTGCAATATTAGATATTCACTATTGTCTCCTCAGGCTGATTATTGCAGCAATAGCATTCAAGCACTTAAGACTATCAAACTGTACTAGTTCATATTCTTTACCATAGTTTTCACAAACACACACTCTAATCTGTTCTACCATTCCCATGGCATTGTGATTTATACTTAGCAGGACTTTGCCTCGACTCCCAAGGCGGTCCTGTGGCTTTTGGGGGAGTTTTTACCATACAAGGAGAAGAGGAGTTTAGCTCTGTTTCCTGTGGGAGGGTTCTGATTTCTCTCACTTCGCTCACTGCATCTGATTCACTCTGTCTCTATTTCTTTCACCCTTACCTCCTCTCTCCTTGTCTCTCTCTCTCTCTCTTTTCCTTGTTCATATCCTGGTCTGCTTTCTGTTCATTCTACAACCTAAACAAGTTGATATTATGCAATAACACAAAGCCAAAATCAATATTTGTAATATTAAGTAGCCAGAATTGTATCTACGCAATTTGTTATCATAACCCTGTGTGCAGCCAACTTCCTGAAAGACCCAATAAGGCACACAGTCATGCTTCTTCATGTCATGATGTAAGCTTGTGTAAACTAAAGCTATTAAACTCCAACTATATCTTAAGTTTGAGCTAAATACGAGTGCAGTTTTTCCTTTTTGGGGAAAATATTCTTATAGTTCATTCCGAATGTCATTGGTCACATATTTATACAGCAGGATCACATTGTTTAAATCTACTTTATATTCCTAAATTGATTCTAATGTTTGAAAGTCCTAAACACCAAACCCCTACCCCCTAGACAGGGGCGTAAAGCAAACTCAAGTTCAAAGAGAGACAGCATTTTCCAAAAGTTTATGTGACGTCACATCAAATGATCTCTATCATCTTCTAGGAGACACGGTTGGTTTTACACATTGAGACTGCCTGTTGAAAACTCACACCTCTAATCATAAAATGTCCATTTATTTAATTCATTTGGTTTTTAAATTCATTGTTTCTTTTAAAGGAACATGTTTTAAGAAACAGGGAAGTCTGCTTATCTTGAACTTCTCTGTTTCTTGGTTTTCATTGTTAAGGCAACAAGCTGCACCCCAAAGCACCTGGAGAAATCGCGGATTGTCAAGTTTGTTTTCAGTTCATGTGTCCTGGACAGTTTCTTCTGTGTCAAAGCCCAGCCAGAACAGTGTGTGTATGAGGAAGTACTACAACCAGTAGTGGAAATGCAACATGACAAACAAGACATGAACTTGCTGAAGATTACCTTTGGATGGCACTTTACCGACCTCCGTATGCCTCATTCTGGTATTAAACTTTTCTTGTAGCCTCTATTTTTACCCAGGTAAGCTGGCACAGAGAAGAAAGCAGACTGGTCCATCAGCAATGTCACCACACACACACGCTCACACACACACACACACACACACAAAATAGTATACAATATTATACAATGTTCTTTCCCTTTTTTCTTTCCCTTTTTTGTTTTCTAAAATTACCAATAAGTGCAAACATAGTAAAGTGCTTGGAGCCAATGCCATGCATGACCCATTATAAATTATTCCTCTTATAGAATCATAAACCCATATTCCTGGAATTCATCACAGTAAAAACATGTTGTATCCCACAGTCAACAATATTTTTGATACTGTGTGTGCCCCACTAATGACAGAAATCTGATCTAATTAAAGGTTTGTCAAACCGATAGTAATTAAGATGATTGAAATTGCAGCAGACTCATGGTTTATGTGTGTGTATCTCGCCTGTAAAGCCCCAGCTGCCTGGTGTAGATCACATGCAGACAGTTCTTTCCCCTACATTTTCTTTGGCTCGATTACTTTCCGTACAGCCTTTTTTCATTCAGTGCTAGAATGAAAACTATTTCCTTCTAACCAACTCTGGTATTAACATCAATTTGAACATTCCTAAGTAAGAACACAGACGTATAGATAGGCAACCCAAAGTTGGCCAAAATGAGCATTCCGTAACTCACAACACTAATGTGGACAACGCTGTTTTGAATTCTGGGGTATGGCTCATTTTCCTGTTTGTGTTCAAAGCAAAAATGCCATCATCCAAAAAAAGAGATATTACCAAAACATCTATAAGATGCTGTTTCTCCAAAAAGCTTTCAAGAGGTGAAGTTTAGAACAGGGAGGGGGCATAGTGAGTTGTAGAGTAGCCAAAGCGGGGAGTGGCAGAAGGGGTAAACGATGGGAAAGGGCCGTCATCAGGGGCTGGGGCCAAACTTTGAGTCAAGTTTAAACCACACTGAGCTCTACTGACTCTCAGTTTGCATCCTCCTCTCCCCTCTCACTTGCTCTGAGCTTCATCTTCTCTCTGCCATTTGCTCTCCCCATCGACTCTGTAAGGGCTCTTGTGACGGCTTTTCCTTTGAACATCTGTAACATTTTTCTGAAACCTAACTGTCAAAATGGAGGCCATCAAAAAGAAGATGCAGATGCTGAAGTTGGACAAGGAGAACGCCATCGACAGGGCAGAGCAGGCTGAGTCAGATAAGAAAACAGCGGAGGATAAATGCAAGCAGGTGAGATATGGTTGAGGGGAAAATATACTGACTTAATATAAAACTTTCATATTTAATCTTCACAAAAAACAGAGCTATTACAACATTAGAAGTAAAATTTTACTAAATTATGTTAATTAATTTTTAAGAACTGTAATTGAAAAGTAACAAAAAAAGATATTGAGGTTTTTACTTTCATCAAAAATTCAAAACATTTGTGCAGACGGCCAAAGGGCTAAGCACAAAATGTGAAGTATGCACTGAGCAGCAATTGGTGAATTACAGAGAGCAGCTGATTCTGAGCCCCAGCGCCTTGTGTTGCGGTGGGCAGGTGAAAGTGGAGGATGTCCACAGGGATGGATGAACATGCATGCATGACCTCGCTAAAGCTGCTCACACCCAATATCATTATCTGAATTTATGTCTGTATAATGTCAAAAACAAACCTCACAAACTCCAATTATCTGCACATCCATATTTAGTGTTGCAGTGCTGGAGCCGCAGACAGTTTGATATTTTGAGGGCTAACATAATGATAGCACACCCGTACCACTTGATACAAGCAAAGTAGAATCTGTGGATGTAATAAGATATTTGAGGTTCCTAAATAGAGGCAATTATTGCACAGTGGGTGGTGGTGGTGCCGTCATCATGGCAGCATGAGAGGAATGCAGCAGAGTACAGAGAGTTGGAAAGGCCAGGACAAAACCAGGACGTACAATAAAGCAAGTGGAAAGAATCTTCTCTCTGGTGGCTAATGCTCTAATCACACCCTCATAGAGCGACAGTTGTCACAGGCACCGCACATTTGGACCCCTGGCATGTCTTCCACATCAAGGAATAGTCAGCATGAAATCCTAGAAGATTATTTGAAGCTCTTCAGTTTGTTTAGATGGCAGGGCGAGCAGTGCTAAGAATGCTTCCTTTGCTATTCTTGGCGTGATGCGATGAACATCAGAGTGCAGCTACTGTAGGCTGATGGATGACACTGAAAATACACAAAACAAATAGTATTGATTACATTACACAGAACTTCAGACACTGAGTCTAGCAGGATTTAAAAGGATTGGTTCACCCAAATTACAAAAAATAAATAGATTAAAAAAATAAAGATTATTTATTTTAACGGAAACAATTTGTGCCATTTACTATTGATTTTCCACAGACCTCATTATGAAGGAACTACTTTTTACAGGAGATGGGGTCTTGATGAAAACTGTTGACACCATGTTTTGTTTACAATTTAAAAGTAAAAAGAACATGTTTTTGAAAACATTTATTAATTATCCTGTCAAGGGTAATTTGCAATACCTATGATGAGTCTGTGTCTTGGGGATTTGACAAAATAATGTATAATGTATAGATTATATGATGGTAATTGCCACAACAAATGTTAACAAATTATAGCTCTAAGCAAGGATACTGTGACTTAAAACTGCGTGAAAGATGCTATTAGTATGGCTCTTAAATTTAATTTTTACTTCCTGCAACACCCTGAAATGAAATTTCCCTCACCTGCTTTGTCACTTAAAACCTATGAGGCCATATGCCACCCTTTTTGAAAAAGCTTTGGTTTAAATCAGTACAGACAATTTCAACTTCAAAGATTACATTATTCTTCATTTGTAATATATTTGCAAGGCAATCTACAGTCCAGTAATCTATAAAATGATGCACCCTGTGTTCATACTCAACACTTCTGGATTGGTGCATTTACATGTATTTTTGCTGTATCCTGTCTGACTCTGTCATTATTGCTGTCTTTCAGTTGGAGGATGAGCTGCTTGCTCTGCAGAAGAAACTGAAGGGAACTGAGGATGAGCTGGACAAGTACTCAGAAGCCCTGAAGGATGCTCAGGAGAAACTGGAACTGTCGGAGAAGAAGGCTACAGATGTGAGTTGACCACAG
Source organism: Channa argus (assembly GCF_033026475.1). NCBI lineage: Eukaryota > Metazoa > Chordata > Actinopteri > Anabantiformes > Channidae > Channa > Channa argus. The sequence goes on from NC_090210.1 coordinate 17,952,955, forward strand.
AGACGCCATCTGAAACACATTAACCACATTACAGTGGAACACCACCACCTCTCATTTTCAGCCTTATATGGTATCCATTTTTTCAGATGGGCTAAACTAAACAGCAGTGTATTACTCACAATGGTCAGTCACAGCAACGCATTAAATATTCCATCGAAACTGTTTATGAAAATAATTAAATTCAGCTTTTAATACTGTGTCTGAAAGAGAATGCTATGTCTGGGCTCAACTCATGCTTTAGGTAAACAGTTTGTAGAGTGATGAAACATAGGAGAGGAGTGCAATTGTGGAAATTGGGTTTTAGTTATTTCAGCAAATGAAAGGACTTTAATGCCAAAGCTTTGCCATGAGACTGATGTCTATTATGTAAAAATGGGTATAATATTATTCAGGCTTTGTGCTTTATCACATTCAGTTTGAAATAAAATAATACATCCTACATTTACAGTGGATTTGGATCACGTAGAAAACAATCTGTGTGGAAAATACAGACTCTATGTCAATAATCAACCACAATGTAGAATCATATAGAAAAGGCCTCTATCAACCCTGAAAAGAATCCTGAAATGGCTGACTTAACCCAGATAGCATTGTGAATCACTGAACTACTGGTGGTTCAGTGAGGTCTAAGCTATTTCTCAAGCACAGACAAAACTTGGCCAGCTCGTAGCAGACGAGGAATCCCAGGAATGCAGCTTAAGCAAACAGAAAACCCCATTCTGCAGTGTCTAATGAAATCGATACACTGGCCTTTTTTGGCAGGGAGCTATAACACTGTGTCTGGCTTTACAGAGAATACCTTATTAATGAACAGCTTTTTTCATTTCTAATCTAGCCCTCATAGTAATATTGGTTTATCTAAAAAAGTAACAGAGTTTTACCTTTTATAGGAAGCAAAAAAGTCAGAACCTTTAGCAATATAGAATAAGTCATTATTCATTTGACAGCATACATACTTAACACAAAACAACTAAGTTTTTTATTCATCAAAGAATGCAACAAGAAAAGGTGCAAACCCTTACAACCCCAAAGCTGGAACCTGTAACTAAATATTTGAAATATGCTAAAAAAAAAACAAAAAAAAAAACAATGTTTGAATAGTTGTTGAATAATTTTCTGAATTGTCCAATCTAAGCAGCTTGCACAGTGAATCTCTAAAACTACCGCAGGTGGGACAAAAGCTCAAAGGTTAAAGGTCAGATAGCACGTGATTTCTATCTCAGATGCCCATAGATCTGCCTTTTGTAGATCTGTCCAATGGGGTACAGGGAAAGGTGAGGAGGAAGTGGCAGAAGGGGGCGCTGGAGGAATGTGTCTGCACCCAACAGCCCCTGGTCACGTCTGAAACCAAATCAATTTACATTCCGAGCCACGGCAGGTCAACAACCCCTGCTGAAGAGGATTATCACCGCCCCACCCCAACTCGACCCTCCCTCTCCTCCTCTCCAAGTAAATCTTTGGACCTTTGACTCTGAGTTTATAACTCGTCACCCACACTGACTTTTTCTGCTCGTTCCTCCTTCGCATAATCACAACCGGTCACCTGACTCACATTATTACATGTGATTCATTTATCTCAGTCAGACGGATGATTCAGGCCGCAGACGTCCTCTCATGATCTCTCTGCTTTTAATCCGAGCACAGAAAACGCAACACCTCCGTTTGCCATATAAGTCCACAATAGATCCAGACTCAACCTGACTCTACACACCTCTTATGTGGGGGGGGAAAGAGCAGTCCCTTCCCCTCCTGAATCCTGTGATGTCATCTGAGACAGGCTTCTTCACAGGATTGGAGGATCTCGCCATAAATTTCCTGAAAACTCCCAGCCCCCTTTTTTTTCCCCCCCATCCCAATACTGCACGTCCGAGATTTCCTGTCCGAGAGCAAAAGCTTTCCTGGAGGCTTTTACGCCAAGCGAGAACTTTTAGAGGCTACAATCATATAGATCTAGGCCGTTACATTCTGGGCTCGCTTTCGTTCTTTTTGTTGTGCCTTTGAGGAAGAAACCAAAGCACCAGTCATCATGGAGATGGTGAAGAAGAAGATCCAAACCTTGCAGCAACAAGTTGATGAGGCAGAAGATCGTGCACTCAGAGTACAAAGGGAGTTGGACACTGAACGGGAACTACGCGAAAAAGTGAGAAGATCTATCGTTTATCCAACCCGAGATTCTTGTTTTGCTCATTTCGTTTTCTGTCACACACCTTTCGAGCATCTTTTCTGTGAATTGATAATAATTTACACAGATTGTGTCGGTGTTGGACTGCGGCTACTGAGAGGCTGCCACTGTATGAATTTGAAACTACTTTTTACTGTGTCATAGTAGTCGATTTCAGGGTCTAATGGGGAGTTGGGTTATGAAGACTTTTGTTCGGCTGTCTTATCTAACATCAACCCGCCCGACATCTCCTGGAACACCTAGAAATGTAGTATCGCGATAACTAAGTGTAAGGGACGTTAGCCCTTAATTGTTTGATCATTTTTTGCAAAATTCATTGTTCTCCTTGTCCTTTGAGTTTTTTTTCCGTGAATGACCCAATTCAAATTGGGGGCTGTAATCCTCGTCCTCTCCCCCCTCTTCCTCCTCCTTAGGGCTTACACAGGAAGAGGGGCGCAAACCTGGTTATCTGTGATATCATTGCAACAGGAAAAAGCCTGAGAATAAGAAATCTGTGACCCCCTCCCACACACACACACAAAACATATGGGGTTACACTGCAAAAGTTAAGCCAGATGCATCAGATATGTTAGGGTTAAATCTGGCACGGTGTTATTCTTTGTCAGCATGTTTCCTAAGTGTCTAGTATAGCTGCAAAGTCCAGGAATTCTCTTGGTTGTTAACGGTAAAGTAGATTGTCTAACTCGCTGGATTGGAGGGACAATTAAATCAGAAAAGATGCAGGATAAATGGACAAGGAACAAAAAAAACCTCCTAATATTCAGAAAACTTGACCAAAACTAACCCAAGCTGAGGGTTAGCTAATGAGCCTTCACACTAAAAACCAGAGCCAAAAAACAAAACTATTTTCAATCATTAATTATATAGCTAATGTGCAACTTTGGCCATTCTAAGCACAGTCCTTCCTCTCATGGCAGCAACATGTTTCCTGGCTGACCTGTGACCTGTGACCCCTTCTTTTTCTCTTTCCTTTTGTGTTTGTGTTGCTGTAGGCTGAGGGCGAGGTCGCGTCTTTGAACCGCAGGATCCAGCTGGTTGAGGAGGAACTGGACCGTGCTCAGGAGAGACTGGCCACAGCCCTGCAGAAACTGGAGGAGGCTGAGAAGGCTGCAGATGAGAGTGAAAGGTGAATGTCAACCCAGGCCTCAAATGAGTTGAGAAACTGTATCCAGCCAGTTCAGTAAAGTCTCCATATAATTGCACATCAGGTTTAAACACATTTTATTTCTTGTTTTGTCATTTCTCTATACATCTGGTTATTAAAAGGTCAGGCAGGTTGCACTAATTATATGCATATCTCATGTAGATGTTGACCTCAACAGGAATGTTTACGCTTGGTAGTGAGATAGCAGCAAGCAATGCATGGACATGTTACATTTTCTAGAGGGTCCAGCTATTTGTGCAAGTGTGTTCCCTGGATACATATTTCATTATGTGTTAAAAGACATTACATAAATTGTTAGCTTTCCTTTGTAAGCATATATAGGGGTATTAATAATTTGTCTGTAGAACAAACAATAAATTTCTTTCCTCACCCGGGGACACTGATAAAGCAACAAGGCATATTTTTGTTAGAGCTGAGCAGTTTGGGAAGCTACAGAATGTTTATTTTGCTTCGGAACATTTCTAATTAAAAGCTTAAACAGCAGCAACAGATGCTGTATTTTAGTGCCGGATGATGGAATAAAGTAAAACAATTATTTTGGGGCTTTTTTCTGAAAAGTTTTATTTTTAATTTGATACACTACATTCTGTTAATAGTCTGATTATAGCTGTTAATCAAAATAAGAGTTACTACATTTTTACAGTACTAAGACTGAATGAGGATTAACCATACAGATGATTGCAAATGGTCATTGTTACAGATTGTAATGTAATTTTATCCATTAATCAAAGGAAATTGTGAAAATACCAGATTCCCAGAGTCTGAGCCATGTCTGAGGAGGTCTAGTTTGGCATAAGGAATAAAAAAGATGATCTTCACAATTGTTTTAGCTCCAGTTAAATATTGTGTATAGATGTATAAACCCACCTTAGTCTAAGGGGTATTGTTTCAGAATCACCCTGAAAGCTGTGGTGTCTGTGTGGCGTTGTTGAGCTAAGGACCATATATGTTTCTCCACTTCAGAGGCATGAAGGTGATTGAGAACAGAGCCATGAAAGATGAGGAGAAGATGGAGATCCAGGAGATGCAACTCAAAGAAGCCAAACACATTGCTGAGGAGGCCGACCGCAAATATGAGGAGGTATAGTCTAAGAGAGCGGACTTTGAGTTTTAAGTTGCGTAAATGGGCATGACTTTTTCTTGTCTTTGCTCAACTCTGTCATGTTTTGTTTTTGTTTTTTAATGTCAGGTTGCCCGTAAACTGGTAATCCTCGAGGGTGAGCTGGAGAGAGCAGAGGAGAGAGCAGAAATTTCAGAACTGTAAGCACAAATACATTATATGGATGTTTGCACACATTATTTGTTTTTTGGTTCTTTTTTTTTATTAAGGAGAACACCTCAGAATCAGACTCGTTCCCTCATTCAAAACATTTTTCTCTCTTCATAAAGTAAATGCGGTGACCTGGAAGAAGAGCTGAAAAATGTCACCAACAACCTCAAGTCTCTAGAGGCGCAGTCTGAAAAGGTAAGTGCCCTGTTTGATGGCCTCTCCCAGTAATACCGCTCCCCTGGAGAAGTAGTTATACTGAATTTCACTCAATTCTCCAGTCTTTACTTTGACATCCTGTCCTGAATGGGCTTCAAACTGGGCTCAAGTGTCATGTAAATTGCATACAAATACAGTTACAACACAGATTGTGCTTGAAAAGGTGGAATAAATATTTTTCAGAAATACAGTTGTAGGTATGCTCATTATTTCAAACAATTAAATGTTCAATACCTACTAACTCGTTGTCTATGTCTGTAGTACTCTGAGAAAGAAGACAAATATGAGGAGGAGATTAAGGTCCTGAATGACAGACTTAAGGAGGTAAGTTCATGTTTGCTAATTCGTAAAGGGAAGCAAAGTTGTGTTTTAAGATTGCTGAGTGTGTTTTTGGGTTTGTTTGTTTGTTTTTTAAAAAAGGCGGAGACTCGTGCAGAATTTGCAGAACGGACAGTGGCTAAGCTGGAGAAGACCATAGATGACTTAGAAGGTACACATTATTTTAACCCCTCTTTTAAAACCCAGTCAGTCATCTCAATTGTTCTTTCAACTTGTGTCCAAATCTATTTTTTTTTCTCATTTTCTTAATCTTCTTTTCTCCTGATTATTTTCCCCTCCCTTGATGATCTGCATAACTCTGCATTTTCTCTGAAACTCCTCCACCTGCTTTCACTTCGCCCTTTGACCTGCAGATGAACTGTACACTCAGAAGCTGAAATACAAGGCTATCAGCGAGGAGCTGGATCATGCTCTCAATGACATGAACACTTTGTAAACCTTGCTTGTAGCTCCACATGTTTGCACTTTCCTTTTTCTCTCTCCTTGCCTGATTGGAAGCACTTTCTCTTCTTTTCTTCTTTTATCTCGCAGCACCTTGCTCCTTTTCCATTAAAGCTCAATAAAGACATTTCTATTTATTCTGTCTTCTGTCTTTTCAATTGAACCTGCCTGTCATAGTTGTAGTTTTCCTCATTTAGGGGCACAATTTATGCTTTAGCCATACACTCACACTAATGGTTAGTTATTTTTAATTTAAAGTATACTTTTTGCTTTCCCATATTCCATAGTGCAATAGGCCCATATGTTATCAGCTGATATGTGCACTAGCCATTGCATTTTATATCTGCTCCTATGTTTTATTGCAGAGAGCCTATCACATGCTAAAGAGGAAAATGTAGGTATGCACCAAGTCCTGGACCAAACACTGCAGGAGCTCAATAACTTGTAAAATGCTGAGAAGAACATCAAGCAATAAATTGTTTGTTTTGTACAAGATATTTTCTACATTCCATGCATTCTGTGATTTCACGCTTATTCCTAGTTGTTAAAACACGTGCCCCTTTTTATATATTTATGGTTCTTTTGTTTCTTGTCATTTTTAAAATTTGTTTTGGGTCCATACGATTTCAGCTTCAGTGCTGAAAAATCCGTTGAAGACTAAACTTTGAGCACAAATAAAATGATGCTGATAATGATGAAGTGAGGTTTTTTTGTTATGTATGGTGAATGTGTGTGTGTGCCTGTGTCCTAATTTGAACACAAAACCATAAACTGTATGAGAAGTAAGTTCACTTTTTAATTTACATAATTACACACAATGTACTCTGTGTGTTTGCAATGACAATCAATTCCCTGAACACAAATTGGAGAAAGCTCTTAGGTGGTGATGCTTTGGTTTCACAAAAGCAATGTCACTGATACCTGAGTGAGTGGGATGTAAGGGATTCGTATCAACCTTGCAGAATCAGTCTGGTATTAAGTAAAGACAGGACAGCCCGGAACATACTAAATCTATGAAAGAAGGGCAACAAGTTCTCTATGAAGCTTAAAACAACGTACTAATACCATGAAAACATTGTATGTATGAAGTTTACTGCAAAAAACTTAACAGTAATTTTGAAAGCACTTTTAGTGCTGAAATTCTGTACTCAGAATAAAGTACAGTACAGGCTTTAAAAATACACTCATTCTCTAAGACGCACATTTCTTTGAGTATAACCCCAGATCAATCACTGATAAATAAAATAAGTGGGTTTTTAAATGCTAAAAGTATATCTGGTCCATTTGTTCAACATGTGCCCAATATGTGACTCCATAAATCAAAAATGTTCAAGTCTTGTTAAATTTAAGTAATGTACGGTTTCGCGGGAAGAATTACTTGTAGCTGTAAACTGCTCAGTGAAAAGATAAAAAGTAAAATTAAACAAAATATACAAATAAAGTGCAAGTACATTTAAATGGTACTTGAGCACAATAGGCTGCCCTACTTGAGTAAATGTAGCCCATTTTGTTACTTCCCACTTCTGGAGAAGTGCAATGGGCCTAATTATGTTAAAAGGCAATACGTGTACAGTAACACACAATCGAAGTACAGGTGCAGGTACCTGAAAAAAGTACTTATTACTGCAAATCACTCCTGTGAAAAACGAGCGCGCGCCCACAGCTTCCGCGGGAAACGGCAGGTGAATTCCGCGCCAGCAGGGGGCGTCATTTCCAGATATTTGTCTCTGCTTTAACCGGGCGGGATTTCCGCAATAATATCAAGTATGGCGAAGACATACGACTATTTGTTTAAATTACTGTTAATCGGAGACTCTGGTGTCGGGAAGACATGTGTGCTGTTCAGGTTTTCAGAAGACGCCTTCAACTCGACTTTTATCTCCACCATAGGTGAGGTGTTTTGGATGCTAGCTGCGCCTTTCTGCCTGTTAACAAGAGGGCAATTGCTGCTTCCTAGGCGCGGTCTATTTGCTGCATCGCATGCTTTCTTTTAGGGCTGTGTGTAACTAGCGTTTATGAATCGTCAATAACGTAATTTTCAGAACGTTATCAATGTTATTAAGGAGTTAGCAATGGGTGGATTTTAGGAAACGCTGCGATCTCGGTGTTCCGTATGTGGCCATGTTATTGTATTGTAAAGCCGGGTAGCTCTCCAGCTAGCTAATGATAGCGGGGAAGGAACTAGCTCGAGCATTAGCCGTTGTCTCCGTCTACATTCTGGGAATGTACCGGAAAGCGCGTTATATAGCACACTGTAACGCATCGATGTTAACTCTATAAACATGTCGTTATTCATTTTATGCCTATGTTATCACAGCCTGTCGTGACAAGAGGCCGAGTTGCCTGTTTCTCAGCAGTTAGTAAATGTATTTATTTGTGTCACAGCAGTTTAAGGCGGTGTTTGACAGCCATACTCGTCAAGTAAGCTAACGTTACAATTGTCATTCCCGATCCTTCTGTATCTCTCCAGGCATCGATTTCAAGATTAGGACGATAGAGCTTGACGGCAAGAAGATAAAGTTACAGATATGGTAAGTTTAAAAAGGACGCGATTTAATGCCAGTGTTTTGTCAAGATTTGTCAAATGAGGATGGGCGGAAACCACTAAAATCCCTCCATGTATACTGATATTTAGCTGACCTTTTATTTAATGTCACCACTTGCACAGGTACAGTTTTATAACCTAAAACAAATACATAATTATTCATCGTTATATACATAATTATAATAATTTCCCGATGTACCACTCAGATGTCTGTGCAAGATAAACCACCCATCACATCCTTCTAATAAGTACAACGCCCCACCCCCCGATTTAAAAAAAAATATTGATATGAATATTTGCATATCTAGACTTGGAGATGTCACAATTCTGGTACTTTTTTGTTTTTTTAGGGATACAGCTGGCCAGGAGCGCTTCCGAACAATCACAACAGCCTACTACAGAGGTGCAATGGTGTGTATCTTTACAGATTAGATTAAAATCTAATTTTAATTTACATGTCTCAAACGTTCGGACTCTTCAGCCCACTAATCTGAGGACATTTAATTTACTTTTTTTTCTTTCTTTCTTCCAGGGGATCATGCTTGTCTATGATATCACCAATGAAAAGTCTTTTGATAATATTAAGAACTGGATAAGGAACATTGAGGAGGTACTTACTGGTCCAAATATAGCCTCCGTTTGTGCTTGCTACCCAATTGGCGCCGTTTAGCAGTTTCTCACTATGTTTCTGTTCTTTGAACCAAGCATGCATCATCTGATGTTGAGAAGATGGTCCTTGGAAACAAGTGTGACATCAATGACAAGCGGCAAGTGTCCAAAGACAGAGGGGAGAAGGTGAGAAGTTTATTGAAGTTGACATAATACATTGTAAGAGGTTTATATTTAATAACAGAAATGGTTATAGCATGGAAAATGTGTCCTCAGACATAGTAAAATGTAACTTATTCACTCTTATCCTGATTCAGCTTGCATTAGAGTATGGGATCAAATTTATGGAGACCAGTGCAAAGGCCAACATCAATGTGGAAAACGTAAGTCACTGTTCTTCTTTGAGTTGTAATATGCTTAATTGATGCATCACAAATATAATGTATGTATATATTTTTTTCTCTTTCACAGGCATTTTTAACACTTGCTAGAGACATCAAATCAAAAATGGACACAAAATTGGTAAGATCAACTCTTTGATAATACAGCTACAAAAGAATACATGTAATGAGTAATGGTGTGTTAATCCATAGAGATGCTAAGTAGCTGGTAGAATTTGGTCCGTCATAAGTCAATAGTTTTGGGTGTATCTTGTGTGAGGTACACAGTTTGCGTACTCGAATAGTGCAGACAATTGCAAAGTTTTTTTTTTTATTTAATACGTTTTTTTTTCTCATCATAACCATGACATAACCTAGAATATAATTGGAAAATTGACCCAGACAATCTATTTTTTCTCAGTTTAGTAAAAAAAACTAATTCTCTGCTTAAATATACACAGAATAAACACATTTTAAAATTTCAGACTTCTGATAAGGAATAGCCAGATGCCAGCGGCTGTAGAAAAATATATGGTTTATGGAAAGAAAGTCGATGTATCAAATTAAAAACAGTTTTACAAAATTGTGAATCTTACTTTTTTGTCTGTAGGAGGGCAACATGCCACAGGGAAGCAGTCATGGCGTCAAGATCTCAGAGCCTCAGAAAAAGACCAGCTTTTTCCGTTGTAGCCTACTCTGAGGCCCAAGTCCTTCAACACTGCTTCCAGCTGGCTGGACATTAATGGACTGTGCTCTTTCCTAGCACTTCCTCCCCTTTTCCTTTTCCTCACCAATCATAGCCTGTCCTCCCAGTCACCACAAGCGATTATACTCCAGTAAATGGAGTGTTTCCCCTCCCTCCTTCCTCTTCTAAAAGCTTCCAGTGGTGCATCTCCTCCATTTTTAAGGGGATTTGTTGTCTTCATGAGTCAGACTGCATGACTAGTAGGGAACCCAACCGGGGGCATTGTCCATATCACACAAAAGTTCGGTTGTTAGTTTCTTAGTTGTACATGCTCATATTTTATACAGCCAGTAGCACAACCAAGAATAATAAACATTTAATTATTGTGAGAATTTTGGGATTATAAATACAAATGTGATATTTAGATCTATTTTTTATTAATGCTCTTTCCCTTTTTATGTGATAAATGAAATCCAGAGATTGATAGGCTTGCGAAACAGCTGCGTATCCTTTCCTTTTTTTAGCCGTTAAGGAACATAGCAACTGTAAAATCATGAGCGATAAAAGAGGAGACGAATTGAAAGGTTTCCTGTTTTAGTTTTGGTCTTTACATGTCAGTCATTTAATTACACTAGTAACTTGTATTTAATCGGGTCCGGATCATTATAGGCTGCCTCCAACATACTCAGCCCTTTTGCAGTGAAGTGTTTAAGGGCTTGACGGCAGTTTGACCACACACATCCCAAATATACAATACACATGTCAGCCGCTCTGGGTTAAGAAATCACATAAGACTTAAAAAAAGAAGCAAATCCTCAGAATAATCAAGCAGGAAGTGACACTGATGCATAACAATTCAAACACTTAATTACTTGTTGTAATAGCTTACAGTGCAAGAATAATGACGGTGGATTTATTGACCAAGCTATGAACAAGATTTTTGCTTTCTTAATTTGACGTGAAGATTTTGTAGCACCTTGTACTCGCGCTCAAGCTAAATGACATCTCTGATTATTTAATCAGCAGTTAAAATCACTTTTGAGTTTTCACACTGTAAGCCCCTTCCTCTCTGCTACCCATGCAGTTCTCCTTGCACTTTACCAATAACTTGTTTGTGTGTAGTCTGTGCCAAGTGATAGTTTTGCAATACAAAAATACAATAAGTTAGTTAAATTGTTTTGATCTTAATAATTCTTGGTAATATCATGGACATAAAGTAATTCCTAAATTTTACTGCACATGCTTATAAATATCTCCATTTGCTATTTTACTATTAGTGATCCTCTACTCTGGTGTTAGTCCACTGGAAAACATTGCCATAATGTAATTCAACAACTATATGTGTATTTATAAAATGATTTGTGATCCTCTGTTTTTATGTTACGGCCCTGCCAAACAATAGTTTAAACATGATCTATTCTTGGCTTACATGAAAGCTGACTTGACCTTATCTTAAAGATGGATCTATTAGTTTCACTGTACACTGTTTCATTGTGGCCCTGTAGATTGACAGCTAGGTGGCACCAGAGGCACAACACAAACTGACAAACATGCAAACTGAAAATTTAACCAGTGTTAAGATCATGAGCAAACATGTACCCTCCACTTGTATTATTCAATGATGTTAAGGCTTCCATCGTTATTTGTGTTTCCATGAAAATCAAGTTCTTATGTGCACAGTATCTAGGGGGAGTTTGTTTTTGCTTGCCTGCACCTTTTTTAATACTGAATAATTTGCGACCTTGTGAATACCATGGCTGTTTGTCTTAATCTCCAATGTTCATTTTTCTCATAGGTGGGCTATGCATTGTGAATCTTGGACCTGTGCATATGTGTGTTACATAAAACATGTACAGTTGAATCTATAGGCTTTTGGTTTTTTTCTTTTCTTGTCATTCACTGAGCCAAAAACAGGACATGCTCTGCTTGTAGAAAGCTACATCGATGCAATTGAAGAGTCTGAACGATGAAATGTTGTGATAGTGCTTTTATCTGAGTGATAATGTAGCTTTAAATCATAGGGAGCAGACTTTTTTTGGGACTCAAGCTGTGTCATTTTCAGCCAAAATGTTATTCCCTCTTGTATTATGTTTTCTAACCATGTCCTTTCCTATCACAAGTCAAAATAGACTTATGTTCCTTTTTTTATAGCCATATTTTCCATTCCATCAGTTGTGAAATTCACAGGGAGAACAATATAAACTTTTTTTTGAAGAAAACTTTAAAAAAAAACATTGTAAATATCACACTGACAAAGAGCTCTACTTAAATTGTACTGTACTTTCTAAATCCATATAAAATGTATCTACAATTTGTAGATATATGTACTTTTTCATTTAATAAAATACAACTGTAAAACTCAGCTTCTCTAATTGTTTTTTTTCTCTGACAAGTCAAAAGAAACAACGCCGTCTGTTGACCTCATTCTACCACAATAGAGCTTGACTGCTTTAATGACAAACGGTTCCCTTTATTGGCCCGCTGTCACCCACTGGATTATTCTGGCCTGTGTTTTCATAGTCTGGTGTAACCTAACTCCTTTAGACACAAAACACATATTACTGTTGATGGTCACAACCAATGAGCCTTGTCTTGATGGATCGGTCGATCCTTCCATCAGACGGTAGACCTGCACTTACACCATTACTGGTGTTGTTTCTGCATTTGCAATAAAACTCCATAATACAGAAAAATCGGGCGATAACTGGCATCTGTTATAATTACTACTCTCATCAGCAATCTAGTATGTGTAGTATTTGCTCGGGTTTCTAGTTGTCAAACTGATAAGTAGATTAGAGGATGTAGACATTCACAAGCAGATTTTTGTAGAGATGTCAGGATTCCTCTGCTATCCAGGCATTCTGCAGTATCAGGCAGGTGTCTTTAGGTGTTCAAATGAATATTTGCACAAGTGCTTCATTTCTTTATATCCTTATGTGGAATGTGCTGTAAACAGAAACAGACAGATTCAGGCTGTATTTTCTCTTTAGCACTCAGGACAAGGAGAAACCATGTAAGTGAAGGCACATAATAGCCATAAACCAAATACCAAAACATGCAGCAAAGATGTCTTGTCTGTTGTATATAGATGGGTGTTACCTTAGGAAGTCTGGAGCTCTGACAATCATGTGCTGAAAGTCCTCCAGTGACAGACGTCCATCATTGTCCAGGTCAGCTTCATCGATCACCTTCTCACACACCATCCTCACCTCATCCTCCGTCAGCTCGTTGCGAGTCAGTTTGTTCAGGGTCTTCTCCAGATCTGACTTGCATAGGAAGTCGTCATTGTTGAAATCTTACAAGAGATGGAAAATAAGGTCATGCCTTTTTTGTTAATGTCAACTAAGGTTTGTTGTCTTTGGACTGATACGATTGAACAAAGCCATGTATTTCAATATGCTGACTTGGGCTTTAGGAAATTGTGACTGATTGTCTTCTTACATTCATTGACCACAAAAAATTTAGATAAATGTTAGGGCGCTAAGTTATCCTCCGTAGTCAGAATAAAGTTATGTTATCTTTGGCAGCATGTATCTTGTGACTACATTTGTATTTAGGTTGAACTAAAATCAGGCAACACACACAATCCTTCATTAGAGAGGTTATTTCAGGTATCTGAGCTAATGCATCTTAATTTTTCTCTCTTGCTTTTCTCCTCTGTTGGTAGTGAATGATAAAAGAAACTTTGACCCATCACTGAGACCATCTGCATGTAACTTTTTCATCTGTCAGCAGTTGTTAATTAGAGGGGGTTACCGCTGTTGAGCGCAAACTAAGCTTAGATCAGCTCTTTGCCTCCATAATGGGCTTGTTAATCATTTACAACTTTCCATGCACCATCTGTCATCCTTTCAGCTGCATAATCCTACATCGTGCATGTTCTCTTATCATACAGTTCAGGGGCAGCGTATTAAAATGCATGATTCCTGTGTTTCATACACTGTTGGTAAAACCAGGGGGAGGAATGTTCATAGTAAATTTGTGGAGCCAATTTTAGTACTGAGCTTCTTCAGAAAAGGTCCATGTGTTAACCCTGATGTTCTGTTCCCCATTCAACAACTGAGAAACCCTCAAAATAGCTTTTATCACAATACATTAAACAACCTTTCCACATCCAACGAGAACCAGTCGTGTTGTGCGTTCTAACATCCATCAGTCATGGGGGACTGTCAATTTTGGCCCCCATCACTCACATCTGTTAGAGGCCCGTTTTAACATAAGAAATTATTACAACAAGTAAAACCTGCTTCAGTTTTCGTATGGGTACCTCAGTGATGTCTTGACACTCAGTTGATAAAATCCAAACCTGTTCTTTAATGTTGTGGTGTCACAGTCACAAAGTATAAGTCTCTATCTGTGAGGGATTTGCAAACAAAAGCAACATCCCTTCATTAATATTTGCAGATACAGAGACTACTGATAAAGAAACAAAATAATGGCTTCAAAATCATTTTGATGGTACTCTGACTTGTAATAAAGCAAATGGCATCCCATCTCTTTCCTGACTGGGCTTAAATATGCATTTATTCCACTATGCAGCACTGGAGTTTTATCCTGGAGACCTCTCACATGAACTGCATTGGCTCTTTACGACACTATGCAGCTCTGTATTTCCATAATACAGCCCTGTATTCCCAACAGCCTCAGTTTGAAAACTAATGCACATGTCCCACTGTCCTTGTGAAGGACTCAAAGGACATCTAGTATTTGTGACAGTAGTCTGGGTGTGAATTGCATTCAGCAAAAGCATGAAGAGATGAATTGCAGCAAAGTACCAAATCCTGGCTTTACTTTTTTAACTGTACCATAGTTTACCATAAATTTTGAAAGCGTAGTAGGCCTTGAGGTCACGTGGGGCCATCTCACTCAGAACTGAAAACATGTCTAAGAAGTCATCCAGTGTCATGTTTCCCTCTCCGTCCTCAGAGAAAACCTCAGCAATCCTCTGTCGAAATGGGTTGTCCTGGAAAGAGGGGACATCAGGACTTGTGTGAAAGTTTGTTTCTGTGAGTTTTTTTAAGTTACGGTTTTGTTTAAATGAGGAATCATAGAATTCTTAAACTGTCACTATTGCGAATAATAATGAGGGAAAATATAATCCTAACAGTCTCACTCTCCCTTTCTCAGGAAATACCCTTTCCCAGTGACCAGTGTGTTATCACACTTGTTTACCTTGCTGTCACTGTGTAAAGAGGCAGATAATTGATTCATTTCCAACACGTGTGCCCTGAGGGACCCACCTGCTTTCTTCAAGTTTAAAGGAGTCAGGTAACATATAACCTTTCAAAGAATTCTGTCTATTAGTTGGCTATTAATTATGGATTGGGAACACAGGGAGAGAGTAGGTCTGCAGGCTGTGTGTGAACCAGCGGCTCTACCTTCAGCTCTGGCATGCTGCCGATCAGCTCATATGGTAACTTCACATCTGGGTGGTTGGTGTAGTCAAGCGGAACAAGCTGCGGTGCCAAATCTCGATAGCGGTAGAAGAGTCTAGGGAAAGGTTTACAATATTTCCTTACAATATTGATTTACAAAATGCTTTTTATATTGTGTGGGGTCATTATTTTGGAGCTACAGTTACAGTGGTGGTAATGTGCAGAATAAAATGAAATTCAGCTATAGAAGCAGTGAATAAGGAATTATATGACTGCGGTTTGATAAAAATGTACAAAACTAATTGTATACTCACCTAAGAATCTCTTTTCTCGTAAAGTATGTACAGTCCTGCAAAGTCGAACGTGGCAAGTAAGTACAGTTATTACAAATACTAGAAGGATGCAGCTTCTCATACAGTGTGGTGCTTAGTTATCTCTTTAGTAATTAATTATAATTTCAGCAATATAACTAACAATTAAATGTACATTTGTAATAGTGAAGTGAAAGTAAAAATAGGTAAGTTTAGATATGAAAAGTGCAACAAAAAATCTTTAATAATCATCTATAAATATATAAACGTAAAAGTATTTATTATGGAAACATTGAAGTATTGGTTCATTATTCTTGAATTAACATTAATATTCCTACTTTTGACTTTTATTATTTATTTTCGGGTTGTTTTTTAATCGGAACAGGAACTTTACAGGGTCAAATACATGCGGTGGAGTAAAATGTAAAGTACTTGATGAAATGCACCTGTGTGTAGAACAATGATAAATGCTTTATAGTATAAGTGCCTTAAAATTGTACTGTACTACAGTAAGGTAACTATTAGTAAATGTCCTTATTTACCTTCCATCACTGGCTTGAAATGCAGGTTACATAATTCAAACTTCGACCTTGTTCAGCACCACCCTGACAGGTGCACCACATGACTCTGGTTCTTCTTCGTGTTTTCATTTAGTCATAAACAAGTCATAGACCCGGTTCTGCGTACATTTGTTTACAGAGGTCGATAGTACGCATTGATTAGCGGTGCACTACTTAAAAACGAGGTGAAGATAATGGTCTCATTCAGAAAGTAGCAGGATGGACACCAACCTGATAGGCATCTAGCTGCTGCGCTGTAAAGATGGTCTGTTTATTCCCCATGTCTGAGCCTGCAGACACTTGGCTTTAGGTCCATCGCTGCTCCAGCTTCAGGTGCAAATTTAGGGAGTGTGGAAATGCCAGATATGAAATACTGGGACAAAAGGAAGCCAGAGCCAAAAGAGAGATCGGGTGTCTGGCTGCCACAGGGCCCTTTGGTCCCCATTATAATGGCAGCATTTCAGCGTTTTCTCCATTGTGAAAAGCAGCCCCTTTGACAATGAGCAAGGGCTGTCGTCCAGCATCATGTCAAGTGGTATCAACCCCCTTTGGTGCCACTCTATGGCCAACGCCTCGCTCCCTGCTCAGGTTACACTTTATAGAGATAGGGTTTTGTAGTGGGCAAATAGAGTTTTTGATGATAGACAAGTTTTGTTTCAGTTGAGAACTTGGTTATTGGATATCTATATAATTCAGTACATTTAGATTTTTACAAGAACTACGTTTGGTAACCATGAAAGTTTGACTTTATTTTGTTACTACATGAGTAATAGCGGAGAGGACACATGAATTTATTCCTTCTTGTTTGACAAAGGAGACACCATACAGCTATTTTATCCGTCAGTGTTGCAAACAATGGTAACATTATAATTTTAATGCAGTTTTTTATTTAGCAAAACTAGTTCCCTAAATGAACTACTTTTTGTTAACGATCTCAATGTCAAAGGTTCACAGTGAGGGGGTTGGAAGTGCCCACCAAAATATTCTACAAAAAGTTACCAAATTATCTGTGACACAAAGTAGATTTCTTCTGAATTAACTAATAGTTGGACACTTCTACAACCCATAAATTATGTCCAGAATCAGTGTTCAGTGCCCGTGCAGGAGGCAGATTCCTCTATTACATAGTTCAGTACAATAGCAAGGTAGAAAGTAAGGGTGTAGAAGAAACATTACACAGTCATGCACCCGTATGACTGTGTAATGTTTCCCCAAGATAATCTGTACTATTTATAGGGGTTTTAGAGTTTTAGCTTCGGTATTAAACATTATTGTTGGTAGTCTGGTGATTGTGGCTCTTTGAACATTTAGGTGGTAACTGAAACCAAGGTATCACTGAATTATGAAATTCTGTAGAAGCACTGAATGCAGGTGCTTTTGGAAAGAACCTTTTAAAATGTGCCAACGGGTCACAGATTAAAGGACAGCAAACCTGAGTAAATGAGTAGAGAAAACGATAATGATGCTTTCACACGTGTACTACATGGTTCAACTGAGCCTTTAAATTCACATTGAAAATGTGCTTTGTCCTTCGCAGTCAGCAAAGCTCAAACCAGCCAAACACCAATAGGAGATTTTGAAAGGACAGCACTTAGCACTCTTCACCACCATCAATAATAACACCAAATGAGGGCATATCATTCGGAAGAATGCTGCTCAATCCCTCCAGTAGAGCTCCAGAGACTTGTTGGAGAACAATGCAAAGGCACATTTGAACTCTTCTGGTTTCACATGGTGGCCCACCACTTTAATAAGAAGCTTTATTTCAGTTTCCTTTAGTCTGTTACCTTTTTGAATGGTTAATTTTATTTCTGTCTGCCATAGGTAACAATGAGAGAGACTGTGGGCTTTCCGTTTGAAGGAGAAGAATGTTTTTAAACCATTGAATCAGTAGCCAGATTCTTGTTTTAGCATTAAATATTTTCTAATACTTAATTCTAGAGAGGTCGTGCTTGCTTCTTTATGTCCAATTCTGTACCAGTACATTATTGTTTGGTTATATTCAGCATTTGTGAATAAGAGCTATTTTCCAAAGAACTTCACTGTGTAATGTTTATTTACAGCATGTATTCTGACTGTATCATCATTCACAACAGACAACACAAAATATACACATTTACATACTTCACACAATATCACTTACATTACTGCCATATATTATAATTTATAGATATTTACATATATTACAATGTCATGTGTGGGACCCAGCACATATCTCATTAGCTGTACAAGCAGTTGGCTTTACCCTATTTACAATAATATTTTCATGAATATCTGTGAGTCCCATCACCGGTGACTGGTTGTTGTCAGTGGCAGCCACAGCTTCCTGCCACCATGTCGTTATACTGTTTCAGTACCACATTCTCATCATCGTCAAAGTAGAGCAAGTTGATGGAGAAGAGCTTGTCGGGCACGCAGCATGGCGTCTCGATGCCTTTGATCAGTTTCAGGGCGTTAATGATGGATTGGACGGTGGCATGGTTGGTTGGCCTCATGTTCTGACCCAGGGGGAAGGGGCAGGAACCTTTGCAGTGGTAAGCATTGTAACCCCTGGGAGAGACAATCCAGCCCGACCAGCCAATCTCCTCAAAGTCAACGTACAGGGGCAGCCGCTGGCAGGACATCGATGTCCGTTCCTCCTCGCTGGAGTCCAGAGAGCGTGCACTGCGGGAGGGTGGACCTGACAATGGGGCATGAAGCAGACTCCCAGTGGTTGTGGTATGATTTGGGTCTAATGGGGGGGAAGAGCATTTTGTTAGACACGCAATATTTACAGCACACTGTGTTGCATGAGCTTAGCCGGTTCCCAAAATGCAAAGACGAGCTTTGTTTTGGGTCCACCAAAGTGGCAATATTCTTTGGGGTTAGTTTATATTTGTATGTATTTTTCTAATCTTCCTTCTCACATAGTTCTTTTTTAAATGATTTGGGTGAAAAATCAATTACAATTACAGACACCCCTCAGTGGACAGATTTTGATAGCACTACACATCCGATTGCATTAGAAATGTGTGCACTCATTGTCCCAATGAGTTGATTCTTACCACTTTCACTGATCTTATAATTAGAAATGGTGATATTATAGAAAACACTCGTTAGTCTCACCTGTACTTTCAAGACTAGTGGAGCGGCGGCCGTCGTCAGTGAAGAGCACCAACATGGGCTGCTTGCTCAGGTGATGATTGCGTCCTGAAGCAAATCGAATCAGTCTCATGTCCATCTGGTTTCCTCCCAGGGTCCTAACAACAACTTGAAGCCCCAGGTTACTGTCTTCATCCACCATCCAGGAGCGAACCTTCATGGAGAAATTCACATTACTCAGTAAAAATCAAAAGTGTTCAGTGTTTGCTTACAGATGTAGGCTGTGAAGAAAAGCTCGGGCTTACAGCTTGTGTGATGGTGAACACCTCCCAGCCAGTTGAGTGGACTGGGATGAGTCGTGAAGACAGCAGTTTCTTCTCCTGTGTGGTGTTGGTTTTGGTGGTGTCAAGCAGCTGATAAACACTGACCTAAAAGATACAGTGAAGGTCAGTGGTGCATTTGGGTAAATTCAGGGTATTTCTAGTGGATACTTTTATTTGTATCGGTTCCATACCTGAGAGAAGTGATGCCTGTTGAATGTCTGTGTTGCATGAGGTCGCAGCTTGAAAAGGTGAAGCTCTGCTGTGAGAATTTTCTCGGTCCTGGCCACCGTTGACAAATCGAACCTGAACTCCACCTGGTCGCTGTGCACTGCAAGGGAAATGATTGAATTAGACATCAGAAATAATGGTGATTTAAAATCCCACCTGTATGTTACCCGGCGGATGATGCACGCAAAACCAAATGCCAACTCACTTCTGTCAAAGAAACTGCGGACAGTATTTCCCTCCAAAAGATAAGGGTCCTTGGTCACGCCGTCCACGTCAGCAACCGTGTTGTACAAATCAAGCATGTACTGAGGTGGCTGCTTGTGTCCATATATAGCAGGGGGGCCCTCCATCCCAAAAACCTCCAGAAGTCTCTTAATGGCAGCCGAGCGAACCTCTTCTGAGTCATTCTCTGCGGTGAAAGGATTTTCCAGATTTGCCAGGTAGTTGAGTGAAGGCCGCGCAGCGACAGTGCACACTAAAGCGGCGAAGCTGACCACAGAGAGGAACATTTCTGGTGCATGGACGTCCTCCAACCGCACAGACAGCAAACAACTTGGATTTGGAGTGGCCAGGGTCTCAGGAAGTCGACTTTTATATCAAATGCCCCCGTTTCCTCTTCAGTGCCCCTAAAGCTTTGGTAAATAGCAGTAAAGATGCTGTTTGGTCGCAAATGTAAATCACCAATCATCGAATGTAAAGGCGGACTAATGGCGGTGTTAACAAGGTGTGAACCCGATTGTAGATTTCATTCAAACCCATTGTCAGCACGTCTGGCAATAAAGGGTCAAATAAACTACATTTGGCCTTTGGACAAAAGCTCTATACTCAAAGAGCAGTGGTTATTCTGTTCTAGAATTTACGTTTTCCTTGATATACCATTTTATTTTGGAAAAAAACAACACTTCAGCTGTGGACAGGTTTTGCTTGGAGCTGATCTCTGAGGAAGCGCACTCGCCGCGGGAGGTTAACTGCGCCTAAACGAATCCATCCATTTAGAATAATGGCCACAGTGTCTCAGGTGGGAACACATTACTTCAACAAAGACACAGGTGTCGCTGACTACACATCCCGAGATTTACATTACGACTTATCCAGTTACAGCCGGATAATCACCAAATTTTGCTGTTTTATTTTTAAATAATCTCCAGCTGGACCAGAATTCCTGCGGATCGTGACGTCGTTATTAAAGGGCTTTCCGACACTTTTATTCTTATTTAATCAAATTTGAGACATTTAGGATTTAACGTATGTAATTAATTCCCCAAAGATCGTAATAATGGGCTTTTATTCGCATTATTGCTTCCTAAATGTAGAATTCATGTTTTGGTCCAATATTTACCCTTCATTCATATTTTTAGATTGGACAATCAATACCCCTGAGGACAATTCTTTAAATGTAATTAATCCTTTAAACTTGTTTTTTAGTATTCATTTCTCCATCCCCCTCCCTCGTCTTCGTAGGAGGTCCAGAAATAGCCCCCCCGTACCTTTTGGCGCGCTTGAACTTTACGCACAATTACGCACACGCAAAAAACAGCTTGATATATATATTTTTTTAAAGTAAGGCTCCCCCACCTAATAAACATTTAAGAGATGAAAGTTTTTGTTTCTCATCACACCTTGCAAACAAGCCCTAAAACCTCTTCTTTCTCTAGACGACAAAGAAAACTGTGAGAGACAACCGTTTGTTTCACACACTCTTATCAAAATAAGAAGCTATTTAGAACCTGCACGTGTGTTGTTTTAGAGGCATTTGCCAACTTGTTTTGGTTTTTGTGTCCTACTTTCTGTTGCACCTTCAAAGCTCCATCCTTATCCTTTGAAACTTTAGACCTCCATCCAGGTTCAAATGTATATTGACTGCCACACACAGTTGCACTGTGCCATAGTGTTAATGTCTGCTTTTTATATAATGTTCATATATAATATATATTGTCCGTGCTCAAGAGTCACCACTAACTGGAAGTAATTTATTTTATGTCATACAGGGTGGATGCAATGAATTTGCTCGACTCATAGTTTGTTTGAATCTATGTATCCTTGTAATAGTAAGAATAATAACTACAAACTCACATAAGGGAAACTCACCGTTTTACAGTAAAATGTCTGAAGTGACATGTTTTCTGTGTCATGTGATTTGGCTAACTGCCATACGTTTGTGTTTCAAACTGTGTTGGACAATGGTCCAATTACAAGTCCTCACAGATAGTTATGGTATTCAATTTATTTACAAAATAATCCTTTTAAATCATTTTTACATATATTACATGTAATAAAAATAATACTTTAAAGTATAATAGTCTTAAATGATAAACAGTATTGGGTTCAGGGGACATATTCAGTTCTGGCAAAGGCAGGAAGTGATGGAGAGGACTGTGCGAAGTTGACCATGCTGGTTAAGAAAGGTGTGACTCTCATAGCTCTGAGGAACACAGGAGCTGGACTGTCTCTCATCCCACAAGTGGCACATTTTTGGATCAGATGGACTCCTGCCACAGAAAATAGATAAAACAATGAAGTCACTTTGTGCACTGTAGTAAACAATCATTTCACACTGCATGCCTCTAAACCCCCACTGCAGCCATGGAAAAGGCATTCGGTTCAGTCAGAAAACAATTAAACAAAGACACAAATCCTGACTTTGAGGCTACAATTTAAAAAAAAAATCCAAAATGCATGCAAAATATTTGCATGATGCAGTCATTGAAACACAGAATCTTATAAGAAGGTGTTAAGTAAATAAGTATTTCCATTGTAGGCTACTTTTACTTTTAGTTTGCCACAGTTAAGTGGAAAATATTGTACTTTTATTGTAAACCTTTAGTTTCTGCTTTCTTTTTTAAGATGAAGATCGATCCATCCTTTATCTTTAACTGCTTATCATTTTTCAGTGTCATGAAACTGTCTTACGGACAACAATTCTCATTCCCATTCACACCTAAGGGCAATTTAGAGTCTCCAATTAATCTTCCATGCATGTTGTTGGACTGTGGGTGGAAACCGGAGTACCCGGAGGAAACCCGCGCAAGCACGGGAGAATGTGCAGACTCCACACAGAAAGGCTGCAGCCGGCAAGTAGATTTAAACCTTCTAACTGTGAGGCGGCAGCACTAACCACTCCACCACCGTGCTGACCAGAATGTGGACCTTTTCCTGACACTGTAAAAAGCCCAGAACCATCTCAAACATACAGCAGAGGGGATTTGAGAGACATTTGGTGTAGGAGTGAAAGTAAAAGGACCAACATGCTCAGTGCACCAGGTGTCAGAGTTCACAGGCAATTGTCAGGAGAGTGTCAGAGGAGGCGTGTGTAGCAGCTGTGTTCGTATTTACCTGAGAAGGCATCGGTTTCCTGTTGTGCAGCCTCCCAAACATGTGCCCACATCTATTTCCTGTGGAAAATTAGCAACACAAAGAGAAGGCAATCAGCTCACAGCTGGGCACAAATATTGACCCAGTTGAGATGGCAGTCAGCTGCTGTTCAGCATGTTAACTGCTCTGATTTCACACCTGCAGAAGCCATTTGTGCTTGCACTCTATTCACAGTTCTGGAGCTGAGGTGCTACAGACTAAGACTGTGCATAGGAATTCAATCAAAATTATTCCTTGTACCTATTTATTAATTAGACAACTACTATTTCAGTGGTACTGACAAGGCAGCGCATGCAGAAAGTTCCTTTAACTGAACTGTTAAGGGGGGGGGAAGAATGTGTTCAAATCCCAATTTGTTTTGAAAACAAATATGAGCCATAAAATATTTAGATTCCAGTTTTAATGTTTTTCTGCAAATGGATTTTATGGTCCCACGTAGAAAGTTATTTTCTCTAATATGTGTTGGAGAAGTTTTGGCTTAAATAGACATGTTTTTTTTCTTCATGTACCATGAAATGTCCATATTCTCATATTAAAAACTGCTAGTCTAATATGTGTATTGTGGCTGACTATGCACACGTACTCAGCACATCCTGAAGTCTTTCCCACCAGGGCGTGTGGTGCCAGCCACTGGCCAGTGGAATGGCCTAATTAAGTGCTGTGCTTTTAACTATTGTCTGGCACCCATCTAGACCCCCTTTGCCTCTCAGGAAGGTTACAAAGGAGAATGTCAAATTAGCATCACAAATTAATCACCCCTACAGTCCTGAGTATGTCATGCCTGAGTATGTTTTGAGGTGCATGATAAACTTTGGATGAGCTTAAAAAAATGTGTTTTTAGTTCAACTGTAAAGTTCACACTTACTTTGAGCCTCTCCTCTTTGACTCCATCAGCATGGTCGACTGTTTCATAGTAATACTCCACATATGGGACCCTGTAGCAGCTCTCCTTCAGCTCACAGCCTGCCACAGTTTGGATGAGGTCCACTTTGTTGGGGGTTTCAACCAAGGCTGAGTCAAACTTAGTGGGAACACAAGAGAATCCCTCTGTGAATGTACAACACAGAAAGTGTTGGACACAGACAGCAGCTCATTTATAATCGTGGATTTTAAATAAATGATTATGTTGTAAAAGATTTGTGCTCATCTGCTTTTCAGAACTTTTTTTTCGTTATTGGTCAAACATAAAGGCTGTTTTGTCTTTTAGGCAAACCACAAATATAGCCCACTTTAAGGTTTTTGCATTGTGCCCTTTTACCTAGTTGTGATGAGATGCACTTAAGTTTATTTTGAACTAATTGTTATGACTGGCAGAGAAAATTGTGTAATTTCTTTCTGTCTAACAAAGGTTTTTGTTTATTTACTATCTTACATTGGACATAACTAGGTAACAATAAAACTATAAAAGCACCCACTTGTTTTACAAATATGAATGACTCTTGAGTGTCCTACACTTTTATTTTATTGGAAGAGAAAATATGCAAAGTGTGATGTAAAGTGTTATGTGCTCAGGTTGACACACGCACCTGGAGAGCCCTTGGACCGAGAGCACCCTCCCACGTCGATCACAGTCTCGTAGGGTGTCTCGGAGTAATATGTCCTCAGTGCGGGGACGCGGATACAGTGAGTTAGCTTTATCTCACAGTGGCACTCCTCGATGACCTCCACCTCTCGGGGACCTTCCAGAAGATGGGCCCGTTCCACACGCATTCCGGTCGGTCCACACGCCTGGTTCACCCCACAAGAGGGTAGCGTCTCTGCGCTCTCTGGAGCCGCCAGTCCCCGCGTCTTCATCTTTTAAAGGTGGAGAAGATCATAGGATAGTTTGGGTCAGACATGTCCAAAAATATTACGTTTTATGCGCTTTTATGCAACTCTGTGCATCATTAAATACAAATCACAAGTTTATAAGCACTTGTGATTTGTGTTTATAGATCTAAAAATATAAAATCTTGCGATGATACGGTTTAACATCTGCTGACACGTCCCAGTGATTTTATATAACCAAACAGAGGCCTTACAGACAGACTCAGAGTTACAGCGCGCCCTTGTGGCCAAGTTTAGAAACTCCACGTACTTTTTTGCTCCTGAGAAATTCCAGCATTGATGCGTGTTTTGAGAATCCCTGCTGCCCCGCTTCATGAGATGGCCTGGATGCTCCTCCACAGCGAGACCTGCACATTCCCACATCTATACTGACAGGGCTCCCAGAGATGTCTGAGCACAGAGAGAGAGGCGAAATAGATGAGATTTCAATTGGCAGGGTCACTGCTGATAATTAACACAATATTTTACTTTTCTAATTTATTGAAACATGGAATATATAATAAATCATTATTAGAATATTATAAACGTAATAGAGACGGGAAAAAAACAACAACACATTTTTGTACATTCTCTGAAGTTTAGTGCTTTACCTTGTCCAATGTACACAAAGTGGCTCTGTCTTTTGCAGCACACTCTCTGTGTGAACAGGTTTCTGTGATCTATGTGTTTGCTCAACACCCCTGTCACTAGAAAACACAAAACAAGCACGTTTCAGTATCATCAGAGACTTACAAATGTATTATGTCCTGAATTAGGTTTAAATATCGTTAGAGATTGACATGAATTAATGACATAATGTCAATCACAGAACGGAATTGTGCAGAAATTTATTTTATCTAGGAAAATTACTCATGAAACATTTTTGCTTGCTGTTATTTGGGCACCACATGTATAGAAATATTAAATGTAAGAAAATTACATACAAATATTATTTACTGTAAGAAAAAAAATTTGCAATTGGCTAATTGCAATCAGCAAATTTGCAAGAAACAACATTTTGACTCAATTTTTCTCAGTTTCTCTGTTGCAAAAATAAATGTGAACATGTCATACACACGACTGGCCGCATCACAAAACACAAGTTCTGGACAAGCTGATGAGAACATTTTAAGAACATCAGTCTAGTTAATAGCTGCTTCTTTACCTATGTCACAGCAGCAGTAGTGTAAAGAAAGTAGTACTTACAGCTCAGGTGGACACACAGGAGGAGAAGCAACTGCTGGGGTACGTCCATGGCTTTAATCCAGATCCACTCCTTAGCTGCCTGATCCTGAGAGTCCCTCTTCTCTCTCTTTCCTTTGATATTTATACAGGATTAAGCTTCAGCCCCAAATGTCACTGAAAACCAAGGTCTCAGAGTGGTGTGGAGTCAAAAATCTAATCAAATTTCCATGCTGAAAGCCTTTTGGGACGGTGCTCTTACAAACAGGGACCACTTCAAAGGGAATCGCTCTTTCTGTTGCAAGAGGACCCAGCGACTACAGTGTGTCAACCAGGTCAAACACACCCTAATGAAGTGCTTAAGTAGCCTCAAGCCATTAAAGTGTCGCTCAATCAAAGGCATTAATCAACTTTATCTCAGGGGGAAGGTGTTTAGCACCTCTGACTTAAAACAAAACCCGGCCCAAACTCATAAAGAAGGATCAGCGTGGGGCTCTGAGCCTGCCTTCAGAAAACTCCAGCACCTCTGTGTTTATTCATGGTGAACAACCAAATGGCCAGACCTCTCCCCTCAAACCCCAGTTTCTTTTTCTCAGAGAAAAGTGAAAGAAGGCTGTTTTAGTAAGAATACAAGAATGCACCCGTTTTTTTAAATCCTATTATTATCTTATTATCCTATTATTGATTAGATAAATAGAGCAGCTTACATACTTGATTTTCATGTTGTACAAACCTTTGCTTTTTAATCACATGAATTGCGATTATTTCCAATAAATATCTTAATAAGGTGTTAGTCCCTCTTTGAAGTGTTGATGTGATCCCCTCATTTTTGCAGGATCAACGGATCATCGTTAGGACAGTCATCAGCAATCAGACCCCTTGATTAAGGTGAGGCCTGCCACAGTTTCAGGTGTTTCCTTTCATTAAGTTACAACAAATCTTGCTGAAATTCTATCATAAGCCTGCTCTTAGTAATTGCTTAATTTAATTATGTAAATCAGGAAGTTTGTTGTCAAAAACCTATGAATCTTTTTGATTATTGTGTAAAATATTAAAGTCATTATTTAGCAGAAACATTTATCCTTTCACTCTAAAGAAAGAAAAAAAATCCGCTTTTGTGTTTAATTAGTTTGAGGAAGATTTTATGATACAATACAAAACAGCTGGTGGACTGTTTCCTGGATGTTTCCTGCATTAATCAGCACCAGTTTGTTGGTTTTCAGGTATTTGTGAACAATCAATGAGTTTCTTTCAGAAATAGGTGCTACTTCTGTCCATTACTCAGTTTTGCTTGCAAATCTCTTCAAGAAGGAACTGCCTTAGAATGCTTTGCATTATGCTTTACATCAGTTGTCTCTAACAGAGCGCAGATATGGATTTTCCTTCACTAACTCTGGCACCCATTAACTGTTTTCTTTTTCTTGTTAACTCAGTCTGGATTTGAAGAACCTTGCACTGAAATATTGGGTCTTGGAACATTGGTTAAGTAACATCTTTTTGCAGAAGGAATGCAGCCTCTCGTCCCTCTAGTCTTTCTTAGAGGACTACATTGCACGTGCTGAGATGATCACTGAGGTCATGATTGGATTACAACGAGTCATTCCATACTCGGACATGCGGCTTATGCATGTTTGCTAAACAATCCCTGTGTCCAGTTTAGATGGCAGAGGTTGACGGGAGTGACAGGTAACAGACGGTTCATCTTCAGTCTGTGCAGTCTGTCTGGTCTGGTCTTGTTTGGTGTCATGGTCAGTGTCTGGGTCACAGTGTTACCGGCCCAGTGTCGTCTTTTCTTCAGTGGAGACATAGTGAAAGTCTTTTGATTTGATGGAATATACTGATAGTTTGCTTTGTAAAAGCAGCGCCTCCCACTCTTTTTGTAACTTGTAGTGTGTTAATTTTAGTCAGTATTTCTAAATGTGTTTAATTTGATGATTAGGCAGCACTGTCACCAACTACAGGAAATAATAAGATAAGAATGTTTGGATTAAAAAAAAAAAAAAAAAAAGCAGCTATAACTTGCATAAGGATGGTCATGTTCACAATGAAAGGTAATCCCATCTATGTCCTGTTCAAGCCCCTGAATAGGAATCTACGTTCATGTCTAGTGCTTAAAGAAGCGTCTGTAAAGCCTGTCTTTTGTCTGTCTGGGGAGGGAGGAGTCCAATGGTCTGGGATTACGGGACAGTATTTCTGGACTATACACCAGGAGACAACACTGCAGCATAGAGCATCTGGGGAAGCAGTTCTCATCCTCTTTGAGGATTTTCACAGACACATGCTGATAGTTTTCATTTCACATCATGCACCTTACATCCTTTTTTATCCAGTTTAGGCTCTGTAGACATTTGTTTTCTTGGTAATTTACTGTCTGACTGTTTTCTCAAGTCTAAAGAGATTACAAAGGAAAGAGTTGTCTCTGGTGTTGGAGTTAGCAATCATGTATTTGAACAACAGGAACCATGTCATCAACACAGAAAGGAGCAAGAAGAACATAAAGGGGAAAACATGTGAGTACAGAAATAATCACTAAGTTCAAACAGGACAATTTTATTATTGGGAAGGACTTTGTTTAACTTTATACACAGTGTAATTGGGTAAAAAATGAATGCACGACACTAACGTGAATTGCTTTATCCATCTCAGGGGCCTACTTGAGGAGAAATCAACACCAGGAAGTGTTCTTCACACTGACGTCCCCGAAAGTTGGGAAAAACATGGAGGACAAGGAGAACATGACAGAGGAGGAGGCCATGCAGCACACTGCATTTGGAAAGGCCTTGTATGATCTGACCCATTCGGAGAGGGTGATGAATGACCTGACATTTGGACGACGGGTGGGGTTGTACGAGCTGAGAGGGGAGATCGGCTCGGGAAACTTCTCCCAGGTTAGACTGGGGATACATGACCTGACCAAAGGTGAGATACCGGCTGCTCTCCTACTTTGCCACCATTTTCACAGCGTCAGTGACCAGGTAGATTAAAACCTTCAGTTATGTGATGGGATTAACTTTAATATTATTGTAGTTTCTGTTGACACCATAAAATCATTTTAAATGTTTGCTTAAGTCTGGAGCATGTATAAGCGTGTATCAGTTATTACATAAAAAAAGTCTGTTCATGTGATAATAAGCTGCTCAGAAACTCACAACATTTCATGGAAAACATTTGGATCACTGTTGCGTGTCAGTTGTTACATATTAAATAAAACAGTTTGAGTTTGAAATTAGAGTTATTACTGCTTAAATATAAAAGATAAATATATAAATACAAATAGAGAAACAAAAAAGGTCAAAGTTTAATTGAATTGAATTGAAAAAAGTGACCAGAACTAAAGAAAAAGAGGAATAGACGCTGATTTTGGTCCTTTTATTGGCTTTGTTGACTAAAAGAAAAATATATGCTTCAAACACGCTTTTACTAAGTGTATGTATTAATTTATGAACTACCTGTTGAACTTGAGTATGTTTTAGTACAACTGTGATACAGAATCCCAGTTTTGTAATGGCGTGAAACTCACCTGATCATAGGATAAGGTATAATCACAGGACAACATGTTTGATAATGTTAGTAAAATAGGTTTTGGAGAGTTTGACCTTTGTAGATTGAAGCATTTCTCATGTTGCCATGTAACTCAAACTGCTGAAGACTCAGACATTTGTTCTTTAAAGAAAAGGACTGTCAAGCAGGTTTATAACTAATTCAGTCAGCTTAATGCACCATATTACACTATGTAAGTCCAGTCTGGTTTACTCCAGATGTCAGAAGATAATACATAATCTCATCAGTCAGCCACCCACTAATCCCTACTGTTTGTCTTTAGTCCCCCACAGTCTCCGGGTTGTAACGAGCAAACATTTTGCAGGAATTACTAATCATAACATAAATCATACCATAAAGAGATTTTTAAAAAAAGACAAGGAAGATTAAATAATAGCAAAGGTAGAGAAAATAAATTTAGGTCAGATGAACTCCTTGTTGCCTAACTGCCTTTGCCCATGTCTGTCTTCACCTGACAGAAAGAGTGGCAGTAAAAATCCTGGATAAGGTTCGTCTGGGCAAGCGTTCACAAGCACTTTTTACATCAGAAATCTCTTGCATGGAGAAGCTGGCCCATCCCAACATAGTGCGGCTGTATGAGGTGGTGGAGACGTTCAAGCGGCTCTACCTGGTGATGGAGTACGCTAGTGAAGGGGAGCTGTTCTCCCGTATCAGCACCAGGGGGCGCATGTCGGACCTGGAAGGCAAGCTAGTGTTTTCACAAATCCTGTCTGCAATCAAGTACATGGTAAGACACCAGTGGGCATTATGAGCAGGTTCGTTGTTGTTATATTTTAAAAGAAAGGTAGATGACCCTCTGTTTTAGAGCTGTTGAATAACATGTCTAGGTAATGGGTAGGCTTAATGACTACCCTGCAGCAAAACTGAGTTTTAAACATTCATCTGTGTTTTTTTCTTTTCTTTTCCCAGCACGATAACAATATTGTCCACAGGGACCTGAAGGCTGAGAATATTTTCTACACAAGCACTTACTGCATTAAAGTAGGTGACTTTGGCTTTAGCACATCTTGCTGCCCCAGTGATGTCCTTCACACCTTCTGTGGCTCTCCGCCTTATGCAGCCCCCGAGCTCTTCAAAGACAAAGGTTACATTGGCCAATACGCAGATTTCTGGGCACTGGGTATTTTGCTGTACTTCATGGTGACTGCTACTATGCCATTCAAAGCTACAAACACAGGCAGGCTTAGGTGTTGTATCCTGCAGGGTTCATATGCCATTCCCTCCTATGTACCTGAAGCATGTCAGGAGATCATTAAGGGTCTTCTAAGGCCGGTGCCTGTTGACCGGCTCACTATGGCACAAATTATGGCCAGCAACTGGATGAAAGGCATTGAGTACCCCCGGCCTTACCCCTTTTGTAGCCCTACACCCTCCCCTCTAGTGGATCCCACCTACATCCTCACCTCAGATGAAATGAATGTGAAGGCAGTGCTGGAGGACCTCGGCATCACCAAGGTCCATGTCCTCAACAACGGCTTAGACCTGAGAAGCCCTGTTACTGGAGCATACCGGATTTTGCTACATCGCATCCAAAAGAAGAAGTCAGTGGAAGCTCTGGGCTGCAGCCAGATATTCACAAAAGAGTTGCAGAACAGACTCCAATGGAGAGCCGGCTCAGACGGCACGTTAAACAAAAAACATTCTGTTGTCTGTATCATCATGTAGTTGGCTTAATTAAAAAAACTCACATATTTTGGTATATTTGCCCTTTTTTAAAGTACCTCATAAGATGGTTACTAACAATCTGTTTGTCATGAATGCAGCTGATGTCAGGAGGCAAGTAGCCCAGCTTAGCATCAAGACTGGGAATAGGAGCAACCAATTAGAGTTGTCAAGTCCAAACTTTTAAAAAAAGCTCTATGAACCAGATTTGACATCCTTGTCGTCACATTTCCAGGTATACTCAGCTGTGGAGATGCTACACAGAGGTACACATAAAGTGCTGTTTATCAAATTTAAAATATCACAGAAATGTGCTTGTGAGCATATTTTTTGAAACGTTTATAAAGGCAGGTAGCGCTTTCCCTATTCCAGTCTCTATTCTGGGCAAACAGCTGCAACTCCATACTACAATGTTTCCGTCTGCCCTTTGAAAGGAGGGTGAACAAGCATATTTCCAAGAGTGTTGATCTATTCAACTGATAATTTATTAGGATTTTTGCAAAGTTAAGAAGGCAGAACGCGGTATTAGATTTGATTATGGTTGTGAATGGATGCAGTCATGCCTATGCAAGTTACGGTAAATGACAGTGTAGACAGGGAAATCGCCTTTGACTGTACTTGGCATATTTTGGCCACCAAGAAAACAACAGTGAGAGTTGTATTTAAACTACGTGAGTAATTTCACATTTCAGTAAAGCAGCAGAAATTTGAACTTTCTTTTGTCAAAATGAGTCAAATGTCAGTCACAAACAGATAAAGAATTGTAGTAGATTGAATACTTAGTTTTGGGGTATGTCATCCCTGTATGCAGTCTGCATATGAAGAAATTATATATGTAATAACATATTTTCTTTCATTCATCTCTTACTGAATTCTTGTTTGATGTACATACATTTTTTTTTACTTTCATCCTGATTTTTCTTCAAAATGTTTATTATTACAAAACTACTCATTACTTGCACGGTGAAACAAAATAATTCTGTTATATAATAATACACAATGCAATAAGTCTGCAAATACAGACTGAACTGAGCTGTTATGCAAGTCTGTGGTGGGTTCATAAAACAATACAAAATATTGTGTTCATAAATATGATATCATTTCCAAAAACGTTTGTGGTATGCATTGATTTATGACTACTTTCATCTGTCTTATTTTGTTGATTGTTCTGTTCTCTCATAGCAACTGCGATTCATAATTCTTTCATACATGTCAAGTCATTGACACTGAGCTTCTATACAGAAGCTTTTGTGTCATGGAAGTGGCAGACATGCAACAATAGCAAACAATGGGTGATCGGTCGTCCACCAAATGCAGAGTCAGTGGTTCGATCCCCAGCTCCTACTGTCACGTGTTCACTTATCCTTAGGCAAGATACTGAACGTGAGGGTGTGTGATTGAGAATACTGGGTGTTGATAAAGTAGTAAAGTACTACATAAGTGAAAACAGATTTTAAAATCTCCTGTAACATTTAATATCCTAATTTTCTACATTTTTAATTATAATCACATTTAAACATCATATTGTCTGTAATTCATCACATTTCTTTAAGCATAAAGGGATATTTCCACATATTGTTTTCCAGTCTCACATTTTCCTTTCGTGGCTTTTCCCTTAGACAAAAGCAGGCTAAAATTTCTCCCCATGATGCCAGCCAGCCATCACTTTCTGCCTCAACATGCGCAGCACATTTGTCAGCATTATTATGAT
This sequence comes from Channa argus, assembly GCF_033026475.1. NCBI lineage: Eukaryota > Metazoa > Chordata > Actinopteri > Anabantiformes > Channidae > Channa > Channa argus. Next base: position 17,985,959 of record NC_090210.1, read on the forward strand.
ATAAACAAGAAGAAACGAAGCTTCGACATCGAAATGCTTTTCAAGCTGTAACCTAACTCTCCTCTAAAGTTGGTGCACCTATTAGGCATGTTTAGTACAATTCCAAGTGTCCATCAGTATTTATATTTGTCATTAATGCCTTAGTAATTGTTATGTAGATGTCAGGTGATCTATCACCTTTGCCTTCAGGATAGGTTGGCACCTCATTCAAAAAAATATCTGCGTGCATGAAGGATTCTGTGATTTTTCCTCTTGACTGCACTACTTTAAAGCTTTTTCAACAACAATCCCATCACGCTCAACTATTACTCACATGTACATTAGCTTAGGAGACTTGTTTGTAACATTTTCAACAAACACTAGATACGTAACAAGCTGTAGTTTCTGATAACGTTACTGTTGATGCATATTTTTTATATTTTGCAGTTTGCGAGACCTCAACAAGGCCCCACTTTGTGGAAATCATCAATCTCTGCAAACACTGCATGACTCAAAGTGAGATTTTATCAGCTGCAAGTCCCAGCAGTTCCCCTGAACAGAGAATAATAACAAAATGAAAAATCCCACACCATGTCAGATCAGATGCTGTAAATCAGCACATTCGCAGACCCTCTCAGTGAATTTTTAGATTTCTCTTTTTTTTTTCAGCTATTTTCATATTTCTTACAGCGTTATAGCATTTAGTTCTCTGGATTTTACTGATTTAATTTGTTAAGTGATAGATCCAATTACCTGTGCATCCTATGCAAATAAATTGCAATGAAAATCTTAACTGATGGTAAATTGTAATTGAGAAAACAATTAGGGAAATAATAAGTAATGAAAAGTGCATCTTGAGAACTATTCACCCATGTATGTAATTTTTTAATCCAGGGTCACTATGACTGATGAAAACACACAACAAAAGTGAAAAAAAAAAAAAAATACACAATTTCAGAGGATGAAAATGTATAACTGCAGCTAAAAGCTTAGCGCTTTAATTGAAACACTGTCAAATTATAGCAATGCATGAAAAAGTGACTTATTTATAAAGTCATATGCAGACAGCAAGTGAAAACTTTACAGTGTGTAAAGTGGTTAATGTGTACCTTTAAACACTTACTTTCCTTTAAATGACTGCCTATCGGATTATCAAGAATGAGTTAAGACCGGTGTTTAATTGCAGTGCTCTGGAGAAACCGTGGTGTTGAATTCATGTAAAAGGTTTGATAAGGTGAGAATGCTTACACATTTAGTGCTGTAATTTAGGGAGCATTAAAGTCAAACAATCCGTCAGCAATCACTATGTTAAAGTTTGAGAGGTCAGGTGCTGTGCGAGCAGATGCAACCTCACAAGAAAAACCTTAATTAAACTGACTGGAGTCACAACATATGATCATCAACATTTTATCCAAGAAAGGAAAAGAATGTCCTTTTTTCATTTGTATGTGTCTTGATGCATAAGATCTCTCTAAAAACGCTCTATAAGGAAGCACTTCATAAAACCACACATGCAATTTGAACATCTCAGAAGAGAATGTGATAAACAGGTTTATTGTAATGTTTCTTATATGAAAATGCATTTCTCGTGACAAAATCTATAAACAGAATGTATGAAAAGACAGACACTTAAACCATAGAAACTAACACAAGCTTTTTCTTTCCTATGACACACAACATTTACATTCAACAATTTGTGTTTGCTTATGCACAAATGAAGATCATTGAATGATATCCATGCACATATTGCAAAAAATATAAAACATATATTATTTTATTATTATCATCATTTACACTCCATCACCATTTATATAAAAACAGCTTATCAAATATCTGATGTCAAAAATTGTCATTAATGTTGTCACTGCACCCATGCTACTAAAGTTGTTTATATGTATATTGTGTTGGCTTCTCTGCATCAGCAGTCCAAACCTAGACAACTGTGTGCTGCTGCAACTCTAAACAAGCATTTGACCTTAGTGCAGAGTGAAAGCAAAAATATTGGTACAAGATTGCCAGCCTCTTTAAATGCCTTCCCGTAAGACACTAAATAACCACCATAAACCACTCCTTCCTGATAAGATTTTGCCAGAAGGTAGAAAGATAACTTGGAACCATTGAAGCAAGCAGACACCCTCAACTTCAGTTTTGCAAGTGTGAGTGCTGTGAAGAGCAAAGACATCCATTTAAACATCACTGCGTAGTTTTTAAAATATTATAACCTATTATCATATTATACTACAGAAGTCATTTGGTTTGTTCTGGACACAGAGTTTCAGAGCTTGCAGAGTTTTGCAGTGCTAAAACTTACTTTAATAAATACCCACCTTATTAGTCAATGTCTTTGATTTTGGGGGTTTCCTTTCATCAATCTTCATCATCAGCTCTATAACCCATGTGTCTTTAGGATCTGTGCAGTACTTACGACCCTTCCTCATGGTGAATCTGTAACAGGTATTAACTGTCAGTTGCAATGAGAGACACCCTAAAAAAAACAAAAGAGAAATGCACTTCTTGTCTGTGCATGTGTTCTTACATTACAGCAGGGATGTTGCAGCCTCCGTCTGTCTCCTGGTGTTTGTATGATACTGCATGTTTTCGAGCGCCGTGGCTCATTTTTCTTACATATTTCAGGCAGCAATCATCATAGGAAACTGTAGAATCAGAAATCCCCCATGGTAAAGTCAGACATTCAGTGACACATACAGTACAATGCAACATTTGCAATGCAGACAAAGTACGTTGAATTAATCTATGAAAAGAATGACATAGTTGGGTTAATTTAAAGGAGCTGAACTAACTTGTAAGTAGGTAGTAAGGACATATGTTCCCACACAGGTACTTATAGGTAATAAACTAATAAAATACTGACACATTTTATCTTTACTGTGCGTTCTCAGACTTTTATTAAATGCTGCTCTTGTAATAGTACAGCTACATACTGGCTGTTCTTTGACAGTGTCTTACCTTGTGCCAGCACAAGACTGAGACAAGACAGGCACAGCAGGAAGAATAGTGTGTTGAATCGCATGGTGCAGACTTTACTCTGAATAAAACACACACAAAAGAAAAACAGATGAATGCAAAGAATTATGGCGTGTACCTTTGATCAACCTTATCACTCTGTAATTATTTTACCTCTACTCCTCCCACACCTTTCCTATTCACACCTGAAACCTTGAACCTTGAGCAAACATATTACACCAGCTGGATTCTTTGGGTCTGTCTGTTCCCTTTTCTTGTATCTGTTGTACAGATGAAATCATTTCAATGCCATGAGTCTTTTTAATGCCTAAATCTTTTCTCACTTCTGACACAATCTCCTATATACAGGACGTCACTTTTGCTGTCAAGCTCAAAACATTTGTTTTCAAATTTCCTGTATATTGTTCTTTTGGTTCTGGGGTTAAAACATTTTTTTTTCTTTCTTTTGTATTTAGTTGCTTTAGGAAATTTCTACCACCGATCCCTTCTCTTATCTTAAACGTCTGACTATGTTAAAGCATAGACTTCATTCTTAACAAAAAATTGTGCATTGATCATTAATGAAAATGACTCTTCCAATTAAATGTTCCACATTTAAATTACAGTAATGTGATTAAATGTCAGCAATAAAAAAAAAAAAAAAACAAAGAAAAGAAGAGCACACAAAAAGCCCCGGAGCAAATTGTCAAAGTTTAGAAATTGTATTGACTGTGAACTAATGAACTGAACAAATAACCAAAAATACATGTATCATTTTCTTAAAACAGCACATTATTGAGGAACACTGAGTGCAGTATCTCTCTTGAGGTGAGGATTACATGCTACTCACCTTTAATGCTCCAGATTTGGTTGGTAGCCTTCTTCTGTCTATCAACCTGTACAGGCGAGTTGCTCTTATATAGCGTTCAGGGGGCATTTTGCCAAGGATCATATTTCCACAACAATTCACCTTTGCACCTTTTCTTTCTACTTTCCTTTTTCTTTGAGCCCACATTGATGCATGCTTTTGCAAATGATGGACATATGAACACATTGTGTATTGCTGAGTCCAAATGTTTTTTTTTTCCACGTGCCGCAGTTAGGTGTGAATGAATCATTAGAAATAATGCTGGGGATTCAGAATATTAGTGTTGGACCTTTTACAGTGGCAATAGCAAATAATTGTCTCATAGATATTCAAGAAGACATTCTTAAGATAGATCGAGCTTTCTTGTGTGGTTTTTCAAACCTTTGCTGTACCAGATTACATATGGCTCTGCCACAAGATTAGTCCCACCTGGCGTTTTCATTGTTGTGGTGAGATGGGGTCACATGGGATCCATTTAATGGCGATGACTGTACACAGTGCATCACGGCATCAGACCAGCCAGAGTGTCCATGCTGACCCCTGTGCACCAGAACAATAATACCACCATGAGGTATTAATGTTGTGGCTGCTTTTTGCTTTCCATTTTTAGAAAAAGGAAACTTTTACTATCAGAGAACTGAAACCCACATTGCCCGAGGTTGTTGTAATTGGAGTCTGGCCCGTTAAACTTTTAAAGGGTTTATCATCCACTCACTCTGACAGCACATGTTGAGAAATACCCCATCTTTCACAATGACTGTTGAATGAAGGACTTTACTGCGCTCACTCCTAATTTATTCCTCACATTTTATCCAAAAAAGCTCTTTCAAAGAACTCCTTGATGGGATGACATACCTTCACAATATTTGAAATTTCGAAACCTATCTGGAGAAATCTTTGACACCATAAAGTTTAAGAGAAGTATAGTAACATCAAAGTTCAGATATTTGTGCGTTTATGGTTTTCTCTTTGAAAGTAAGCGCGCATGCTATCATACTAGTTTCCAATTTTTTAAATGATTAGGTTTATTTATTTTGCTCACCATGTCATTTAAATCACTACATAATGATTATGCATGTTAATCTACAATTCACCGTACACAGACTTTTAGATTTTACTTATGTATAACCATATAATTGGATTCACGTGTGTCATAAATAACACACAACATAGCTCGTTCCCCTTTTAAAGAGGTATGGTAACAGTGATTCCTGTGTTATACCAACGGAGCAAAAGTATATGTACAATATAAGTCAGAAAATACACCTATTCTGCACAAGAAGAGAACCTTAATAGCTTCAGTGGTTTTAAGTTATAACTAACTGTTTCTAGAGTCACCACTTAACCTCACCGCATGTCCTTGGATTTTGCAGGGAGAGCAGAATACCTTATATGTATATATTTCTTAAAAACAATACAACAGTGCTTTACATTTTTTCACTATTTAGTCTCTTTAGACGAACACATCATATACTGCATCAAGGTGAATGTTTTGCTGTTGCTCAATTACCTTTTATTTGCTTGTGGAAGTCCCCAGCAGATGCCAAGTTTTATCATATCATAAAGACCATATCTCAGGATTAATATAATTGACCTCATCTGACAGCTGAAACATGGATAGCCCAGTTTCTGCCCTTGGATTTGACAATGCAGTGAAAATAACTATAATAATAATAAATCTAACAATTCCAGTAGGTCATGCATGTGTGCATGTCTAAGATTAGGCATATAAACAAAGGCGATTAGGATGGATAATTACCGTTTGGGCTCCCATTTCCTCAAAAAAGTGCATTTTATTTTTAGGCAAATGTTACTATTTCATGGTAATGTGTTATGCAATGTTATTGTATGTAATAAACCACTATTATACCACATTTATACAGCTGAGCGCTTTATGTTGCTATTGTGTTGAAATCCCCTGGTTTACAATGACTTCCTCCTTTGTGCTTGTAAGCATTCTCAAAAGACCTTGACTCTGATGTGCAGAATAAGAGATGAAGTATCCTCCCTTCAGTCATATTGGGTTCTGACAGTTGAGACACACTTGTCAGCATCGTCATATCGCATATCCACCCAAAGCTTTTTCTGTTAGTGCCTGAAAATACGTTCTGTTCTTTTCACAGAGATTTGTTAGCCCTCAATTGACAGATATTAATGATCCTTGAATGCCTGAGTGGACACCTGATAGCACAGCTCACTGTTTATACTCTTACCAGTCCTTATATCCTCTCTGTTAAAGCTCAGTGAGGCATTTCAAGGGCCTGCCCTTTTCCTTTCCTTTGCTTACAGAAATCTGGTGCTCAGTTCAGTACTACTAATGCTAATCAAAGCAACCGTGCGTTAAGTCTAACAGAAGGAATCTGCACATTTCCTGTTTTTCCCACCCAAGTTCGAAATCAGTTCATATAAATGTGTCTCTGTTTGGCTGTCATTCATAAAATGCCTGAGTGTGCAATTCCAGTCTTGCTTTGAACGCTCCCTGCAAGCTGTGTGGGTTCAATCCCAATTAAACATAAAAGAGATCATAATATTCATTGCCAAAATAACCTGCAAATTCAACAAGAAGAAACCTATGGAGTTGGCCGTGATTATCTCTATTCCTGGTTGTGACTTCATATCTTTAAAAAAATCCTGATGGATTAATGGCACAGATTATTTGTCAGAAGCTGATGGTCCACTGCCAAAGGTTCTTGGATGATACACTGTGTTGTCTTCAGCATTCCTTTCAGACAATCTGATATGTTGTTTTATACCTTCACAGTTGCTGTCATTCTGCATGCACACTAAAGAAGACATCTCCAAAAGGTCATTTATCAGGGTGTGAGAAACTTTACTTTGGCACCCAGTGCAAAACAAGCTGTAGTACATATGAGGACAGCCCTGTCTCACACGTTCAAATAATGACACTGATGTTAAATCAGCATCCATTTGTAAAGTGCATGTACCTGTAAATGGAAAATGAGAGAGAAAAAGAAAAAAAAAACGTTTTTTACAGTTGTCATAAAATTTTTGTTTTAGAATTCTTAATTGCTTCAGAGGGGTTTGTGTGCTGTGTGTGGTATAAAGACACCAAATATAAACATCTGTCTAAATAAAAAAAATTATTATATGGATATGTATATGCATATAATAGAGCAAATATTGTATGTTAAAGCTAAAGTATGTAACTTTAGTTAACTATTGCTATTTTGCATTGTTTTGTATCTTACTGTGGAGAAGCAATATCAGTGCCTCCTGTGACGTCCAACTCACTTCTAAGGGCTTGAACATGCTTGCTGTGGAGGATTATTTGCAAGTTCCCCTGGGGGTCCACAACATTGAATGTGTTCATACTCGTGCGAGCCCCTCTGGAAGATGTCTACAGCAGCACAGAGTAGGCTGCTGTAGAAGAAGAAAGCAAACATTACGGTTCTTTGTCCAAACTTTACAGTTTTGGTATGTAAACTCTGTACAACATGTGCTGAGTTCGATTTGCTTTAATTTTGTTTGTAGTCTTTAGAAACAAGTTAGTTATCCTATTTTCGGTGCACATTGGAAGAAGTCATAAAATGTAATTCTTGGATTGGGGTTCCGTCCAACTAATAACCCACTTACCATGAAGGAGGTGTGCACCAGGCCTGCACGGGGCGATCGCACTGCCTAGGCTGATGTAATTGCCGCAGCGCACTGTGTTTCCTTTTTCCACAGTGACTATAAATCTATCTTTGAGATTTGAGTGTGAAGCTCACCCTTCTAGCCAGTCAGAAGATTTGAACAATGTTTTCTTGATTAGTAAGTTTTGCAGCTTTTTGTTTATTGTAACTTGATAATGACTAATTCTTAAAGAGCTGGGCAGAGGGTGGCAGAGTATGTGGTACAAGAGCATGGCAGAGCATGGAGATGGAGGGCTAGGCAGAGCAAAGTGGATACATTTTGTGTTGCATATTGTAGTTTTAATGTCAAAGGGACCAGAGGATATGCTTGTTGTTTAAGGTGCGAAAAACGTGACATGGTCATTCAGGTCAAAGGATAACTTGTACTTTTCAGATACCACCAGCAGAAATGCAATCCCATAATTAGCAGAGGTAAAATATCTACACAACTATAATTACTGTTCCATGGTTGTACACCTTCACCAGCTAGTCAAGCTTTATACAGTTTAGTTTATGCAAGAAATAAGTGACATTTCTTCCTTGAATCCTCAAGATATTGCATTGATGGGACCTGGATGGATATGAAGTCACTGGACTACTGGAAAATATAATGCCATGGGTGGGATAAAAAGAATAGGTTTGGACATTAGACCCTGAGTAATCAATGATCAATTACTGTGTTTTTCTTTATTGATTCAGGGAGGTAAAAAAACATGTTCTATTTTCATTTCTTGTTTCATTTGATGTGGTGTGCCTTCTTTCAGAAAGTAACCCTGAAAATGTACACACTGTTCTGTTAGTGTCATTTTCAAGTTGGCATTTTCATCTTGTTCTAATTTATTCATCCCACAGCTATATTTAGCACTATCCAAAAGCTGTGATGACACTGCTCGGAAGATAAGATCAAATATTTTTCCACTCAACATATAAGATGGTTTTGGGGTTTTGTGAAAGAATGTTTACAACATAATTACCCCTGTTAGTGAATTCCCCCGGGGTTTTATCCTCAGGTATCAGTTACAATCAGTGGGAAATAAGAAGTTGTGTTATGTAACAGAATTTGTCTGAGGTGGTCTTATATTACATCAAAAGAGCACATTAAAAACACACCAGGAGGACAGGGTGTCCCTTTTTCCTGTCAATAATGGACTTGAAAATGAGGCCTACTTTTTTAACTTTTGGAAATCTGCTATATTGGATGATAACAGACAAATAACAAACAAAATATACCAACATTTAGCTGGAGCATTGATACAGTTGGGTGAGCGTTAAGTTGTCCGACCTGCAACCAATAAAAATATGTTGACTCACTGATTCACAGTGGACATTGTACATTTTGTGATGGATAAGGAAAGAAACGAAAGTGTTCTGGCTCAAAGTACAAGCCAAGCTCTTCTGACAGATGAGGGCCCTCTGTGGCATAAACACATGCAGCAGCTTGTTTCATTTATGCCTCAAGGGAAATTTTAAAGTATTCTCTCTTTTGGTCGACATTGTGCAACAAAAACTCTTTGATTTGGTGAATTCAGTGTTTCTTAGACATAATGGAACAAACAGGGCAAACAATAATAAGGACTGCTATTGAACCTGGATGTTAAGGTTATTCTTGTGTGGCAACATGTCTTGTGTCTTACTTACAATATGCAACAAGTAACAATTTAATAGGAGGTTAATTATCTGCAAAAAAAAAAGTGTTTTGGTAATAGCTGATTGCCAAAGTTTTACAAGAGGTTGTCTTGAGCAAATACAAGTAAAGTAGTTTCAATATTACAAAAAAAAAATATGTCTCAGTTTAGAAACAACACATTCCTGAAAAATGCATTTTAGATTCTTCTTTTTCTTTTCCTTTCGTCTCTTCCCTTTCAGGGGTCACCACAGCGAATCATGAGCCTCCATCTAACCCCTATCCTCTGCATCCTCTTCACTCACACCAACTAACTTTATGTCCTCTCTCACTACATCCATAAATCTCCTCTTTGGTCTTCCTCTAGACCTCCTGCCTGGCAGCTCCAACCTCAGCATCCTTCTACTGATATATTCACAGTTTCTCCTCTGAACATGTCCAAACCACCTCAATCTGGCCTCTCTGACTTTATCTCCAAAACATCTAACATGAGCTATCCCTCTGATATCCTCATTCCTGATCCTGTCCATCCTCGTCTCTCCCAAAGAGAACCTTAACATCTTAAGCTCTGCTACCTCCAGCTCTGCCTCCTGTCTTTTCTTCAGTGCCACTGTTTCTAAGCCGAACAACATTGCTGGTCTCACCAACGTCTTGAACACCTTTCCTTTCATTCTTGCTGATACTCTTTAATCACTTTAACCTGCTGCACATCCTTCCCGTCTCTATCTCTCTGCCTTGCCAAACTGTACAAATCCACCTCTCCCTCCTTAGTGTCCAACCTAGCATACAAGTTCTCATATGCTCTTTGTTTGACCTTTGCCACCTCTACCTTCACCTTACGCTGCATCTCCCTGTACTCCTGTCTACTCTCTTCAGTCCTCTCAGTGTCCCACTTCCTCTTAGCTGACCTCTTTCTCTGTATACAGTCCGGAACGTACTTGTTCCACCACCAAGTCTCCTTGTCCACCTTCCTCTTTCCCAATGACACACAGATTACCCTCCTACCTGTCTCCCTGATCACATTAGCTGTAGTGGTCCAGTCATCTGGAAGCACCTCCTGACCACCCAGAGTCTGTCTCATCTCCTCCCTGAAAACTACACAACATTCTTTTTCAACTTTCACCACTTCGTCCTCTTCTCTGCCTTTGTCCTCTTCATCTTCCTCACCACTACAGTCATTTTACACACCACCATCCTGTGTTGTCTGGCTATACTCTCCCCTACCAATACTTTAGAGTCACCGGTCTCTTTCAGATTACAATGTCGACACAACATGTAGTCCAGAGTGTTTCTACCTCCGCTCTTATACATCACCCTATGTTCCTGCCTCTTCTGGAAGAAAGTGTTCACTACAGCCATTTCCATCCTCTTTGCAAGGTCTACCACCATCTGTCCTTCTGTGTTCTTGTCCTGAAGACCAAATCACCTCTAGAACATTCCTCACAAATTCCTCTTTCAGGATAATTCCTACTCCATTTCTCTTTCTATCCGACCCATGGTAGAACAACTTGAACCCTGCTCCTTAGCTTCTAGCCTTGCTACCTTTCCACCTGGACACACAGTATATCCACCTTCCTTCTCTGCATCATGTCAATCAACTCGCTAGCCTTCCCTGTCATAGTCCCAACATTCAAATCCTCACTGTCAGTCCTACATTCTTAGCTTTCCACTTCTCCCTCTGCCTACGAACACACCTTCCTCCTCTCCTTCTTCGACTTCGACCAACAGTAGTCCAATTTCCACCAGTACCCTGTACGTCAACAGCGTGGCAGTCGTTGTTAAACCGGGCCCTGACCGATCCAGTATGGAAGTCATTGTCATTTTAGATTATAGGATGAAAATTAGATTCTCATATGATTCTATAAATCTCATTGTGTTTGATTTAATCATAATGAAAAAAAGAAACCCTTTGGATGAAGTAAAATACAAGGCTCAAATGATTTTCTTAAAACACAAACTGAAATCCATCAAAATAATTGCCATACTTTTACTGAAGTGTTGATGGAAATTACAATATGTGTTGTGTGTAAAGAAAGACTTTAAACGCTAGGTGGCCCTCTGCTGGCCGGTGAAGTTGGTGCATTGCATTTATAGTAAAAGTCTGTGCACAACACAAAGCTGTGCACACATTTGGATGAAAACAGATTGGTGAGACAAGTGTCAGATGATAATGTATAGACAAGACTAAAACGGGTGGGAAGTTGCTTCCATACTTGCTTTGGTCTAGAGAAAGAACAATTCATGATGATTTCGTGTTTGATTCCCAACATAGTGATTGTGGCCTCCATAAAAGATACCAATGCATCAGTTAAATATGGAGGCAAAAGGAGACTGCAAAGTGGTGTAAACAATTCTGGGTTTCAGAACAATGACTTGTTTTATTTTATGAGGTAGGAAATGCCCTCAACATGTGTGTTTCAGACTCAGTCAAAGTCTATCTTTAAACTATTGTGTTAATTGAGGATAATTACAATAGTTCTCAATCTTAAAATTGCTGCAAATCATTCTTAAGATTGCTGACTTTATTTTTTTAATGCGTATATTGAACATCATGTCTGTTTTTATGATCATCGTGAACGGATAAAGACTGTGGTTGACTGATGAGCCCTGTTGCTGTGCGGTGCCACTTTGCTACCAAACGTAAATGTGAGGATTAGAAGAATGCATGATATGTAAATTGTGTTTGTTTACCTTTGCGTATTTTTGCAGACATTACGTACTAAATACCACCACTACCTTTACAGTAACATTACTGAGGATAGAGTTGCAGCTGAAAATGGAAATGCAAATAAATTTGTAAATTAGTATGTAAACATTGTCTCCCCGTCCTTCCCTTCACATATGACTCAGGAACTTTTCTAGATGTAATTCACCGTTGTACTCTTTTTATGTGGTTGCTTTTGCTTGTGCTTTGTGTCAGATCTAGTTTGTGTGTAGTGCTCCCGCCATGTTTTTCTCTCATCCCACAAGGAGCTGGGGCTCATTTGTGGTCAGTAAGTATGATAAACAGGGGTAGCAAAAGTACACAAATCCAATTCTGAAGTAAAAGTACAAGTTCCAAAACAAAGAAGTACCCCACTACCAGTAGAGGTACCCCTTCAAATTCTTTATTCAAATTGAAGTATAAGTACATTCTGTCACACTTTATGTACAAAAGTACAAAGAAACCTATAACCCAGCACCACTCTGACTGACTTGTGGCTGTAATAAAACAGAGTACATTTCTGGTAATTAATCGTCTAAATATAGAGTGAGCTGTATCCTGTATCCACAAATTAACATAACAACACGGAAACTTATCTCATTCAGAAGTAATAGTGTTTTTTCTCTTTGACATAACTACTACTTAACTCAACTCGACCACTTCTTTAATACTTTAATTAAAAATACTACTGTCATTTATTTTATTTTGTTATACAGTATATTTGGATTTTTCCAACTGCAAATCAAACCTGTCAACTTGATGTATTGGTTTCCTCTGAAATGTAGTGAAGTACGAATAAAAGAAGCATACCTGAGTACAAGAACTACTGAGACCATAAAATGACAAATGCAGTAATTGAGTAAGTTTTGCCAGCGATGAACCAAATAGAACCATGAGTCGGGGAGGTTGAGGAAATTAAATCTAGTAAAAATGGCCATGAGCTGGTTTTATTATGTTTTTATTTTATTTTATTTTATTTTATTTGTGCAAAGCTTATTTTTAACAAGGTCAGATTTGGGTTCTTATACAGGCCTGAGACTTTTTCAGTGGGGTTTACATTCCAAGTCAACTTTAAGCTGCTCCTTGAAGTTGGCTAGACATTGTAACATTAAGAAACATATAAATAGTGAAAGCCAAAATTGCAGCACTTGTGTGATTTATAGGAGACGGAAGAGGGCAGGGGTCCGTGCACTCAGCCGCTGAAAACATTTCTGCTTCAACTTGTATTATCTGCGCGGTGGGTTGTGGGTGTGTGAGCGTCGAAGTAAAATGGCGGACTTGGCAAACGAAGGTGAGTAAGTGGTAGTATGATTAAAAGAATACTGTTGCTGTAGTGATCCAAACGGCATTTACACATTATATGTATATTTGGTATCTGACACGAATCTCCTTGGACGCATGTTATTAGTGAGATCGTGAGAAATATAGCTTCGCGGCGTTTGCAAGGCTGTAAGGTTAGCATGCTGGCTAACAAAGCTAACGGACGGGTTGCGGCTAATACCTGGAATGATTCGGAACGCCCTCGAACGCTGCTTGTGCCATTAGCTGGCTTACCTTCTAACGCTAGCACCCGGCTATTTTTAGTCAAGTGTGTTTTGCTATTTGTGGTGAGTTAGCTAAGCTAAGCTAAGCTAAGGATCTGATGTGGCTGTTGACCCACGTCTGCTAGGCCAACGATGAAGCTAACGTACAACGCAGTGTGAGTTTGTTAATGTGTTATTCTATATGAAGCGCCCTCTTGTTAATGTAGTTAGCGTTAGCTCCTAGGTCTATGGTGGCTAGATGTTCATTTAGGCGCGTAGACAGCAACGTCAGACAATGATTCGGTATAATCTGCTTCAATTATTTATTCTGCGCAAGTTTGCTCGTTATTTTGTTGGTCTCATAATTATGTGAGGATTCATTGGGACTACTTGTGCCATTGCTTGTCAGACGAGATGACTCATGCGCGATGTAGCGCATTAGCAAGCTAGCTAGAGCTAAGCAAGCGGAGCTCCGTTAGGCTTTAAGGAACAGCCGGTGGCCCCGACTACTTGCTGGAGCGGATGAGAGAGCGTAAATGCTAGCTCGTAAAGAGAAGTCGGGAACATAGCAGGCTTCTTAAATTTTTGCAATGATCATCACCGGACATGCTGAATTACTTCTATTCATGTGCCAGGATAACTCATTGGGAGCCGCAGAGAGATAGCATGCTTGAAATGAAATATAGGTCACAAAATATTCTCATGCTTTTTGCTATGAAACTCGTTTCATCCGTAAACAGCCCATAAGTGAGGATTTTGTGTTACAGATGCCGCATGTCGGTGCACAATCTTGGCTATGCGCTGCTGTTGTGTTGTAACTACATGTACTTACCGTTATGCCGCGACAATGATGCTACACCTTCTCACGGTGTTAGGCCCAGCCCAGAAAGTGGAAAACCATTGTCTGCAGACGGTAACGTTAGAGGATTGCACATCTTGCGCAGGTTACCGGTGTAGTGTAGACACATTACGTGGTCCTTTCACCTTCCTTTGCCATTCGCTTGCCACCTTACAGCACCAATAATATATTTGGGGAAATGCGTAAAATGCCCCTTTAAAACACAGAAGTTGTTATAGTTTATGCTTGGCCATGCGGATCGACAAGTTTGATATGGAGTTGTTTAAATTAATGCAATTTCTAGTTGGTCCTACTGATTTGGAGTTTTGTGATTGTTTAGTGTCGGTCATAATAATGTGATCTCATTCTACCTGCTCGTCCTAATAGGATTTCCCAATTAGCAACTGTTAAGTTTAGCTCACATTGTCAAAGTTAGACATTGTTCGGTATTTTCTTAAGTCAGCTTGGACAATTTGTTTTCAAAATTCTATTTTTGTTTTCCCCAGCTAAGTCTAACATTTAGATCGACTTGTTTTACCTCACTGTATAGGCTCTGCTAGAAGTGTTATATGAAAGCATTGTATGTTTGTGATTCAGAGTTTTAATCTGCTAGAATTTCTACTCACCGGCAGCATACGTTCATGTCTGGTCTTATGTGTGACTATGCAGTGAGATGTGACATTTCATTAAGTGCTATATTGCTGATTAAGACTGCTGCACATGTCTAACCTTTATCCACTCTTCATTTCACTTCTTTTAAGGGGACAATCAGAGCCAGAAAATAAGCATAATATGGCCATGTCTCTTTGTTTCAAACTGTAATACATGACAAATCAAATAAAGGGGATTGCTGTACATCTCAAATTAGTGTTTGGATAACTAGCCTACATTTTCTTTTAACAGACAAGCCTGCCATAGCACCTCCTGTGTTTGTTTTCCAAAAAGATAAAGCACAGAAGGTAAGTTTCTCTATTATTCAAGATGCTTATAACCGCCCATACTTTTATACTTGACTGACTGAATTCTTGATTAAGACACACTGTAAAGCCGTCAACAAGGCTTTATTAGAAAGTCAGAATGATGGTACCTCATGTCAATATAAATCATATAAATATTGCTTAAATTGACTTTAGCACTATCCACTATCGCAGCTGTAGAAAGCAAACCATTCAGATCAGATAAGATGCAACCTACTTTTTTGTTCATAATTGTGTAATGATTTCAACGACCAGTAGGTCTATGTTGATGAATAAGAACTGAAAGACTGTGTTTTCCTTCAGCGATCCGCAGAGGGCTCAAGTGCAGAGGATGGAGAAGGTAATTCTAATGCCACAGCAGGCCAAGTTGTATGTTATATTTATCTGAAGTGCAACATTATTAATATTGTTTGGTCATTCTTCAGATTCAGATAAAGACGAGGGAAGCTATTGCCCCCCTGTGAAAAGGGAAAGGCCTTCATCCTTCCCACCCCCACACACTGGTAATGGCACGTGGTGACTAAACAAAACATTTTCTTTTCCTTGGTTTCTGTTTGTGGTGTACACATTGATTTGTATGCTGAGTGCAGTGTCTCCTACTTTGCAGTCCCCAAGAACAATGTATTCATGCCCGCAAGTTTCTGCCAGTCTCCAACTGGGAACTCTGATTCTGAGCCAGGTAAGGCATCTACACCGCTCCTAGTTTTGAAAGGTCAAATGTCTCTTTATTTAAGGAAACAGCAACAAACCCAATAAACTGACTAAATTGTTAAGCTATTAATTTTGTTAGCACAAAGTTTACATGTCAGAAAGAATGAAGATGTATTTATTTTTTTAAGTTGTCAACATTTGGAGTATTGAATAATATGTCAGTGAAGTTTTGCATATTCCTTGGCTGCAAATTCCCTCTACTCTCTTTGACCAGCTCCAGTTGTCTTGCATGAGTAACTGTTGTGGATCTCTTACTTATGCATAGATGAAAATGAGCAGTTACAGAATCTAAATCACAGCTTCCACAAACAGCCAGTGTTCTATAATACAACTTAATGTTTGAATAGCTTCAAACAATAAGTGAATGTACATATTGTAAATGTGAACATTTAAAAAATATCAGCTTCCAAATGAATTTAGAGAAAATTACTCAGTGGTGGGTACATCATAGGTACATCATTATCAACAACATTCCATTGTGGATTATGAGTGTTTAACTCCCGAGATCTGCTAGAAAAGCAAACCAAGTTTTATTCTATGAAGAAAAAGTTTATATTGAGCTGGATACTTTTTAAGGTCGAGGATTTCTTATTATAACATGCCTTGGTGTCATATGCTGACAGTTGGCTGCGGTTTGTGTAGTGCAACAGAACGTGTAGAAATTATAAGACATTTGTGTTTTGTGCTGGTGAGCTCAGTGTTTCTTCTTGTATTGTCTTGTGTTTGTACTTCCAAGTTGTGAGAGAGTCTTTCTGTGTCTGTTTCTTTTCTGTGTTGGAAAAGAAAAAACATTGGATGTGAGACTCAAATTTGGAAGTACAAATTAAGTTTGGTTAGATACTAAACTCATTTCTTCAAAAGCAGTTTTCGTCTTTGTTCAAAAGTAGTGCTGTCTTTTTGGTGTGGTTTGAGACCCTGTTTGGGAGAAGCTTTATATAATGTATTATGATAACAGCTTGTAGCATATTGTTCATAATGAACAATATGGTTGATGGTCATCAACATGATATCGTTCATTTGCATTTCCTCAGGGAGCATGCAAAACTACTCAGATTCATTTGCCATTTAGGTATTTTAACAATTTGCATAGGTTGATATTTACAATTAAAGTCAAACATAAACTATTGATGTGTAAAATTATTGATGCTTTTCCAAACAACAAAAAACAAATACTGAAACTGATTAAATTATTACTGCTGTGGGGACACTGTAGCTGAAATATACTTGTTTTTTCAATTTTGCTTCAGGTTTGATTATACTCTGATGGTAACCAACAGCAGCTCAAATGGTCAGAAACTGCGATGAGTGGTTTCACCAGTTTACCTAGCTTTACAACAACAGCCAACCAAAGTGTCTATTTAGTAACCACTTTAAGCATATTACACAAAGTACTTGCATGGGAATGAAAACAAAGATGAACATACCAGAAATAAAATGCAGAGTAATTTTGTTAAATTTGACCTTGTTTGATTAAATTATTTTTTTTACCATTATAGCCGTGTTCTGATTCTTTGTACAATGAATTGTGCTTGTTGGTAAAATAAAAGTACATTTTGTTATGACATCATTGTTTACTAGACACAGAAATAAAAATACAAAGTCTGCAATGTCACTGCACACGAGCTGGAACCCAACTCTGTCGTAACTTCTGCTTGTGTTGGATCTTTTTTAATGTCTACTTCCCTTTGTGCTTCATCTTACCAGAGGAGAAACCAGTGGGATTCCGTTTGAAGCCACCAACTCTTATACATGGACAAGCACCAAGTTCAGGTTTGTCTTTATCGTTTGCCTTCTATACGTAATATATTGTCTCACACTGAGGTTATTGAAATGGAAAGGGAGACTCAAACCCAGACTTTTACCCTTTTAATATTACCCTTCTTAAAAATGGAAATGGTGCTAAACCTTGTTGTGTTTAGTAAGTTGAGAAAAGAGACCCTTTTGGTCTGTTGTAGGCGTCCCAAGTCAGAAACCCAAGGAGCAGCAACGCAGTGTCCTCCGCCCTGCTGTTCTTCAGGCACCGCCCTCTAAGTCACATATAGACTCCAGTAAGTGAAATGTAATCGCCTTTACTAATTAGTTTAAACATCCTTCAAACTTATTTGTCTGAAAAGTTATGAACTTTGCACACTGATTGCTTGCAGTTTACATTTAATTCCCTTAGTGGCAGAAAAACAGTACATTGTTTACATATTTTAGTCTCTGTCGTTTCCAGATTCCAGTTGTGGAACCAACGGTGTGAAAAAGTCATCCGACGTGGCACCCGTGCCCCAGTCCCTCTTCCTGAACAACACAGAGCACTCATCCACCATGGCCAAATCATTGGTGAGGAGTGGCTCTATCTCAGCCTAGTATAGTCATGGTCTTAGTATTGAAACACACCAGTCAGTTCAGTACAGGCTTTGTTAAAGCTATCAGAAAGTGTGGGAACCGTTAAATCTCAGTTTCACAGAGGAGCTTAAGAGTTTAAGTTGTTTAAATGCTGCTTTGGAATAAGGAAGTACATTGAGTTTGGTATTGAGAAAAAGCAAATATTAAGTGTGTCACTGAATTGAAGGTAGAAAATGTTAGTGTTGACCTCCACACACTAGTAGTTGTTGTTGTTGTTGTTGTTGTTATTTAAAAAATACACATAAAAAAAAATTGACATTTGTTTCTTTTGGTTCCCATTTTAGAAACATGAAAATGAGGAAGATGGTGAAAGTAGTAACAAAGATGGAGGTGGACGAGAGAAGAAAGAGACAGATGTAGCAATTTCTTTTGTGTTTGGTCAGAATATCAAAGACAGAGCAAAGGTGGGTTATTTGCCATTCTAAACATAAAATAAATTGTTTTACAACAATTTGTGAACATGGAGACCCGAAGTGTGACCAACAAAATTAAATTTAAACGGTTACGTGACAGGCAAGAGGCTACACCTTTCTGTGTGATGTCACACTGAATAGTGAGCCTTCCTGTTATAAGCTACATAACCAGATGTACCTTGGTTTTTTCTGTTTTGTCCAATATTGTCTAATGTTGATGGTGAGCCTGAAACAGAAATAATTTGAAATAGTGCGTGACACATGTTTCTCAGGATTTTTATTGATCTTCAAGATAGGGTCATGTATAATTCCAAATGTAATATTTTGTTCCTCTAGTTGGACGAGAACAGTTCAGAAGATAAAAAGTCAAAGGATGGTGTGCCACCGGACACACAATCAGAGGGCACTAATTATTTCTTACAGTACATCTCTACCCCAAGGTAAAACAAAATATTGGGTTTTTTGTGTATTTTTAGAAGCTCATCTTAATTTATAATTAACTTCCATCAACTCAATGTGTCCTTTTGTGTTTTAATTTTTAGTTCAAAAAATGCCACAAACAGTACAGACAGTGGGGCAAAATTTGTATTTGGGCAGAACATGTCTGAACGAGTTCTGGTGAGTTGATACGGGTTGTTGTATAGATGTTCTGCCATGTTCCACCAGAAAACAGGTTTTATTTATTGCATAGAACAGGTTTCAATAATTGCTTTTTTGTTCTTTCAGAGTCCCCCCAAGGGTGAATCTTCAAATGAGGAAAATAAAGAGGTTTCAGCTGCCCCTGCTTCAGATCCCTCATCACAGGAATCCACTCCAGAGAAGGGTAAAAACACAACCTCAGTGATTGTAGAAAAGATGTTTTGTGATGATGTTTGGATTATTAATAGAATTAAACCCACTTGGCTACATTGCAAATTACACATCTAGACCTGGAACAGTAAAAATAATAATAATAAGTTCCACAGAAATGTTTCAATGAATTTGTAGATTGTGGATTATGATTGGAGCAGTAAAATCCATCAAAATATGTCTCCATCTACTGGACAAGTTATGTAAACTATTGTCACATCAAAATTGTAAGGAGACTTATTTGAGAAATAGATTTAATAAATGCTACATCTGCAATTTAAAATACAAATAATGATCAAATTTTCTTAAATATGAAGGTGGGGTTTTTATTTTGTTTTTTGATTGTTTGTTTTTTTTAATTGAGCAGTGGGTCAATAGACACAATATTAGTGACATCCTCAGCACATTTTGGATAGACCCATACACTTCCATTTAAAACAAGGCTATTTAACTGTCCTAGGTCCTTTCTAACCTATTCAGTTTATTTATAGTAAATTCTTTAGAGAGATTGCCACTATAAAATGTAACTGCATAGCTTGGTTTTGAGTTATTGTTAGGGTTTCATTATATGTCTCCATGACTGTCCACTTTGTCCAGTCACAGCAAAAAGATTCAGCATTTCATAGATGTTGTATGCACAGATATTTATTTATGTTCAGAGCTCATCTGGCTTTGTTCTGCTAGTAAGTGTAATATAAGTGACATAGTGCCACTCTGGGTCCATAATTTAGTTGAATATTGTTTTTGTGTCACAACAAGAACAGTAATAGAAAGCAGACATATTCACAACTGCACATCAGTCATGAAAAATAAGGTAGTGAGGTGAAAGTTTCTAACCGTTATGTTTTTTTTCTCACCAGTAAACAGTGTGTCAGAGTCTTTGGAGGAGTCTGCCGCAGCATACACCAAAGCCACAGCCAAGAAGTGCATCTTAGAGAAAGTTGATGTCAAAACTGGAGAGGAATCTGAAAGCAATGTTTTACAGGTAGAGGACAGGCCCTTTTTATGCTTATTTAAGGCATGAAGTCGATGCATCAATGTGGCACAAATTAATTTTGTTCTTGTTTGCACTATGTCCCCTCAGATGCAATGCAAGTTGTATGTTTTTGAGAAGACAGCTCAGTCATGGATAGAGAGAGGTCGAGGTTTGCTGAGGCTCAACGATATGGCATCAACAGATGATGGCACGCTACAGTCCCGCCTAGGTAAGGACACCTGCAGGATTGTTTTGGGGAGGTGCAAAAAGAACACAAACTTGATATTACATGGGTACAGGTGCAATTTATCATTGGTCCGTGCATAGTTTGAATACTTACTCTATTTATAGGTTGAATTATTGGTGTATCTGAAATTGAAAACAAGGGGAGCCGATATCAATGTGACCCACTTCCACAATGCTGTTAAATACACTCACCAGCAACTTTGTTAGATACAACTTGCTAGCAATGTGTTGGACTCCCTCTTGCCTTTTAAAACTTAAAAAAAATGTGCTATAGATTTAACAGGTGGTTGGACATTTCCTAGACATTTTGGTCCGATGGCATAATGCAGTTGCTGCAGATTTGTCAGCTGCGCACCCGTGATGCAAATCTCGTCTTTTACCACATCCTAAAGGTGCTCTATTGGATTGTGATCCGGTCAATGTGGAGGTCATTTGAGTTCAATAAAGTCATTTTGTCCAGTTTTGGTTGGCCCTTACAATTTAGCTTCAGTTTCCTGTTTTTACATGACAAGAGTTGTACTCAGTGTGGTCTTCTGCTGCTATAGCCCATGTGCTTCAAGGTTTGACATGTTGTGCAATCAGAGGTACTCGTCTGTATACCTTGTTTGTACTATTGGTTATTTGAGTTACTACTGCCTTTCCACCCAAAATGAGTTTGGCCATTCTCCTCTAGGATCAACAATTCATTTTTGCTAAGAGAACTGCTGCTCACTTTTCTTTTCTTCTCTTTTTTCAGACTATTCTGAAAACCCTAGAAATGTGTGTGAAAATGCCAGTAGGTTAGTAGTTTCTAAAATAGTCAGACCAACCTGTCTGGCACCAACAACCATACAAAGTTTAAAGTCACTTAATTCACCTGTCTTTCCTGAGCAGATAATTACTTACTGCAGATCGTTTTGAACATGTCTACATGTCTAAATTCGTTCTTTCTCCAAAGGGATTGGCTGATTAGATATATGTGTTAAGGAGCAGTTGAAGAGGTCTATTGAATCCAGTGGCTGTTGAATGTCCAGTAGAATTCAGTTCAGACCAAAGAATCATTGTGGATCCATTTCTTAATGGATAGATGTATGCATGGTGAGATACTGTATGTAAAAGCACCATTAAAATCTTGAAGCATTAAGCATCAGCTCAGTGATCTTGGAAAGGACACATTAAGCAGCTACATGTGTAGTTAATGATACAATTATTTGTTTTATTCATAATTTTACTGAAATTCCAGTCCTGTAGAAAACATGGCCTTAAAAATTACCAAAACAACTTGCTGTGTGAGACTGAATCTCATTGCCTTTGTATTTGTCGTTAAACTCTTTAGTGATGAGGACCCAGGGCAGCCTCCGGTTGATCCTGAACACAAAACTTTGGCCCCAGATGCAGGTAGATAAGGCCAGCGAGAAGAGCGTACGAATCACTGCCATGGACACAGAGGACCAAGGGGTCAAGGTCTTCCTAATATCGGTATGTATCACTGAACATATCTTAGTAGGACGGCAGTGGGCGAATCAGTATGTTTTAAATTCAAATGAACGAAAAATAGAATACAGCTTATTCCTTTATTTGTATGTATAATTTATTTTTATAACTAACCTGGCAGAAATTCAAAGCTGTATCATAATTCACCTTCTTTCACTGTCAGGATCAGCCTGGTATCTGCTGACAGCTGCATGTTAGGTACCCAGTTATGAGAAGTGACAAAGCTAATAAGTAGAATCTGCAGACTAATCAGACCATCATGACTTCACCTTGTGAGACAATGGCTTGTCTAAAATCACAGTAAGCCCAGATTAGTGAGATTTTTCTCTTTAGTTAATGTGTTAGATTTTATATTTTCTTTAAAATGCTTTTTAAGATACTGCTGCTTTGCAAATTATATTACCTCCTGCAAGGACAACAGGATTTTTATTGGAATATTTTTTACTCTGTGTATTGCCTTCTTTATACCCTAAATGTGTTCTACATGTGTGTCAGCTGCAGAAACAAATCAGAGTTTAAATACCTTTATTTTCTTATTTGGTGGGCTCATTGGCTTTATTCAGATTGGGTTAGAGCAAACTCAGCACTTCATCCATAATTAGATGTTGTGTTAATTGTTATTTTAATTATTTTATATATATATACTAAATTCATCTGTACACAGCATATTCCTGGAATGCTTACCTCTGTTTCTCTTTAACTGAGGACTACTTTCATTTACTTATAGATTCCTGTTAATATTAAGCTACTGTGACTTCCTTCACAAATGTTTGATCCTGCAGCTAAAACAGCATAATCCCTATCTTCTAAGCCAAGCTTTTAATGGGAACTGCCTAATGGAATCTTGAGTAGTTTCTATCCCTTCTTGTCTTTGTTTCTTCAGGGTAGTTCTAAGGACATAGGTCAGCTGGCTGCAGCGTTACATCACCGTATCTTAGCCCTGAAAAGCAGAGCAGAGCAGGAGCCTGAGGCCCCAGCAACAACCATCCCAGTGGCAGAGGTGCCGCAGTCCAACGAGGATGACAGTGATGAGGATGATGATGACAATGCCTCTGCTTCTGCTTCAGCCTCTACTCCTGCCACAAGTCAGTTTGTTGTTGTTGTTTTTTTAAAGCTATTTCAAAAGCATGGAATGGAACTCTGATTCTGTTTTCCCCCCATAGTGGTGTTCTAGGCAAGTGACACAGGAATGGCATATGGTTGAAAAAACAAAACAAATGCACTGAGACCCTTTACTAGATGTGGTCATGATCCAGTCCCAAACAAACTCTAGAACAGTTAGTATGTGCTTTTAGCTAGTAACCACTAGTCCACAGCATTGAGCGATATTGTAGTTTTAAAATGTTTTTACATTTAGCTGCAGCCTTCTACATGCTAATAAATAACTATCATGATTAAGAATATTTTTCAGTTGTGCACTTGTCATTCTTAGTTGCAGAGCAAATGTTAGTCCCCAGTGAAGAACAGCACCTTCTTTTTGTATTTATTTTCATGTTCCTTCTTCCTTCCTTTCATGATCTGTTTTGCTAATGATTTTTATTGATTTTATTGTATTATTTTTTTCAGGTAATTCAGAGGGAGGAGAGAACCAGGCAGCAGCAAGTACATAGCGTCAGTCATTGACAGCCTGCAAATATGCTGCTGTTGAAGCATTTTACTGTAGGCACCTCCATGGACACCCCTTGACCAACATGGGTCCTCCAGACCAGTACTTTTGAATATAGAAGTCTAGCTCCAGGAAATAACCCCCTGTGCCGGAGTGTCTCACCCAACTTGTGCAGTTCATCTTCTCTGCATTCAGCGTAATATCTGGAGTCTTTCTTCCTTCCCTGTTTTGTGTTTTATTTTTGTTTTCGAGTATTTTTTTTCCTCTCCCCGATAGCAAAAATAAAGACTTCAAAGCTTTGGTTTGGGACTTTTCTCCTCATCATATTGATGAGTGTAAGGGTGTTTTCCTCAACATTTTAAAGTATGGCACATGTTAAGACTGCAGTTTCTACTTTGGGACCTTTTTACTCACTCTACAGCCGTACCTCTGGACGCCACACATCCAGAGGAGCTTCATTCAGTGTATTTTACTAGTCATCCAGTCAGATGTTTCTACATTGAGTCAAACCCCCCACTCCAAACCCATCCCAGCCAGTCTGTGCATTAGGTTTTGTCAAATGTAATTTATTTTGGGCTGTCATATTCATGAGGCAACTCAACAAATATGTGCTGTTTGTTATGGCTAGCCATGTCCACTCAAGTTGTCATTAATAGCAGTTTGTTATATTTCCTATTGACTTATATTATAGTGAATAAAAGACTTAAACAATGCAGTTTGCGCTAATGTGAGTTAGTGATGCAAAGACCGATGGGCGGAGAGATTCACCTCAAGCATTTCTCTAAATGATGTTAGTCATTCATGCTGTGGAATTTTTGTAATGAGTTTTTTTTTTTTTTTTTTTAAGTTAAGAAAATTAACTGTCTACATTCTGCATTTTCTTTTTTTTCTTTTTTTTTTTCCCAACATCCCATGGGTTTGTTACATCTATTTTTCAAATATAAAAACGTATCCATTTACATTTGGAAAACATGTTGAATGAAGGCTTAACTTCATGTGTGGAAAATTAAAATAAGCGATAACTGTAATACCCTTTGAATGTCATGTACATTTGAGTATATCATTCAGTAGCGCACCATGTTTTCTCATCTCCTCCAACTGCCCCCTTATAATAAACCATTTTGGACTGATCTCTTCGAATTTTTTTATTTTTATTTTTATTTAATGTGCAAAATCCAAACTAGAACTCCTAATGTTTAGAGTAAGACAGCGACTGTATTGAAACAAAACACTACAATAGTTTTCAATCTTAAACATTTACTGCAAGTCACTGATGTGTTTTGTATTCATGGTTTAGATTTGCCTAACTGGTTGATACATGCTGGGTTCTGACTGCACTAAGCAGGAATCAGACCAAAACGTGTTTGGCTACCACATGCATCAGACACAAGGCCATGAATATTTGATGCATAAATCTATCATAACAACCCAGCACAATTGCACATCCACACAGCCCCCTAAACGCTCCTCATCTACCTTTCTCTGGTGACTCACTGGGAAAGTACTTTTCCACGCTGTCTCCTGAAAATAACTGCGGTGGTGTCATCAAAGAAAATATCTGACCTTAGATGTTGGGACCCTATAAAATATACAGTCACCTCATAAAATATTCAAAACCTAGTGAGTCACCAGAGAAAAGCAAATGAGCATCCCTTTAATATTTCTGTTGTAGATTCAAGTAGATTAAATTGTCTATTTAGTTATTTACATTCAATTGATAACCTTGAAATGGTTTTTAGATTTTCTTTGCAAATTTATTATGAATATATTAAACCTCTTAACCAAACCCTTTGCTGTACCATTCTGAAATGTGTTCAGCTCTTACTTGGTTTAAATATCTTTGAGATGTTTCAAACACGATTCGAGTCCACCTGTAAGAAACTGAATTGATTGGACATAGTTTACAATAGGCACACAATTGTTTATATAATCTTCCACTATAAAAAAGACAAACGCCAAGCCATGATATTAACTACACAGGGATGATAAAATATTGTGGTGAGGCATGGATCATTGCAAGTGTACACAACCAGTTTGAGTATAATATTAATGTTCCCAGTGGGTGGCTGTAGCTCAGTTGGTAAGGCAGTCATACACAGACCACAGAGTCAGTGGTTTGATCCCTGGTCCCGGCTATATGTTAGTGTCTCTGAGCCAGTCACTGAACCCATCCCCAAGCCGGTAGAAATTGGGGAGGGTAGCATCAGAAAGGGCCTCTGGTGTAAAAAAAACTGTGTCAAATCAACATGCAGACCCTGAACTCTCAGAATAAGGTGAAAGGACAAAAAATAAATAAATTAATATTCCCAGTGGCCTCCATAATTGTAAAATAGAATAAGTCTGAAACCACAAGGACCTGTTGTAGAGTCTGCTAGAGGCTTGTTCAAGGAGGTGACCAAGAACTTAGTGGGCACTTTAACACAGCTTTAGAAGTCTGCAGATGACAACCTGTGTGATAGTGGTTAGACAGAAAGCAGAGGCAGGCTGTTTAAACACAGGAATATGCATATGCATTCTTTTCAGCAGATTTATACAGATAAATATACGCCTGGTTTTGTTTTTTTTACATCCTAATCATCATTGAACTATGCACACATGCACAAGCCTTATTTCCACTCACAGAATTTGCTATCAATAGAATATACTGTACATATTTATACATTTATATATACAGTGCACCCACAAGTATTTACATAACCTTTTCCACAATTTCTTATGTTACAGCGTTATTTCGAAATGGATTAAATTCATTATTTTCCTTAGAGTTTTCCAAAAAATACCCCATATAATAACAACGTGAAAGAAGTTTGTTTTAAATCTTTGCAAATTTTGAAAAAATACTTTGTTGAAGCACCTTTAGCACCAATTAGAGCCTCAAGTATTTTTGAGTATGATGCTACAAGCTTGGAACAACTATTTTGGGGCGGTTTCTCCCATTCTTCTCTACAGTACCTCTCAAGCTCCATCAGGTTGGATGGGGAGTGTCGGTTCACAGCCATTTAAGATTTCTCCTGAGATGTTCAATCGGGTTCATGTCTGGGCTCTGGGTGGGCCACTCAAGGACGTTGGCAGTATTGTCAAGTAGCCACTACTTTGTTATCATGGCTGTGTGCTTAGGGTCGCTGTCCTGTTGCAAGAAAAAAACGTCACCCAAGTCTGAGGTCCAGAGCGCTCTGGAACAGCTTTGATCAAGGATGTGTCTGTACATTGCTGTACATCTTTCCCTTAATCCTGACTAGTCTCCCAGCATGATGCTGCCACCATGCTTTACTGCAGGGATGGTATTGGCCAGGTGGTGACAAGTGCCTGGTTTCCTCCAGACATCACACTTATGATTCAGGGCTCTAGGAAGAGCCCTGGTGGTTCCAAATTTCTGCCATTTACAATGAAGTTATGTAAATACTTTTGAGTAATATTAAAAAAAAAAAGTCTGTCACAGAAATGTACCTATTTAGAAAGTAAAAGTCAAGCCCAGAAAACAGCACATCAACCTGCCTTGTTAATAACGTGAAAAAATGCTGGACCCAAAACTGATCGACTTAGCCTCCCTAATGATATATTATTATTTAGGTCCAATTCTCTTCAATTACCTTTTAAAAACCTGTAATTTTACTATAATTTGTGTTGTTTGTTTTTAAGGCTTCTAAATACATGAGTTCTGAAGAACTGCAGCTTATAACTACAATTTGTAATGAAAACCTCTGCTACAGTTTACCGGATTTCTTCTTTCTTCATAGGATGCTGTTGCCCGTACAGTATAAATAAAACATTCCACTCCTCTCCCATTGTAGTCCATTCTTTTCTCAAAAACCTCTTACATAACAAACTCAGTACCAATGAAGCCAAGGGTCGTCTAGAAGCACAGAATTTTCAAAGTTGCTCTTTACTGGTACAGAAAAGGCCTGTTGCATAGTAACATAACAGTTTTTCTCATTCATGCCATTCCTTTCACTATATGCCGGAGGGATCCGGGTCATATAATGATAGTGGAAGCTGCACCGCCTTTTCTGTCAAAAGACGAAAGATAAACAGCGCTTTACTGTTAATCTTCATGACATAATAAGAAAAAAAAATACATCAAAATAACAATTAAATACTGGGAACCATGAACTGAGGCACTTTGTACTTACAACCTTTTGTCGTAGGTTGTGGCTTCAGACAGAGGGAGCTTTTCCTTCACAGACTCCCTTTAACAAGTGAAACATGAACAATTTGCTGGTTACTTTGAAATCGTAGTCCTCGTGTTAATATATTACGTCAACATCAATTCATGGTTCGTTCTTTTTTAAAGTCAAACCATACACATACTAATTTATTTATGTCCAATCCTCCCCATTTCAGAATACAGTGCATAAAGGTCACAGAAATAACCATCATTTCTTCAGAAGCTAAATCACTTTCTATGTTTGAAAAACACAGATGGCCGTTTAATGGTACTAGTGCCGTGACGATACGTATTTTCAGAATCTTCAGGGACTCTTCTAACCATCTGGAGGAAACAGATTTCGAATGTAAAAAGATTCACTAGTTTCCCTAGTTGCGACTGTGCATCTGTCTAAACAGTCCGCGGTTCGCTGACATCTTTGTTTTGGTTCGGTCAAAACTTGCCAAAAAGATGAAATATTCTTCATTGTTGAATAGACTCAGTAGTTTATTATCCAGATAGTGAAATGGTCCTCTGGAGACTGTGGCTGTACCAACAGAGAAACAGTAAATGTTTAAACAATCTTATGTTATTATTATTTTATATCAGTGGTGAATTTATCTCTAAAGACACCGATGGTTATTTCTATGAACCAAGTTTAAGCTAGTTGCTAATACACTATGGGCACAAACAGATGTGTCACTACAGTCTCGATGCATCCACGATCTCACACCGGGGGTGGTCTTCATCCTCCCTGCCGTGTGCCTGTAGCCTAACAATAGCTATTAGCTTCCAAGGGATTGTGCGCAGGAGGCCGCGGTGTAATGTTAGCATACAAACATTAACACTAAGTCCCTTCTCATTTATTTTTGATGGACAACATTGAATGTAGTTTACGCATTAAAACAAGGCTAAGTTACATCTCTGCCTTCATTATTCTTCTAATGTGCGATGCCCATACTATAGAAAGTTCTGTTTCTTCCTTTCACCTTATGACCTTTTACTGTATTTTATCGACTACTTGACAAAACACCAAAGCAACATTTTAATTTTCTACATCTAAAATACATTTACTACGTTGTTTTGAAAAACAACAACACCAGCGAAAACAAGTAAAACATCCGCTCCACAGCTTTCTCCCATGGGGGGGAACGTAAACGTTCTCTGTTGTGCTCAAATAAGATGTTCTCCTCTTCTTTCCGCACAGAATTCATTTGCATGAATTTTCCCCAAAAATGAATATTCAGACGTTGTTTTTCAGCCTACTAAATGCAAATGACATTGTAGAAATGCATTACCTCACACCAGGTGGAAGTTGTTGTAAAGTGATACCTCACGGATGCAGCAGCTTCTGAATTTCAGTAGACTTGGACAACTTTCAAGCATATACATGTCCTGATTTTGAGGCACATGATTTGCTGTGGCAACCCCTGAAAGGGAACAGCCGAAAGGAAAAGAAGACATGTCCTGATTTCGCAAGGAGAAGCACCTGATGTGCACTGTTAAAAAAGTAAGAAGCTCTTTAAATTAACCTCTTGTGTCATTACTCAAACAGGTCCTTTTACAAATTCCTTAGGCACGAAGAACAAATTACACCTGCTAACACCACTATCATTCCTCTTCTTCACACACTTGGAGTCTGGTGTTATAACTCACGCAGCATTAAAGGGGAGTCCAAAATTCAAATTACTGCCTCTGACGCCACATTTTTAAGACCTGTTATCACCTGTGAGCCGAAGCATGTTTACAAATGGCAGACCTCTAAATGAGTCATGCACTTTTAGTAGAATTGCAAAGTTTTGGCAACACTTTAAGGACAATCCTGTCAGAGAGGATTAAGTTCAGAGGGAGATGTTGATAAAATATTGGGATGAAAATACTTAAAATGAGAATTTTTGGAATGCTCTGATGGGGAAGGAGGAGTAGATGAGGAGTGTTATTTTTATATCAGCGAACAGGCGTAAACATATATCAAAGTCACATTATATTCTTTCTTGTGAGCAGCTTGGGTAAACAGCAGGGTCCACATAAATACAATCATCAACATCAGAGTAACATTTATATGAGAGCCCATAAAGAACTTCTGACGATTCTTTATTTGTGTCATTTATTTCCTTACAAGGAGTCAAGTCATTCCTTAGAGAACGGAGAAAATAACAGTGCAACATGACTATTTCTTCTATGGGGCTTTTACCAGAAGCATCCACCTCCAGGATGGAAATGTTTAAATAAAGTACGATTACTAATAGTCAATGAATGAGGATCAGTACTAACATCACAGAATGTATAAATAAATAAATCACCCATGGTTCCACACATTCCCATTACGTTGCATATGCATTGAAACTGGTCCCATTATTTTTCAGTTTAACTGTTTAACATTTTTCCGCTCAGTTAGTTGTTTTTCATGCATGTAAAATAATTATTTTATTATTTACGAGCTGCACTGTTATTCGGGTTTATTCAGTGTGTGTCTCTTATTCAAAGTCTGTTTGTACAGATACACAAACTGTTGAAATGGGACCTCTTATCTTTCCTCACTATTCTCTGTTGATTTCTGATGAAAGGATGATAAGAGTAGGCTACATTCTTACAACACGGGACACTATAAACACGCCTTAGGCTTTTACTAGGCAAAACAGTGAACCTACCTGAAGCTTTAAACATGCAGGGGCCCAAAGGTTGTATAATAATTGTGTTTATGTATATTAACTGCAACTGGGATATGAACCACCAGTGAAGATGAAACCTTTGCACCATGCTTTAAAAAAATGTCAACTGTATTGAGGCTTCTTCTAGGAAAGCTTCTACTAATGTAAGATATAACATGGGCCATCTTCCCTTATTCTCCTTATCACCTTTATAAGATAAGATTAGATAAGTCTTTCTCATAATTTCTGCAGCGCTTTTGCTGTTGTCATTTCTAATGTAAAGTAAAAAAAACTATGATCCCTCTTTAAAACACGTATACTACTTTAACCAGTCAGCCCTGTTGCAATGCATTACCAGGCTACAAGACACGAGCCCCACTTACACTATATATAAATCCAACTATCCAACAGGAAGAGTTGGCTCCACTTGGACAAGTAGCAACTTGAACATTAAAGTGCTGCATGTGTAATAATTATAAGAATAAGAATAATACAGTTTTCTAATAACCATTCTGCATGACTTGACTTTTTATCTGTAGTGGAGTAGGCTACTTTTTACATATATTACTTTACTATCGTTTAATATTTTGTTTATTAAATCATGATATTTGAATGTGACCTGCAGAAAACCCATTTAATGTCCATTTAGCTCCTTCCTGGTCATTGTCTTATTATTCCACAGGGGGGAGCTGTCAGGTGAAAAAGAAACAATCTCAAATAGCTAATAGATACTGGACTTTCAGATACTGCAGGATGTATTTATGTATTCAGATTGCTTAAAGCATTTTTCTGAAGTGGAAATGGCAGCTCAACAGAAGTTTCAAGTCCGTGTGTCCCCATAATCATAAGTGCTTTGAGGGATGCATCTGTAACTTCTGGAAAGTCTTGAATTGTTTGAAAGCTTACGAGGGGATCACTCTACCCATGACACAAATCCTAAGGTGCCCAGATGCCAGAAACCTCAAATAAGGACAAAGGATAGAACATTTCAGTCCAGTTCACTTATTTAGGTGCACAGTCCATCTTTCTTAACATGTTATCTGAATATTGTGATGCACTATTTTTTACATTTTAACATACATAGCGTCAACTGCTGACTTGATGCTTCATATTTGGATCTGCCTTAACAAAGAAGTAATAACAAAGACCCACACTGAGAAATACCTGTTTCCGTTTGATGTGAACCATTTTAGATAAAGTCATAAAATTATCACATGGTGAAAAGCGGAGTGTAAGCTTTACAAGACCAACACCTCCTCTGGCCTTCCAGCTCGACACCTTACCTCACTTCTCCTTCCTTTCCCACTAAATCTCCCTGTTCCATAAAATCCCGCCACTCCCAATTACTGGCCCACCCCAGAGCCCCTACAAAAAACCCATGCACGCTACAAACAGTCACACACCCACCAACACTGAAAAATAAACAGCATGGCACGCAAAGCCCCCTCCCTTTTTTGAGGGATCTGATTTAAATCAAACACATTGTAACATAAAACACATCTTCTCTGCCCATTCAGTGTTTAAATTGTGTGACCCTGATATAATGAAATTCAATGAAATGAGAGTAATTTCAAGGCTTGGAGCCTAAAAATGATATCATGGCTAGAAATAACAACAGTAGCAGAGAACAGAGAACAGAGAACGGAACGCGAGAAAAGAGTATTTTGAGGCGAAGATGACTTTGTCACCTTTCCCACAGAGGCCTGTCATATCTCTCAGTGCCATCATTTACACGAGTCCTGGTTGTTAAACGAATCTGCATCTGCCAAATGTCCACACAGTTTTTTCAACCTAGAAAGTTATCAGCAGCATCTATCCAACCGCATTCACCTCAAAGAGAACACCCGATCCTGAAGCTCTGGCCCCATTCAGTGGACTGAGTGAGGCTTTGTGAAGACACTCTAAAACACACTGCCTCAGATTTAATCATCAAAACCAGAAAACAAAAGATCCTCTGTTCAACTTCACGGCAGTCTGTTCGCAGCATGGCCAAACGTCCGTTTGCCAGTCAGCATCAGTGATGCCAGAGTGCCATGCAGGAAGCAGCCTTTGCACCGCCTCGTCTGCTACCACACGGCCTCACACCCAGACTTGTAGAGCTTTACTGCTGTAGCTGCACCAACAGAGCCCTGTCAGAAAAAAAGATCTGGTCTGATCTTGTCCAGACTATCTATAACCGTTTACATGTCACTGGCAGCAGTCGCTCAATATGAACTGAATTGCTCATTGGATAAATAATTTCGAAAACACAAAATGGACATACGCAATGTTGTTGTTTTTTTCCGTGTCAGTCCACTGAATTATTAATGATTGTTTAAGTTTCAAGGTTTTCAAATATTTATGTATGTTCACCGCAAAATGCACATAAATTAAAAATGAATATGAGGTGTTGACAATGTTTCTATGACTTGTGCACATGATGTTCTATGCATTCATGGCCAAACATTCTCTCCCCTCAAAACCAATCCTTTATAAATCTCATAAAGCAATTAAAAATGTAACACCCAATGTCTAAAAGTAATCATTCATTCTAAAAGAAATACAGCCAAAAGGGATCATGTTAATTCATCCTTGGAGACTTCAGAACTGATCAGCAAGAGGAGAACCACCTGCTCGCTGCAGTTGTTCAAGCTGTTTGGGTCCTCCAGAGTCACTGCTGCATCCTCTGTCCCGCTATCTTTCTCTAAAGATGTCTGGACTCACCAACATGCTGCAGCTGGACATGGGAGGGGGTTGTGAAATTTTGGCATGTTTATTGTAGATCTTGTCAGTGCTGTTACCAATAACAGATGTCTTGTATACACTAACACTATTATCCTCCAACTCCCCATGTTGACAAGAATATTGAGGGGTTTTCCTTTAAATCCGCAAACACAAATAATCATTAATTTTTGCTGAAATGCTGTCAAACACCAATGCGTTCGAGAGCTTACCATTTAATTTTGCCAACCATAAAATAGTGGCAGAGTATTCGAGAAGCCTGCAGCAAACCCAGAGGACCAAGGCTAAATGAGGTTATTTTGTTGAGCATCTCCTCTGCTCGCTTAAGGCCCTTGCTGGCAAAGAGTTTCATTTCTTAAAATTTGGACTTCATTAACTCCTGTTGGCCCAAGGTCTAGCATGGTATTATCACCCCTATGAAAAGCACACCAGAAAAAGCAAATAGCTGTAATGATTATTTCTTTGAAAATGTCAAGCCACAGTCCAAAAGTGGTACGAATTCCTCTAGATTAATCATACTTTGTGATGAAATGACTGCCATGTGTTGCTGCGCAGTCTGAGCTCTTCACCAGTGCTGCTTTGATTAACTATCTTTTCATTCCTGCAGGTCCCCCCTTTTCTCTCCAGTGGGTGTGCAGATTTTTGGTTTACAAGTAGCGGAAATTTCTGTTTACATCAGAGGTGAAGTGGTTCCACTTTTATTGCAGTCGCAAACATTTAAAGCATGTTCCTTTTTTGGCTGCTACAAGTAGAAAAAAATATCAGGAAACTGCATATAGAAAAGTATGTAAATAGAATGTGCTGGTGGAAAACTATCCAAGTTTTCCTTTCTCGCAGCAACCCGAGTGAAAGTTGTCATTTCAGGGGGAAATTCTTCCATATTGAATTTCATTGCATCCAAATGTTTGAGGGAGATGTGCCTTTGATGTTAGGGATTCGTGTACTTTGTTATTCCTGCAGTTGACTTTCAAATATAAAATTGCTCAAAATACAAACTGTTGAAGTCATTTCTCCCCCCACAGCTGTAGTAAATACAGTAAGTCACACTCAAACTAAAACATGTGCTCTACACAGCCAAACAAACCCCAAAGGGAAAGGATTATTTTTTTCACCCACAAATATACAACAGTTGCCCGAGACCATATATCACCCGCATCGCTCTGTGTGACCTGCCTGGGATCAACTCTAAACTCAGATAACTCAAGCTGACTCCTGTGTTACCTCTAAATGCCTGCAGTCATGGTATAAACCCCAAGAGGTGGGGTTGCCGCATTGAAACCGTGCAGGAAGTTGCATAAGTTGTCTGGGCTTTGCTGGGATTTGCGTCTCCCGGGGACATTAAGCATTACATCTTTAAGCATGTATAACTCAGGAGGAGGCTTTTCCTGCTTATTATAACTGACACTCGGGACATAAAATATGGTACCGACTTATTAAATATGAAATAATTTACAGCAAAAGTGCAATATCATGAGTGCATGAGTGCACAGATATTTTAGCCTGGGTGGCCTGAGAAGGAAGCTACCCTGCAACATACAGCACACATACAGCACACAGACGCACAGTATATACATGTCAACTATAAGTCAGAGCTGGCTTCTGCCAAACATGCATATATTCTTCATACAAATATTGGTTATGACTTACCGCCTCATGAAATGTTTATTTTCAAAACAGCACAGTACATACTGTGCATATGACTCTTGTCTCATCAAAACCATATAATGTGTCACATTTTTTACTTTAAAGCCAAATTCCTGCTCAGATACTCATCATGCATTGCCGGAGTTTAACCTTTGCTGATTGCCTCCTCCTCTTCGCCCTCCAGTAAGAAATACAAGAGCGGCAGCCACTTTTTCACTGCAAACATTTTGACTTTTTCTAATCACAGGTGTATTTAATTAAATCAGTGATGGGTTTGTTCCATCTATGTGTCCCGGCCATGTCCGTGAGCCAGAATGCACCATATCCAGAGCCCTGAACCTGACAAACATGAAAGGAATGCAGCTCCAATTAATGATGTCAATTACACATGTGCTCTACCTGCTATAACACGTCAAAATGTGTGCAGTGAAAAAGGCCTATAGAGTGTTGTTCCTTGGCAAAAATATGCCTGGAAATAGTAGTTAAAATTCAAAATGGATTGCGTCTGTGTTTGTGGTCGGCTTATTTGATCATTGGCACAGAATTAAGGACGATGAACAATACATCTGTCTTTATAGGATAATGTATAAATGATCATTAATGATTTTTGTGACTGTCTTTGATGTTGCTACATTCACTTAAATGCAATACATAGAACTGTATTTGTGGTACTCACAGCTTCAAGACCAGTATATTCAAAGAATTCCACGGAAGCATCCCTGTTACTCTGGACAGCCCAGTGTAGAGGTGCTCAGTAAAATCACACACACCGGTGACAGGAGGTGTCGGCCTGACTCATCGGGAGCCGCGTGGGTTTCATTGTCTGGGCAAGAAAGACACTGACAACTGACAACACTTTGAGCCGGGAGGAGCTGGGATTAGACCGCTGACTCTGTGATTAGTTGACAACCCGTTCTACCTCCTGAGTCACGGGCCACAGAAACTTCCAACAATAGTGACCATACTGAATTACCATTGTGAAGCGACTAAATGTAGCAAAGTAAACGTCTGGCCTTATGAACAGACATTGCACAGGCCTAGTTTTCCACTGCACTGACCCTAACACACGGAGTGATCATGGTGCATTTGAGCGGGGTCCCTTAGCTTGTGAAGAAAGTGAACAAACCGCACGGTGGCTTCAAATCTCTGAGATCAACTAAATGAGATGATTTAAATTAGCAAAGCGGTGACCACTAATCTGATAGTGGTTTCAGACCTCACAGGATTATTTGTTTCTTTTGTGGTTCAGATGAATATTGTGTGGATGTTGTAAGTCAGTTTAGAGAGAAAAAAATAAACACGCAAGTCTTGAATCTGCATCGTTCCATCAGCCATTGTGAGAAATTCTAACTGCTACCTGCCGTTTGTGTCATGGATAAGACTAAATTTTGACTTTAAAATGAAACGTTTGCAGATAATCCACGTTTTTTCCTGGAACTCTCTGAGAATCTTAGAATCTTAGTCACTGTGAAAACAGTGTTTTGTAGATTACCCAGAATAACCAGGCTGGTTCTTCGTGACAAGAACAGACATTTTTGTTCTGACCTGCGTCGTGTTGGGTGTGGAGACAGAAAAACTGAAGAAACCTCGACTAAAACAACTCATAAAGCCTTATTTGTAAAATCAATCACGATGAAGACCGAGGTTTGCTTTGCTAAACAATATGCTCTAATCTGTCGTGCAAACATTTTCAAACACTATTTCTTTCATTTGTTTTGCTGTTTGTCATAAAAGCCTCAATCAACATGTTGTTAATGTGTCTTTTACCGTCTGGCTATTGATCCCTAATGCATCCAGATGTCATGGATTTTGTCAGCAAATGTTTCCTAAAATGGAGTAATCAGGTAACATACTGGGAAATATTTTCAAGTGCTATTTGAGCTCTTTTGATTGTTTTTGGCAACACTACAGTATATGTGGGACTGACTCAGAATAATACAGTTTCTATTTTCATTGTTATGAAGGAACATGTTACCCAGTACGACACTGAGGTTCGCTGATGTGTTTTTAATAGTTTTTGTACATCAACCAAGTTCTCTGATACAGAGGATTAAGATGTTGTTGGTTTTCAGGGACACGGGCAATACCTGTTGGTACGGGTTAGCAGGATGCTTTTGGTGATTCCATGGGATTAGTTGACAAGAACAAAAGATCTTACAACCTTATCCTTTGATACTGAGAAGAGCCATAATTGCTTTAACGTCTTTTCTGTCAATAATTTTAAAAGCATAGCTTCCCGTCACACTCCCCGCTGGCTGCTGAGTTCTTATGGCTGACAGAGGGATCGATATGAACAGCATGATCACAAGCCCTGCTGCTATAGAATAGATGATTTAACAGAATTAACAGAATGGTCACTGAATATTCAGGAATCAACAGGATTCTTTATACATACATCTCTTTGCATTTTTAATCTACTATGTGATTTATTTAGTTTAATCTGATCATCAGCATACGCCAGCTTGTCTCTCTCTCTCTCTTTTTTTTTAATTTCACTTAACCTCATTATAACCAGGCTCTTGCATGATTCAAGTTCATTATGTATTTATTAATTTTAAATACAATCTGAGTACAAAATCCATAGTTTGGGAGAAATGATGAACATCCATACCTCTGAAATTATGTTTATTCAGCAGTCAATATAGAATGTTAGATAAAACATTTTGGCACAGTTGCTTAATGATAATAAGCTGTCCCGTTTCTGTGTAGTATTCTAAATAAATATGCAAACCATAATTTAGTTCCCAAATAAATACAATATAAACTACAATAAAGATGCACCGCATCCATGCCCCACACTGCACTTCCTCAGGAAAAAAATAACAAAACATAATTTATTGTACTTCAGGCAAACAGTTGAAATGAGTTCAAACCAAATAATAATTTTTGAAGATGAAAAAGTAGCTTCATAACTTTTCTCATAAGAGTCTAGCAGGCAATATTTCAAGGAGGCCTTCAATGGGCCTGTAGAAAGAGCAGAACTGTGGGCTTTAGTTTAGAGTAAGTGAGAGGGTTTTAAGGATGGGCGCAAACACATTTCCAGATCCGACTCTACTTCGTGGTTAGTTTTCGGTAAGTGAGGGAAAAAACTTACCATTAATCATCACGGAAATCATTCTCTTTCACACTCGAGTCTCAGATTAGCTAAAAACACTGAGTGTAAACGTTCACAAATTACATCCAGAGATGGTATTATGGTGTATCACCTGGAACTTGAGATGTGAGATGTTTATGACTCTAAGTTTGTGGATTCATTACGTGTGTGCAGAATTGAATTGGTTTGTTTTGGCAATTCTTTGAGAAAAATCATTCTGGATGATTATGGGTAATTACAATACTGGGTTATTTGGGGGAAAGGTATAAAAAGGCTTAAAATGACAATTTCTTGGAGTGCGATGACTAATTTTATGGAGAGCAGATGTGAGAGGAGTTTATGTGTTTCTACTGCAAAAGTGAGAGTGTAATTATGTGTTTTGAAGCAGGTCCACAGCACATCAACATACAAAACACAGTTATTAAAGGTGGGTATCAAACCTTGAGCTATAGAAAAGATTTCTCTTTCCTGGTCAAATTTCATCAACAACACTTTTTCTTCCCCGTGTGTAATAACACTGCAATCAGTAACAGTAATACATACAAGCAGGGAAACAGGTCGCAGAATTGGGTTGATAACCATTATCAACACACTTTTACGTCAATAAACTCTCGGGACAAAAGGGATCACAAGACATTATTATTAGGTCGCCGGGGCCCTGTTTAGGATTCAAGGTAAACATTGGTGCCTTTTATTCTATTTATGGCTTTAAAACTGATTTGCGGGACTTTGATTTGCCTCAAAGGTGATTGTTCGCTCTCACCATTCTAATTATGTAAACTATATTATGTGGACGACCACGAATATCAAGTGTAGTAACAGCACAAATCTAGTCCACCATGGCTCATCAGCATCATCTTCATCCTCTCCATGAGTCTATAGCATGAACTAGTATTCAAATGTAATATCACAAATATAATGTAGCTACATTGTCGTTACACCACAGTTTACAGTGTTACTACACAAATAGAAAAGATAATAAAAAAAAAAGGTTTTAGTATGAACACTTGTCTTAGGCCCTTTTTCATGGAATCCACACAAACGCAGCACCTGCTGTCCATGTGCAGCGGTCCCAGCTTGTGATGGCAGACACCCAAAAAGTCAGTGTGCCTGTCTGTCAAAACAAAAAGGCCGTTGTGAAGCAGCCATGAACACCCTCTCCTCCGCTCCTTGAGTTTATATTCCTCAGTTTACTCAGTTTGTCTTTTAACAGGCTCCATGTTCGACTCCCCCAACAGAGCCCGAGCTCAGCATGAACAAATAAGTCAGTTTCTCTGCGTCATACACACCCACAGTGCTTTGCTGATATGTTCTGTATTGTGTGATAGCGGCTGTTATTGTCCAAGAAGGAAAAGCCTTTTTCGAATGCAGTCGGCCGGCAGCAGGGCCCGTTGCTAACCTTGCGGCCCTTCTTCCTGAAACGTGTCCGCATCACGTGCGCCATGGCAATGTCGTAGTTGTGCCTATAGGCCGTGCATTCTCCACTGCAGTAGCGCAGCAGCACTGTCTCGTCACTCTCGTACCCCAGCTTCAGTTCTCTCACAGTCACCTCCAGCTTCCTCAGAGAGCAGGGCTTTGGCACTTGGGCTCTTTTAGTCCTTCGGCCGGGGTTTTTCCTTCTCTTCCTGTCTAGCAAGGTCTCGACTACATGCTGAAGCTCGCCCTCCGTGAAGCTCTGGAGCATCACAGAAACTGCCAGATAAGGGAGATGCATTAAAAATTTGCACAGAACATCTAAAGACAGGTGACATCTATCTGATTCTTTGTTATTTTGTGGATAACATTCTCACTAATCAGATATGTAAACAGGGCAGATGATTCACAGAGATAGTGTATCGTTGGCGGGATAATGAAAGGAAAGTGCACCCAAGTGAACAAGAGTTCATATTATGT
Source organism: Channa argus (assembly GCF_033026475.1). Taxonomy (NCBI): domain Eukaryota; kingdom Metazoa; phylum Chordata; class Actinopteri; order Anabantiformes; family Channidae; genus Channa; species Channa argus. The sequence continues at coordinate 18,025,880 of NC_090210.1, forward strand.
AACATTACAACCGTTACAAAGTGCTCTTATCACTATCAGCATCATAGAGAAGCTAATTTTGTTTAAGCATGCCTCTGAAAGAGGCAGCATGAAGCCAAGGTTAAGTGGGTATATAGTTGTTTTATGGAGAGCCAGTGAACTATGAAGCGTTAATTGACTGCAGGCTATTGTGAAACTTTTAAAAAACAGAGTCAGGTACTACGTTTCACCAGTTCAATACCAGTTTATCTTACACTCTGAGAGGAGAGCGTTCATGTCGTCCGCTGAGCGGATTCTCCTGTGAAGACGGGGCAGCACTCCCGACTCTGCGGAGGATGATGAGGGTGATGGTGTTGGTGTTGAGGTACTGGATGTGGGTTCTGATGATGGAGCTGTTCTGGATGAGGGTGAAGATGTGTGTGGATACTTTGTCTCACGTCTGAACTGTCCGATGGCGACCATGTTTTTAACGAGGAGGATGGACAGAGCTGCACCACAAAGCATGAAGGCAAAAGTAGCACTTTTCCATAACTTCATCTTAGAATGTGGAGGAGCATTGAAACTCTGTTGAGAGATGGGAAAACGTGCAAGCATCAGACACCATCAAACAGTCACACCTCCTCTCATATAAACTGTGTTCTCCGCTTGTCACATTATAGCAGAGAGAACAATGCAATAATTGTTGTCTGCTGTGCCGTTGCATTTATGTGACCTTCCATAAAATCCCCTTCTCTCAGCTGAGGTTTAACTAACAGGGCTTTTATTTTACCCTCAGTTTACTTTTCCTGATTCTGCTGTCAGCTCGTTTTCACTTTGAGTGGGTTCATGATCTGTGAGCTCGACATCACTTGCTGACACAAGAGAATGCAGTGTGTTTAAAGTCTAATCGCTGCAGCCCGAGGAACAAAAAAATGTAGCTGCATTTTGTTGCTCCAGCTGAGGCCATGCTCGATGAGGTTTGAAACCCCATGACTGTTTACACATCTTAAGTTTTTATATTTTATCATAATACAAAAACTTCTCCGCCTTTTCAGTACAAAAACTGCAAATAAACCCAGGACATCTTTTGAGGGGGGCGGAGGGGGGTCATCCATTCCTTCCTTTACAGAAATCCCTTAGCCACACCTATTTTCATTGTTATATAGGATGAGGCCTCAGTGAACATCTTGTCCCTCTTTGTACATCCGTTTATCTCATACAGCTCCTTTCATGCACCACAGCAGCCGCAAACTCAATATGGAGGATTAATCCTTATGTTTCTCTTTCCTGGTTGTCACAGCGCAGGTATTTGGGACGTTTTACAAGCTCACTTCTTTGTATTTTTCATATCACTAGCGAGTAAAACCTTTCCCAGAGCAGGAAATGGTATACTGGCAGCGACTAACAGCAAATCCAGACCAGCCCTTTAAAGTGTTTAGCCAGACTGGATTCTGTAGTCTACATATACAGGCTGTTGGATTGTTTACAATGGGACATAATGTCACATATCTGTCTCAAGTTTATTATTGAAACAAAAATCTGCAATGAATAATTTCTGGAAGTTCCAGCATGTGGGCTGCTCTGCATAGCACATTAAGCATGAACGTTTAGGACAAAGAGTGAAACGTGGGAACATTTTGGTTGTTCCTGTGGAATTTTACTTTTTGCACTTAAGTGAAACAAAAGAAGAGCTATAGGCAAATTCATACAGTGCTCCACTGTGTTTTGGACACCGCAGAAGGAAAACACAAAGAAGCTCCACACATGAGTTGCAGTGGTGTAAACAACGTATAAACAGGTATAACCAGTCCTATCAGTCAAAGCTTGACTCATCAGTCATAATTCTATATGGCTTTGACGTGGTAAGCAGCCTCGGCACAATGAAGGGGTAGAATAGTATTCATTTGAAAGTCAAACATTTCAGCTAACAACCTCATTTGACACAGTCTGTGTAAATCAAATGCAGAGTTGCGGCCGCTCCAGAGTGTCACTCTGTGCCCCGGCTATATGTCTAAAGTTTCTCACAGTTGTGTTTAATCGCCAGAAATGATAGATCGGATATTCAGTGGAAAGTTTCGCTTTGAAATCATACTGCTCCTGCTCTAAACATCATAAATTCTCAATTTAAAAAGAACCACTTTGTCATGAGATACAGCGAAGATGAGATCATTGTTTTCTTATGCTCTTAGAAGGTCACTTTGGCACAATTCTTCATCCTCCAACTTAGCTGTTTCACACCTATGTGATACATCAGTGTCCCTCCTCTTTTGGCTCTGTGTCTCATCTTGATAAAACAATTAGCACGTATGAAACAAGTGACTCCTCTGACGTCTCAGTCACTTACAGTGGAGGAGGCCTGGTCATCAAACACTGATCTCATGTCCCTGAAGACACTTTGATTGTCATAATTGCTCCACTCAGAAAGACATTAGTCTCATCCGCAGTCAACTGGCGCCAATAAAAGTGCCAAGGAGCATTCAGCAGCTTGTTCAGATGGTCGTGGATGATTAATCAGCACAGTCATTTAATATCTACCACTGGCCTCCGCTGTCATGGACATAAATATACAGATATTGATAGAGGGAAGGGGCACCTGTGTTTTTTTAGGAGAGCAACGGAAAGACGTGAGTGAGTGGTTCACGTCCTGAAAGACCAAATGCTGCAGTTTTCCAGTAAACCAGGAGGTACAACAACACAGAGGATGTGGTGGAGGCCCTGAGGAATCTCCAGCAGAAGGAAAAACCATCCTCAAACAGAGACATAAAAGTGCAGATGAGCTGCAAAGACAACCAAAGCAGCCCCCACATAGCAGCAGCGTGTCTGGCCCTCAATAAGCACCAGGGCTGTAGTGTCCATGCAGGGATGTGAGTGAGGAGGTGAGAAAACCAAAGTGAGAAAATATTCTTCTTTAAAGAGGATTCTGTATTTCTACAGTGAGGGGGAACATAAAGTGTGTTAGAAATAGTACAACTGAGTTTTGTCTACTGCTGCCATATGTCACCTGAAGCGTTGCCACCGGCGTGAAAACAGTCCCAGAGGATCTGACGCATGAAAGCGAACTGTGAGGCCAGGAATACTTAAGTCTGTCAAAGCCATTGTGGGGACATTATCTATTCTCAAATGCATGGATCATACAGCTGAAGCCTGATCTTCAACCCTTCTGCTGAACTCGCGCCTCAAAGATCCCATTATTTCACATGACACTATAAAATAGATGTTTTCAGAGAAATAATTGGGTCAGTGGCCAAGGCGCTGCTAAGATGACCATAATGTAATTACAGCAGTGTGGCACTCGGGTCCTCCCGTCACTCGGGTGCCAGAGGGAGACACTCGACAGTCTATAGAAGATGAACTGGAGATCTGTCAAAATGAGGATAAGGGGCATCTGTGGTTAACACTACTGAATGAAGCTGGCTGGCAGACAGGAAGAGGTGGTGGTGGTGGTGGGGGTGGGTTGGTCTTGTCATCTTGCTCGAATCTTGACCAGTCTGACATGATCGCGGCAAGAGAAGATCACAGAAAGAGCTGAATGAAGAGCTTCTTTGTTCTGGAAAAAAAGCAGATGCCAACTTTTATGTGCCACCACTCAGTAGTATTTGTTCCTATACATTCCCTAAATACAGCCTACTCTGTCTCCCCCACTCTCCCTCATTATGACTCACACATACCATAAACACACACGTACTGCACTTGTACGGTTTCACTTTTCCCAAATCATTTGACATGGGTTTGTGTAGAAATCCCGAAGTCCAACCTTCCACTGTTATCCAGACAGCCACTTTTCTTCCAGGGTGCGCGCGAACGCACACGCACACACAGTCCAGGCAGCACCATCACATAACGCCAGTTAATCCAGTTTACATAATAGTGCTGCTTCTTCATATCTAGTAATGTCCACAGGTCCCACCGTGGTGTGTTTGCCACTGTACAGCCTGAGGCCTGTCCTTAAAGAACATTATTACCACGCTGGGTGTTTCAGCTCAGCTCCACCCATGTGTCTGACTGAGTCTGTGCTACTCTGAACACACCCCATAAATAGTTGCATTGAAAAGATAACAGGAGCATAACAAACAGTGGGAAAGGTACCTACTGTGTGGTTGCGGGGAAACAACACGCTTTTGGGAGTCCTAGAGGCCTTGTCTTGTCTTTTCCCTCTTAAGTGAGCATCAGGAGGCCTGCGGACAGCTAGAGAGTGCTTGGGGAGGTAATAGGGACATATTCCAAAGATCAGGGCGGGATTAGCACTAATGCCTGCCGGCTTTATCTGCGGTCACGTGGGTTAACACCTGGCTGCAGTGTAGGTGGCAGAGCCGTGTGTGTGTGTGTGTCTGCGTTAATCCATCAGACACCTCTAACTCAAGGGTTAGGCCAGCATGCCGGGTCCACTGAGAGAAAGCACCAACAGGTGCGTCTTCTTCTATAACCTGTCCTGCTTTCAGATTGAATAATAAGGAAAAGATGCGACAAGCTCGGTGACTGAGAGCTGTTGTGTTGGCAACGGGATGGGCCAAAAGGCTGTAAAATAAAGTGGATGTTCTGAGCCAGGATTGGCTGTTCTAAATCCAGCCTCGGTTCTAATGCAACTGAAAAAAGGCTTAAGCTAGACTGTGCTGTAATTTTGCTGGGCAGCCACTTCGGTTGGCTTTGGCTCTGTCACTCAGTAACCATAGGATAATTAAAACAAGCCCGTTCCTTGTGAGAAAGCTGCTGTTCATTAGCGAGAAGAAAAAAGGGGGAAAACATCTGCGGCTGGTGCCAGAAAAATAGTGATCATTTTTGTGCATATTCTACAAATTCTAAACATACTTCCTGCATGTTTCTAAACTACTGGATGTGGGAAAGTGGTTTAAAAAGCTTGCATTTTATTTTAGAAGGCCTACATCATGCCCCACGGATTTATGCAGATTAATCCAGTGACCCAACAGCCTAACACGGCATCACGACTTAAACCTGTTGCTGTTAAGGTGCACTTATCAGGTGAGGACACACATAGAATTTCACTTTTGACACCAGTTCCAAATTATCTGCCCTTTCCTACTATAGAAAGAGCTGAGATAATGTACAGCTCTGACATTTCAATAACCTTCATAAAAGAGAAAGAAGGGTTAGATGAAACTTGACAGGGAAACCGCTTGTCTGATCTTTTTTTTTTTTTTTTTGTGGGCAAGTAAGATTGATGTTCCTTTCGCTACTTTCTAAAGAAGAGTCTACAGTCTGTCTAATCTGTCTATGCCAGATCCTCTTTTAACACAGTAGCGTTGCCTTTAAACCCATGTAAAACATTTTGATGTTGCTGTTACAAAGGTTGACGGCCATCTGGCACACGCTGAATACGACTTTCAAATATGACCCACGCGAGCATGCACAAGCAAGTACAAACATCTGAAATATGATCACATTTTACACCTTTAAAAGTGAAGCTGTCTTTAAACCCAAAGATTATTTTGTTTGCAAAACAAGTGTTTTATTGAAATATGGCAAAAGCATGCTGGGTAGACCATGAGGAGTGCGGCATCAGCGCAGCTTCCCCTTCACTTTCCTCCAGTTATGATCAGTTTGTAGGGTTATGAAAGTTGAACGGCTCGATTGACATTAGGCTTAACCTCCATCCGGCCTCTCGCGGCTCCACTAGATACAGTATAATCTCTACATATGATATGGGCTTAGTGAGCAAGGGATCATCACGTTAGTAAAATACCCAATTTGTTTCACTCAGAGCACATCCACTGCATTTTCAGATGGTAAGTTAAGCTATTGGATCCTGATCTTTTAAATTACTGAAACTACTGAAGGCAAAGCTCTGCAAATAAAAAAAGTAGAAAGATCCATAGAGGGGAAAAATAATTAGCTAAAATGGCTATTTTGTAAAATCTCTAAGTAGTGTTCCAACTTTCTTGAAGAGACAGGGGGCCATTATGCATGCTAATGAGGCAAACCACCATGTCAGTGTAAGTGACAGGAGGGGAAAACATTCCTCCATGAAAAAACAATGTGCATGTGAAACACTCTCCGAGTTCTGCATAACAAACAAAACAAAACAAAACAAAACAAAAAAACCCTTTTCATTGTAGCACGCCTCTTGTCATCTGTGGTAACTGCTCTGCAGAGATTTCGTGACAGGCCACCCTGCACAGTTCCTGCTTGTTGATACAATCAATCCAGCGTGTGTTTTCTGCCACTCAAGCACTTAGGCAGCCATCCCTGTCAGTGGCACCTAACACCTTCCCCATAAGCTGCCGGCTTAAACTAACAAAAGAAGATGTGGTGTCCTTACCGTTCGGCCGGCTAATCCAGACTTAGCTGCGTGGCGTCGTCTTCAGCTGACCTCCACAGGCAAGTGCTGTGTGAGTAAGTCCATCATCATCACAGGCGAGGAGTGAGGGCAGGATTCCTGCTTGTTCCCTTAAAAAAAGAATCACAACTCCCTGTGTCTGCAAGTTGGGGAGGTGTCCTGACTTGATTCAGGTCCAGGCTCAATTATTCTTTTATCATTTTTGCACTTCCATAGAACTCCTTTAGGTTGCAAACATCAAGATCAGCATTCCTCTGAAAGTAAGCATGTGCTTCATGGCAATCGCCTTCATCCACTCAAGAAGAGTTGGGAAAAGATGAGAAGCCCCGAATATGGCATCTGGTTCACTTCAGAGAACTCCTGCGATCTTGCTCCCCCATTCAGAATTGTTGGTCCTCTTTGTTGCATAAACATGAGCCTGAAAGTGAGGAACAGAGTAATTTCAGGTAATAAACACATCCTACAGATGCCTTAACTTTTATTCCATCTGTTGTAAAAAGTCCCCCTTCTATAGAGCATGCGAGTGCTGTTGGAGAGATAATGTCCTTACCTTCTTGCCAGCATCAGGTCTTGCCTTCAGCTCCAGGGACGGGATCTCTGCGGGTCGAGAAGATGGGTTAGGGTGAGGAGGGAGAGTGTGGTTACCGTAAGTGGGGCAGAGAGCCTCTCTGATGGCTCTGCCTGCCTCCCCCCTTAACTGTTGCTCCTCCTCCTCCATAGTTGTGCTTGTGGGCCGAGTCGGATTACTCTTGACATGATAATCTCCCTGGCTCTAGCTCCAGGAGCACTAAAGGATGCTTTGGCCCGAGCAAGGGCTTACATTTACCTTCTGCCGCAAAAAAAGCCTGCCATCTTAAGCGGGCAAATGGTAATAGCCTGAAATTGGGAGATCAGTGCAGTTAGAGGGGTCTACCACAACAAGTGTCTTCCAATCTTTTAGGGGGAATTAAGGGATATCACAATTGGTTTAAACGGTGCTAAGACATTAACCCCAGTTAAATAGAATTATCACAGCAAAGGTATTTCACAATGATTCAGTCTACAGTTGGCAAGAGATAAAACCGAGGGTGTTGTTGTTGAGGATATTATGTTCACGTCTCTTCCAATGCAAACCAGTGTTTTAGCCCTTGAGCTGCAAATGAGGAGCAGATGGCTGTGCTTTTGGAAGGTATCAGGCACTGCAGACAGCAATCTAAATAAATACCCCATCTATGGAGGAAATGCGTCAGGTGTGTGGGGTCAACCATACATAAACAGAGGCCAACCAGTTTGGAGACGAGTGAAGTGCTGAATGTGGGAGGAAGAGATGAGGAAGATACACAAAGGTTTACAGGTGCTGTTTGAGGGCATAAACCTGTCACATAAATCGACTCCTATGGTGTTGTTCCAGACAGAACTGATGGTTAACTATTGTGTCTCGAGCCAACGCTGTTACAATGACGCCACAATCTCTACACTACGCTACAGTAATGAAGTCCACGTCACAACAGGAAATGAGTTATTTGCTAACAAATATCTCATTCTAACACCATGAGTCATCCACATATCCTCAGGCCAACTTATACACAGATCACACTCTTCAAAAGTCGGACTATTGAGGCGGAAATGGGGCCCAATTGCTAACTTTTTAAGCCTTAAAATTCCTTCAGTGTTGACTGAAAGAAAGGAGGAGGAGAAAAACCAAAGGAAACTTTGCCCAAGCTTCGCCTCATAGCAAAAATGTGTATTGATGGATATTCTAAGGTTGTTATCTCACTGACCCAAAGTGTAGATTTTATGTAAAGACTCAAGTGAAGCCAACACAAATTCTCCTTTTTCACTTGAAGAACACTGTGCCACAAATCACGAGAATCTACCTTCTTCTTCTATTTTGGTGATGGTCAGCAGGTGCAAAACCACCCATCTCCCTTCCATAACAAGAATTATTACAACTAACGTGTTTGATATACAATTCAATTATTGGCTAGAGTAGCCTGTGTAAATACATAATGACTTCCAGTGAGGAGGGGATATCGTGCTTTTCTGCCACAGCACAGAAACATTTCCTGACATCGGGCAGCAGCTTTTCTACTCTATACATATTGTTCACAGATGTGTAAAGTTTTCATAGACAAGCCTCTGCTGCAATAAAAGCCCCAACAGCTTTTAATTGTCAAGTCAAGTCAGAGAGAATGTAAGCGAAACATTCGATGCAATGCAAAAATCTCACACAAAAGCTAAGACGACATTAGTCATGAAAACAGTCTGACATGCAACGTATACAATAGGAGACAAAAAAGTATGTTTCCAATTTGAATATAATAAAATCCCATACACACTGGATTCAATCTTTTCCACTGGGCGTGGAGGAGTGAAAAAACACATTTTGTTTAGGTTTGGGCAAGATTTTAAGGAAGCCCTCAATCAGTAAAACTATAAACACATCATTCCAGTTGAGGTGTCATTAGAAAGCCTGGAAATAAGACACAAGTGTTGCTACTATGCTCGTCTTGCACAAGATGTGGTTTGATGATTGGACAAGTAGCCTTCAGCCAAATGTCATCTCAGGGAGTGGAAAAGTACTTTTTAGAGAACCAAAATCTAAACAGGCATTTGTGACAAAGATGCCGAGGGACAATGAGGGCCTTTTCGGAATGGTCCTCATTGAAAGACAGCGCTCCTTTTCTTCAAGAAAGTAGTAACAAGGTAAATCCATCCTGGCACAAGTACATATATACATTGCAATTTGCAGATGTGACCGGACCAGCTGGGGCCCCAGGCGTGCGGACGACCAGTTAGGTTTCAAAAGAGGCATGTGTAGATTCAGAGACACTTTGACTTTAGCCCTGATTACTATTTGTACCTCCAGATATTATGTATTGTAGTCTGTCTCCATGTGTTGCAGTGTATTTACTTCCTTTGTAACAAGTAGAACAAAATGTTTAGAATAACACGTTTGTGAAAGAAGCTAAATGCTGCCCCCATCTGCCTGGACATTGCAACTACATGTCACCCACAATAAACAGTTTCTCATAAGTCTACATGCCGTGTTTTGTTTATTGCAAAAAATATTTACTTTTTCTTCTTCTGCAGGTTTCGGTAGCTCGTAGCTACTCGATCCAGGGGACAGGTTGATCTTCTCCTGCTGCAGCAGCCTCCTCCTGGTGCCCTCGGGGGCCCTCTGCTGACACAGCACTCACTGCACCACATACGGCTCCAGCTGCATCAAGGTTTAATGCTCTGGCTTTAATGCTAATGATCTGCTCTGCATATTTGCGCCTCAGCACCAAGGGGCTTTGAGGACTCTCTTTATTACAGTCTCCAGAGCACCAGTTCAGTCTACTGCACCTCAGACCCAAACTAAAGAAGGACTGCTGGCTGGTGGAAACCTGCTCAAAGGTTCTTTGAATTGAGTTGTTCAAAGTGTTTTGGGGCTGAGATGTTCCTGGAGTCTCTTCAGAAACCCTAATTGGTAAAGAGATTTCCTCCTGGACTGAATTCTCTAAGGTTTCTAATGGATCTTCCAGGGACGGCCTGTCCCCAGGTTCATCTTCATTTCTTTCTTCTGATGATTCATCCTTGCTGGTGTGATGCATTACCTGGAATCTAAAAGGCACCACACACATTCCCTTGCCTTGAGTCTTCTCCATTTCTGCTTTCAGGGCTTTGCAGCCCTTTACAAACCGCCTCCAAGCTATTAACCCTCATCAATGCATACAAATGGTGGCCAAGTTCTTTGTGTTGTTTGGCGTAGCACCGTGGCTACCTGGGAAACTCTTTTCCAGGGTACAGGATCCAGACCGAGGCAACACTGCCGTAGGCTCTGAACTTTTAGAGGATCCTCTCTGAGAGGGAAAGGTGCTCCAGGCCTCGGCCCTGCTCCATCTTCTCTGATTTCCATCTCAGAAAGGTTCCTAGCTAGGAGGAGTTTGCTGTTGGGTGAACAAAGCAGCCATTCGGGAAGAGACTTTATCCGCCTCACTTTCATCGTTCACTTCCAAAACGTCTGAGTACCGTGCTCCTGCTAGAGTTGTGCACCAGTTTGTGGTCCAGGCCTTTATCTGCAACAAACAGTGGCAACCTCAGCTTTGTTTGCCTTTCAGTGCATTGGTTTTGTTCAAACAGTTGGAATGTAAACACTGGAGAAATCACACAAAATAAATGATTTTTTTTTACCTTTTATGAAAAAGGTAAAAAAAAAATAATATATGAATATGTGAGCAGCTTGAGACTGCCATAGACTTACTTGTTCTCCTCTATGTGTTTAACCAGGAAGCCATCTTCTGCCAGGTGGCTGCCACAGAACAAATCCTTTAAATGGGCTTTGATTTTGAAGCACAGCTACTCACCTTCAGGCTCTTCTTCATCTTGGCCAACCTGTGAATCATCTCTATGAGAGCACGTGACTCAGCATCACAATATGAGTAAATAAAAGTATGAAAGTGAAAAGCATGTTTTCAAATGTTCTAAGCGTGTTAGATTACTCATAGTATCTGCTGTTGGATAGTGAGAGGTTATTAAACTGTACTGTAAATAAAGGTAGTGTAGAAAAGCAGCAGACTTCACATGGTTAATACTGCTGAATGAAGATAAAATGCACCTGGATACAGTTCAAACAACCACAACGATGTCAGCTGGTTCTGTGGGATCCAAAACAACATTTTGTAAAATGCTACAACCATAATTCCATATTACACAACGCTATCTCTACCACTAATAAGAAGTTGCACTCAAAACAAAGTTACCCTGTGAAAAAAAAAAAGGAAAAACTGTCATGTAAACAAACTATTAGCTTTCATAAACAGAATATTATCGCTGCCAAACTTAAAGCCCACTCTCCACAGGAGAAATAACACCAGTCTGTGTTATTGTTGTGGCACAAAGGAGCAACGTCATTATAGGTGCAAATTTCTGCAATGTAATTCAGGGCAAAATCAAATCTGAAGAAAATGATGATATTGCTGCACTCCCAAATATAAAATTATACAACGGTACTGAAGTATTAAATGACAGCAATAATTATCTTTAAATCTTTTATATTGTGTTTGTGTGCTTTTGTCTTTAAATAGCATGTTAATACTGTTGCAGGCATCGTTACACAACACAACCATCAGCTACAAGAGATTATGTAACCTGCGTGTTTCCATATTTTATTCAACATCCCTTCTGTGTGTTATTATGCATAAAATAAATATACGAAACCAAACCTTTTCAGGCTTTTCTCAAAGCTATCGTCTCCCCAACATTTTTGTTATGTTGTGCCGGCAGTGACTTAGCAGCCTACGGGGGCTGCTGGTGAGAAGAGAGTTACTGTGGGGACTGGAGATGGTGAAGCTTACAGCACAGCTGTTAGCGGGGAAAGGCCCACTAGACAATGCAAAGTTAAAGAAACTGAACACAAGGTTCTATATCAGAATAAATATTGACAAAATAAGCAACAAAGTTAACAAAGCCAGCTAAAAATCATCTTTAGTTATTCTATTATAAGAATCCAAAACACAACTAATCTTTATCTGGTCAGTGGGGAAACTGTTTGACATTGCTATCTCCATGACAACGTAATCAAACATAAGCCCAGAACTGGCATTCTGGGCTGTGTCTAAATAACACCCTCCTTCCCTATATCATAAACTACTGAGTAGTTTACTTTGCAGTAAGTAGTACTTTTAAATGTCAGTGGTACTGTAATTTTCACATCCACAAAATGAGCTGCATGTTCGCATGTAGTAGCTCAGCTTTGACTACTAGTTTCAATCATATTTGGGATGTTGTGGTTACATGGTGAAATAAAACAGTGAATACATGATTAAAAGAGCATCTATGCAATTTTTTATCATCTCATGTCCTGTAGCTACAAAGAATGTTCACTAACTGGAGGTGTAATGCAATTTCTATCAGAGTACTTCAAGTGCAACAAACTTGAAATACTCACATCATCAGTAACTAAACTTTATGACATTTAACTGTCGTCTGTTGACACATGCTTTTATCCACAGCAACTTGTGTGGAAAGACTAACACCCAAAGGCATTTTACAGCATATACCAGAGGAGGTGGCAATTAGTAAATGACACACCTAATTGGCTGAGCCACAGCTGCCCCAATCTAAGCAAACCCCATCTGCTGTTGAAGACTATGAGGTGTAGTTGAAAGTCCGTAAAAAGTAAGTAGACTATAAGTAAAGACTTACATTTTTCAAAAATATCTGACCAATGAAAAATCATCTATAGGGAGGAAGTCTGATTCAACATGCACAACTGGCAGCAGAGAAGAGTCTTTTTAATGCTATTGCTCCTTTCAGCTTATCCCATAAGTTTAGGGCCACACTGGATGCCTTTACGGACGCAACCCTCCCCAATTTGTACTGGGCTTGGGACCGGCACTGGGATGGGCTGTTGGGGGTTCAGTGTCTTGCCCAGGGCCACTTTGACATGTAGCCGGGAAGAGCGGGGCGCGAACCTCCAACCCTATAGTCAGTAGGTGGCCACTAACAACTAAGCCTCAGCAGCAGAGCAGAGACATTCCCCTAAAATATTTTGGAGCAAGGCTCACGCTTCTGACAAATCAGAGAATTTTAATTATTTTTACTTTATTAGTTAGGTTTTTCCACTTCGTATTTATTGTAATAATGTAAACGGTTGTGCATATTGTGGTGCATAGAAGCAGAAGAGTCAAAGGGAGCAGGAGTTAAACATGTACAATATTTGTCAGCAATCAAAACTTTCCGTATGAAGACTATTGTTTAGTTGAGGAATAAATTGAAGTTGTAAGCTTTTCCAAAATAAATGGAGGTAGTTCCTGTGTCGGATTCCTAGCTACACACCAGCATAAATACAGCCGTGTACACTATTTTTGTAACTCAACAGATCTCTTAGAAATACCTCGAAACAACCATAATGAAGAAATCTATACTAGTTATACATCAGGAAACATTCTGGACAGAAAAGAGAAAGTTATTTTCAGCCGACACAATTCCCTGGTGAAAGGCAGAAACCAAATGCATTATCGAGGACTTATCAGTCAGGAATTGACTGTTCACATAAACCACAGGATCAAGAAACAAAATGTCACAATCTAGGATTTGTACAAAACCCAATTATTTAACTTTATTAACATCAATGTTTTGTCTTTTTCATCAAGTTTCTTTTAAATTCCAGTTCTTTATTAACAGATAGAAAACAGACTGTGTGTACAACAGATCGAACCCCTACAGCACTAAGCATTCACAAGGTAAAAATGCACATTTTTGTTTTTCGCTAGCATTTTCAAGTCCACTCTCCCTACCACCGCCGCCACTACCACCACCACCACCATCAAAACCATGACGTTTAGGCTCCCTAGAATTGGACGCTCTTCTCCAGAAGCTCATGTGTGCTTGAGTGGTGCAATGGCCTGTGCTGAGTGAGGAGTCGTCCATTTTGATGGGTGGGGTGGGGGGTTGTGCTGTTTTTCCTCATTCAGACAACCAGCTTTCAAAGTTACTATGGTAGTACAGTAGATACAACGGTGTTGCCATTAATACACACTCTAGGACAGCAGGGTTTCTGCATTGTCTCTAGGGTTGGTAGATCAGCAGAATTATTCCTTTTAACAATATACTTTTGAAGCTGTGTATATATCTATGTGTAATTGTACATATATATATATAATCAATCATAATTATATTTATAGTTTTATTTCTGTATAAAATAGTATCAGGTTTCAGTCCAAAGGGCGGAGTCTCTTTCCCTCTGGTAGGAATGGTTGATTCTGTACAGGTGCCAGCGCTGCTCTCAGCCCACGTGAACCACTCCAGCGAAGTGACCAGGCTGATGAGCAGCGAAGAGATGGGAGGGACTTGAGCATCCATATTCAGAGATCAAGGAGTTTATTTCCTGTCAACTACCCTTTGGGTATAAAAGTCTGTTTTCCTCTGGTGAGTTCTCCGCTCAGGAGTATGAAGGCCTCAATGCCGTAGGCTTCTGATGAAAAACAAACAGTAACCAACAAAAACATAGAAATCATGTGCTTTCCATTTCTGTACACCTCTGATTTAGTCTTGTTTGCTAATTCACCTGTTTTTAGCTAGCTACCATGTTTGCAGAAGGACAATGTCATCAAGTGCGCCCTCTGAAATCAGCTGATTGTTTATCGAAATCGCCACCTGAAAAGGCTATTTTTCATAAACTGAACTGAGCAAGACCAAAATCTTTATCACAAATAATGTAAAGAAATAATAACGTCATTTGACAAAAGAAATTGGACAGCAGCTCAGAGAACAGTGGTCCTCCTTAATTAGTATCTAGGAACGTGTTAAAAATACATGTCCCTTCTGCTAAAGTATCTTAATATAAAAACATTTAAAAAAGTACAGATGATGACAATAATGCTCACCAAAGGCTGGGCAGTTTAAGACAGAAGAAATGTCTGATGTTAAAATGATTATTAAAAACATCCAAAAAGTATACTAAACCCAAACATAATGAAACAAAATATTGACAATAAAAAAAAAACAAAAACGAGAGAATGCTCTCTTAGTGCTACCAGTAGCCTTTGACAATCAGGGAGGTTTGGCCTCAGCAGAGCAGAGAGGCGAGCTGCCGGTCTGCGCCGTCATATCTGTACAACTGTTGTCGTATTTGTCATCGTCATAGTCAGTGTAGTATTTCTGTTACTATTTTTAAAGCAAAATCTCATGTGGTTTATTAAGTTGGTGTGGATCTCAGTGATTTGTTGAGCCCGCTGGCGGGTCTACAAGCACGTTCCTTTTTCGTCCCCTCTGGTAGCTGTGAGAGGATTGGATTTTCAAAGGGGTGGGAGAGGGGGTCAAGTGAGTGGATGGTGGCTGAGATGGGACACTTGGCACACTCCTGAGAGGTCTGACCAGGGTGGTTGCTCAGTGGGAGTGGTTACGTTGCATAGTGGTCAAAGCTCCCCAGGTATTCCAACGCTGCCCTGTAGCACAACTGGTACTGGTCCTGGGAGAGAGAAGAAAGAACAGAGGAGACAGTGAGAACGTCTGCACGCACAGTCTGGAATTGGACATTGGGCACACTGTTAATTTGTCACTCAGAGGAAATGATTAATATGATTAATAACATGTAGTTATTTACAGTGAAATGAAACATTTAAATTTATAGTTACTTTAGCCAGATTCATATTGGATCATAGAGGCACTAATGACATGGAGGCTTTTAGGTTTCTTTTTTCTATCATGAAATGTTTATGAACTTATTTGTATTCACATCATGACTTTCCACTTTAAAATGACTTTTAAGAGGATTTGTCTGTTTGTTACATATTTGTCAGTTCTTAATTCTTAAAAACAAAAACCTGACAGTCAATCTCTGTGATAGCACCAGGTGATATTTGATGACCCTCTAAAACCTCCATTAAAAAAGGATTTGTCAGTAAGTCTTAGTTTTAGTGGAGTACAGAGTGGACACTAAATTTACACATACAGTATCGACTTTGGAATATGACCCTGTGTGAAGAAAATTCTTGTTGTGATCTTACCTCGGTCTGCACCATGGCAGGCCGCTGGGTGCGAAGTGTCTTTACTGTCTGAAAGAGGTCGACCACACCCTCGTACCTCATCCTCTCCAGCACAATACTGAGTGTGATGAACACTCCAGTCCTGCCCACCCCAGCACTGAGAAACACACACACACACACCAAGGATAATGATTGCATCTTCTGTCAAAGCCTCCAAATCTTTTCATGACTTTAATGTATGCACTGAATATGAAAGTCCATATGTACAGCACATCTTGTATTAGAGCATGCCTGTGTCAGACAGCCTTTGCATATAAATAGTATTTTGTCCACCACACTTATCAATGAAGGTAAACCATGTATAGTTACACAAGCCGAACAGTTCAACAGCACAACAAAGTGCATGCTCTCTTTGAAACTATTTCCTCTGAACCTCAACATTTAAATGCTGGTAGGGTTTCTTTCCGTTTCTTAGACTGCATTAGTTTTTGACAGCTACATCACATAAAATGTTCCCTGAATGTGAATTCTTAGAAACAGTTTAAAATCTTAAAATGCCAATGAAAAATGATTTGTCACACTGGATGCTGGTAAAGTGCTTCAGAATCTATAGACAGTCACAGTTGTACATCTCTGTCATCATCACAAGTACTTGTACTTGGTCTATGTGGAAAACTAAAGATTGACCTGCAGAGGAAGTTAAAATGAGGCGACCCAATAAAAGGCATGAAGGCTCAGAAGCTGTGGTCGTCCTTCAGTCTCCACATATTATTATTAATCTGTGCCATCTTTCTTCCTCACCTGCAGTGTACAGTGATTGGTCCATCCTGTCCAAACTGTTCCTTGGTTTTATGCACTTGCCCAATGAAGTCAATGAAGCCTTCTCCAGTTTTTGGCACGCCTTGCTCAGGCCAGTCAGTGAACTGGAATTGGCGGATTGTTCTGGACTGGCCGTCCTGAGGGGGTAGCACATAAGGACTTTAGAAGTGAATTCAGAAGGCAGAGTGCAGTGAAAAATAGAAAAACCAACATGAGAGGTATATTGTGTGCATAATTTAGCCGAGCTTCCTTTAATGCTTGAATTAATCTCTACAATCCAGCATGTGCTCACACATTTCTCTGTGGCCTTTGCTCCAATATGCACCCAACTGAATAAAACTCCACGGAAGAGTCTCTCAGATCGAGGACCTCGAATACAGTAATACTGCTGGTTTTCACTGCAACCATCTAATCACCTAATTTATACCTGGGACACAATCTGAACAAAACAAGCTGAAAAGAGGGAAAAGTAACAAGGTGCTGAATCTAGAGGATCAGGACTGTGACACTCGACAGCACTGTGGAGTCAGTATGTGGGATTTAGAATTGTTTCTGTAAAATGTGGAGTTATTTTTTAAATCCCTCTCTCTTTCAGCATATATATAGTGTATATATGTATATGTGACAGAAGTAATGGCTTTGGGATTAGATTGTTGCTGTGCTGTGAGCCTTCTGATCACAGTAAAGTATATTTATAGCCCATTGAAACTACTGCATCACAGGGAGTTCCAGTACTGGCCCTTAGGGACTGGAGGCTATGCTTTTCATGTATTTTCAGAGTGATCTCGAAACACATGCACAAATACACACACACACACACACACACACACACACACACACACACACAGTAAGCATACAGTTACTTAATTCGGGTAAACATGTTTGATGGCGCATTCACTTGATCTCAACCTGTCAGGAGAAATAACATGGGATGTGTTGTGATCATCTGTACCTTGAAATCAGAGTCGGTATAATTCTTAACACTTTGCGTGACTGTCAGCATTTTTATAAAAACCTAAAATTAAGATGGACTTGGGCTGGATTTGGTTTATTTTTTTTTGGCATATATGTAATGCCTATCAATCCACATTCCCTCTCACAAAGACACACACACACACACACACACACACACACACACACACACACACACACGGGCAAACTAACAGACATCCACACACAGATTGAATGCAACATACTCTGGCATCTGTGACTTTGAACTCTCGGAGGATGTACTGGGGCATGTTGTATTCAGCCATTGGATCCACCACAAAGTACTGGTACCTGGCTGAACGCTCTGCTGGCCAGTACTGATGGCACTTCTCCTACAAAAGGAAAAAAAGAGGCATGAATTTTAAGCTGTTATTTTCGAAGAATCTTTACCCAACACTTTTACGAAAAAATGTATTTTACATAATGACTGCCGGGCGCACAAATGCAGAATATTATTAGTGCAGGTTACTGTATGTTATTAGTCATTCTGATTCATAAGAAGGTCTGTGCTTACAAAAGAAAGATAGACTAATATGTGGTTTTGAAATACTATCTTGAGTTATCTTTGGCAAAATATTTACATAATTTGTTTCTTTGCTTAACTACAGTAATGATGTTCATGAGAGCAATTTCTCATAAACTAAGAATCTGGAAGAGAGAGTGATAAAATATAATATTTAAAGTGCACTCAGAAGCATCGACATAAAAAAATTAAAATCACCATCACAATAAAAAACAACTCTAAGACTATGGATTTAATCAAACTGGTGCTCTTATTCTAAGGAACTGTTTGAAGTTTTGGGGCCTATGCTTATTTACTTTTACGCTTAGAGTTAGATAAGATCAGCAACACCACTCTAATAAGGACTTGAAATAGAAGGAAACAGCTAGCATGGCTCTCGCGCCTCTTTTAACAGTTAAGAGACAGCCAGAAACAGCAGAAAAGACAGACAAAAGACATTACATGTAACAAGGTTTCTCAAGTAGAATCAAAGGCAAACTAGAAAAGAATCCAGGAAATCACTTCTGACAGAGCCAGGCTAGCTGTTTCCATGTTTTCTAGTCTTTGTGCTAAGCTAAGCAAACCGTCTACACATATGGACCAGACAAATGTGAGGATGGTATTGATGTTCTCATCTACCTCACTGTAGAAAAAATGAATACGTACATTTGCCAAAATGTCAGCCTATATTCAAGATTCACTCCCCAATTATGCTATGATGTGTAGTACCCTTGTTACCAAAACAGATCCCTATATTAATAAAGTGTAATGCAATCATGCAGTAGGGGAATTACCAGCATGCTTGGAATGCAAACAATTACTGAGGATTCTGGTACAGAAGTATGTGTCAACCTTGATGAGCTTCTTCCATGGTTATAAGAAGTTAACTTGCAACCAGGGGTGGATTAATGTTTGAGCAGTGTGACGTATTAGCTTATCCGAACAATAAACATTGTTATTATCCACTGAAATAGACTAAAGGTTTAACAAGTGCTATACACTTTCTGTTAAGTATAGTTTGTGTTTGTGCATTACCCGCCCCATCTCCCGTAGCTTGGTGAGCATGACAACAATGGTGGAGTTGTGCTCCCACAGCATCCTCCAGAAGTCCTCTGTGGTCTCAGCCAGTGGGCCCTGTGTGGCCAGGTAGGCCTTCTGTTGTCTAAAGGTGCAAATCCAAACAGAGGAGGAACACTTAATCATTAAACAAAATACCTATAAACTGTATATAGAGGAGTCATGTCACAAACGCTGTGTTATAGTATGATCAAATACTGTACATCAATCGACACATTCAGACTGGGGAAGATATTTCTATATTTCTTATACAGTATGAGGCACCTGCAGAGCATTCAGCTGTAAACTAAAGAGAATCTAATCTCAGTTTGTCTCAACCTTTGTCATGCCAACAAGATAAAATACCACACATTTATCGATAATAACGAATAATCATTAATCACTGTAACATCTTTGAGATATTTAAGCTAGTATAGAGCCTGTCCTCCTTCCTGTGTGTAACACAACACGGAAAGAGAATGAGCACTTGATATGCTCACAAAACTAGAGATGAGCTCATCCATTCCGGCACCAGAGCTGTGCTTATGTTCTACGTGACTTTACTCCAACTAAGCAGTAATTCTGTCAAACAGCAGGTGGCAGCAGCGCACTGATCAACATAGAGCGAATGAGCTGAATAATCCAGCACAAAAACACAAGCATAACCGTGCACATGTTCACGCTCACATGTTTGCTGCACATGTAAGCTTGCATCTAGGTATATGCATTTATGGTGCAGTAGTCATGCATGTATATTCAGACTCACTACACACATGCGCGCGCACACACACACACACACACACACACACACACACACACACACACACACACACACACACACACACACACACACACACACACACACACACACACACACACACACACACACACACACACACACACACACACACACACACACACACACAGCCATGGCTGAACAACTAATGAAGGTGCTTCAGGCAAGGCACTAATGTGGAACCGGGAGATCAGAATATGCTCAAGGCCCCGCTCACACAAATAAAGAAACAACAGATTGGTAGAGAGGAGATGGCATATGAAAAAGGGGGAAGGCAACAGAGTAGGGAATCAAATTAAAAAGATGAAAAGGGGGAGAAAGAGAAATGCAAAGCAAAGAGTGGAGATGTACAAAGCACAGAGAGAAGATGTAGAGAGGAAAATGTGAGGAGATGAAAAGAGTGATTACTGCTCTCTCCAGCTGGTCATCAGAGTGCAAAGCAGGACTGACTGCACTCAGGAACTGAAGAAAAGAGAAGCAACGAAAAGGAAGGAGATGAGAAGGAAGGAGAAGAAATTTAAGAGTAGATGAGGAAGGCAGGGAAAAGGAAGGGAAGCCAAGCTACGCAGGAGATGAATGCTAAATTTCAAATTGATAGGGTGGACCCCTCTAACCTCCCTATGAAACAGCCCCTAGCCAAAACAAAAACAATTCTAACCATATCACACAATACTACTGACTTCTCTGCACAGTGTCCTGATGAGCACGCTGCCAAACAGCACAAAGCAGTCTCTGCATCATCCCACATGACTGCAGTGCTTGAGGACATAGTGTTTCATTTCAACCTCATTACAATGCTAAAACTCCAGCCTGCATCAGAGCATATCCAGGGCTTGCGCCCCTGATAGCATAGCTGGAATCAATAGTTCGCCTCTCATTAGCTTAGCATATTATTGGCTTTTCTGGGAGGCGCTGGGGTGAAGGGCACTGGAGGCCCATGTTTAGTTTTTATTTATGCCGGGGTTTTAAGAGTGGCTTAATTACACAGCGCCGCAAGTGCACACAACAGGTCCCCACCCGGATGTGTCTGTCTCTGCCATGATGCTTGGACGGAAAATTAAGATGGTGAGTGGAGAGGGTGCAGAGAGAGATTGAGGAAAGAGGCGTAAAGGAGAGATTAAAAAGAAGAACAGAGACAAGAGATAGAAAGGAGTCCAGATAAAGAAGGAAATGGCAAAAAAAATTATATTATAATAATGCCATTTACACAGCAGCAATGAATGGACGGCCTCTGAAGAACACCTTCCCATTAACAACAGGACTGAAAGGGTGGGGGGGTCGGCAGGAAGGCGGGGGTGGAGGTGCTACCTCTGTTACGGCCTGGTACAAAGTTGAACCCCGTATAGAGTGAAAAGCTTTTCACGCCTACTAAATCCATCTCCTGGCTGCACACTTCAACCACAGAAGAGTCAGATCTGTCTGTCTCTACCGCTACTTATATAGATGTAGAACACAGAGCTGCCTTTTCCCTCTAGGAAGCAATTTCGACTCACTGAGTACACGAGGACATGCAGCAGCTTCAATACAAAAGTGGTAGTAGCTGAGCGTACAAGAGCCACAGACAGAGCCAGGAGTAATTCTTGCAGCAGGATACTGCCCACTGTGGCCTCATCTTGAGTCTACTGTGAATACCTTCTGTATTTTTCACACCTGTAACAATCTCTGATGTCACAAAACAACTGTAGACCTGTCACAGTTAGTGAAGCATTAGAACAGTGATACAATTTCTCTTGTGTTGGCTTTGTACACCAAGACATTAGAAAAAGAACACGCTGACTCTCAGATTTAATTTGGATGCTGACATCCACATCAGAGGAATGATATATCACTATGGCTCTTTATATAAAAAACTATAGATATATACACAGAGATAAGTGTGTGTGTGTGTGTGTGTGTGTGTGTGTGTGAGTAACTGTATAAAACTTTTTCTGACCTGTAGCCGTCAATGCAGCTGGCATTGATATAGTCAGAGCCCTCAACACCTCGAATGGGCTGCAGGCAGACACGGGTGGACTCAAAAGGCATGATGTTGACCAGACGGTTCTTGAACTTGTTGCAGGGTAAGTTGGCGCTGATGAAGCGTGATGTGTGGGCTTTTGAGTTGGCCAGTCTCTGTGTATTATTAGGTAGAGAAAAAAAAAACAGTCAGTAAATGAGAGAGAGAGAGAAACGTGAGTGACGTGTTGAATGACGTGTGACCTAAAGTAAACAAAAGAGCCTGGAGGCTTCTGTGACAAGCCTTTGTTTAGGCTTTTGGTTTCCTGTCAAGCTACAGTAAATAAGACATTTACCCGACGAAAAAACTGGAGATTTAACAAGAGCGGTGCAGATAGCTAGCTAGAAAGCTATTGGTCGGTGTATCTAAATGCATTGGACTCTTCTTCCACAGAGTCCCAGAGCCTGCTTAGAGGACTGTAGGCATGACATACTGTGCTGGCAATGGACACAGCACAGATGGACAGCACAGGAGTGTGCATGGACAGTCTTGCTACTCCAGGAAAATGTGTGTGTGTTATGGCCAGACTGTGTGGGCATGAACACTGCAGCCACCACATACACCACAATCATTCTCTCACTCTTTCATTCTCTCTCGTTGGCAGTAGTGTAGATGCTATTATCACTTCAAACAGAATGGATCATGGTCATAAGAGGGCTAATAGCAAAGCTGCGCTGCGAGAAAGTGTGTAATAACATCACAGTCGATGGCTATTGACAGAAGGTGTGAATGTGCGTGAGTCACCTTGAACACCAGCTGTGTGTATGTGTGAGTGTCAGTCATCTGGATAAATCTCCGCATCTTGGTGTGTTTATGTGGTTGTTCTGGTCTGTTGGTCCCTGAAACGTGTGTCTGTATGTATTGATGCTACCGTGCTAGCTGCTGTGTTTTGTGCTTTGGCACAGTTGGGGAATTTTCAACACTGACAAGTGGAGGTGCATAGTACTTCGTGTGCAAATCTGGCACAATAGCGACACCCTGGACAGAAGCTACTGCAGTCTGTTGCACTGATGACATACAATGAAAGTGCGAATGTAGCCAGATCAGAGTGGACTGAGAAACGCCAGCAGAATGGCAACGTTACTTCTCAAAATTTCATGTTCTGTAGTTGAATAACTCTGTAAAAATGTTATGTATTTGCTTTACACTGAACAATCAATCAAATAAAGTGTTACTTTCTGTCACCTTGAACTCTAGCTCCATGGCAGTAACTGTCTCCCCAGGCGGGGGTTGAGTGAGCTTCTGGATGTGGGCATAGAGGTTGCGAGCTGGTACTTCAGTGTTTCCACAGGTAGCAGCTTCCAGTAGTGCCTCGTGAATAAAGATGTACTGGTCCTCTGTCTGAACCATGTAGTTCCTCTGGGCACGCATGCACGTCACATGGCCGTAGATGTCCACGGACTTCTCGTGCTTCATGCGCTCCAACATGGCATCGATCACAATGAAGCAGCCAGTCCTGCCCACACCCGCACTGATGGAGAGCGGCAGGAGGTATAAAAACAGTGTTTCACTGCATTTAGTAGAGAACTACTTTACATTTATTTTCACTGCATAATGAAATCCATTAATGAAAGGCATCTCACATGGTGCATTTATCTGGACAAAACTGGTACACAGTGCTGAAATGAAACTCCAAAGTGGTTGTAAATTACTGTATTAAGCACTACTAATGGAGTTAACATATCAATCTCAGCTTTCACATGAGATTGTTAATTTAATTTTTCTAACCTAAAGTCTTTTTTGCTGTGTATGCACTACTGTAATTGAAATGCTGTTGTATTCTATTCTATTAAAATGCAAATTATACATATTTGTGTGTATGAAAATTCATCTGAATGTGGTCAGGATGCATTTAGAATAGCATGTTAATGTTTTAGGGTGACAGCTGGAAACTGGACATTATACTTTGCAGAGTAGATGAATTGCTGCCTCTACCACAATAGCTGCATAATAGCATAAAGAACTTGTTGCACAAAGTTTGTGACTGTGGCTTCCCAAGAGGCTTAATGACTGGCTGGAAAATATGTAACAGATGACGAGTAAAAATACATAAAATACATAAATAAATTTGAACTGATTTGATCTGAACACTTGTTTAACAACAATAATACGCTTGTTATTTCATGATTAATGTATATAAAAATAACATTTCATATATTTATACATTTAGCTTACCAGAGCACTGAAAGCAATAGATTAGATGTAGCTTTGTATATTGAACATAGTATAACATACTGTAAAAACAACATAAAACCTAACTAAAGCTATTTTTGGTACATGATGATGTTTAAACCCACCTGCAGTGGACGACCATAGGCCCTGCATCTGGAGGATTGCAGGCCTTAACCCGTCGTAGGAAAGCCAGGATAGGTGTGGGGTACTCTGGCACCCCGTGGTCTGGCCAGGCCATGAACTGGAATTGTCTCACTTCTCTTTTTTCACTGGAGCCATTCTGTAGGTCAGTCGGGGGAAACAGGTAATGTAGAACGAAATGAGCTTGACGGAGATACGTGCCCTGACATAGTGAAGTAATTGTAATAGTAATTTGCTGCTTTTTAAAGAGAAACCTGTAATAGGGCTGAAAGTTTATATGTAATTGTGAGAAGTGTAGCTATTTTAAGCAAAGGTCTGGACTTTGGTGGCAGCATAGAACATGCTCTACTTTCATAGGCTGTGACCTTTCTGAAAATGCAGATAACATGTATACATTTGGAATTGACCTCCAGCTATTTCTTGGTATTGTCACCAGTCCTGATTGAAACAGAGGAAATGCAACAGCTAGAGAGTTGAATTTAATTAGGAATTATAACAATGTTTGAAATTTTAAGTGAGTAATATAAAAAATAACTGGAAGAGGCGAAATAAAGGACAAAACCACAGTCACCACAGCACTGAACTACATGAATCACAGTACGAAAATGAAATCTTTCATTGCCTTTTAGGGAACAAGAGACAAATCTTGGATGTTAAAAACCAATTATAGCAGTGAAAAAAAAAAACGATTCCAGTGGTAATAGCCTTTATCGGCGTTCTGAAAAATAAGGAATTACATTTAAAAAAGTGACCTCAGTAATGATGAACCACAGTTACCTGCTGCTAAATGTCCTTCATGAGTTTGCCTCACTGTGACTGCAAGTGTAAAAGACAGCATTGTACTGTACCTTGTAGAGGGCAAAAGTACGGACGCTGTAAGTAGCCAACTCCACAGTGTCCAGCATGGTGACCTGGATCATCCCGTAGGTCTCTGTTCCTCGCAAAGGCCAGTACTGGTCACACTTCACCTGGCAGAACAAGAGAGAGGGCACACTGTCAGGAGTGAACTGCCTCCAACATCCTCCACGAGGCTAGTGAGAGGCTTGTAGGATCACACTGATTAACAGGAAGGAACATTAAAAAGGTCAGATCAAAGCTTTGTCCACTGTCTAATTAAAAACTGAAGACTCAGAGTCAGCTCCTGTATCATATAAAAATGAGCCCCAGTGATCCAGGACTGTGCATGTACATCTGTGTGTGTCTGCATTTGAAGCAGGTTTCAAAAGACCATTAAAAGGCCCATTTTGTCTTTTACAAGCCTGTGATCATTTCGAATTAACTAACTGTCGGGTGGTTCATAACCCTTTGTCATGTGTGCTTTTGGCACATTTGTGATGATTGGGTACCGCATTGTGATGGGAGATGTGCCTAAAAGCCTGTTCTGGCCTGTTGTGGAGGGACGACAGGTTCAGCCACCTGGCTCTACATGCACAAAACAAACCTCACTGTGTGCCTGTCTTCAGTGTGAGGCCAAAGATCCTGGCACTTAGTGGTTCTGCTTTTCTCTGTGTGTATCTTAAGTATCTTATGCCCTTGCCCCAATTTTCACTTTACTCATTGTGGCTTGGCAAGGCTCTGTTGGCATTACAAAGGAACAAATAAGCAAAAACTCAGAACAATATTGACAGACATCTACATGAACCCTTTCTCAACAGATTAATAAAATGCACTACTGGCTTTAGATGGAGGTTGGCCCTAATTTTTACAGCAAGGTGTCTGTTCTAGAAACACTTGAAGAATTTGTCACACGGTGCTTTTGAATATCTGTAGTTTTTACACCTTTTTTAGAAGTTGTTTATAGGGTCTTCAAGTTTTTGTGGTGATGAGTCACATCATTATCTAAATGTTAAACATGGCCAGCCAATTGGTCTTGTAGCTTCTGGGCTCAGCAATATTTTGTATGTGTTCTTAAACGAAAACACTTGAAAAGCTTTTGGCACATAGTATGACTCTGTGAGGCAGTATAAGTCCTTAACAATTGTTCTCCAACTAACATGTCTCTTAAATTAACAAATGGCACTGTGCCTAACAGCAAGAAGCACTAAAACGCTAAATATTTCAGAGAAGCACTGAATGTCTATGTCTATCTATATATATCTATATACACATATATATATCTATATATATATATAGATATATCTATATATACATATATATCTATAAAAAGAGAAAAAACTGAGGAATTGTCAGAATTGCTGGGACTAGAACGTGCTGCTATTGATTTTGAGAGCATGAGAGGAAGAGCTGTGGCACGGGTAGGCTAATCATATTGATACTGCAGTACCGAGCTGACATTTGGAAACACCTTGGCTGTCTCAGCGAGCTTGGTACAAATCAACAAACAAAATGTGCTAAAATTCACCCCCTCACATTTCACCTCCCCTGGTGACAGCTCCCATTCAGTGGCCGAGGTAGACCGTGCAGGAGAAACTCAATTGAGTGATAGGAAACTACTTGCAGTACAAACATATGGATTAGCAGTCACTGCTGTAATGAATATCTCTGGGTGGCATATTCTCTCTCACAAACAACCGTGCACACAGACACACTACAGGTTTCACTATCACCTGATTCTGCTTTGAACTTTGCTTCACACATGTTGTCAACTGGCCTTTTGCAAAAGACACAGACCTCTTATCTAGACACAGACACACACACACACACACACACACACACACACACATCCATGAGTGAATAATACCATTAGTCTTATTTCAAGTCATGACCTTTTAGGGTTTCACTAACTAGTATCGA
The DNA here is from genome assembly GCF_033026475.1 of Channa argus. Classification (NCBI taxonomy): domain Eukaryota; kingdom Metazoa; phylum Chordata; class Actinopteri; order Anabantiformes; family Channidae; genus Channa; species Channa argus. The sequence goes on from NC_090210.1 coordinate 18,052,808, forward strand.
TAGTGCTAAAAGAAGATGAAATTTCCCCGCTGCTGGATCTCATCATATTCATCAGGCTTCTGCTCTGTTTAGTGTAAGACATCAGTCTGGCTGGGTGGTGGTAGGTTGACTCACTCACCATATGTGTATGTCTGGATGCATATGTGAGAGAGAGAAATAGTCCAGTAGAGGATGTGCATTTTTGAAATAGGACTGGACAAAATACAGCATGTCTAATCAGGAGTGCAATTGGCTTTTTGCCATGTTCTGGTAATTATATTATTAAATGTTTATTCATTTACAGCTTGCAAACACTGTTTACCTGATGCAATTTGATAGGAATTGTCAGGACTATTACACTTATTTAAAAAATGCAGCTTTTGATGCGGAGGCAAATTAGCAGTTCAACCCACTGCTTGCTGCCTCATATTGCATTGTGAAAAATCATTCAAACACTGCGACAGGCATTTTTACCACTAATTATTATTAAATTTCACTGCATAATGGAGGTTGAAATTGTGATTTCCATACATTAGAATTTAAATAGTAATATAATACACATTATTTTCATGCTCATAGAAACAAACTGTATTTGTTAATATGTTAATTTAGACTCTATGGAGGATTCTATCAATACTGGAAATGTCAAAATGAGGATAAAATATGTTTTGTTGGGTGAGGCTGGAGTTATTCAGCCTCTCCTGGCTTCAAAATTTAAATGCTGCCCAAATCTTTCTCTGATCCATTTAATGATGTCGTACTAAAGATTGAACGGTAGTCTGATATATGTGGGCAAAAAGGTTTCAACCACCCCGGTTGGTTTAAGGTGGGTTGGGTTCTTTGTGTCTCTCTCAGTAGCGGTGGCAAGCCAATTGATTTTCAAGTGTGTATAGGAGGTGGGGACAGGAATTTCTCTTTAAGTTTCTTATGTTTGTTGTGTTTTCCATTATTTTGTCTCTATGGATGCACAATTGGCTTTGAGCTCTAGAATCTGAGCAGGAGAGCTCTGAAACAGACACATAAGACATGTATGAGGGGTATGTGCGAGGACGCACAGATACTCGCTGACGGAATATGAAATAAAAATCATCTTATCAAACATAAGCCTGCTGCAGTTATTCTCCAAGGCACAAATAAATGAGCTCTGCTCCAAAAAAATTTAGTGTGCCCACAATTTGTCTAAATTACTGACTGCATCAATAACTCAAAGTTAAAGTAGATGATGGTATGTATGCTTTGTAAGTTTGTTTAGTTGCTTCTGAAGACTCACTATTGATGAACAGAGCTTTAGGTAGGGACTTGTCTACAATGTTCAAAATGAGCTCTTTCAGTCTCTCTTACTCCCAGTTCTTAGTCTGGGGACTCTTTCATTAGGGCACTGCATGCAGACTTACTAAGAAAGCACCACATATTGGCATGGTTCCACACTGATTTATTTCCTCCTAGGAATTTGTGAACATGATTTTGGGATGTTAATTAAAAAAACCCATCCCCATTTAAAATCTCAAGTTACTCGTGTGCTACTTTTTTGCTTTTATGAAACTGAAGGCATTTTTAGGAAGGTTGAAATGAGTGTTGTTGGGTGACAATCCTCTTAACTTCACCTTCAAAGTTTTCATTACCATGAGAGCCAAATTAAGTGCAAACACAAATGAGGCTCTCTAAGACTATGAAACCTTGGCGTGGTGTTGCACAACTACAACTGAATCAATCACATACTGAACTCTGGGCAATTTATAAATAATGAATGAACAAGAATTCACATTATAACAGGCCGTTAAATAGGATTACTGCAGTTGTTCATAAATTAGATGAAAATGTTTTTATTGTCTGTATGTGCATGTTGGCATCATAGTTACCATGGTAACCTCCCCATGAGTGGCAAACAAACAATGGGGGGTGGGTGGGGGGTAGGCTGTTGTGCAAATTTACTCCACAAAGAAGTTTTTAGAGATTGAAGACTGAGGAGAGAAGAAACATGAAGTGATGCTGTCCACAGACAACCAAAATATTCTTTGAAGTCCTTGTGACTTTGATCAGACTGACAAATCCTGCTTTAAAGTAGGGCTTGGTGTCTATATGCCTTCAGGCTTTGTTGGGTGCAATGTCTCTTCCCCAGTATTGAGCTAGACAAATACATACATACTGGATGTGCTGAAAGTTCGGAAACTTTACTTCTGGCCACGTGTCAACTTTTGGACAATGCTGACTGTCTGAAATGTAGTGTTTTGACATCGATAGCTTTACATTTTACAAGACAGTCATTTGATCTTATTTGATTCTAGGATCACACTTTCACCATTCATAGAAGCCATCTATTGGCTTGGTTTAGTACCCAGGTAGTGGTAAATGGTGCTGTATGCAATGGTGCAGATAAAAGCATTACATCAATTTACATCCTCTATTCTATCACAATCCGCTGCATGCAAATGTGCTTTGATTCAATTTCACTAAAGTAAAATTTTATTATATTTCTAGCTTTCCAATTTACTGTATTTTATACATTCTTTACATTTACTCTGTAACGGTATTCTTATAATAATGAATATATTGTTTATTATTAAATGTTATAATGTATAAATGTACATATTTGAAGATGAACCTTAATAAATAAATAGATTATAATACATTAAATGTACTGGAATGGAGTCACAAAAACACTTTGTCCCTACCCTCGACTTCTCCTCTAGTCTTGTCATCATGACAATTGTGGTGGATCTTTGCTCCCACACCATCCTCCAGAAGTCACTCAGGGTCTCTGGCAGTGGTCCCTGTGTGGCAATATATGCATTCTGCTTCCTGTAGCCATCAATGTAGTTTGCGTTGATGTAGTCACTTCCCGGAACGGCTATAAGGAGGAGAACCAGCAAGCATATAGCTGTTAAATATATAGTATGGTTATTTTAGCTAATAATACTGCACATACGACACTAAAATCAGTGTAATTGTAAATCAAAATGAATGCCACTTTTATGGCTTTTTCTTTACTGATACTGAGGACATTATAATCAATCCTTTAATATGAAGGGTACTTTCAAATCTACATGATATGATCAACATTTTATATAAAAGTAAAAAAGGTGCGAAGAATTTGTGGGTGAATTGTAGCACAGCAAATGAAGCCTATTCTTGGCACTTGTAAAGGAGGTCTCAATCGATGGTAGTTCCGTCAGTGACTATCTGAGGGGTTAAGTAGCTACATAAGCTCTTACCATCAACAGACGTGAGTACTACTCTGGAGTGGTCATAAGCGATGACGTTTGCATAGCGATTCTTTGGCTTGTTTACTTCCATGTTGGAGTTCTCCCAGGTAAACTGCTGACCTGGATCAATGGACTGTAAAAGAGGACAAGAAGGAAAAGAGAAACAGTAAATTACAGAAAAATAGAGATATACAGTGTGACAGTGTTATACTGTGTAAAACATGGCATGGCTGAGGCTTATTAATATTAGGTTTATTTAGGCTTATTTATTAGGTTAAGTATTTGATTGAAAGTGATATCTTGAATGAAGCACATATATAAGGACATTTAATGACTGATTTACATCTACCATAAATGTCATTATTCACAGATTGGACCAACATATTCTTCCAGTTTCTAAACCCAGCATAATGAGAATGAATTTACTTTAGCTGGTATTATATGAAGGTTTGCAGAAGCGTGCAGGCAACCACAAACATTCACTGTCTCCTTCAAGGAGGGTGGTATTGAATTACCCAATTCTGAGAAGTCACATGCACAACTTCTTGCGATAACCACGATTCCTGTCTTCCAGTTGCTTTTATAATCGTGTATTTTTGTTTCACCCTGCCTTGCAGCCTCCTTTAGTTTCTGACCCTTTCGTTCTTGCATCATTTGTCTCTTCCACTAAGAAGACAGCAGACTGCATATATATTGATCTGGAGAGATATGTGATGGCCTCCCATCCCTTGGCTTGATAATGTCACAGAGTCTCTTGTTATTCCGTATCGATCCCCCTCGGCTAGCAGTGGAACCATGTCCACTAATTCCCCAGACCTTTCACCTTGCAAATCCAGCAGGAGTCACAATAAATGGTCTAAAAGCCCTCCACTTAGTCAACATGGTTGTAAACTAGTTTAATTTTTAGAAATTAATTTATGTCAACATGTAATACTTCAAGTATAAAAACAAATGAATTTTGTCATTAAAAAATAATGGACCTGAAAAGAATGCAGATTAGAATGCTGGGCTATAAAATTATGAGTAATTTTTCAAGTGTTGTGCTAAGCTATGCATGTGGCAGTTGTCAGATACTGTGAGTTAATTTGTATAGCATGGATACAGCAAATTGGTATTCAAGTGCTACGTTCAACAAAAGAAACGTTCTAGTCTCCAATTAAGTTATGGAGTAAAAAAGGCACCTATATAGGTAAGAATATGGCCCAACAGTTATGTTATTTCAGACACAAATATTTTAGTTTCCAGAAGAACCAATGTATAATACATGCCATTTCATTGTGAACAAGATAGGAAAAATGTGAAGTGCTCATAAGCAAGAAACCTTCCACTACAGCTCCAAATTGCTCAGCAGTGAAAGTCATGTGGGCACAGACCTATTGCAGCTGATGAGCTCAGCACTGCCAATTTCTCTGTCCATGCCCGCCAGTACAAAGAGATTTCATTTGCAGTCAAAACATGTCATATCCATTTGAGAGCTCAGTGAACACAGCAGGCACACTAGACTGATGACAACTAGCAAACAAGTTAGGTAGAAACGGTAGAAAGAGGTGAGAAGCAAACGCCCATGGTATTCTCGCTGACACACTGGAAATGCTTTCAAATGAACATAATGATAGGGCTATGACGACTGCAGCATGATATTGCTTTCTGCGATAAAAGACTGTCAGTGGGAGCTGCAGCATGTCTGATTGACAAATTCTGCTCATTACCCAGTGTGCTCCTTGCTCAGTGTGATGCAGACTGGCGTTGGTGGCAAAGGAAGTGTCAGGCCGACTAAAACATTAGGGAGAGGAAGTGGTGATGCCTCTACAAATTCGGTGCCTTGGGGTAAGACGCAATGGGAGCAACCGGAGAACGTGACTGTGACAAAGCGCCATGAGCTCTGCCACGGTGCCTCAGCTGGCACAGAAATGGAGGGCCATCTGCCGGGCCATGGAGGGGGTCTTCCCTGGCTTGGAATAACTGGTGTGTAGAGGGAATGGTGTCGGGCTGGTTGCCTGCAGTCATACAAGCCACATCTCTGGCTTGATTAGTTTACACTAACTCAACAGGACAGAAGGGTGATGTGCTGGAGAGGCACTAACACAAGTAACACAAGAAAACACTTAATTGAGTGCAGATCTTTACTAAGGCCTAATTATCTCCCCAGATACCTGTTAACTTCACAATGAACATTAAAAAAATTCCATTACTATTATATGCTATTTTATAAAATGTTCAACTTTGCATACAAAATATAAAATGCCATGTATTATAATACAGTCCTACGTAGAGATTTCTGTTTTAGTCTACCTTTAATGATAAAATGAACAGAAGGGTATGCAAAGCTAGACTTTAAAATACTCCCTTGTGACTAATCAATGTGAACTGTAATAGTGGGTAAAGGGCACTATGTGTTTAGGATAAGAAGACTACATTTATTCATCTTTGGATAGTTTTGGCCTCATTGTCATTATCAGTTTTCACTGAACAGTGCAACAAAATAAAGTTCAATAGCAGCCCATGCTGCATCCTCCAACATGAGGATATTTGCACAGAATGCATTAATTTTATATAGGAATGCAATATGCAAACAAAGCAGCACATAGCACTTCTAAGTGTTTTTTTTTTCATGTGGGCAACACTACTGGGTAGATGATAGGACAGTTATATAAGGTTTTCAAATAGATGTTATTTTCACGGTAAACACTGGACAAGGCAGATAACAGAACAGTTATAAAGTGTTGGCTAAAGTTTGGGCTTGTGGTGTCTGAGGAAAGGTGATGAGGTCACCACAACAAATTTGCAGTCTCTCTTGGGAGTGTGAAATTGCACTGCAAATTTCATGCTGTAGCAACATATGTTGGTCACAGGCACACAGACAGATGCAATTATGTAACCTTTTAGGTTATGGCAAAAGTAAAGAAAATACAATCATTCCAACACCCTTGTTGGATCTATGAAACTGAGAAATGGGGCTGATTAGAAAAAACACATTGAACAATAAGAACAAAGAAATAAATGACTGAAAAGTCTTATTTTTATGTATTGAAAGAAGCCTCACTTTTTCATCTGGCCGCACAACTCCCTAAACCAACTATGTGCCACTTTAAATGAAAATTTGCTCCCTTGTTTTTGAGGGAGAGCACTGAGGAGAGATAATCCCCCACCAAGATGCATTGGAGACTGCCTACAAAATAGCATTCTTCAGGGACACATTAGGACACACAAAGATTGCTTAAGCAACACGCCACCTGCTAGTTTGGTGCAAAAATCATTGTGAAGCATTTAATATAACTGTTGATTTCCTGGTGGGATTGGTAATAGAGTTGTAAAAACGACTGAAGAAGGTCTGTGAAAGACATCTTCAATAATCCATTAGAATACATGCATATGGGATCAAAAAGGCATAAACTTCCTCAAAGACATGAAAACAGAGAAACGCGTTTACACGCTTGAAAGATGACAAGGCAGGATTAGTGCATGACTCTTACCTCATATTCTTGAGAAAAGCGAAGGCCATCATTGGCCTTCAGACGCTCTATGTGGTCAGCCAGGTCGATGACAGGAATGGGTGGGTGCTCCCTCATTCCTAGGAGAAGAAGAGGAGGAAAAGGGGAAAGGACGAAGAAAAGAGTGAGGCCTGGCTGTTGCTTCATTAGACATGAACACTGACTTACACAAACACTGGTTTGACCACAAGGTGAGTGAGGCTGCCAGTGGAACCATGAGGTGGCTGTGTAACTATGAGGAGAATGCACTTTGTTCAACAATGCATGAAGAAAGGGAGAGAAGAACAAAGGAGAGTGAGAGAGTGAGAGAGAGCGAGAGAGACCGAGAGAGAACACAAGTTGAAACAGGCTAGTGACATTTGGTGATATCATCATGCTGAGAAGGACAGAGGTGGGGCTGGCACAGCGATGCACATGAGTGACTGGGTGAGCATGCTCCTGGAAGGAAGCAGGAGGCAGCATCTCTCTGACTCTACAACACACAATTGGTAGCAGAGGTGAGCAAGAACCCACAAGTCTCTACAAATCAGTCACACTGTCACTTCCCAGAGAGGAAATAACTGACTGGTCACCAGCCAAAACTTATTTCTTTGAAAATCTCTCTCCCTACAATAGACAATCTTTCAGCCCAGCCTGAAGCATTCGGGCTGGATACATTTCAAACAACCCCCCTGCTGCTCTCTAGATTTCTCATTGCCAGGTTATTCGATGATTTATTGCTAATCTGCCGACACAAATTCCCCCTGTGCCTCTGAACTTGGCTCTGAGCTTAAACGGATTTCTGGGAACTTCCGTTATGTGTTCAAAGTAACTTGGCTGTTACACATGAAAACGCATGAGGAAGTTATATACAATATGTAGCATCATTAACCTTACACATAGCCTTCAATTTACACAGAGATCAGACAGAAATTTTTTAAATGTAACATAAGTGTCTTTGGCTGAGTGCATCTGTAAGGTCATGGATCATGCTTTCAAATGAGCAGCAAATAGGTCTAATGCTAATGGCTGGTAACTGTGGTCACTGCACAAGATGACACCTGGCCAATTATATTATTTAATACTTCCACAAAAAGGATTCTATGAGCATTTACAATTTACATTTGTCTAGATGTATTTAGATGTGTTCAGCCATGCCATGTACAGCTATGCTGTTGGTTAAACAGAGAGTAAAGCTGAACTATGTATTAAATTATCTAGTTCACTGCTTCCACACTAAACATTTGTTGTGGGATTTAAACAGCCATGAGAGGACACTACTGCATCCTTGGAGCTCCAGGGGCTTCAAGGTGGTTGTTTTGTAATGTCTGTCAGGATTGCAACAAGGGAATGGGATCAGGAGCACGAGAGAGAGAGAGGAAGAGAGACTGCATGTGTGGGTATAACACAACTTGGTGAGAGAGCAGACTAACTTGGAGTGTTGGGGCAGCGATGAGAGCTGGGACCTGTGGAGAGAGGAGAGTGAAGGAGGGAGGAAAAAGAACACTCAATCAATGGAGATGGTTCGGGATCAGACTGGGGCCAAACAGTATCTGCAAATAACCTTTCAAGCTAGTTGGAGTGCACAGCATGTCATGTTTGCCCTCTCAGGACAATTCAAGTGGTGTAGTTTAGGCTGTTAAACAGAAGAGCATACAAAGCTAGACTTTAAAATACTCCCCTGTGACTGTTCAGTGTGAACTGCAATACAGGGTAAAGGGCACTATGAGTTTACCTTAAGAAGACTTCATTTTAATCTAGTTTTGGCCTCATTTTCATCATCAGTGTTCATTGAACAAACACTATAATAACCATAGGAACTATTGACGTATGGGAACATGTTAGTGGTCAGATGATCAAACAGATTATAAACAACATTTCTGTCTCATATTAGAAAACAAGCAAAATAAAAGTGAGTGGATCATTCAGTGCTAATTCTCATTCTATAGTAGAATAGTATAGTCAACACCAACAAAAAGAAGGGCTGGTCAAGTTATGCCAGAAAGACAGGGTATGAACTTTGATGGATGTTTACAACTGAAAAGTTGGTGGTAACTGTACCATTTACCAACAGTAAAACAGACTGAATTCTTTCCTTCTTGGACTTGGTGTGTAAAATGTCACAATTTTGTATCACTATTTTTCATACTTTATCACAGAAAGAAATAGTATAATATTGCTCTGAGCTGCATATATTATAATATTGGCATATAGAATTATACATTATTTATTTCTTTTACTCGCAGATAAAAATACAAAAAAAAAAACAGCAAAAACAAAATGAATGTGAAAATATTATTTTACTTTAATATCATTAGGCTTGCAGTTTTATCTCCACTTTCTAATGACAATAATAGCATTAATAATAATAATAATGATAATAATAATAATAACTGCATTATCACTGCTGGGTAAACTCAGGTTATTTTATTCCAGAACTTCCCTGTTGACTACTCCTTCTTGATTACTTACTATAAATTGCACTACTCCATAAATTGCAATACTACAGCAGAAACAAAAACAAGTGATTTTTGTCTTTGCAAATATTATCGGAGCCAGGTCTGCCAAGAATAAACCAGGTAATTTATTCATAGAGTACCAAAAGGTACAGCCAAGGTCTGTTTTACAAACTGACACACTGGAGACATGAGCTGCAAACGGCTGGACCACTTAACAACAATCACAATCAGAGCAGGAATGTTCACCTGCTGTGGGCGAATCAAAGAGAGATAGAGCGGTAGGACAGAGGAATGGCCTGTTCAATATTCACTCAGCTCAGCCTTGGAGTCTCACACTTTTTCAGGAGCTAGATGCAGCCTTGGTGATTTTTGATAATCACCTCTTTTCAAGCAAAACAGTGAGGTAGAAAATAGAGAGAAAGGAGATAAATGTTGAAGTATAAAAAGAGAGAGGGGGACAGAGAGTGAGAGAAAGAGAGAGAGATTACCCTACAGGGGGAAATGGAAGACAAAGAAGAAAGAGGTGGAGTGGGAGGATGGAAGAACAGGGCTCTTTTACAGCAGCAGCACTGCTTAATTCCTCTGCAGGGGTTCAAGGGGCTGTGTGTGTGTACGGCAAATGGGATCTTTAATAACCCGTGAGAAAGGACACACACACACACACACACACACACACACACACACACACACACACACGCCCAGGCACAGGGGCTGACATTTTCTCTCAGCTCCACTGTTCCCTCCGCCCGGCTCACCTTGACATCAGAGGCAGCAGGACTCATTACAAGCTGGAGGGAATGAAAGGAGCTCATGGAGGAAGGAGGAGCAAGGATCGGGTGGGGAGGGAGGAGATCAGGAGGAAAAAGGAAGAAGGCTGATGCTGAGGCGGGCAGCCTGACACAACTCCCCTCTAGCCCACCCCACTTTACAACTGTGCGTGAAAGGAATGTAAATTCAGCCGATATGATTTCACTGATACTGACTAGAGATCGGTATGATGTAAACTTGATTTGCTTATTTTCTCTTACTGACCAATTTTTCTTTTTTTGGTCAGATTTACAGTGAGAGTAAAAAAGAAATATTAAGCAGGAAACAGGAATTTCATAATGCAAAACCTGCTAAAAAGCAGGAGACAACAACGAGATCACAGGGGAAGACATTGCAGAAGTACAGTGAATTGCTCCTAAAAAGACTGTTTAGACATGAGTTAAAAATCATTCCATATGAAATATTTATCGTTTAAAATATAAAATTTAACTCTCACAAGTGGCCAACATAGGACTCTTTCATTTCTTAACCATTTATCTCATATGCCATATACATACAACAAATGTATTTCTCTCGGCAGGTGTTTAGGGAAGCAGAGCTTTGCCATATGTATGACTGGTTAGACTATCGGCCATTACCTGGGGTCTGGTAGTTGAGTCTTCTCATCTCCACAGGGTCAGAGGAGTTGGCCAGCAGGGAGTCCTTCACTCCACCTGAGTGTTCATCTTTGGGTAGGGGGGATGCCCGTTTCCTGAAGTGGTAGAAACGGTTAACGGTGTTAACTACATCATGCCCAGATGACGAAAATGCTCAACAGTTAATCATCTATTCCTTAGGCTAATGACAAGTGACACTGGTTGAGAATGATATGAAATGACATTGTGGCAATAAGTTGTAATATTTCAATGAAACCCAGATAGGCAGGAAATTATTGTTGCGGTACCCTTTTACACAGCTGTCAACATTCTGATATTAAAGACACGACTCTTCTGTCATCCACTGTGATGTACATTACACATGTCCGAACAGGGAGACCTGCAGCTCCAGTGTAAGCAGAGATAACTTCTTATGCTTGGAATAAGGCTGGAGCCAGGTTAAGCGCCATACAGAAAAAAAAGTAGACATTCACCCTTCATGGCAGTGCCTTGAGAGTCTTGTTTCTCCTCCAGTGTGGCATTGTTTCTGGTTAAATAAACATGTTGCTCAAACAAATCTCAACGTGACCACAGTCTACACCATGCTGTACATAGTGCACCACAACTTCACTTCAGTCACACTATCAATAACGTTTCTTCTTCGGTACACACGGGAGACAAACTTCAAACCATCACATCTATTCACTCCCAGCCCCCGATGCCGCCTCTCTCGTTATATATGGACACTAAAAAGAAGAAATGGGAGCAACACTATCACTACCTCTATTGGTGGCCTATCATAACTTTTATACAGGATGATGGCGGTGTAAAAGGAGATAAATGTTTGCTCTATATAAAATTAGACACAAAGAAAATGCAAACATATTCACAGTTTTACACACTTGATGAGGTTAATGGCATAGTTAATGGTTCTCAAAACTAGTTCTGAGGACCAGCAATTCAATTGACAGTAGATACCAGGGCATTACCCCATTAGTTTGCCAACTGGAGTTTAATGTGTTTGAAGAAATGCCATCATTTTCCTGGAGTGGGCTAGGTTGGGTTTGTTTGCTCATGGATAGGTGACAGCTGCCTTGTGTGTATGCGTACTTGAGTGTTTGTGTTTGTGTGTATCAAAGATTTAAATGTGTGATTTTTCACTGCTCTGTATGTGTTGGGTGTGAGTGTATGTGTGTGTCCTAACAACACATTGTGTTTACTGGCTTTCCAGATTGAGAGGAAAACAGGCGGATGCTGTAATTAGCTCATCAGCTGGGTGGCACAACACTGGGTAATTAGAACAGTTCTGCAGCACCTGCGCTGCCAGGCCCGACCTAGCTGAGCACCGAACATAGCACAGAAGAGAACTGCACAGCTCGGACTTGCTTAGCTCACCCGACTGTAGGTTTGTCCATCACGTAGAGAGGAAAAGAAAACACAGACTGCCTGTATTCTAATGTTCTGACAGCCAGCATCTGTTGACATGCATACACTAACAGGCACACAGATGTACACTTTCCTCTCTTACTTTCATAAAACCACACAGACACACAGACACACACACACACACACACACTACTACAGCAGCATACTCAAAAGCCTTCTCACTGCAAATGGAAATGGGAGGAAGGAAGCATCAGGGTGCCCTGTGGAATTTTCACATTTCATTGCACTCCATTTGCAAGTGGCGAGCATGGGTTTTAGGCAGGAGCAGGGCCTTCTGCTGAAGCCCATCGTGGTGAGAATACATAAAGCTGGTAGTGTACACACAGCCTAAACCCGCCCCACCTCAAACGCTGCAGCTTGGGCCACACTGCCACCTGTTATCTTATGCAGCAGGGGCTTAAGCTAATGCTAGCAGCATGACAGCTAATCTGTGACAACCATCTCTTCCTCTCCAACTGAGAGCTGAGCCAGACCGTATCCAGTTTTCCCACAGATCATTGCTGGGGTGGGCTGGTCTGGTCGGGGGGAGGGGGTTAAAGAGTTGGACATCTGTGTACTATTCTCCACACCCCTCACCTCTGACTCTAACCCAATCAGTTGTCAATCTACACTAAACTTCAGTGCTGGGCTAAAGTAAACATGACAACCTTCTCAAAGGGGAAACTGATTACTGGCTCAAACTGAGGGTTAAGACGTGAGAATGTAAGTACACACAGACTTATACACTGTAAGTCTGTGAGTGTGTATGTGTACTGTTCAGGGCATGCTTAATGAGGGTAGAACAGGGCCCTTTGTTAAGACTCCTGACATGAGGAGAGTGGGAATAAAGGCTAACAGTAGAGGGATAGGTCTTGGTGGAAAATGTCAACTTAAAAAATGGGAACATTTCTTTTTCAGCAGTTTTCCCGTCTGGCCTTTACTTCACAATGGCCCATTCAGCAGCAGGTGACGCCTTGGCATATTCAGATGGGGCCAGTCTTGAAGGGGCACGCTGACACTGGCTGGATAATGAAACACAGCATGGAGACAAACCACAGCAGACAGAACAATCTGAGGAGGAACACTTGCACTAAATGTGGAACATGCACGGGTGCACGGACGTGACCTGAGGGTCCCTCTGACTTCAGTTATCAAGGCCTACAGAGTCTGCTGCTTCTCATGGCTGATTAATTGCCTAAAATCGAACAAATAAGACTAGACGCATACATTTAAAGATGTTTTCTATTTTTTGTATTTGAGTTTTTTACAATGCCTACAGAAGCTGAGAGGCAGCTGACTCTGCAATCCCAAAGAGCTGATGAATACCACCAATTTCACAACACCAATGAAGGGGACTTGAATGAAGGGTGGTGGAAGGTAAAGTTGTGACTGACATAACAGTGACAGTACCCACCTTTCCTGTTTGCTGCATTCACCGAGTTCACAGAGGGCAAAAAGAAATGGGGAGGAAGGGGTATTAATAGATAATTGTAGTTTAAGTTCAACAAAGGCCGAAGTTCTTTAAGAAATTCTACCTACACCTTGAAAACATAGCATAGACATTTAACACTTGCTAGAGACTTTTTGAAAATAACCTTATCAGTGTTCATTGCTGGTAATTGACGAATATGCAGGTAGCAATTACAACCTGAGTTACAGTGTGATTATTTTTGCACATTTTCTTCCAGTCCACAGTGAAAAGGGCACACACCACCTCCCCACAGTCCTGCCTGTCAATCTGTGTCTACATGGAGAAAGGGCTTCCAGACAGAGGATGTGCAACTTGGCAGTGAGCTGTCTCAAGGCCTATTATTAACCAGCCCCTTTCTAAGTCTGCTGGCGATGGCAGCCACACAGTAGTATGTAAGGCAGTGTGTGTGATGCCAGGTTGGAGAATAGGTAGGACATAAAATTGCATATTTCTAATAGACCCATCAAAAGAGAAGATTTGAAAACTTAATCAGGAAGAGACAGACTGTGTTAAGTTTTTGTTTGTAGTAAACATATTCCTAATGTCCAAGTCACATTATCCTTTAACATTAAAATAATTGTTTTATCTGACGTTGTACGTAGGGCTGCAGAAAACAACATATTTTTTCTCTGCTTCCTCTGTCATTTTTTTTATTTAATTATTCACTTGGGCTATAACTGAGCCTGTTGTTAAGAGCACAAGCTGAGATAATCAAAAAGTTTTTTCTGATAAAAGCAGTAAATCCAGGAAGTGGGAACAAGCAAAAGGAACATTAGTTAAAGCAAATATTACATTACAAAAATAATTCAATGAACTAATCCATAGAACATTTCAAAATAATTTCTTACATTTGCTATTTATATGTACGTCCCCAGCACCTTGTTGACTTGTATTTATATACGGTGTGCTGCACAGTGGCATCTGAAGCAATTTTAAGAGACATTGTGATAGTCAAATCACAATTCTCACTTTTAACTTTCCAAAACAAGAGATTTTAACAGCCTGCTCTTTTCATATCAGATGGAATTTTAACCAGCACTTCACTTATTACTATTAGAAATGGTCACCTAGCCCAAAATTGTCTGGGAAGAAATAATTATTTCCTTAAAGAAATATCAATCAGCTTTTGGATACTTTTCTGTTACACTGTATAAATGGTAAGGAAATTGGATGTTACAATTTTATGTGTGAGCAGCCTGGTGTGCAGGGCGGGGAGTGGGGGGGCATGTTTCATTACTATTCCTGATGCAACCCAAAGAAACCCATAAACACTGCAGTGTCATTGCAGTTCAACCTCACACACACATAGAATGATGACTATAGCATTGACAAAGATGCACAGCCTCTTACTTCTTAAAGAGCAGGATGGCGATGACAATGATGATGATGAGGACCACAGCCAACACTGGGCCCATGACCCACAACATTTCAGGTTTCTCTTGGGTAATACTTGCTGGACCTGGGATTGGATCCGAGTAGGGACTGGCTGAAAATGTCATCTGTATAGGACAAGAAAATAAGGAAAATGCAGGTGTGTGAGAGCCTAGTCACTTCAGAGCTATAAGATTTATGCAAGGCTTCCTTTCTTATCTAAATGCCAGTGGCCTTCCCTAGGGATTTCTTTTAGACTTCCTAAAAAGCTGAGTTAAAAATAGCCCACAAATAGCTTGTTAAATTTATAAGCGTCCTAGCAAACCTTTATGGTAAATTCAACATTTAACAGAGTTTTTAATTGTAGAGAACCCATAAGCAAAATTCTCATATGTAGAATGTGCCATCTTATGCTGTGAACAACTGCAGGTACTTACTACTATACCAAAACCTCAAAAACAAAGACTCATGGTAAAAAATATTTTTTTTGGATTATACATTTAAATAAATTACAAAGGGTTGTAGGTCATTAAATTATTGTTAGGAATTTGTTCAATCAAACCCAGAGAGTTTTATATTAATAAAACAAATAACAGTTTATGTGGAAAATAAAAATGCTGGGAACAAAGCAGTGAACAATGAAATACCAAAAATATACAGTGATAGCTAAGTCCTTGAAAATGAGAGGGGGTTCATAATATCTGATGGCAGATTTCTTATTTAGGGCACCCTGAGAAGCAAGTTATTTCATGTTAATAATAGGACCAAGTTCAATCATGCCACAAACCTATCATCCAAACTTGAAGACAAAAACAAACATTTTGGCTAATGAAGTTATTATTATGTTTCTATTAAAACATTGCATCATATTAGACAAACTGAAACCATAGAGGACAGAGCAAGTGTGAGACAGAGAGTGCGAGAGGAAGAGACAGCGAGGCAGGGATGAGTGTTTGTCCCTTAGCCGCTGAGCTAAATGGGGGCACAGGAGAGGACTCATCTCTTCTTCATTAGTGTTCACACCGTGACGGAAGAGGAGGAGGTGACTGTGAGGGTGCGCTTCCAACTTGGTTGTAAATGAGACATCTCTCCGCTCCTTCGTCTTCAAATGACATAGGGAAGGGAGGTAGTTAGGTGAGTGAGTGTATGTGTGTAGCTGGAGTGGGTGCACAAGGCGTAGCAGTAAGGTGTTTAAAAAAGTGTCTGTAAGAAGGGGGAGTCAGATGATAAACGAGAAAGAGGGAGGTGCAAGGCATCTGTCATTAGCTCTCGGCATGCCGCCTATTGAACGATGATGGGAGAGGCAGGTCAGGGAGGGGGAATAAGGGTGTGTGGATGGGCATGGGTGACAGATCGCAGACCCCGAAGGGAATTGGGCTCCCAGCATGCAGCGGGAGTGGTTGGGTGGCAGGCAACAGTAATCTGGATCATTAGCCGCACAGCAGACTGCTCTTTGGCACACAGGCAGATATTAATTGGAAAGATAAGCTGAGATGAGCTTAAGGAGTCTTGTGCTCTGTCATATAGTTATGTTATCTTGTGGGCTCTTGGGCAACTGCTGGAAGAATTTACAGTATGGGTGTGTGAGGATGTCACAATCGTGTAAGTGCAAACCAGTGTCCTCTGGTATGAAACAGAGGCACAAGATAAGGTAGCAAAGTAAAAAGATTTTTTTATAAGTTTTCATATTAGAGTCGTAGTTTACAGCAGCAATGTTTTTCTTTTGTCTTTGTCTCTCTCTCACACACACTAACACACACACACACACACACACACACACACGGCCCATGAGACCAGTTCTCTGTGCCTTCAGGAGGAACCTATTATCTAGGAACAAAGAGAAACGACACAGTGGTGGGGTGCTGCTGATGTGACGACACCACAAGGCTTCCTGTACCTTCAGGAAGGCCCAAAAAAGACTGTGGGATGGGGCCCTGCAGGGAATCCTGGGAAAAAAAATTTTCTTTCCCAGTGTAACAAATGACTGCAGCTGTGCTTTCAGAGGAGGATAAGGGAAAAAGAGGAAAAGGAAAGATGAGCACCGACCAAAAAAAAAGAGGGCTTTTTGTCTGTTGGTCACGGTGTAGTACTGGGATCATCCATTCGAACGGCCCTAATATCAGATAAAAGCTCAGTCACGCAGCTCCTAATGCCTCTGCCCTCGCAGAGCGGTATCACAATGGAGTGATGGTGAAGGAATGTGTGAGTCTGAGAGTGAGTCACAGACAGAGAGACACATTAAAGTAGACATGTTTCTCATACTAGTCTAAATCAGTCTTGGTTTAGTGTATGTGTACAGTATGAACATGGCTTTGTTTATGTGATAAAACACCTGGATTCCCTGAACGCAGAGGCCAACAAATATATAATTTGCAGATATTAAATCCTTTTTAAAGGAAAGGGCAATATAAAAACATTAAGGTGGAAGGCTTCTGCTTTATGATAACATCTGACTGTTATCTTAGGCCATTGGGCAAAACAAAAACGTTTTTAAAGTTGTTTTGTGTTGACAATTCAATATTCAAATTCAAAGAGTTGTACTAATTCTATAGGAAAACTCCTTGAAGTCAGTAACTCAGCTGACGGATGGTAAAAAAAAGAAGAGCCCTTTTTCTATTACAACTCTGTACATTTACTTTTGTAAGTCCTTATTTGAGGCTTATCGAGTTAATAGAACTCCAGTATTTGGAGCTTGTGAAAAAAAAATGTGCCAAACAAGTAGACAACCTTTTTTCAATTTGTTAGATAAATATTTAATTACCATTTTCACGTTGTATGCTGATCAGATCTCATTTTCAGGTTGTAGTGACAAGTTGTGAGCACTAATTAAAGAGCCACTTAAAAGTGCCTCCATACACAACCAAACATGATGACAGAGCTCAACTGATTCTCTTGTTTTAAGTCATATAAAACTAAAGTTGCTGGAATATGCTGAGGGCTAAACATACATAGATTTACACAGAAATTGGAAAGTAGATTAGATATTGCATTCAGATATGATTCACTCTACTAAGCCATCCCTAGAAAGGAGTGAACAAACAGAAAGTATATGACTGTGAACTAGTACTTATACTGCATTGTAAATTCTGTATATACAAGATTAATGAGTGAATTAAAGTACAGCGATTGCATGTGTCAATACAACCGTGCATCTAACTGTGAGAAAAAAGCTAAAATGTATGATTGTGTGTAACGACTGTAAACCAATGTGTGAGCATATGTGGAACATCAGTTTTTCTGAGCCTATTCTCAAGCTCCTCTGAGCCTCCACAAGCGTGTGTTTGGCTAGGTCATAGCCGCTGAGAGTGTGTGCGTATAATTGTGTTTGTCTCAGACAGAGTAACGGAACAAGAGACGGAGAGTGGGTAAGGCAAAGAGCGAAGAGACACAGTAAGAGAGAGTTACAGAGACTGAGGCAGAGGTGTTATGGTAGCAGTATATCGAGGCTGCTATCTGGCCCGTGGGCTACACAACTACCCCAGTCAGCCGCTGTTCTTCCATTCCCTCAGCGCAGAGTCCACTGCGTTTAGCACAGCCACATTGTTTCAACTTGTAGTTGACCCCTCTAGCTTCACGTCTCTCCAAAAGTGGCTCAAATAAGCCGCAGGGGTGTGCGCCAGACAAACAAACAAACATGCAAAGATGCCCATTATGTATCTGACGCCGTCTCTGTCTCCCCAGGGAGGCTGAGCAGCCCACACTCTCTCCTCATCGATGCATGACATGGTGAAAGACAGGACGAAGGAGGGGGAAGGAAGGCACAAGTAAAGATGCAGACACTGAAAATGGAGGGGAAAAAATGAGAAGAGTAGATGGTAGTATATGTGAACCCTTATGTCTTTATCTACGAGGAGCAGAAACATGGCTGCAGGGTCTAGTCTCCCCTGTATTGTGACCCTTGTCTTTCATATTTAACTTTTCCCCCCACCACTTAATTTTTTCCCCTCACATGCCCTGTTTCCCAGCAAATTTCACTTTTCCCTCCGTGGCTGACCATCCAGATTTCTAGAGGTATAACTAAAGGGAGAAGCCTCTAGGAGTGGAACTGATACCACGGCTGACGAGAGAATTACATTCTATATTCCTACCACTCTTGACGAAAATTTGGGTTTGAATATGGTTATTATCTCTGGTGGGAAAAAACATCTTGTTTTCATAATTCTCTCTTGATATTGTTTGTCAAAGCTTTTTAAATTTCAAAAGAACCCAGTCTTCCATGTTAAGGGTGTTATGAGCCCAGAGCACCAACAGAATTAGTACTACAAAGCCAATTCTTGTGGAGAGTGAGTGGAATTTAAATGCCTGGATAGGACTGCAAACATTTGAACGTTCTCTGTTTTGGTTTCTCTCTGAGCCACAAGCTCACCTCTCCCTTATCAAAAGCAAAACACACATTAGCACATTCTCCTCCTCGTCTACCAGTTTACTTTCTCTCATCCTTGCTTCATAGAGTGGACAGAACACATGACCAAAAAATAAAAAATAAAAAAGTTGCTTTCCTCTTTTCCTCTCTCCAACACAACCCCTCCTCTCTGTCTCACATCACACAATATTTCATGCTACCTCCCTCCTTTACTCTCTTCTCGCATTAAATGATACTGTTTATACACACCCAGCATCTATCATCCCATTTCACACCTCCCCCGGCTTGTTTATCTGCCTTGGGTGCTGGGGAGACATGAAGGCACACTCTCTTGTTCTTTCTCTCTCTCATCCCCCTTTGCCTTCCTTCCTTCTCTTTTTCCCTCCAACCACTGTTGGCTGCTTATGTCCATTGATATACGAAGGCTTATTAAAACCCTGGTGGTCTTGTTTGATCTACACTAGGGGAGCTTGGGTGGTGACGAGGAAGTCTAGTAAAGACACAAGTCATTTACTCCCAAACTCGCTGTCTTATTCTCCTGAGTCTGGTGAAGATCCTGCTCGAGGCAGCTTCTGCCAAACGCTCGATATTGCTACACGCTTTACGTTCCGTACCCGTTTGTGTTTGGTAATAAATGTTTGCAGGTGCTGTGGTAGGGGTGACAAAAACAAACACTGCTGTGGTATCTGAGTTTCCCAAAGAGGTTGCGGTTAGGGAATTTGTGAGGAAATCAATGACAGCCTGCCTGTAATTCCACCTCAGCTTTCAGCAAGTTTACATTTAGACATTTAGAAAAAAACAGGTTACTGGGAGAAAAAATAAAATAAAAATCAAGGTGTTTACTTATAATTGTTCTTATTACAGTTGAAACTGTTGTTATTTAATACAGCCGGTTAGTTAATGGATGTTTAATCCCCTACAGTATATTTGACAATTTGACACATTATGATACTGCAGTGTGAATTTTTTTTCTTGCCCCTGCACTTACAGTTCAGTTAGGGGACAGGCTCTGTACTAAGGAACTGACAGTCTTACATTTCTGTGGGCACACGACTGATTCTGTTACATTCTTGTAATTTATGACTTATTTATTACAGTTTCAGTTTTAAGTAGACTAAGATACAAATATTTTTTAAACCATTCCTTTCATTCTTATCACAGCGACAGCTTCTTTGTCTAAAGTCAGGGATAATTTAAAAAACTGTTGGTAACATAACCCTATTAACCAAGTTTGTTTTAGTCTTTTACTCCATTTGAGGAAACCTGCTCATTTGTGTGCATAAAGTTTAAGAAATCTAATAACAGCAGGCAGCCTTCATTAACCAGGTTATGGAAATGAAGGTAAACACACTGATTCACCCTGTGAGTGAAGCCTGATCCAAGCGTTTAAGTGTAAACGTGGGAGGGTGATACACAGTTTAAGGAGGAGGGGGTACACAGAAAGAGACAAATCTTGAGCTCCACTGATCCAACATAGTGTGTCTGGCAG
The DNA here is from genome assembly GCF_033026475.1 of Channa argus. NCBI lineage: Eukaryota > Metazoa > Chordata > Actinopteri > Anabantiformes > Channidae > Channa > Channa argus. The sequence goes on from NC_090210.1 coordinate 18,073,441, forward strand.
GTGCAATGAGTGTTGTGCAGCGATGGGGTTTAAGCATCTTCTTTGAAGTGTATCATGGCTACCCACTACAGCCTCCTTTGCACCTCCCTCCCCTTCTTATACCGAAAGAGTGGGGGATTACTGGGGTGGGGGTGGGGGTTTAGGGACATTTAATGCAGTATTTCAAGGGAATCAGGCCTGCTTTACAGACTCCCTGGGCCCTGTGACCAGGCCCTCGTCTCCCTCTTAACTCCAGCCGCACTAATCAATCTCCTCTGCTCTCTTCACGGTAGAGAAAGATGGGGAGAGAAAGAGAGAGACACAGTGAACAGAGAGTGAAAGAAAAAGAGCTGACAGTGGAAGAGAAAGAAATAGGTGAAAAGTCTAGGATTTGGTTTCAGACATGGAGCACTTGCTCTCTGTGGTCGCCCAGGGCCCAGCTGCTGAATATGCATGTCCAGGGTAGTGGAGGAGCCCAAAGCAATCGCAGACTCTCATTTTTCCTACAGTGAAGTTTACTCGAGACCATTCCATGGAGAGCTGGGCCTCCATGTTAGAGCTGTTTGACGAGCCTCCACTTAGCCAAGAGTCTTGTATAAGCATTGTAAAGAGAGCTGTGAGAGGCCCTGCTGTCTGCAAAAAATGGCAAAGCTGGATCTGTAATGTCACTGTCAACTGATAAGGCATCAGGAAAAGCTCCAATGACTTTTGGAGGTGGCTGTATTAAAAGGTAAGTAGAAACAATGACAGTTTGGCTTGCCATTGCCATTTTTAAAACGTCTGAATAAACAGCCAGTTAAAGCCTGAGGAAGGGTGATAAATAGTTTGAAAACAGAAAAGGGGACACATGTACAGCAATAATATTCAGCGTGGACTCAAGAACAGTCACTTTTAACATAACAAATCCCAGGAAAATCCTACGAGTTATCCCGCGGATATAATGTGTGTCCTTAATTAGATAAGTAGCGTATTTAACGTGCTTGTGTGTTTCTTACATAATTAGCAGTGTTGTCTGTTCCTTCATTTCGGAGTACAGCCAGAACAAAGCAGAGATACTCCTGCTGACTGGTCAATGGCTTGTTGTAGAAACCGTTGTACCTCTTCTCATCACCCAAGATGAAGCTGGTCGGCAGTGAAGCCAGCTTGGCAGCAATGTAAGGCTTGGAAGAATCCAGGTGACGTTTGCGCCTCAGGACTGGGCCCTCACTTGACCTGAGCAACTGTTAGAAACACAGAGGGCAAAGGTTAATAAGAATCAAGTGAGTAGAAACCTGACCCGCTGTAGAGGAGGAAAATGATGGAGGACAACAGATCCAAAATCACAACAACTAGTGGAACTTTGGGGGAAAAATGTAACTAATTTATGTGACAGAATGCCCTAAATTCCATCAACTCATAAAACTTCTAAATAAATAAATAAATAAATAAATAAATAAATAAAAATAGAAATAAAATAATAACTTTTTTACAGTAGTCTGTGTGTCCAGGTTCAGTTCTTACCATGCCTTCACATAAGTGATAATGATTCCACATGGCTACTGTAGAATGCCCTTTGCTCAGTGGTATAACTTTAGAAAACAATACAGCCAAGCTACAAAGTGAGCAATTAGCGCTTGCTCCAGCACACAATCTCAGCATGACTGCCAACCTGGTTAATAAATGAGCAGGAGCACACAGCACTGTGGCATTGTGTTTCCAGCAGCATTTTGTTTTCTGTCAGTGACATCTCATGTGCTGCTCCAGATGTAGCTTTATGAAATCATTATGTCAGAGGGAGGAGACAATGGCCTGCACAGTGTTTAATGACTCAAGGAGTCCCATCTCTCTCCCTCTCTTGGTTATTTCTACTGGGAACTTGAACAATAGCGATTCAAACCACCGAGCCTCACAGTTTACATAAAATGATGCTATGAATATTTAGGGATGTCGTTTAGCTTAAATTCCCTCATGGAGAAGGGAGACCTTTATTCAATAAAACAATAAAGCAGTCATAAATCTTTACACTCATTTGAATACTTTATGTATAACTATGTTTGGAATTACCCACTACCAAACCCTGACTATACAAACTACGAGGGAAGAAAGGAGGGAGAGCAGTTATTTGCAAATACAGTCTTTAAGTAATTCTGTACACAATCAGCAGACAGATACTGTCTGCAGACTTGGCGTTTAATCAGGACATTCCCACCATGCCAGAGTGACTCATTGTTTAAAATCTCTTTGCCCCGTCACCCCACCCTCCCTGAGTCCAGGCAGGTAGCACTAATTAGCAACAACCAGTAACTTCCTACCCAGTTGGAACAGGTGATGCTATATGCGAACCCTGACCTGGCACATTAGCAAATCAGCCACCGGCTGGCACTCACCTCATCCAGGTCCATTTCGTCTGGATTCTTCCATCGTCGTGTTGACGGGGACACCGGCACCACCACTATGTAGTACCACCTGTCAAGAAAAATAAAGCCTGTATTAGGTCAGACTGGCTAAAGAACATACACGCTGAGACAAACGGCATTTATAATCCATTAAAATCATTAAAGTAGACATGCATATAATGTGAGGTTTATTGGGCAGAATTCAAAGCTTGAGTGCAATACAAGCAGGTCCAGTCAAGGTCAAACACCAGCACACTGGCACTGCACTCTACACTTAATGTCTAATCACTTAGAACATCTGCCATGTAGACTTGGAAAAGAAAAAAACAACCTAAAAAAAAAAACAAAAACAAAAAAAACCCCCTATCCCAGTGAGCAAAGCATTCAGCTAATAGAGATCCCTATAGGATTCTTTAGGTTAATAGGAGTTGTGATGTGTCTACTCGGGTGTGTGTTCTTTTACTGCTATCATTATAGAGACCAAAAATAGAAGGAAAGACATTAGAAAGGCATTTAAGAGTTTACGGTCAAAGTAAGAAGGGAGGTAATTGAGGAGCACACTTGTGTGTGCACAATGTACAAACATCTGTGTCTGTTTATTTATGTGCCGGCTCTCTCTTGCTGACTCGTGTTCACCACCAGTCTATCTTCTCCCTGCTCTAAGTTTTTCCCCACTGCAGCATTCAACAACTTGTAAAATCAGCTGCACCTGACAGTAAAAGCTGCTGCTTCTCTACCTTTCTCTCCAGGCCTCAAATCTGTGATTCAACAATCATTCATGTCTAAGAGTAGGAGAAGACATGTGTAAGAAGACTTCTCAACCCCCGCCTCAACTCACCCACATACACAACTCTCCCATCCCCAATCACCTGTGCTCTTTGCCTGTCAATCTGTGCTAGAGATTGGCCAGCTCTGACAGCCCTGTAATCTTTTTTACCAATCAACCCTATGTATTCCTTCGACTGAGATGAGTCTGTGTGTGAGAGTGTGTGCGTTTGAAGGAAAGCTTTGCTCGTCAGGATCAGGCACAGTTACACTTTAACAATTTAAGTCAAAAGATAATACAGCTTGTCCTGATGTTAAAGGTCCTGATTATCATCAGCCACTATCCCATAGTTGGCTGAGACCAAAAGTTGCATTTTTAAGTTTCAAAGTAGGTTTTATTATTCATCAGATAAAAAAGTGTCACTTGTTTTAATTTTAAACAGTTTTTGGCAACAACTCCAGGACCAAGACAAATGTAATGAAATGTTTTGTGCTCTTTTTGTTGTCTGCATTTATTTCCAGTTGTTGTGGTGGCTGAACATGCCATACGCTGAAACTGGAGATAAAATGTCATAGAAATTGTCAGTGATTTAATGATTCAGTGATTTAAAAGCTAGGGTAGTGTTGTTCAGCACATTTCATAAACATAAATTAAATGTTCCTACATTGTGGACAACAACTTGGCCTTTTAGAAAAAATATGAAGCATTTCTATAAATGAAGCAAAATATTTTGTTTCAGCTGTGTTTGCTTGATGTACAACTTTCATGCTTGGTGACTGCGGCAGACAAAATTCAAATACAAATGAAGCCACAGTATCACTTTTGCTTTTTATATGTTAACAGAGTCAACTGGCTAACAACAATCATTATGTCTAGATGCACAACATTAGAACTACTTTGGGTTTTGGTTCCTGTGAATCTTAGTACTGACCTGACACGTGTGGTCGTCTGGACTTTGGGCAGGTCAATAGTCATTCTGTCACCCTGAGCCTGATGCGTGCTAGGCTTGGTCTGGATCAGGTCGGGGGCTGTGCGTATGGACACCTGCTGCTGCAGACCCCCAGCAATGTTGCCCCTGCTTGTCAGCACAAAAGAGTATTCTGTGTCTGGCTGCAGCTGCGTTATCAGCTTTCTCTTCAGGTTTCCTTGCACTTCCACGCTTTGCTGGTTGTACAAGATCTGTGAGCACACATGAGAAAGGCAGAGTTATGTTTAGGGTAGCAAACATACACACAGAATAGAAAGTATATCACTTTCCCTCTCACTCACTCACTCACTCACTCACACACACCCACACACAGACAAAAGCAGTATGGTCGTAAGGGAGGACAACATTTCACCTAGTTTTTAACACTTCAAATTGTCTTTGCTCCATTACCATGGGGTGGGAATTGATATAATATCATTTTGACAGATTATTACACCTCATAAATGAGCATGAATCTGGTTTTCTATACTTTTTTATACTTATTGCAAATAGGGAACACATCAAACCCTGGTAAAGATGTTGAATAGCAAATAATCTCATCCTAGTTTGGTTCATTATGCTCCAGTTTTTAGCAAATTTATATGTACAGCACATCTTGTGTTATCTTGTTTTATCATCTTGTTATCTTGTTTTAAAGTAAAAATATCAGTAACAGCTTTCCAATGATAAAATATTATTTGTATTTATTATAGTTGGTTTTGATATACAGAAAGAACATAAACAATTTAAAGATCTGCACTTGCATAAGAAGATGGGAACATGATTCCAGAATTGAACTTCCTATTTTTTTGGCTCTTACCTTAAAAGGCACTAGGGGTTTGTAGTTTGGTGGCAAATCCCAGGTGAGGAGAACAGATGTTTTCATGACAGCTTTGACACCAAAGTTTAGTGTGGGAAAATCTAGAGTAGGAAAATCCTTTGATTAATATCTCAAGCAAGACATCTTGTACACCATAAAATGTAATCTCTGTGTAATTCAATTTCACACTACTGTACAGCAAGTAACCCCCTCAGTAAATAATGTGAACGTATTCTGCTGTGTTACCTTCTGACCGTACTTGACAAGCCACTTGGGGGATGGGACTGTTCAAAGAACACCAACAATCTCAATTCACGCTTGGTTACAGTTCACATAGGGGAGAATAGCCTTCATCTCCCTAGGCCTGTTCCATTTATCACATCATGCTCACTACTAGACATTCGCAATAGGCTGAGATAGTGTTGATTACCAAGAAATGCATATGGAGTGTGCATCTAGAAAGAGCTATCATGCATGACTTTTTAGGAAATAATAAATTTATAAGATTATACTATGCATTAAAAGGAATATGCTTTGTACAAATTTAATGCATGTGTGTGTGTACTAAGAGGGAGGATGAGGAGGCACAGCAATGTGACTGTAGTGTGTACTAAGATTTCTATAAGTTTCTATAAATCAATAAAAACTCAGTACTGTAGAGTCCTGAGTGGCAGACGAGAAAGGCACGACACCGATAAAGACAGAAAAAAGTTATACTTCGTTAAGGTCCAACCCCGATTTTATGTTTTCAAAACAAACATCTCTGGTATGTTTACATATGAATATCAGTCATGGACCCTACCAGTTATCCTACCATTCGACATGGTCCTGCTCTGAATGCTGGGGCTGAGGGGTCCTCCACCTTTGCTGGTAAATGCCTGCACTCGGATGTCATAAGTGGTGTCAGGATTAAGGCCCTGGATAGTCATGTGTGTTTCGTTTGTGCGGTTGGTGCTGTTCTGCTGACTGTTGATGTCTCTGTACACCACCACATAGGATATAATTTTGCCATTCCTTTCTGCCAGCAGAGGGGGCTCCCAGGTCAGCTGGGTGCTAGACTGGGTCAATCCGGTTACTTGCAGGTTAAACGGAAAGCCTGAGGGCACATCTTCTGGGGTGCTGATCTCCTTTATGTAGGCCTCACCAATGCCTGCGCGATTTCGTGCACTGAGACGGAAGACATATGTGGCACCCTTGTGCAGTCCAGTGACAGTGTAGTGGTCGTCCGTTTTTCTCAGTTCACGTGAGGTGAAGGGTTCCTCATCAGTGCGCTTGTACTGGAGCTGGTAGCCCATCAGCTCACCAGCCATCTCCTTAGGTGGCTGCCACTGGATCAACGCTGTGTTGCCCATGGTGGTGCTGATCATCATAGTAGGCTTGCCTGGCACTGAAACAAAACGGAAGCAGACAAACAAAATAGTTTTGGCAAACACTAAAAATAGTACTCAAACAAGAAAACTCTGACTTTCATTCTTCTCCTACTGCAGTTTACTCATATCATTTCAGCAGCAGGTTGCAATGATAACCTTCCTACCCACTAAAGCTAACATACATTTAGCATCCTACTGAAACTAATATTCCAGTCACAGTCTTTTCATCATAGTACTCTCTCCTCTCTTGAATGAAGAAGAAGTTATCACTTTTAAGCCTTAGGATAATACCACAGTATTCTCTGTAAACAGATAGCACGTATCCCGTGTTTTACATGATAAACTTGACAAAATTCACGCGGACCTGCTCCTGTTGTGGTGATGACTTTAGCCTTGCTACGAGCTCCATCACCCTTGGTCGTGTACGCTGCAACGGTGACAGAGTAGGTGGTTTCAGAGTGCAGTCCACCAATGATGGCCTCCTGCAAAATGGAAAAAACAAAATCACAGAGTCAGAGGATAAAAGGAATCAATACGCCTGAATGGGACCACCTCAGTGGCAAACACAAACACAAAATAACAAAAAACCCTTTTCACACAAGCCTGCTATCCCCTGAAAAAACACAGCACCAGTAGAAACCGTAATAAAATTAAACCCAGTTCAGCATCCATTTGTAGTGTCTTGATTTCTATTTGCCTATAACATTAAACGTAACATTTTAGCAATTAAACAAAGAAAAGTTCTGAAGGAAAAATACAGGAGCAGGGACTTTTCTTAAGTCAAGGAAAACCCCTGCATCCCATCGTAAGGCACACGCTGAACCCATTAACCAACAAACTAACCAAATGAACCAGAACATCACCAGTGTGTCAGTGTTCATGTTTGCTGCATGGATGAATAGATGATTATTCCCAGAGGAGCTCTGGATCCTCACCACACTGCAGCCTGTAAAAGTTCACTAAATGGTACACTTTGAAATGTGGAACATAACTACTTAAAGCAAATCTTAAGAATATATATATTTTTTAAATAATCAAGTTAGATTTGTATGTAAGATGGGCTGAATAATCACAGTCTAAACAAAAACACAGACACACGAAGGTGGATGAACGATCAGTAACTCAACAGACAGAAAAAGAGAAAACAACTGAGGTAACACACTGTTACTGGTAACCTGCTGCAGTGCTGGCACTCACTTTACCAGACTGCATCAAGTCTGAATAAAAACACACCCACACACATGTAAATTAAACAGTCTGAGCTTGAACAAAGCCCATGTGTAAAGAGAAATACACAAACACACATGAATGCTCACTCATGCACACTCACCGTTGTAGTTCACATATTACACATAAACGTACATGTATTCATGCACATTCAGACACAACATAAATGTACATACGCAACGCGCACTTTGATACAAAGAACGAATTAATGCCTGCGGTTTTAGCACACGCTGGAGTTGTCTGTTTCTGAATGGGGCGACTAAAAGGACGAATACACTGATTCCTACCAGCCTTTCTGCTGGAACTGCTTGCAAACTTCTTATACTCTTAGAATATTATAGGGTTTTGCCCTAATGCTGTTTTTACTAGCTAATGACATTTTAATTTCCTAACCATAGAAGCACATTTACAGTCTATATAAGCCAGCTCTGTTTGACAATGCTTTTTACTGGTCCCCTCTTTAAGGGACATTTAGTGCTCCCATACTAGTCTTTAACAGACACAGGGAAGAAAAAGCTAAATTACTGTATCATAAAACCATTTTAACTTTATGGAGGAAGTCTCATTACTTTAATCATACAAAATGGCTTTAACAGTCTCAGCAGTGGCAGGCACAGAGATCTTTTCCCCCCCTATTCTGGCAAGGTCGAATCAGGTCTAGTAACACTTTTGAAACTCAGCAGAAAATAAAAAAAGCAAGGCTTCAAAGTTTCCTTCAGAGCAAATGCTTAGAGCAGCACCAAAGGGCATTATAGCGATTATCAAGTTGACTAGTTATAGGAATGGATTCTTCTCTACAAGCCTCTCTACACCACTATCCTCTCAAGGGTGGAAAGTGCCAGGGGAAATATGGGCAGCATTGTTAAAACAAATATATTCGCTTCAGATATTTTTGCTTAAGCACAGCATTAGTCCCATGAGGCAAGTTCATGATTTGGGATGTGGAGCTAAATAATAAAATTATATTTCATTGTGTTGTTTTGCATTTAAAATATTGAAAATATCCTAGCCTCCTGTTAAAAAGCCCAGGGTCTAAACGTATTTTCTGTTGACATCTGTCTGTAGCTAATCACAGGCTTCTACGGGCTAAACATTTGTACTGTAAACAAATATCCGCTGGACGGTGTCGAGCTCACTGTCTGTCATGTGTTAATCAACAAATTGAGAGGAGAGGGACAGGAGGCAAGCCTGACTCATGCCACGTGGGTGTAAGCTGGAGAAACCTGGCCATTTGTGCTGTGGAACCAGATAATGTTTTAAATAACTGTCATCATATTTCCAAAAATTGAACTGCAAACATCATGCTGACTCATTTAAAAAGACGGAGAAAACATTCATTGTTGATATATAAACAGATAAACAAAACAACTGAGCATCTGTCAACCTTTGTGGGCGGCCAATGGTTTTAGAAACCAGTCTGAGAGGAAACAAATATCCAAATTGTTCAAATTAATTCTTTGATTCATGTTCTTAAAAGCTATAAAGGCTTTTTAAACCATTTTATGCCCCTGCTTGAATGCTGAAAATAGTGTTATTCTGGCAGGTTTCTATTGAATTTCTGACTAGGAGCAGTAAGTGGCAATGCATTTATGCTAGTGCAATATGACGTCTAGGAGGTAATAAGCCATAACAAAGGTCTACGTGACAGCCACGGAACAGTGAGCTGCCATCCAGGAAAATGAAAAGAACATGAAAGGCTAGTGGCAATCTTGGAGATGTGTGGAGCTGATAAAACACACAGCTCCTCCCCTCAGATAGACATGTCATCTGGCACACCAGGGGAGACAGCAGGTTATGTGAGCCTGATTAATGTTAGCATCACACTAGGACAGTGACACAGAGCCTTTAACTGCACTGTACGCTCAGTGATGACGGAAAACGCTGCATGCTCGCTGCAGTAAGCGCCTCAGATCCGAGTGAATGCCCTGCTGTAATGAAATTGTCTTATTGTGAAATTTTGAAATATTAAATTTCTACGCAATCATCTGTGGAAATAATCCTCATGCTTTGTGGCTGCGGTAGCTCTAAAGAGAACATCACAAACACATGTAAATGTAAAAACCAGGAATCATTAGGAAACACATATCTTGCTGTGGTTATGATGGGGTTATGATCTTTCACACCGAGTGGATATCAGGCATAGCTTACACAGAAACAAATACACACACAATTCATAATCAAAACACACAAGCACAAACAACACCCCAAAATTGCAGAGGGGAGAAGAGCCTGCCCTGCAAGACAACCCAGCAGCACACATGAGGGTTACTCACATGCTCGGTGGACTCCTCAATATTCCACTGATGGGAGAGAAGACACAGGACACAGGGCGGGGAGAGAAATGAGTCAGAGACAACACAACAGGCAACGAAAAAAAGTGCTTGACTTTTTTTCACTCAAAGACAGATGAATGTAGGTGTCATCAGAGTCATGCAGGAGAGCAAAACAGAGGGAACAAGTGTGATGCGGAAAGTATAAAAAATGAAATGACTATGAGTTGAGTGGCATAAAAATAATTGTGTAACTGACTTGCGCAATGTTTGTGAGATTCATTATTGTTTATGATGCACTGCCTTGTTTTCCATTTGCTCATGTATCCAATAAAAATCTCCCTCCTCTTAATCAGCTCAATTCAGTATGATAACTATCTGTCTCTGGGCCAAATGCGGAATCTCTGAAGCATTTACTGTTTCCTTACAGAGATGGAGGGAGGACCTTTAATTCATTATATTTCAATATGTTTTCAAAATGTTGTCCTTGGCCAAGTAATTCCTGGGGGAAGAGAAAGCCCATTCTGTGCCGCAGGGCTCTGTCGGTGCAGAGCATGAAATCCTATTACCAGTGCAGCTATGCTATCCCTGTGACATCAAACCCAATCGATGCAGAACGCAACTGCTGACGTTTTCCAGCAACACATTTCAGCTACTGCTGAGGAGTTCACTGATGGGTGGCCTGTCTGACAAGGTGCAGCGGAGATGACACTTGTAACACTGATGATGGGCAGACTGGGGAACACAGAAGGGGTAAGCAGTATGGAATGATGATGGAAACATTTTATTCTGATAATTACAGGGCCTAACAGTTAGTAAGTAAGAGGTGCTGGTGGACTGGCCAATGGTGGCTGGACATAAGAGTTCTGGTTCTGGTTGGGTTCATAGAGATGTCATGTGTCACTCTATTATAATAAAGGCGCATAACATTTTCTCGGCATCTTAATAACTACCCAGGGAAGCTCTAAATACAAGCAAGAATTAAGTGATAAAAAATGTTTTTGTAATTTTGGTAAACTAGCCCATGAAATCTATGCAGCAGATAAAATATTATGCCCTGGATGTCTTCTTGTTCACATCTTTCACTTTGTGCTTTCTTCTCCAGACATATTTTAGCATAGTGCGGATTCATTGTGCACTGGAGAGACAGCGTTCATCATCCCCCATTAACTGTTGGCATATTAAAAGACAAAGGATCCAACTTTTCTGCCCCGCTCCCTGTGGATTGAACTAAAGCATTAGCCCTCGGAATGGTCCCAGCTGAAACTGGTGGAGACACATGGTACATCAAAAACTGTTGCTTCATGCTCCCCTGGTGTAGCAGGGCACTAAAGAGCACCATTTAAGAACAGCTGCCACTTAACTCAATGAATAACAGTTTGCAACGTGCCTAATTGCTTAATTTGTTTACCATCAACTCCACTCAGTTTTTGAATAGAGCACCGAACACATTAAGGTTTGTAAGAGTTCCTATCTCATCTTGGGCTTAATCCCTTTCTATCGCAACTGCTTTTGCTTTCTGTTTAAATCCATTGGAGAATTATAAATTATCCCCCATTTATATTTGAAATGCCAATGCAAGCTGAAAACACATCATTGGTGATAAGCGTCGTTTGTGGAAACGGAGCGGTATAATTTGCAGGCGGGTGAAGGCAAATGTGATGACATGGGCTGAGATGTGTGGCTATAAAAATGTGAACGAGGGGGAACGAGTGATGTGGAAGAGAAGGAGCTGTCATGATTGATGGAGTGAAGCGGGCTGAGGTGCTTCTTTTCTCTCTCTTTTTTTTTTTTCTCAATTCCCATTCAACTCCAATCTGAGGCAGTGAAGGCTGTAGAGGCAGTGAAGCATTGCCCCGCTCACTCACACACATAAATACACACAGAGCAGAAAAATGCATGAGTGGTCAAACAAAATGAACCTGAAAAAGTAGTGCTGAATGAAGGTAAACTTCAGCAGAAAAAATAAGCACAGATAGTGGCTAACAAAATAAATACAGCAACATTGTATGGATGTATATGTGAAAACTAAGAGCCTAGAGGTTGCTGTGAGTGCACAGTGATAGAGCAGTTTATGAGGAGTGGAGTTGCCCACTCAGGTTCAGACCACTTCCCAATAGAAATATGGTTGGAAAGGGTGGAAAGGGGTCGATAACATCACACTGTTAACATGGCCTCTGGTTTAAATTTAGCAGGGAAATGAGGGCGCTGTGTGGGCTCCTGCTTGAAAAGAAAAGAGGCGCTTAAACCACCCACGCACAGGCAAGCTCTCGTAGCTCTCCTCCCAGCGTTTCAGCTAACCCTGAGAGAGGGTGAAGAGGAGAGAAGGAGCCAGAAACAGAGAGACAAAGACAAGGGGAAAGGTGATAGCGATTTTGAAAGAATCTGCAATCCAATCAGTTGGCTTAGATTTGTGATTGAAGTGTAAGGTGAGGTTCTGAGGGCCCTGGAGAATCTGAATGTTTATTTTCCTCCTGGCAGGCTTACTGTGCATCCAATGCAGGTGAAAGGGTGGATATGAAACTGATTTCACACGCATTAGGCAAATTCTTGACAGAAACACTTTGGGATGTGCCAAGATAGAAGAAAATTGTTTATCTCCTTTTATTCATCATCAATTACAGGTGTGTATTTGAGGGATTCGTATGAGTCTAGGATGAGTCATGAACTCTTCCCAGCCAGCTGGAACGCCTACTACATGGTGGATCTAAAAAGTGTGCGTGTTTGCTCATGTTATCTGTGTTGTTTTTCCACTTGTTGTTGGGGTGCGTGAATGGAAATAAGTGTGACAAAAGACGGGATTGTTCTAAAACCAGTTGGGTAAATGTGGATGAGGGATCGTTGGCTGACTGTGTGGTCTTTAATGATGTCTGGGCAGGTCCTTGCAGGTTGGCCACTCAACGTTGTCTTATATAAAACAATCTGTTGAGATGACTCAATCAAGGGTAACCAACCTGCACGCAAGCTTCTGGTAATTACTCAACTGGCTTCTGAGGCAGAAGGAATACAAAAGGAGGCCATGAGAGGAAGGGAAGGGAATTAGATGGAATAAGAAAAAAACACAGAAGGAGGGAGGTGAAATTCAGGTTTCTGGAAGGGAGGGAATGCAGAGTTTAAGAGGTGTCCTGGACACCAAACTGGAACATGAGCACTATACTGAGTGCCAAACTGCAGTGTATCTTTGTGTTTATTGTGTGAACCTGGCACAATAGAGACGTGGCTGGGAGTATTGTTTGCGCAGGTAGGGTCATTTTCAGTTCAGTTTTCCTAATGGAAAACAAAGTCACGCTAAACATGTCGACATGAAGAACACACTTCCAGGAAGACAAGCAGCCTCCATGTTTTTCTCCTCTTCCAGACCAAATGCTGCTGTCCAGGCTGTCAAGCACTATAGTACACAGTCAGATAACAATGAACTGTCAGTAACAGCTGCCAGAGACTACTGCTGTAAAACAAAGGTGTTAGACTGTGTTTGGAAGTTGAAGACAGACTATTTGGCCAGGTGTTGAGACATGGCCAGATTTTCCTGTATCAGCCTCTGTTATACTGGGCTCTGTCACACTTAATTTAATGTTAATGTAATGCCTACAAACTGGTACAGAATCCCATGTGAGTTAAGCCGCTTGGGTGGGTCAACAACTACAAAAAATTGGTTATTATGCATTTATCACAGAATGTCCTGTCACATAAATGAGCTCCACAAGCTTCTGCTCAGCATCGCTTGGGATGTACCCCATTTGATGAATCATATCAAGGTGACTTTGACAGCGTTTCCTTTTCTGTAATGATAAGACTTAAGCCAGCGGGTGTTTGCCAAAGCAAATGAGGGTTAATAGCTTCACTCAAGGGCACAGCAGTGTGCACTGCCTGGGAACTAAACCAGCAACCTGCTGGTCTCTCTAAATGTTGCTGCTGAGCATTTATCAGCAAATGCTGCTCAGAAGCAAATGCAAGGCTCTTCAGATTTTGTGTGGTGTTCCTGCGGCTAGGGAGCATTCACTTGTTCAAATCGCATGTTTTTGTTGGAGGCCATCGAGGGTGTGAGTAAATCCATGTTTGAGCAAATGTTACTCCCAGTCAAACAATCATAAGGGGCCTTTTTAAGCTGGTCTCTCCTCTCCCAAAGAAGGATGGAAAAAGTGAGTGTGGGGCTTCTGGTTTTAAGATATTCATGAATCTCTGAATCCCTCTTAAGGATTACAATCTCTCATCCATCTCAGAGTGTTGCATGGCTTTGGGCGATTGAGAGCAGTCTGCATTAATGTGTAAATGGTGGTGAATGGGAAAAAAACTAATTTATAAACATGGTAACAAGGCAGTGCATATGCATTACTCTTATAACTGCAAAGGGGGTGGTGCTTTGACTCCACCAAGCCCCATCCTGATGTAACATACAAATATTTAATAGCTAATACTGTAGAATTAGAATGGATTGTGTTACCACAGCTAATCCCAGGCTGTGGGAGCAGGGTACCAATTTATAGTCAAATGTCACATGTGGAGAAAAATGGGGAAAAAGGGGGTGGGGGTACTGCTGCCGACAGAAAGAAAAAAATCTGTGTCACTTAACATGGGGAAAAGAAGTGTGATATCAGACAATGACAGGGAAAAGAGGAAAATGAAAATGAGAAATGAACGTAAGACAGCTAACAGTGAAAGAGAGACAGAAAAAAAAATGGACAGGACTAAGACATTATCCAGTACCTGTGCCTCTGGCAAAGCAACGTCCAAGATGTTAGGGTAGCCTCGAGGTTCGCCGTTTTCAAGCCGGGAGAAGATGACTTGGTATCCTCGGATTTGGCCGTGCTGCTTCCCCTGTAGGGGTGGCTTCCAGGTGACCCGGATGGCTGTGGAGTTTATGGCCTCAACTTCTAGCTTCCTGGGGGGGGCTCCTGGCACTGGAAACCAGAAAAAGGGAGAGAAGGGGAGGGTAGGCAGAATGCAAGTAAGACCAAAAAAGGAAGACAGTAAGAGAAAGAAAGAGGGAGGAAAGGACTCAAAATATGCTGAACTAGTGATTTACACTTCAATGTTTTGTGATGAACAGCCAAAAACTCAAATCAAAAGTATTTTACTGACTTGGTCTCTCTGTAGAAGGAAATACTACAATTGGCAATGAATCCAAATGACCTCTACTTAGTTCAGACCTTCTATGATTATCATGTCCCCAAACCACCCTCTGCAGGACAGCATGTGGTCCTACAATGGCTATAATGTCCTTAATTCTGGTATGAAATTAGCTGTGTTTCCACAAACTTCAAACACATTAATTATAGATGGCTCTCTCTTAGGAGCAGCCGCTCTCTATCACACTGTAAACTGACTAACTGAGAAATGAACAGAGAGAATGAGTGATACAGAGGGAAGCAGTGAACACAGACAGAGACTGTTCCACTTTTTCCTCCAAACAGAAGGAGGAGGACAAGAAGGTGTTTAAACAGTTAAAGCAGAGAAAAGTGTCGCAGAGCGGAGGCTGCAAAGTGATGAGCCTTATCCTGTCTTAAATGCAAAGTGTTGTAGTTATAGAGAACAAGCCCAAAATAAGGAAAAAGACAAAGTGACCCCCTCTGCTTGCACTGCTGCCCCATTAACTCCTAACGGATCAACAGAACTAAAAGAAATGCACAGCAGAAGTTGAAGACGGTGAAGAAAAATAGTAACTAGAATTCCCTAGAGATTCCCTAAAGAAAATGCGTGTGATTGCTGAAAGCCAGCTGCTACAGCTGTTTGCAGCCTTTGCCGCTATGAGATTGGAAGCCCTGAAAATTTTAGATGTGACAGCGCATTAATTTTTTTTTTTTTAAACAACTGCAGTTCCACGAAGGGCCACAGGTGTGCTTAGGAGGATTAAAGGCATTGAACAATTTAGAAGTGAATACAAAATAAATATTTTTACATTTGCAGTATCATATCTCTCCAGCAGGTGGCACTACGCCACTATCGCTGCTTGCAGCCATTGCTGCTGGTGGAACTGAAGCACTGAAAAATATAGAAATTAATCTAATAGAAAAGAATATTTTGAGATAATGGCAACTTTTTTATAATTGCAGTATGCGGCTATCGCTGCCTGCTGCCATCACCGGTCTGACTGACAGCATTGAACAATTTAGAGGCGGAAACACATCAAGAAAAATAAATCTTTAACTGGAGTTCCATTAATGGCCAGTTGGCGACGTGGTGGTTCCAAACATGTCGTATATAAACCAGGACATCATAATGCATTGGTGTAACACTTTCATTACTCTGACAAGTTTAGTTTTTAAGATGTAAGGCCTCAACTTCAGCCTATAGCGCCCTCTACTTGCAAACCTGCATGTTATTGCATGGGCGTGTGCAGATTGGGATCCTACACGTATGACCAGAGTTTCATCAAAGCTGGTTGTTATGCTTCAATTTCCATCAACTTCCACCTTAAGAATCCGGAATAATAATACTAATAATAATGAATACTGGAAACAAGAGTATGATTGATTGCTTTCAGCAATAACACTAACAAGCAGACCCAAGCAACAGAGATGAGAAGAGTTTGGGAGGACTCCGCTTGAGGGGAGGTGTCAACCTACCATCCTCTTTGGTTCTCATCTTCACTGGGGCACTCTCAGGACCTGGGCCCACATCAGTGTGTGCCCTCACCCACACCTGATACTCAGTCCACTTCTCCAGGCCCTCCAGCATATAGCTGGTGGCATCTGCCCCGATGCCCGTCACGTCGTGTCGCTCTGTGTCCTCTCCAGCCAGGGCTTGGTAGCTGACTGTGTAGCGCACAATGGCGCCATGGCGACTAGCAGCGGGCGGTGCCACCCAACTCACCTTGAGGCTGGTGGAGCTCAGGCTGACCAGATGTACCTCTTGAGGGGGTGCAGACGGGGCTGCAGCGGGAAGGGAGCAAAACCACACGAAGGAGGGATACAGATCAAGCAAAACAAAATAAAATAAGGAGAAAAAAACTCAACTAAAACAAGCAAACATAAGCAAACTGTAGAAGCTTTTTGTATAGTATTCAATATGAAAACAAAAATCTAATATTCAAAAGGTCACATTTTTTGGTTTGCTTCATGCTGTATGTATGCAAAATTCTGGCTACATAATTGGATTGCAACTATATTTTTTCTAACCATGTTACACATTTCCCCAACAAACCAATTCTTCTAAATTGTACATTTTCTACTCCATTTTTAAAGAAAGCCAATTTTATGGATTATCCCAACATGCATGCTGTTTATGTATTGTTCATGGAAATAAATACAGCTGGAGGTGACCAATGCATAGGCGACTGCATAACGCTGTACCTAACTAAATTTATTTCATATAATCTGAAAAACTTTAAGCTTTAGCTAATCTATTTCATGCTATAGATATGTCTACAGTGCACTGCACTGCTGCCCGGTGAAACTCCAAAATTATATATAATATTTCTAATAATATTACATCGCAAATTTAATGATGACACTTTTACTTTTTATATTGAATACAAAAAGCTTCCATAGTAAACAGGAGGTCGTCTCTGGACTAAGAGATTGGTAGGAAAAAAAAAACAAAATAAAAAAAACCAAAACACATTAACAGGCTACTTTTGAAGATGTGCATAGTACTACATTTATGTGAGAGGCCAAGAAACTACAGGGTGGAGTGAACAGAATATAAAATGTGCCAATTTTCCTTTTTATAAAAACATAATTTGTCCCCAACTGCCTTCTCTGCTGCCTCTTGCAGTTGCAAAAGGAGCAATAAACTGGCCATAAATGTGCAAGTGTGTGAACAAGCTCTTGACAGTGCTGACTGGTGTTCCAACACTGATGCAGAAGCCCTGGGCTTCATTACAGCAGTTGTCAGTCCACTGTTTAGAGCTGCAACTGAAGTCTGTCTCTGATGTTATGTATAAGGCTTTTAATCCATCAAAACTTATGAACATACCAGCCTCTCTATCAACATTGGTTTTGAAGGCATAGCTAAGCAAAACAATGTAATTTTGTTTATCAGATAGTAGAAATTCCTAATTGCCCCAGAGTTACTATATGGCACGCTGGCCTGTTATTAAGCTTTTCATCTGTATGACTGAGACTGAAGCAATGTTTATCAATGTGATTTTCTTATTTATTCTATAAATATTTGGCACTATATTCACCTGCCAAAATATGATATAATCTTCATTCCTCAGCCAGTCACGCATTATAATTAAAAGTTTGCTGGCATGCCCCAATATGTGGAATGTGAAAAGAATGTACAGTTTATATAGAGTTGGACATCTCCATCTACAACTGGAGTCTGGAATAATAATATTACTGAAATAAATAACACTAAATTATTTACAACTGCACTATAAAATATATGCCAATTCTCCAGTCCAGAGGTAAAACCAAAAAACTGTAAAGGAGAACTACAACAAAACTGAAAAGACCAACTCAATAGCAGTCATACATTTCATGCATCTAACTTAATCATTAGGAGAAAAGAATAAATGGGGAAAATCAAAATAACTTTTTTTTTCATTGCATGCGCCTGAATGTATTTTTTTTTTTTATAAGCAGAGCAATAAACAGTGAGCTGTAATGTGAATACTCCAACAAATTGTCAAATTATTAGGGCTTAACAAGACTCTGATCAGGTGAGTCCTACACCAAAGAGAGGGGACTAAAAACTACAAAGACCTGACAGCACCACATGTATTAAAAAGGTGATAGATATGCAGATCAGATTATTATATTATGGTCCTGATTAGATATCTGCTAGATCAAAGTCCAATTGGTTGAGGGGAAGACAAAATCACAGTAAATACTTAGACCTCAAAACCTAAAACTTATGGGGACGAACAGTGGGGATCAAAGATAAAATTATTGACTGACAAGATAAAGTACCTCTCCATGCCTATTCTTCCTAATGCCAATGCCAATTTTGCCAGCGGAGATCTTTTAGTTTTAAGAATCAAATAAGCATTACACTATTAAACCATTAAGTAGAAGAATTGTAGTGTTTCACCATATACTGTAAAGGGACAAATGTGAACACAGCTCATGTCCATTGCTCTGACTCCTAAAGCATGATGCTAAACACTGAAATGCAGCACATGAAAATGTCACATTCTGTCACATATCTGTTTAACAAGGCTGCTGCTTATTTTATGCGCAACAAGCCATTGCAAGGAATTTACACTCTCCAAGGTTCCTTGAGTCTCCTGCTGACAGGAGATTTCAAAGTAATATTCATGACTCCAATGGTGCAGCCACAGTGTTATGACAGTAATAGTCATGTTACTGTTTCGACAGAAATTTAATGTGGACCATTACTCTACATCTGGCATTGTTTTGTAATTTTCTGGACACATTTAAAAGGGTGTCCAAAGTAAAAGGTTTGCGCATTTTCCCAAAAAACACTTAAAGGCTCTTGGCTTGGTAGTGACCATTGTTAAGTACTGTAATACTTAGCAATTTCCATAATCAAAAAATGCACTACGAGGTATTTCTATACCCACGACTGAAATTCATAGATTTAAATAAAATTAAATAAAAACTATGTTACACAAGGTAAACTTTGCATACAAACCTTTTGATCTATTAAAATAAAGTTCTGTACAGAATGCGTGCAAGGCAGAAATATACTGTACAAAAGCCCCCTGGGAAAGATGGTACAAACATGGTGCTACAGCAGCAAAAATAAATAAATAAATAACCGCAGTCAGCTGGCAGAGAGTGACATTTTGAGTGCTGCCACTGTAAAAGCACATAATGATATGAGGCAAAATAACACAGCACCGCTCACAAACGTGGGAACAAGACACATTAAACGTACCTTTGACACTGAACACAGGGGCTGCCCTCAGATAGATGAATAGGACGGTTAGTGTTGGTGACAGGGGGGAGGGGGTGGAAGCTTGAGACTGACTGGCACGGTTGCACTGTCAGCATTTTATTTTGTGCTGAAATTGACTTGACATTCAAGTTGCCCACGCTCTCTGATTTGAGCTTTATGAAAGTCTGAAAACCATGACCTAAACCTGCTTCAGCTGGCGATGGGTGACTGTTACCCTTTGAAATCACTGGTTAGTGGATAACAAGGAAATAAGACAGATGAGGATGAAAACTAGAAAAAATGGTCCACTTACTGGACTGGGCAGTACGGGCCTCAATGGGCTGCGTATAAACACCTAGCCCCATCTCAGAGCGGGCTGCCAGTGAAAAACGGTACAAGGTGTCAGGTTTTAAACCATCCACAGCATAGGAGCCCGCTGGGTTGAAGGTCACATGTATCTGGAGAGGGCAGAAAAGACACAAACCCTAAATACCACTCAAAGACATTCACATCAAGTCTCACTTTTTGTTGTTTTGCCTAAACATGGAGAACATAATCTTCCACTGAAATCATTACGTTGAAAATACTATGCCTATCTTTCCTACCAAGTAGAGAATTAATTCAAATTTGGGAGCAAAAACATTTTTTTCTTGCTTACAGCTGGTGCAATGGCCCAAAAGAGCTGAATGAGGACCACAAAAACAAGAGACGGAACTGCTGTCTGCTGCTACAGTAAATCTTTCTCATCAGCTGGGGAACTGACTACATTACTACAATAACATTGCTTCAGCTGTGGGTTCCCATTCAGAGAAATTGCATCATAAAGAGCAAAATTCATGCGTCTGCAGTCTCACAGTAGAATATGAGGCAAACCAAAATCACAGACAGACAGAGTAGAGAAAACCAGGTCATGAAATAGTTATGACTTCATGTTGTTATTCTAACCTTATTGTCTGAGCCGGCTTCCCAGTACTGCAGCTCATACTTTGTGATAGGGTCCTGTACGGGCCACAGCCATGTTAGCATGATGCGTGTGTCCAGCTCAGCTTCAGCCTCAAAGCTTGATGGCTGTGCAGGGACTTGGTACAGAAGAGCGAGGGGACAGAGGTTAAAGAATAAAAAGGAACAAGGGTAAATTTCTTCACATTGTCAGCAGCAATTACCATGTCCAAAGAACTGACTGTATAGGAACGTTTTGCATGGCAAAAACAAACTAATACACAAAATGTCTTCTAAGCGCTTTCACATAGACCATAACTACAAACAGGATGTTCAGCTAACTATACAGACACTATTATACTGCTGTACATGCCAAATCTAAGCTTTTACATATACACACCTCCTTGTTGGGTTTTGACTTGGAGTATTTCAGAAGGTGGCCCGTCACCGACAGAGGTGAAGCCCAGCACCCTGAGACTGTAGGTGATATCAGGGGTCAGCCCTGATATGGTAGTAAGGCTGCTGTCGTCTGTGTTGTGTTTCTGCCAGGCACTGAGCGGAGCTGTCAAGTCGGAGCTGTAGTAGACCCTGTAGCCCCTGATTTGCCCATTGGGTTCCTCGGGTGGTTCCCACTGCACCAGCATTGTGCTGGCACTCAGCATGCGTGCTTGAACATGCAGGGGTGGTGAGGAGGGGGCCTGTTCACCGGTGCGCGTCTCCACTGGGTCGCTGGGTGGCCCACGACCAATGTTGTTGACAGCCATAACACGAAATTCGTACTCTGAGTAGGGGCTAAGTCCACCAATGCTGTAACGGGTGGTGGCCACACCTTCCACTTCCTGAAAGCCATTGTCTGAGGACTTGGCTCTGTATTGGATCATGTAATAGGAAACAGGTTCCGGGTTACCAGAGTCCCAGGTCAGCGTCACGCTGGTGGCTGTGGTTTCAGTAACAATGAGGGAGGTTGGGGGCTTCGGCAAGGCTGAGGAGTGAGATGGAGGTTATTAGTTTGGATATCAGTCATGGACATTATTGACCTGTAGGTATTTGGAGAATAACTGGCCATGTGAGACATGTGGTAGCATTATTCTCAAAATGTAGACACACTATGGTAAACTGTGGTGAAATGGAAAAAAAACAAAAACATAAATAGTGATGTATTTTTTCTATTCTGTAGCTTATATGTCACTGAAAATATTTCATAAGCTACAGCTCATAGTAGTGTCAGCAGCCATTATTCATAAATAAAAAGAAAAGCTAGACTGAAATCACAATTTTGTGTTTTATAACAGGTCGTGCTATCACTGGCAACTTGAGAAAATTCCAAGAGTGGTTCCCATTGTGACTGAGCGACAAATGCAAACAAAATAGAGTCTTCATTATAGGTTCCTTGAAGAAGGGGGTCTGTATTTCTGTGGTCCCTCTAAATGACTGTGACATTCTGTGTATTGATCAGTTGAGTGCAAAGTGGGATCAACACAGACTACAACTGATAAGAGAGCTGCAATTGGTAGACAGCACAGTCGCATAGATACAGACACGTGCTGCAGCAACATTCACACAGACACTTAGAAATACAAAACAAACGATTCAACAAAAATGCAGACAGGCATACATAAAAGGCCTGACATCAATGCTCACTGACAAAAAGATAAACAGCTAATTTTACCTCTCAGTATCAACAAAAGCGACAGGCGCAGCACAGGGACCAAGATGATTATATACAAGAAGCTTAAGAGGCCATTTCAAAGCATTGTTTTCTCTTTCTTTTAACATCTATTCATCTGGATATAAATTTGGGGCACTCAAATCAGTAGCAGAGTTCACACTGTTGCAGCAACATCCTCATAGACAATTTGCTAAAACAAACAGCCCTCACCTTTGACAGTAACCTGAGCGGTTGCTTCAATCATGCCCAGAGAGGAAATGGCCACACAGGTGTAGTTGGCTGACTCGCGGATGTTGGTAACCTCTAGTACATTGCGTCCCAATGGCATCTCTTCCTCCTTGGTCAGTTCCACCTGGCCCATTGTCCACTTGACATAGGGCATTGGAGACCCCACAGCCACGCATGTCAGGTTAACGCTGCCACCTGGCATCACCTCTTGGTTTGTGGGTGGAATGGAGAATCTGGGAGGGACCCTCCGCACTATAGGGATGAAGAGCAGGAGAAGGTAGTGAATAGGTAGGATGTGCAAAGGTGAAAATGATGATGTTTTTAAGATTTCATGAATGGTCTTAGCCCATATAACACCACGAGCCTAAAAGCTAATTCAAAAAAGCTAACAGAATGGAGGGCTGATCGCTTTTGTCTGAATGTGCAGGCGAGCACAATAGGAATAATAGGACTGTCACAAAACAGCTCTGGAAATTCACAAGAAAACTTTGAGGGGGTGTTTTGTCCTCCTGCCTACGAAGGGGGATATAATCAAAAAATAGCCTAGTTTTGCTGGAGACTATGTCTGGTCCTCTTTTGTCACAGTGTCAAATGGTGGCGAGAGTTGCATCATGGAGGGACCCTGTAGAGATGGCATTGTCTAATTTCTCCTACTGCTCCCTCTCTCTTGTTCCGTCTTCCTCAGCCTCTCTCCCTCTCTTTCTTTGCAGTTCTGATATGCAGATAGGCTGACATTAAAAAGGGGTTCCCATGGAGACAAGAAGGCCCCGTTGACGTCGCCAGGGACAAGGCAAACACCGAAGTAGGCTCCATGCAATACTGAAAAGCTGGCCCAGAATAAACAGGCAGCCAGTATTTACATATGACTTGTTTTCTATCTAAATAAACACGCAACAATGCCTCCCATATTTACACTTTTTTACTACTAACTTTTGGCAACCGCAACAAACTCATTCCACTCGCCATGGTAAACACAACCTTGCTTGACAGTCCTATATGAATGTACATCAGTGTCCGACCCATTAAATTTATGACAGGTTGAGCATTACCATAGTATGTGCTGAATCTAAGGATGAGCTGTGACTTCTTTGACCTTGGTTATGGAGAAAGTGAAGCCAAGCTAAATATTATACTCCCTAGTGAGGACCCATTATTGCAATCCCAGTTCTGCTGGTTGTGTGTATTTAAAACGCTACGGCATGAAATTCTCACTGCTGAATTTATACTGCTTGTTTCCCCTAATGCACTACAACATGTCTGTGTCTCTCTGCAAAAAAAGCCCTCGATTGTAATTGCTCTTTTGCACCGATCTCAATGAAAATGGATTTTCAAATGTGAGTCTCCTTCCACCTTCTCTTTCCCCTACCCTTCACCCCTTCCTCCCCGATCTAATTTGAACCGGAACGTCGTTACAGGCACGCTTGTTATTCCCCTCATTATGTGGTGAAATGGAAAACACAAAAGCACCTTTTGAGATTCCAGTCAGGAAAACGCTGGTTCTCTGGACCACACTATAATAATGTGGACCTGCTTCACATGTTCCCAAAATTTATAGACCTGTGGCTATTTATTTTAATCGATACAATCATGTGGGGCTTAAACTATTTGGCACAATAGGTCATAAAAAATAATATCCCAGATCTGAGCCTGGGATATAATAAACTGAATCACATATGTTGTGGAGTTTGTTTCACAGGTAAAAATCAATACTTTACATTTGTACAGGGTTTGTGTTGGATTAAAAAAAAAAAATTAACATGTGGAGCAGAAGTCAGCAATTGTTTCAGACAGAATAACATAGACTATATAATAATATTGCCCAATATTAATACCAATGGAAAGTTTATAGAATGACTCCATGAACAAGAAGGACCACCTTCAAAAGTTAACACATTACAATGAGGATTTCATGCAGGAAAAACGTCCGGGAAGATTAACATCAGCCATGACATCTGCTTTCTGACGTTCGTGGCCATATGGCTGATTTTTACATGCAGAAACTGGACAGAATGAGTAGTGTTACCAGCCTGGGAACAGGACAGGGACGACATTCTCAAGCAAAGTATGCACAGAAGCTGAGGAAAGAGAGAATAAAATCACAAGCCCAAGTACAATAGGGAAGAGGATAAAGGAGGTAATTGGTCCAATTTTCTCATATAAATGACGGAACATCTGATTTCCAGTATGACTAATGCATGACAGACTTTCCTTTGAGTATCATTTGAAAAAAGTGTTAGTCTTCCACTTATGTTGGTGACCACCTGTGTCTTCCACAAAACTGTAACATTCTCTGAGTGCAGCTACTTTTTATAATGTAGACTTCTGAAAAAGAGAAACTTGACAGGAGGGGGTCTAATGTAAGCCCATTACACACAAAGCATCTACTATTCTTTCATAATTCCATAGACTAAACAGTGCTAAGAGCAGTCAGTCAATGGGGCCAGTGTATATTGAACACTTAATGTTGTGAATAATTCATGGCGTGTGGTTAAGTTTGGAGAGGTGCTGTGGAACAAAATGACTAGAGGGCAGGTAATTGTTATCGATTCCCCCAAAGCCTCTCTCCTGTTGAGAGCGGCTTGGAGAGACGGGCTTCGGGACTCTATCAAAACCACAAAATAAGCCCTGTCTCCACTCTGCCTGCCTGCCTGCTGGATACCTATAAATTTAACTGCCTTGACAAAGTGCCCAAGGATAGCAGAACCTGTTCAGTCAATCAATATCTGAGCAAACTGGTACAAAGTCAGTGGGCTCCCAGGCTTCCTGGCAGCAGCACTAGGCTACCATGATGGCTGATCATTCTCCCTGTCAGTACACTGCCAGCTCATTCTTAAATATTCCATAGGTCAGCTTTTTGTGCGGTGTTCTTCAGATGCTACGAGTGAAGAGATAATTTCCAAAACATTATTCTTCTCATCGACAATCAAGTCATTCATCAACTCTAAAATAGAGGCTTGAGGACCCAAAGTTGCAAAATCAATTACTTAAATGAAAACTATTTAATCATAATGTCCTAAATAGGCAGTAGTTATTCAGCAACTTCAATAAAATATATGTGATCTGTTTATTTTAAATGAATACATTTCTTAAAAAGTCTTTAATCACTAGATAATAAACTTTTTTCTGTAGGTCCTCTGTTTGGAATTTCATGTGAAGATATGTCTTCTTATTAAGCTAACATGTGCCAATCACATCCTTCAGGATTCCCATAGTGGTAAAACATACAGACATAATCCCTTGAGAATGGCTTTGTCAGTTGTGATACCCATGTCCCTCAGTGGGAGAACAGGGGTGTTGCTGCCTAAATACCTGTCAAATCCGGTTGCCAACCGAATACCAGAGTAATCCATCACACACCTCTGATGGGCCTACAGAGGCAGATGGAAAGCCTGAGGGCTAAAGCAGCTATAGTTTTTGGTGGATATGTTTGACAGTGGCAATATGGGTGTTGGTGGGAAGAATGCGCAGCAGCATAAGACACAGAGCTCACAAAATGACCTAAGCAAACTACATGGGAAGTCCTGTGTATTTTAGCAAGGCTAAATGAAACAGGGTTTGTGGGAGTGCCATTGTAATGCATGCAACAGCTATTCAGGGATTCATGCAAACAAGTAGGCAGACTGACATATTTACACTACGGGGGATTAGAGTGGTATTATTAATATTTTTGTTTTTCAAGGAAGGGAGATGAGCATTATTATCTGAGGGGCTGGGAGGGATAGTGGGTCTCACCTAAAATCTGCAACAAATTGAAGAGAGAGGATTAAAAGTGAAAATGACCAACCTTCACGCTGATCTGTTTGCCAATGATGTGATTTGATGGAGGTGAGCAATGGAATGAGAAAATACAAAGTGGAGAGGAAGACAACACAGTGAAACATAAGTGTTCCCATGGACACAGTGACGGTTAGTGATGTGGCACATATAGGCAAAGTACTGCATACATACAACACTAGGGAGGGAAAGTTACTTATATTTACTTACTTACATTTTACTTGAGAGACTTATCTAATAATTCCATTGGTTTGAAATTATTGCACAGATTGTATTAGAATGACTTGCTGTATTTAAATAAAGTGAGAATCAAAAAGATCAAACAAAGTCAAATTTACCAACTAGGTATTTCATCTTATATGGCTCAGACTACCTGTACATAAAGACATTTTCCTTTATTAAAACAACCTTTTGATTTGAGGGCACTAAAAGAGTCCCTGCACCTAGTCTTTAACTTCATAGAACTGAGCAATTATGATCGTTTTGTAGGTTTCCCTCCCTGACACAGACACACAAACACACACACAGGACAGCATGAAGATATTTTGGTAAAAGAAAATCCTGCCTGCAGCACTTTATCCTCTGTGACATATTGACATGTCACATGGATATATGAAGGAGTGCCAGCAGACACAAGCTGACACCCTTCCTCTGCTGTGGGATAAGCGCTTGACAAATGAGCACTCAAGCACAATCACAGGACGCTTGTGATTCTGCCCACGCTGATGGAGTCATTCTTAAGAGGAGGTCACCAAAAGCGACCCACAGCAAACAAGGCGCACACGCACCTGTGTACCTACAAAGACGCACACACACTTAATGGATGAGAAGTGGAAAGACATAAATAGATACGCAGACAAGAAGGGGAAAACCGTTCCCCCCTTCCCTCCCCAGTCAGTCTCACTCTCCCCTCCCACACAGAAATATGAGGACATCACTCTCTGGTGGCTCTAAAATGTCAAGACAAGGGAGGTGATGGTGGTGCTGGCAGCATGTTTGTGTACCTGCAGACAGGAATTGGATCACGTAGCGACGGTGAGTGGAAAAAAACAGAAACACAAAACACTAACCCATAACAAGCATTTTTAATGCCAGTCTGACAGGTGTGTGTGTGTGTGTGTTTATGAGAGTGAGAAGGGTTGTTGATAGAGAAAATACCACAACTCTTTCTCCCATGGTAATCTTTTCATATGTCACCTTCAGGTAGGGGTAACTTCATTGACATTTCAAGACTACAAATGATGTTCCACCTAGAGAGAGTGAAATGTCTTTCACAGCACTACATTTAATCAGGCAATAAATTCTCTATAGTAATCTACTGAAAAGTGAAAATTAAATATTGAACCAATCAATCTTAGCATTAATTGCAACTCTGTGTACATCAAAAAGCATCATAAATTCTAACAGTACTGTATTTTTGTTCTTACTTTAAGCATAATTTTAATAATGTACAGGAAGCCTAAAATCTTCATTTTTATAGCCTGCTGCAACACATCAACATGGTAAACTTTAACAGTTGTCCAATGACCTGTTTGCTTCCAAAGAGTGTTTGGAACACATTCGAGAGCAGATGTTGCAAGGCTTTAAATCTGCTGTCTGGTATCTCAGAATAAAAAAAAGTATGACAGGAAACGAAAAGGGGTATGTCAAAGGCCATTTTTCTTAAGTCCCTCATGTTTTAAACTCAATCAAGCAGCCCAGTGATAGCACAGCCCCAGGTCTCATCTCATTCTTGCAGCAGTAGCAAAGACTTAGTGAAAACATGCCTTTGTTCTCTATTCCCGACAAGCACACTTTTAAAAGGTTACGGTTGGTTTGATTTCTATCTCTCCAATGGCTGGGTGAGGCTGGTGGAAAAGTTGGATTTTAGGGCCAGTGGGTTGACAACTACCTGGGTGGTGTTACAGACTAGCTGGGCCTGGGGGCCCCGCTGGCGCCAGGCCACACAACCACTGTAATTACCTCTGACGGGAAAAAAGGGCCACGTCTGCACCTGTGACAGACATGCCCTGATTAATAGATGAGACTCACATCCCTTTCTTGCTTTTGCTGCTTGGCTGACTACCTTCCCCTGTTAAAATGTAAGATCTAAACCTGGAGCCCACAGTGTGTAATCTGTACATTTGACTTTATTTTTAGTTTTTAATTCTCATTTTAGGCTTATATGTCAAGTCCTTATGGACAATTTCCTACTCTTGCATGGAGCATCTGGGATGAAAGCAATTTCCCCTCAGGAATTAATAAAGTATTTCTGATTGATGCTGTGGTCCTGAACTTCTGGTTGCACTGATCCAGGTACAAAATATGTTGTTGCAAAAAGTTTTTTTTGGGATATTTTTACCATTAGGACAACACTGATACTAAATATTAATAGCTTACATTTAAGTTTGAGAGAAATGTATTTATAAGAGTAGTACTCTGTTCTATTTAGCTGTACATATCCTAAGCAGGAGATCCTAATATTCATTTTAAGTTAAAGGTAAAACTGATGTATAACTAATTTATATATTTTACTTCTATAAATGGAAAAAGAGAGAGTGGAATCACCTATTCAAAACAGTTTGCATGAAACGCAAATGTATTTGCTTTCAACAACATTTTGAGGTGATAGCAAATCAAGTTTCTAACCCTGACACCAACATGCAAAGTTGCATGTACATCAGATATGGTAGTGTTGGCTGACTTAGACTACTCTCTCCCCTATACCAGCTTTTTCCAGGAAGGGTACAATGCTGCCCTTGCCCTGCATTAGTCTGCTTACAAAGATATTACAACAAAAACAAACCCTGAAACTCCAGACTCCTCCAAGCTGTGGGTTGTGTGTGGGGAAATAATGGAGCCTTTTGATACAGTCAAAATAAATTAAAAAAAAGAAACAAGGCTTGGCATGGCTTTGGGTGCCAGCAGAGGAAACGGTTTCAATGCAGCTGTTTTCACAGAGGCCGCACCTGGTTGAATTCACAGCCAAACAGGAGGTTGAGGTTAGTTCAGCTCATTGGTATTGGAGGAATGGCATGGCAAGGGATAATGGTACAAAAATTGATTGAGGGAGAGGAAAAGAGAGAGACATAGTGCTGTAAAAGTGGTTATCACATGTGGAAATTACACAACAATTAAAGGGTGTATTCATGTATTCTGGCTCATTAGGACTCTGCTCAGGTTAGAAGTGAGCAGAGCTATTCGGGGAATCACTTAAAACTGTGTAATTTGTTCCAATCTGCTAGTTGTTATAAAGCTAGCCCTGACGAAAACGTCAATCGAACAATCTGCACACTCCTACACGCAGTAGAGCGCTAATGATCCAAAATAACTCAAGTCACCTAGGTGTGAGAGTACCATTGAGAGTAGAGGGTTAAAGGGAGAAGACATAAAGAGATGCATAATAAGGAAGAAAGTCTTATTGCTGTTCACGGTCGTCAACAATGTCAACAGAAATGTTAAATAAATGTAAGAAATGACTTTACCTCTCACATAGAGATTGGCAGGGGCAGAGTAACGGGTTCCAGCACTGTTCGTGGCGACACATTCATACTTCCCCTGGTCAGACTCCTCGCTGTTCTCAATTTGCAGAGCTCCTGTGTAGAGGATTAACAAATTTAGCTGTCTTGACAGTTGTGGAACATTAGATGTAACTTGGCATGTAACCGCAGCAGATACAGTATCTGTACAGTGACTCACTGGAGAGCTTGTAGTCAACTGGTTTAGCCCAGTTCATACATAATTAGGTGCCCCAGACATAAATGCAGTTTTGTCGAAAAATGCTTACAGCAACATAAGCATTTAGCTGAATAGGCAAGTTTAGGAAACCTGCTAACAGAACATTTGCTAGTTGTGTGGAAGAAAAAAGACTGAGGGTCAATTAATCATCTAAATAGCGTCACAGCTGTCACAATTGGGGAACATGAGATAAAAATTGCAATTAGGCAGAAATAAAATGACAAAGTTAAGTGTTTGTGTCATGGAGGGTTATCTCAGCTCAATATTATGGTGCAGCAAAGGCATATTAAAATAACTAACTATACAACAGTACAAGAACTTATGTAATATCTTAGATGCAATAAAACTGCTATGCTTAATTTAAAGACCTGTGGAATCAGTGTCAAACACTTTTGAAAAAAAGAAAGGTTTATTAAATAGGAAGCAGAGTGAGTTTTTAGCTAAGAATAATATTTTCAGATATATTTAGACATATAGTTAAAATGTGAGCATATTTAATAAGGTACATGTAAATATAAATAATGACTCAACTTGCTCAGGCTAAATCTAGCAATCATTACCAAATATTTGACCATGTCTCACTGAAGCCCTCAAGAGAGATGCTCCACTGCCATATGGCTTAGATTAGTATTCATAATCCCAAGTAGCTGTAGTCATCAGCCAGAAGGCTAACACGTTGTCTCTAACAAAGCATGAAAGCTCAGGGGACCCAGCCTTGGTGTGGTCATTTTGACACTCCATGTCCATAACCATCATGTAATCATTGCTATTGAATTGCAAATGGCAGACACGGCAAGCTATATAATCTGACAAATTGAAAAGAGACCCACAACAGAAAACCTACCTGCAACCCATCTTTTGAAAAAAATAAAATAAAATAAAAAAAATACATGTTAAAAAACAACTACTTCTCTCAGCAGTATAAATTCATGTCACAAGTGAGTGATAACAGTTATCATGTCCTCAAAACAGCATGGTACTAGCACGAAAGGCAGCCAGCCACCATGCAGTTTGAAAATGACAAAAATACTCAGCATAAGATGATGTCAGGATACACTTTTTCACATCATGCAGTATGGGATGAATGCAACAAACAGGTCCACCACCAACCATAGGGAACTCAAGTCAAGATGAGACCAAAAAAGAGAAGGGAAACAGGGCGTGGCAGTGACATGTGATAATACCACGTCAGACCTCATGACAACACATCCCTCCAAGGTGTTTGCTCTGCTTGCTGAGCTCATCGCTGTCTGATTCAGCACTGACATGCACCTGAATACTAATGTTGGTGTCACCAATCTGTCAATCTGCCTGCTCTCTCACGGGAAAAAACAAGGCAGAGTACAACAGAAATGTAGAGAGTTAGTGTTTTGACAGTAGTCAGTGCTGCAATACTAAACCCCTTTAGTTACTTCCAACTACTCATACATTGGTTTATCTTCTACAAGATCATTTCAGTTCATGGAAGGGGCAAAGAGAATGTCACAGGGCTACCTCAACTTCTAAGTCATCTAACTGAACATAAGCTGTATTAGCAATCATGGATGCAAAGACAATGAGACACACAATTAATAGTGTATACATAATCATAAGCTGTATGCTATTTCAACGTACTGTACATTGAGGCTGCAAAGAGGAGGCAGGTACATCCTCTGGTGGCAATGTTGCCCTTTTTAAAATAGAAATTCCTCACTGACTTTCACAGAAAAGCCAGTAAAGAGAAGGAGGCTGAAAGATGTTTGTTCGCATGTGTGTGTTAGCTTATAATGCTGTTTATTTCAAACAGTACAAAAGGAGCCTTGCAAATCTAATTTACAAGATAATACCCTGGACTAGATTTTTGGATTTTCATTCCCCTGACATCAGGGTTGGTGATCATTTGTTTGTTAAGGAGCAGACAGCAGACACAACATTTTGGGAGACAAAGGGAGATGTAGAAGAGGGTGGGGTGGCGCTGGTACCATAGATGAACCTGGTGATGTGGCATTAGGCGAATGCAGCTGTCTGATGTGGATGTGAGGGTATGGTTATGAAGGTGATATTTTCCAGCACACTTTATTCATCATTCTTACCTCTAATTGGTGTCCCACCTAGGTGGGAATAATTTCGATGCAAACAAGGTTGAGAGATTAGTTAGTAATCCACTTACAACAGTGGGAGAGAAAAGCATGGGTTGTGACAGATCACAGAGAAAAAGAGAAAAATACTACTACAGAGTAGATGCCACTTAAATGAAATGTGACAAAGCGTCATATGTGTGTACAGTGTCAGTGCTTTAATGCAGGTATTAATTTTGGGTTGTAAATGATGTCTGGAAATTAGCTTTTTTATTTGCAGACAACAGCTACAACCACATCTTTATATTACAGCATTTTTAATGAAGTTTACTAATTTAAGATGACCTCTACTCTTTGCACAGACTAGATTTGTGCACACAGCAGTTAGTAAAATGGGCAAGAGAAAAGAATGAAATTCAAACACAGTAAATAGAGTGACGCACAGCAGTACTCAAGTCAGAGGTATTACATTGAATAGAAGTTACAGAGAGAATGATTGGGATGATGTTAAAAGATAACGCAAATGCAATAAGAGAAACTGGGTCTGCCTTTTCTCTCAGACTTTGGCACCAAATGAATGTGCTTTTTTGTGCCATCAAAAAATTGGCCTCATTTCAGGTCATACACACTAATGTCCTGATACAGCAGCTGATGTCAAGAAAAGGGTGGTGGATAAAAAGAACTGTTAGTCTGAGGGCATTACATATCAGCATATTTTCAGGCACTCTCAGCATGTGAGAAAGAAAACTAATTAAAAGTTTGTTGCTATAAGTAAAATCACAGTTTTATGCCCACATTTATCCTTGCTATAAAAACATTATCTAACAATTCAATAGTTATGTTAGTATCTAATTAGTTAGAAGTCTGGACCTAATTGGGGATGTAGTAGAGTCATGGTTTAATATAGCAAGAACATGGACAATACAAAAAACACACGCCACTGATTCTTATTCAGCTTCCTCTGTGAAGCTTTAGCAGCAGGCTTTTTCTGAGGTAGCTCTCATCTTTAATCTTTGCGGTGTCAGCTTGGCCTGACACTCTCTAAGTGAGGTAAATTTAGTAAGGAGGGACAAGACTGGACCTGGTCAAAAGCCATTAATCTTTCCACCTTGCACCTTTGGTATTTGATCCAGGTCAGGGTAGCACTGTTTATTTATCAAGTAGACCACTGTGAACAAAGAGATCATAGACTATACATTTTTTTCCTGGGTTGAATCCTAGCTAATGTGACATTCATTGCCGGTCTCATTCTGGCCCAGCTGCATGTTTATAAGGGATAAAGGATTGCTCAATAGAGTGAAAATGTGCCCCTCTATAAATCAGTAGGTTACAAGCTTCAGAAATTACAAAAGCAGAAACAGCTTCAGTCCAGTTTCTGTGTTACTTTAAGTGTGGTTGCAGCCATTGTAAAGAACAAAATCCTGTAAGAACTCCACTAACTCATCTAAGTGACAATGACAAGCAGATTAAACCTTTGATGTCCTCTGTGATGAAACGGAATAAATGAAGTCTTAACATCATCCTCATGTCTCACACGACTCATGTCTGCTGGCATATAATGTTTTTTATGTCATATACAGTAACATCTTCACAAACTAAACCACATTTAATCAAACTGTACCTGAGCGAAGCTGTTTGATGCGTCCATTGCTGCTGCTGATGTCCACGGGAAGCATGTCCTTGAACCAGGAGATCTCAGGGTCTGGGTTTCCACTGGCAGCACACAGCATGGTGGCAGTTCTTGTCTTTTCAACTACCTTCAGTTGGGGACCCATATCAATAGTGGGGAAGCCATGGGGGATCTGGTTCTCTGAAAATTTGCAAAGGCAGATTTTTAGTACAACCCCAGATATAAAGCAAGGGGAAAAATAAACAAGAAGAGGAAAAATGTATTTACAAAAAGAATCTGACAGAATAGGCTCTCAATTGCAGTGAGAGGCGTTGAGTGCATCAAAGCTGTTGAGCTGGCAAGGACAGAGAAGAGGATGAAAAAGAGCAAATACATTTCAGGTGCTATAGGCCAAACCGTAAGCTGAACACGCACGTACGCGCACACATACACATTAGTGTAAGCGCAAAAGATCCTACTGGGAAATGATAGAGCTGATGCTGATTTGGATTTCAAATTTTGTTGGGGAAAAAAAAAAAAAAAAAAATCCTGTCTCTGATTGATTATCATGGCAGGCTTATTACTCGGCACGGAAAGTCTCAGGTTTAGACAGAGGAAGGATAGTTGCAATCTGCCTCTGGGCACCCATGCATACAGCCTGCCTTAGGCTTAGCAAGCTAAACAAATATATTTGAATAATCCAACTCATCATAATGAAGGTAACGGCTTATCCATGACAACACACACAGTATTATTCTTAAAATAGACATCGGCATACTAAGGTGAAATGTTGTTTTTCCCCACAAATATTTACTGGTATCATAAAACTATAAACAATATATGATATTATACTGTGTCAGGCTCACATTTAGGATTCCAAATGTTATCAAAAAGGTAGACCTTGAAGCATACGTTGCAGAATAGTGTACCTACTACTTAAAATCCTAATATTTGCATTTGTATTGTGGAAAACGTAAAGCCTTGTCATGAGAGAAAAGAGCTACTGAGCTGTAAATTTTATAGTTTGAAACTGTCAGTCACCACTGAACACCCACTTCTGTGCTGTTCTCGCTCTGTAATGACAAGTTGTGTCATTCTGTGCCATCAATCAGCAGTATTCAACTTTACAAAGGTGAGCAAACTAGAATGCTTCAGCTATTGTTTAACTTGTAACACTGTCAGACATTCAAATTAAACAATGTAATATCTCTGTGTTAAATATTAAGAATGAATAAATTATCATCTTTCAAATTATTTACCTGAATTATTTATGTTTCTCTAAATGATTTTGTTTTGCAATTCACATTTGATCCTTTAAATAAGTATAAAGTTGCATTTGTAACCAACACTGTCACTGACATGGCCTGGCTGTGCTGTAAAACCAAATCAAAGCCCCGACCTCACCTTTATAATAAATCCTAATTTAACCTCTGGACAGCATTAATAAAGAGGAAACATGATGGCCCTTGACAGGTCTCATTATCAGCTTGTTCTCGAACCTGTAATCTCTTTTATCTTTCTCTCATATGTAGATGTGTCCTTGGGGTCAAAGTGTTACAATCAAATATGTGCTAATGATTGTAACTGGTGACTTTGGTTCAGTAAGAAAGAAATGCCTAACTACAGTTTAACAAAAAGGCAAAGGACAGTTTGACTAAAAGATATTTGGTAAAGTTGAGGAAACAGACTAGAACAAAACTTCAGGGTCACAAAAATAAATCAGAATGGTTCAATAGAATGAAATAATGATAATTTAATAATTTAAATGTGCTCAAAATGATCTATGTCAAGACAACCAAGGAGAACCATAAGAAAATAATCTCCATCTATCCCACTGGATTGGGCAGCATGTCTGCAAACTTCCACAAATACTATCTATTGTGAGCACTGCCACAAGAAATACAAGGCTGGTCTCTTGCTAGTAATGTTTTAAAAGTCCAAGTATCAGTTCACAAGAAACCCATTATATGGTACTTTAGAAGTAAACTCATTTATAACAAATTAATTCCACATTAAGTAATATTGGTAAACTATTTCTACTTTCTTAAGAGGATATCTATAGTGTAATCCTTTGATTTAATTCTGACTGCCCCAATGATTACATCTGCAAAATAGTTGTCCAACTAAAAACAGCTTGTCTGAGTCAGAAATCCACATGCAAACTTATACTCTGGCATGGGTGTTGTTCTTCCTCTTTTCACCCTTGTGTTTGGCATGTAGCCTAGATCATCTCGTATTCAGATGTTGTTGACAGACCTCTGCATAGTCTTTTATCTCTGTTGCAAGGTTTACTTCCTCCCTAACCATAAAGGATTCATTTTCAGACATCCACACCGAAATCAGACAACCTCTACAAAACAGACAACTACTGCACAATGAAATAATGCTGCCTCATTTGTCACTGCATGAATAATGGTAACAGTAGTACCCTATGTTCCTCTGCGGTTTGCTCTCTCTAACCTAAGTTGTGGGCTTAGGTGGTGTTCAGTGATTGCAGGCAGTGTTTGGGGCTATGATGTAGAGCTAAAACACCATTCTATAATGAGGTCTTGAGTCTTGACATTACCAAAAGTCAAGCCCACAAAAAAAGTCTTTCATAGATTTTTTTTGCATACAACCAATTCACGCATCAGGTTCTATTTGGTTCCCCAAATCCCTCTATCTTTCAATAGAGCTCACTCTGTATATAGTAACTATGTGGTGGAAACCAATCGATATTTTAAGGCATGACTGTCCTGTCAATCACACCTAAGCACTTACCCAAGGGATTGTACACAGAAAGAAGCCTGTCCATAGTCTGCAGTGATTTTTTGGGGGATGACATCTACTTGTGGCAAAATAAACCTGGTGCTACTTTAAAGTGTATAACTAGCAGCTAGCCACAGGATTAAGTGGACTGTTTTACCTTGAGAAAGGAAATGGGCAAATTGTGCAATGGCATTATGTGAAACTATCCCTTTCACTAAGGAAAGTAAAATGTCAGTAAGATATTTCCCTTCAAACTTCTCTTGTTTATGGTTAGGATTTTGAGAAAATGTTCTTGGGCTGTGAAATATGCAGAACACTGATAAAACAGAGTTAAAAGACCCCAAAAGAATCATATCAGGAAACAAAAACAGGATAATTCAAAAGGTTAACAGCTGCCCCACAGCTTAAACATGCATATATACTGCACTACTGCTTAATGTTTGGAAATCTACAAATATCAAAATCCACAATTTGCTTCAAATCTCAATTTTACAGAGATTCTCATTCTACAACAAATTCTAACTGCATTTCTGATTAGTGGAAAGTTACTTTATTCCAAACTTTATGTTCCAGCATGCTCTTAGGAGCAAGGTACAGGAGTGATAATGACTGAGTTTTTGACATGTACACCTTTAACATTGGAGTTACAAAACCATGCAGCTCACATCTAACATAGCTTTTTAAAGTTGCTTATGTCCTTAGCTTTGTTTAAAAAAAAGAATAATAAAAGGTTTTTTGAATGCACTTTTTTAATGCACTCAAATATCTTGGCACTGGATAAAATTTGTGCCCTGTCTATTCCTACCACTGCAGCTACTGCAGCCAGCCCTGTCTGCCAACTCTTGTCATCATGAGAAGACAAAGACATGCCTTTGTTCAGGTTTCTTAAATTTAAAGGGAAAAGAGAAGGGCTGGGGAAATTTGGATAGAGTTCAATGAAATAGTGCAGGCAATGCAGGTTGATGTTTGTCAAGATAGAGGGCATTTTTAATAAAAAGGCCCTCTTGTGCTGGAGTGTTATTCATCTTAAAAAAAAAAAAAAAGGCTCCTCTCCTCTGTCTAGTCCAGGCAGGAAAATACAAGAAAGGCAAAAAAAACAGAGATAACGTCACACAGGTGATCCATAACCAAGATAAACTGAAGTAGCTCAAGCAAGAAAAACAAAACAAACATACAAAAATGCTAATACATGACACTTGAAATGTATATATTCTACTTCTCAACTTAACAACTAAACTACTAACTGGAATCTAAGCATAAAGTTAGAAATGAGCTGGGCTGCATTTAAACCATTTCACTAATACTAATCCAACATAAGGTCAAACATGTTTAACACTGGTCCAACCTGTTTTAAGCCACTGGAATTCTGTGATGCACGTGTAACTACAACAAAGTAGAAGAAAGTGCCTGAAAGGCGTCAGAGGTAAAGCTACGTATCCATGAAGTAGTTCCCCAATGAGTCGAAAAATAAATGGCACTATTGTTTTGGCAACAGTCATTTATCATGAACAAAATCATACTGCAATGTGAGTTCGTTGAAGTAACTTGTTTACAGTGCTTATGGCTATAGGAGTAGAAGAGAGAAAACATAGGGGAAACGCTTAATGTGGGTCTTAAATGTACTACTCAATTAGGATAGCAGTGGGGCCTTAACTATATACAAAAGGCATGGGAAAACATTTGCAACACCATCTGAAAAGAGTAGACACACTAGTAATACAGTAATTAGTTGAATTAAGAAAACATGATATAGTAATCATAAACAGAGCTGTGCCTTGGTGGCGACTGCCATGGATGGGCAGGTGAGTTAAGATTTGGATGAAAGAAGGGAGAGGAAAAAATATTTTAAAAAATGAGGGGGAAGGAGGAGAAGAGGGGGGGGCAGGGGAGGAGTGCATGCCAACCTCCTGCCAGCTCCAATTACCAGTGTGAGTGGAGCGTGGCAGCTAGGGCGATGGGTCTAATCAGAGTCCTGCTGAAAGAGACCCGTCCCTGTCCTCTTGTCCCACTGGTAGGCTGCTGGAGCTCAATCCCACACTAATGTCAGCCAGAGTTTTTTTCCCTCAACCCAAACACACTCAACTCAGTGGGGGAAAACACTTCAGACACCCCAGTTCCCTTATAACAGGGGTGCCCTGACACAGTGCCAAAAGACAACATGTGTATAAAAAAATGCCTGCCTCATCTTCATCTACGGCAGCACGGGCACAGCCATTCAGCTCATGAAGTATTACTGCTCTAAAATCTGCCCTTCTAAACATACATTAGTACACTGTATTTGTAGTTTGAAAAAGTTTATCCATGTCTAAAGGACATGTAACCCGTTTTGTGTCTCATTTGCCTGTGTCTGAGGATGTGCCATTTAGCCCTTAACTAATTTAAATGCCCGAAAGAGGAATCCATTTTGTTAAATGTGTTAGCCATTAGAACAAAAAGGTAACAGTCTCCGTGTTTCCTATGTTTAACTGCTATACCACTTTAATTGTTCACCTTTCAGTGCAACCTGTGACAGAAACAAAATATAAGTGATGTCTACATCTCAACTGGTCTTGAGTCAATCTGGCACTAAAAAGCAGCCAAGCCGTCTGCAGAAACAAAGCCCATGGCCTGCGGCTGTTTCGAGCCAAGAACATCGTCGAGACAGACATTTACATCTGCCTGAGACACGGAAGTGTGTGAGAGGTGTCAGCAGCAGGAGGTGAAAACAAAAAGCCAAAAGAGTTCATCTGAAGGAGTTCTATGAATAGTTGGATTGCTGATGGTGTGTAAAACACGTCAGCACGTTCACTTGGAAAAAAAAAAAGGCTGACAGATCTTACTGGTAATCATGTAACTGCCTCAGTGTTTTTGACTTGCAAAACATAGAAAGACAAGGGATTTTCTCAGCCATGAAGGCTATGTAGGCAAGATCCACTTGCTCTTCGGAGAAAAACTAGCTGGTAGAACTCTAGTTCGCAGAAATACTAGCTGGTAAAACCCCCGCTAGAGCGGTGTCCTCAGCAGGAATGACACCAACATCAAAGACCTGGCAAGAAGACCATTGATGTACTAATGTTGTAATGACACAAAAATCCCGAAATTGTACATAAAAAGCATGAGGCAAAACAAACACAACAGAATGTTTAGAACAAATTCTTTTTACACGTGGACCAAAATCAATGCAAACATTTACACAGCTAATAATTACACAGCAGCCTTTTTTTTTTTTTTTAGGCACATGAGTTAATTTACTGCATTTATGACTGGGCAGCAGAGACATGAATGCAAATGTACACTGAAATGTGCACGGAGACACGTCCGCACTTCTTGTCAAACCTGTTGTCTCTGACACTCAATCCCTTCGACCAGGTGTTATGGAAGTTGCTATGCAGATAGTGGCTCATCCCAAAACAGTCCTCAGGACATAAGAGTGGCACGCATAGACACACCTGTGTGCAGCAGACCATCACAAAACACAGTCAAACAAAAGTACTGCTAATATGGCTGTAATGTTCAGCCCTAAATGCTAGTGGTTGTATCAGTGTGCTGTTATTCTGCGGTTTATCCAAGTGTACTTGGATAAAAAAGACTGTAATGCATGCCACGACCTTTGAAATAATACACTTTTTTGTCTGGCTGAGCAGAACATTTGGCCTTACTTCCTGGCTTACAGGCAGATAATCAATAACACTCATCTAATTCTCCCAAATTCTTCCTTTCCTTCCTTCGCTCCCTCTCTTTATCATCCCCCTCTCTTTACTTTCCAGTTTATCTCTACTTCTCCCTCTTTCCCCTATCTGATATCATACTTACACTGTCGACAATATGATCTATGGCCCTGCCAGATGCCTTGCGCCTGTTATTTATGCCACGGCGCACCGGTTAGTACATAACCGTGGCCTCTGACCCATTACCGTAACTGAAGGGTGGTCTTCTAAATTCACATGGCTATGCTGACTGAGTCACCTTGCAGGACAAGCGCTGCTGCACCAAATCACATCCTCCATTAACTACGCTGTATGAGTAGTGCAGCTGTAGGCTTTCACTTTGAGATTACAGCTCTACCTCTTGCCTTGAGGTCCTACTAACAGGAGTTTGATTGAAGACCCTTGAGATTATGGTATTATGAAGTACATGGTTTGTGGTTTACTACTCATTTTAATGTAACTGCCTCTAAGATAGAAAAACCGCAGGGCTCATGGTAAATTTCCGTGGTAATGCGATGTGGCTAATAAGACAGGCAATTCCTCCAGGTGTCTTGGAAAAACGAAAAACAGGATCAAAAGTCAGGAACCGTAACAATTAATGGTATGGGTCAACAAAAGGAAGCGGAGTGGTGGTTTCCAAATAAATGAATGAATTGATCCTCTCCACAACTCAAATTAATCATCGGCAGAGCTTTATTGTGACATGTTTAGTGTAATTACGGCAGATAGGGATGGCTTTTATGAGTTCCGAGAAAGGCAGTGGATGTAGTGGAATGTGGCAGGTTCTGTTAATTAAATCCTCACTGTCTGGCCTCCTTTGACAGCCTTTACTTATTCTCTCAGTCAGAGATAATGAATAATACACAGTCTGTGAGTAAATGTTGACAGCCTCAACTTTATGATTATTAGGGAGTTAGCAGAAGAATAGGGGTGTTGATGGGTGTTGGAAAATATCACAATGTGACATGACCTATTAATTGTTCGATTTGAAAGAGTCCAAACACATTCATTTCATGAATAGTAGTCTACAGCAGGTCAGTCATTTTATGCGGGATTAGACATTACCACGCCTACCGTAAAAATAAATTAACAATTTAAAAAAGTTTAAAAGAGCATTTTCTATTCTAATTATAACCTCAACACAAAAACATCAACAGTACAAGTAAGGGCTCTTAACTACTTGGTGTGAAAATAACACTGTGCATACTGTGCATTGTAGACCTGCACCTGAGCATGCAGTCAACTTTCCCTCAAAAAACAGGTTAAAAATATGCATATTAAATAAACATCACCTGTGACAGCTGCAAGAAGTCTGATCTACTGCAACTTTGCAAAACATTGTTTAGTAATTTAGAGGAAATGGGACTATGCCTCTTAAACATGAGAAAAATGTCAAGCTTAAGGCCAAGCTATAAGGCTGAAAGTGAGTCGAGTTGGTCTCCCATGACTTCTACGGCCCAGTGGGTAGGCCAAGAGGGCTCGGTGTGTAAATGTGTGAGGAAAAGGGGTCAGGGTGAAAGGATGCCCATTAGCCAGCTCATTGAGTGTAGGTATTAAAGGCCCCCCGACATGCAGCAGGTCCATCCATCCATAGCCAGTCAGGGCCTGGGGAGTCATTGACTCATTGGCCCACAGAGATATACATGGACCTTGCTATTTATCTGCAGGGACACAGCCCCAGGGCTCTATTATTGACAAATTAAAGGAAAGGTGAGGTTTTTTTTTCAGACTGTCTTGTTTTTATTATTTTTGAAATGAAACATCTGCACCATGTGCAAATGCAATACAAGTCTAGTGATAAATAGTTGTGTCACATTCTTTGATGTGCTTGTAAAAGTGTTATCTGGGATATTTGGGGTGAGTACCACGTAAATAAGGGTGGGAAAAACATTTGAAACAATAAAAAACTACTGTGCTTCAACCCAGAGGTGGACTAACAATGACCATAGTGGCAATTTGCAAGGCTATATATTTATACAAAATTGTGCTTGGCCTCATATCTAAAAGGGAGTTCTGATGTGAATATTGTCAAATCATTGGTTTCTTATCATACATGGACAGAAAAACCAATCGAGGTTATCAACATTCGGGCAAAATATTTTCTATTGACTCACCAGTACAGTGTGCAACTAGAAAAAAGCTAATTCATTGTTAGAAATCTATACCACAGAGAGAGAGTCTGAATAATGAATAATTTCATGACACAGAAAGATTGCTGTAATAATCAATCTACCTCAAGCTCATTCTTTTTGTTTTCCAAAATCCAGTTCTTTAAATATATAATCTGCTTTTATCAATTGTTAAGTCATGACTTATATTGTTATATATTGTTTTATATAAGAACAACAGCATGAAACAATGAACACATTGATTTGATGTAAATTTATAGTGGAGAACAGAGCAGAGAAAGTGTTGACTTGCATTTAACCTTTCAAACATCAATTGGATTCAGGAGTTTTATAAATGAGTGACAGTTTCCCTCACGCTTTATGTTTATACACAGTAAGACCACTTGTTTTTTTGAAAAAAAAAAAGAAAAAAAAAATTTAATAGGTCCACACTTTTAGATGTCTGACTGTCTTCCTGCTTGTCTCTTGTCTGATTTTAAGTAAAACACGACAATCTAAACTTTTGAGGTTCAAGGGTGCACACATGCAGGGACTAACAAAATAAATGAATCTCAGGCTATAGTAAAAAAGACCTGGTACCTCACTTAGTTCTCTAATAGTGAAAGCAGTATGTCACTGAGTGCCCGCATGACAAGTCTTCAGTCTGTAACTGAATAATGATAGCTTGTTGCAGCTGGTTGTGGCAGATATGTAACAGCATGTGTCAATTCCCGAATATCCCAGTCTCTTCCTGAGAATACACAGATATTAATGGATGTGCATGTCTTGTCACATCTCCGATATCTCCAAAAACCCAGAGACAACATCCAGATGAGGAGTTCAATATGGCCTGACAATCAACAGCGGCCATATCTTCGAGTTTAAAACAGTGACAGGTTACAGCGCTGCTCTGCTCTCAGAAATGTATGACAGCAGCCAGAAGCAAATGCGTTTTTTTTTTGTTGTTTTTTGTTACCATACAGTCTATGTTGCATTGAGTGTGGACACTTTTACAGGTACACCTGTGCAATAATATGCAAAAAGTACTGCAACTACTGGGAATAATGTTATGTATTAAATGATTGCTTAGATACGTGAACAGTTTTATGGTCACTATCAGTGATGCTGTATTGGATACATTAAATACATTTGACATACTATGACAAGTTCCTGTTATTTTCCCACTGTGAACAATGGCACAACAAAGGCTGTATTTATTGCAGGGACGTTACAAGGTAGGAAGTGTACACAAGGGACAACAAAGAGAATTTTAATTAGGTTTGACCAGTTTAAATGTAGCCAGAGGAATGGTTCGGATGCCTTCCCCAGAGATTCACATCAGCATCCTACACGAATCAGATTATACTACTGGGAAGCTTTTCATCTGTATTCATTTTGCCATTTTCTTTCTCCAGCTTTGTGTATTTGGAGTTTGAGTGAATGTGTTCTTTGGAAGAAAGTGGAAAGCTCTGACACATTAAGGTCATCTGAAAATCACTAGGCTTCTTAACATAGGATAAATATGTCCCTGCCTTAGCCTTTCCTTGACACCTTTCAGGTTATTGGGTGGTTTTTTTTGGATTTTTTTGTTTTTTGCAATAGAGGTTGAAGGGATAAATTAGAAAAATGCAAATTTGTTCTTGAGTCATTAGGACAGTCTGCAGATGTGTGATGAGGTTTTCATACAAAATTACATGCTTTCAACAATTTAGAAAATAGTGGGAAGCAACCAAAGCTGTAACAATCAAGCATCTTTT
Source organism: Channa argus (assembly GCF_033026475.1). Taxonomy (NCBI): domain Eukaryota; kingdom Metazoa; phylum Chordata; class Actinopteri; order Anabantiformes; family Channidae; genus Channa; species Channa argus. Next base: position 18,117,293 of record NC_090210.1, read on the forward strand.
AAAAGAAGTTTCAATTTAGGGCCAGTGTTGGAAAAAAAAAAACTGTAAATACAAATACAGTTGGCTGTAAAGCTCTACCAACCACTTTTGCTATTCCTGACTCATTGACCTCTCACCCCTTTCTCTATCCCCTGAGGGCATAGACAAGATCAGCACAGACGGCGCAGACATACCAGACATACACATCATTACAGATGCAGCTTGCCAAAATTGATGGACAATTGCAGATGGAAAAATGTAGCCTCAAAGCAAGAATGACTCTATCCAGATATCTTACAAGTAACATGAAAAGGTCCATAACGAGATCTGGGAAAGATCAATTAATCAGTAAGTTTGATTAATAATTGAAATGTATGTTTGTTTAAACACCCCATAATCTGTTTACGTGCTTACCTGCGTATTTAAGAAATGTTTGATTAATGACATTGTGGAGAAGTGAAGAATGTCCAGTAGTTAAGGTTTGGTTAAAATATAAAAGAAAGAAAATGGTATTTTCAAGGCGATATTTCAGAAAAACGTGTTTCTCTTTGTGTTTCTTATTAATTTCCTGTGCATTCTGTCAAAAAGGAAGTAAAAAAAAAAAAAAAAAACATGTGACAGTAAAACAATGACCAAATTTAGAAGCTATCCGTCTTCCCTACAATGCCCAAGTCCTTGGAAGTAAGGATGCAGATTGGGTGGTCAGCAGAGTGATTCCACCCTAACATATTGTGTGAATCCTTGGGAGAGGCATACAAAGACAGATGCAGTTTGTATCTGTCTGCCTAGATATGATCTACGATGCTGGGCGTCCAGCCAGCAGATTGTGGGAGAAATTAAATCTGTGACACAGGCCATCACAATGGAGCTCAGAAATACAGTAAGGGGGTACACCTGTAGATCAGTGTGTGTGCATCTGAATATGTGAAAGGAAGCGTGTCCCTGAATGATTTAGTGTGCGCGCGAAGGATTGTGCTTCTCTATTGCTTTGCATGTTTTGAAAAATAACAGCCCCGCCTGAAACGGAAACTGCTCTTGCAAAATCAAACCTCCGTACTCTGCATTATTTTCATCTATAAACTGTGTGTAATGGTAAACATGAAGTGACCATTCACCTTCTTTAATAACATAATGAAACGACTATTAAGATGGCAGCAGAAACCCACAAACGCTCAAAGAAGAGAATCAGAGAGTTAAAAAGTAATGTGGTGGAATAGCAGTTACACAACATACCTTATTTTGTTCATTGTGGATGATTTGAATAGTGCAAAGGAGAGGATTAAGTTGTCGGAGGAGCAGGGCTCGGTATTAAATCATTCCGATATAGCTTCTGTATGTATTTATCTTGCCCGGGAAGAGGCGCAATGTGATTTCTGTGCTGTTTATCCAGTCAGGTTTGTTGTCTGCACTTGCCTGGCTCCTGAGATATTTATTACTGGCATTGTGTTGGAGTCATTTTCTGCCTCTGCACCAGGGACTATAATGCATGCCAAGCAAATAAAGGCCTTTTCTAACCGGCGAGACTGTAATTTGTTTACTGCCACCATACACATGACCGCTAAATACACTCGACATGGTAAAGCTAGGACACAACGCTGAATTCTATTTAGAAATATTTTAAAACACTATGCAACACCTGATGACGTTCCAACACTACTGTGTAATTATTCTTTTGTATCTTAAAGTTAGAAGGGTATAAAATGGACTCATAGTAAAGATTGTTTTTGTGATTACAAGAAGTTTTATCACTCTAAAGTGGTTGTTAGTGATTAAATGATGTCAATTATTTACCCAAGTAGAATCTATTAACTGATAAGGCAGAGGGCGAAGATGTGCGATGCAACTCTTAGCAATTCCCCTCTAATATATGTATTGTTAAGTAGTGACCAGTTGCACCAATAGGCAGCGTGCCCTACCATTTAATTGCACAGTGTCACATGTGTTTCACCTAAGCATGGCATTCTGCGCTCACAGTGAAAGTTATGAGGTTAAACACTGCAGCAGAGAGCGGTTTTATAGCCTCTTCCTGGTTTAGCTTTAGCTACTTGCGGCAGGGAACAGTAAAGAGTGGTGCCAAATCTGTGATGCCAATGTTTAGGACAAACTGCTCTATACCTAAAGGACGCCGTCACTGATTTTCTGAACGTGCTTCTTTTGGTTCTAGTGTGGGTAGTACATGTACATAAATGCTATTAAACTTCCCTTTGACTTCCCTATATTAAAATATCCCTCCATTTCTAGCTGAAAAACTCTTCCAGTTGGCATCACTTGGAGGAACCTGCCTATGACCAAGTTTGTGGTCATAGGCAATCTGCTTTTCTAGAACGGCCCAAGATGTCATCATCTAAACACCTAATGATGACCTCCAGGTGATGTGATCAGAAAGGTTTTTTTTTTAGCTAGAAGCATGGAAATATTTTAATATAGGGAAGTCAGAGGGAAGTTTAAAAGCATTAGTGTACACAAACTCATACCTAAACTCATAGAAAGTCATAGAAAGGAAAATGAAAATTGGTGAAGTCTCCCTTTAAACATGCTTTAACCATAATCAACAAAGAAGCAACATCCCCTGCTTTGGGTGCATATATTTTACCAGCTGCACCCCTGGGACATTTTTCTTAGCTGGGCAGGAGTTTCCAGCAGCTACAGTGAACAACACACAGGTCAGTTCCATCATGTTGATGAGACAGGATACGTGTATTCACATTATCTTATTCTGTATAAAACAGGCCGTTATGGAGAAGTTGGGTATTCATGTGTATTTGATTAGGTTAAGTTATGTACTGTACTACATTCAGTACAGGTACGATCTAATGTTTGTTGTAATAAAACCGGAAGGTTGTGCAGTGCTGTTTGTTGTGGGTGATACTTAGAATTATGTCTGGACATTAAAATGAAGTCATTGTGTTCATAATTGATGTTTTTTAATTAAACCATTACAACTGCTAATTTTCTGACACTTGTGTTTTATTAACTGTTAGCATTGCAATAAGTTAAGGACAGGGCTTAAAATCTGCATCATTACGCCAAAGTTTTATTTGATGTGTTTTATCAAGTAAGGTGCACTTTTTTTCCAACTGTAGAAGCTTTGAATCCCTGAACATTTCTCGCTTGACCTTTCCAAATATTACATTTTTACTCAACATTATTTGTGCAGAAAAGAGTTGCCAAGGGAACTTCAAAAAGGTGTGCAGCTGGTCTGAAGGAGAACCTTTCTAATTCACACTCTGACAGGAAAGGATTCCAGTAATGATGGGGCTTTTGATCTGGTACCATTAGATAACATTCCTACTTTCTAGAGACAGGTCCACAGTCTCCCAGAGGACATGAGAATGTTCTCCAGCACAGCAGAAATGTCACAGAATATACCTGAGTTTCTGCTTATATTTAAAGAAGACACAAGATGCTCTGCAGCTATCAGGCTGACATTTTTACTGTATGCTTGTTTTAGCATAAAAATTTAACTATTGGCAGAGAAACATATTTACTGTGTGTGAGTACAAAGACACAGGCATTAGGATGTATACTTTCCTGGGCTTGTAAAGGAGATTTTATTATTATAAAATAATCTGGAATTAAGATTTCACTCACTTGTATTCTCCATTTGGGGGAGAGGAGAATTATACTGTCAACCATTTTGTTTTCAGACCATACAAATAAATAAACATTTTGCACAAAGTTTTTCTTTCCTCTGTGATATCTGGCCTCTTGATGCTTATGTTGAATCTTTCCATTAATGATTTTACTTATTTGATTTTAAAATACGAATTCTAAGTTACAGTCACTGTAGTCCCAGAACTTGTCGAAGTTGGAATTCCCCGGCTGCTGATAGAAGCCAAAGTATGCACCTTTAAGGATTTTGCTTCAGTCAGCTTCCAGCTGCTTCCAATGAGATTGCACCTAATCAGTTTTATCACAATAATGTCACATAGCTTTGACACCACTTTAGTTCTTGAGTCACTGTGTTTTACATGGGCATCACATGTTAATGCAGATGAAAGGAATGAAATGCTGCACTGAAGTAGCACCACACTGCTTTTAGAACTGATGTGAGTGGAGATGTCTTTTCTGGCTCGTAGTAGTTTATTTCATACATCACCAAGACAAGCACCATTTACCTGGACATTTACTGAGGCAGTTCAATTCAAGAGGGGCTCTCAAGGTCAGAACATCGGCATCGTTACCCAAGTAATGAGTCATTGTTCCCTCTGGTCATCTCGCTATACTTCCCAACTATGTCACATCGCCACAATGTCCACTATATTTAATACAGAGAGACACTAGGAAATAAAAAATAGAAAGGGTTAGATACTTAGAGATAAAAGTTATACAGAGAAGAAGGAGGAATGAAGGAGTGACGGCAACAATATTTCTCAATCACACCTTCCCTTCTGGAATCAACACCATATACATCCTTACTCATGTATACAGGTCAGACCTGTCCACAGCTGACTGACCCTCTCATGTACACGACACAGGACCATACATTTGAAAATTGATTTTGCACATACACTATTATTTAAAATATCACAGAGAGTGAGAGAAAGGCGATTTTATCCTCAGATTTTGACTTCTGACACTGTGACAACAATAAACCAGGACAATTAACAGTTTACTGATTTGTGTGTTTGTATGAGTGAGTGTGTGTGAGAGAGAGAAAGAGAGAGAGAGAGAATGTGTGCTTGTCACTCTCTCCATCTCACACAAACAATGGCGAATGGCTGAGCTGACTTCGAGCTTGTATGTAAGTCTCAGTGGTGTGACCTCTTAGGCAGGGGCGTGAGAACCACCATGAACAAAAGCGCGGCTGTTACAGCGTGACAAAATTTCAGAATGACTCAAGACTCATGACTGCAAAAGCGCTAAAGCCCGACTCAACTGGTGTGAAAACACACTTTAGCAACTGCTTGCAGGTACGCAGCAGACTACACTATGCAGTCACAACCTCCATCATCTGCTCAGATAATAAAACAAGGACAGGTGGACAAGTTCAATGAAAGACCAGCAAACTCATCTAACATGCATTATAGTAATTATTATATAAAGCTGCACTAGTGCCAGTAAGATCAACTTAAAATATAAAATATGAAACCGATATGTAAAAAACTTAAAAATCTTTTAAAATCCAAAATTTCAATAAATGGCTTCTGGCATGACCAGGATAATGTTTGTAGTTAAAATACAATGGACCTTTACAGTCCCTGAACACCTTTCTACTGAGGTAGGATGAGGCTGACCAGAGTGTGTAGGGGTGCACACGTAGTGATGAAATGAAGTGTTTTCTGCTCAGGTCTATGCGTTAACAATGCTCAGTTTCACGTTCTGTAGTTGCAAACTGAGATATTTACTTCACAAAAAAAGAGCACACTCAATAAAAAAAGCTCTTGTATTGTGTTCATGGACAACACTAGCTACGTAAAGCTAGGGAGCACTTTGACTGCTGTTCTGAAGTGATTTTGGAAGGGGGGGACAAATCAGTCCCAGTTTAAAGTATATGCAAAAGAAATCCCTTAAAACACATTGCTTGAAGTCCTCTAGAATTACATAACAATTCATAATTATATTATTGTCAATAGTAACACAAAATTTGAGTTAAATATGGCAGCAAGTGGTCCAGATGTTGCAATGCAATCCTGAACTTTTCCTTCATGGTATACTAGCCTTTTCTTTAGCACAATAAAAGCATGTGTAAACATGTACCGGTATGACTGTCATAATCCATATTTTGCCGGATTGGCATAACAAAATAAAGAGCCAGTATATGAAATAATCATAATTAATGCTTAACCTTTCTTTGCTCTGTCAAACCCTATAATCCAGATAGACTTAGTAGTATAATGACTCACCATTCACACTAACTCCCTAGATGGTGGTGTGCAGTGTATTATGACAACTTTATCTGGATGTAAAGTCATGTGTCCTTTAGGTGAGGCTTTTTGTTTGGAAAGCAAAACAGGACTTTTTTGCTCATAAAGCCATTTTTCAACCCCTATTATTAAGGAGAGGTTGACTGAGATTTTTTCAGCGATCCTTAGTTTGGTTTTTATTTTGATTTTTACCTCTATAGAGCTACCTGGGTCACCTTCAATCTTTATTATTGGTCACTGAGAAGCTTAGCAGGTTCTGTGCTTTGTTCAAGAGCATATTGAATTGGGTTTACAGAAGCTCAGCGGGTTACTTCAGATTTTATCACTTGGTCCGAGATCCAAAACAGCAACACATTAACATGACACAGACTACTAAGACCTCCGGGCTATCACTGGCCCATTAAGGTGAAGCATCATTAGTCTCCGTCTGTTTGGTGTTGCCCCGGTGTTTTCTTGTGTGCTGCCGCTGATATGAACTTGATATATCGCTAGACCACTAACAATAGTCTAAAAATAGAGCCGAGCTGACGACATTGCTCTATAAGGCTATGTGTGTTTGTACAGAGTGTATTTGTGTAAGTGAATATTCATGAATGTGTAGTTTGCGTGTGATTGTGTGCACATGTTGTCCTGCACGTCCCCAGGGTTCTGGCCAAGCAAACTTAAATAGTTATTTTGATTAAATCTGATGTGTGGCTCAGTTCTCCAACAGAATATGTGACTGCATTAACACAGCAGAGACTTCGTGTAATAACAAAAAAGGTTGTCACATATTTTATCCAGTACTAAAGATCAGCCTTGATTTGTAATTTAATGTATGCTAACAAATGCTAAACTACACACTATGACTTTAACCAGGTTGCGTAAACAATGCAACATGTTGAGCTGATAAACATAATTAAAATACTTGCAATGATTTATATTAACAGTAAACTCTAAACATATCTTTTAAGACTGAAAGGGGGAACGTCAAAAGCTGTTCCTGCTCTATTAGTGTAGAAGGTAATCATAATCAGTTTTGGCAAACTGTTTACTTCCAACACATAAAAAAAAAAAAAAAAACAGCTTGGCAACATCAAAATAAAATCTACGTTTAAAAATCTGCTTTACATCGCCTTGCCAATGGTTTGATGAACACATCAACTTTACCAGACACTTGTTTACGTTGGCTGAGTGCCATTTTACTGTAAACAGGCAGCATAAAACTAGCTTGCTCGAGCTTGTAGGCTGAGAGCTGATGTTGACAGTTTTTTAATCAACCCTACATTGCTTTGGTTTGTTAGAGCAGAACAGCGGGTGCAATAAGTTTACTACAGAGCTCACCTCTTCCCACAGGTGCCACCTCAGGTGTTGATTTTTGGTGGCATCATCAACATTAGCAGGCCATTCAAATTATTATCAGTTATTGTAATATTATCATTAAGAATATAACCGAATGCAGCTTTATGGTTGTATATAAAAATACTTCAGTATCATGAAATAGCAAAACTGCAATTTTTCATTTTATTATGACTTTGAATAATTTATTAAGTATAAAATATATAATATTTTCAATATTTTCAGAAAACTGTGTTTGTAACACGTTCGCTGCAGGTTTAGTGAATTATTACTATTCAAGCCCAATAAATCAAAGCACTAAAATGTCTGTATTGTACAGCACCAGACTCCGGGGTCGGTAGCTAAAACACCCATCACATGATCACAGACAAAAGACAATTTCATGCCAAGCACGTCTTCTGGTGAGAACAGTTGCTCACTGTTGAGTAAGACTGTTGTCAGTATTTCTTTTCCACTAACAGAAGGAATCCAAACTCTGCACCCTATTCTGCCCCATTACTAATGCTGTGATTGATCGCATCTCATTTCAGCGTGCTTCATGTCATGTTAGTGCTGTTTGTTTGTACACGCAAAAGCATTCCTTACAATAGTGCAAAAGACTGGTAGAAAAAAAAAATCTTTCTTTGCACAGGAGAAAAGTCCCTTTGGGAAGATTATGCAAGCCCAGCTCTGCCCAGAGGACAGAGGAAAAAAAGGAAGGGTGGGTGTAAGAAAGATGGAATTCAAACGGGATGGAAAGTCTGTCTTTGAATGAGAGGGGATCTGCTTTAATGCCACTGTAATGGCTATGGGCAGCATTAATCCTCCCACTGGCCTAGCTCTGAAGCTTTTGTCATCTATCATCTAATGAAATCAACTCCTGCTGTGACTAGCACCCTCATCAAAAAATTACAATCAATTAAAGAAGAAATTCACCCTCACAGCTCACTGATATGGAAGGATAGGCAGGGAGAGGTGCAATAGCTCTGTCAACACACATAAACTTTATGGATAGAAGAGGATGGAGGTTCATTGAGGTCAAACAAGCCTGCGGGCATAGAGGGTATCCCTGTGTGTAGAAAACACTCTAAAAATCGTTTGTCAATGTGGAGCATTTTCTTGTGGAGCAAAGTTCTCTAGAAAGTCATGGAATTATTGAATTTAAGTAACAAAAAATGCATTAGAGCCAATAAATGTGTAGTTAAGTTTCTTAAAATATGACCAGACTCCAGGACATACATTTGAAACATATCTGTTCTGAATACTCTCCTATTTAAATATATATAATATTTGCAATTCCTTCAAATAAAGATACATCTGCTCCACCATGTCGCTGGTATGTCATGTATCCTCAGAATTCGCAAATTTGTATGTTTCAACTATTATGGAAAACACACATTTTTGCCTTTTGGAAATATTGTAATTGCAATTTCAAAGAAATCAGCAGCAGCGGGAAAGGAACCGGATTTTAGGAAAATATTCTGAATAAAAGCTACATTGAGAGAGAAATAGACAGAGCCAAAAAAAAAAAAAATAAAAAACTTGTCTTACCTTCAAGCACTGTAAGCTTGGCACTGGTGTTGATCTCACCAGCACTGTTGGTGGCTGTGCACTCATAAATGGCTTCATCTCTGTGTGTGCGCAGGGGCTGGATTCGCAGAACAGAGCCTGAGCCATCATCAAACTCAATCACCTAGGATTGCGAAAGCAAAGGGGCAGAAATATTTTTTAAGGGTCACTTTTTCTTTTCCAAGGCTATAACTTTACTGCAAAATATAAATAACATCCCAGTCTACTTGCAGATTTACTGTTCTCTTGATTTTTTTTTTAGTTCTGATCTTAGAAAAATGCCTTGTCACTCTTTTGTCAATCATTATTAATGGTTGGCAAATGCAAAAAAATATATACTCGCAATTATGACATTTAGACTAAATGGCAATATGACATTACTGTGCATCCAAACTCTGCAACTGGTGCGCAAAAAAAACAAGCTACCACCTCTACGTACACATACAAAAAAAGACACTGGTCAGAAACAGTGTGAGTTCCCACCTAAGGCGTTCTTTCTGTTCATAGGAGTTCAAAAGAGGGAGGGCAAACACATCAAGTAATACATCAAGGGACGTATGACCAGAGATGGTGGAGCTGAGGAACTGAAGGGGAAGGGTGAAGGTGTGAAAAGACCAAAAGAGATGAAGCGGACTCTATAAATCAAGATGGAAGGAGATTAAAGAAAAGGGAAGCCTGCCTGGTGTTGCTTGAAAAATAGAAGAGTTAGTGTGATGCTCAACAACAGTGCACTTGATTGTATGTGCTGTGTGAGCGTATGCTTTGTGCAAATGCTGCGAAGGTGCACACATGTATCGATGTTTCTTAATAGGAGATGCTACAGAAGCAGTCCAAAGCCAATGCCTGCAATGTTTTGTCACGTGTGTTGTGTTGTTGTGCTTCCTTGTGCTCATGTGTGTACATGTTTGTACATGGGAGTGTTCAGAGATCTGAAAGTCACGCATGAGTGCTCACCTCAAAGCGCTGGGAGCTGACTTTCTTGCCTTTCTTCATCCAGGTGATTCTGGGTTTGGGCTCCCCAGTGGCCTGACACACAAATGACGCAACTCCACCTGAGATGCCCGTCTGGTCCTCTGGGGATTTGACAAAACTGGGCAAGCCTGGGGAGGATAGGGGAAAGGAGGCAGAGGGAAATGGAGAGTGATAAAAACAGGGTGGGAAAGAAGTCAGGGAAAAGGAAAGCAGAAGTGAGAAGGGAAAGGTGAAGGTGTTAGTAGTGCCTGATTACATGGGAATGTTTTTTTTTTCCTTCTGTGGGTATCTCTTTCTCCACACAAAGGAATAATAAGTAAAAACCAACACAGGCTTTGTGTGCCTACACGTCATTGTGTCATGTTGAATTTCTCACCTTTGTTTTACACAACATTTAAAACTGAGTTTTTGTCATCCAAAGACACTGAAGGGATGGCAATATCTACTTAACAAGAGGGTTTGCTCAGAGAAAATAAGTAAATTATACACTTTGGGCAGTTAATCTACTATTTAAACAGTAACATTTGGCTTATGTGGCCCAAATCCAAGCAAGGCAGTTGCTATGTTTTGATTCCGTAGCCTCTTTGTGACTTCCTAGATAGTATGTGTTTACAACAACACGGCTGACTACCTTGGAGATCACCTCAAACTGTTGTTCTCCCGTTTGCCTTTAGGGTGTTCTTACCAAGCTCCACGCCCAACATCATTGTGTGTAGGACAATGAGGTGTGTATTTTAGCGACAGCCCATCTAAGTTGACATGGTGCTACAATGAGCACACCTTAGCTCTGTGCTGTGGCAGCAATGCTGTATGCTTTATTTTCAGCCTAGGATGGGCATAACATAAGTCTGGCTTTAACAACACAACACATTGTCCTTAGTACTCGTTCAGTCAGCTAGTGTTTCAAACCGAGTCATTAAGGACCAAGGTGGGGAACACCTAAACTGCAGTGATGACGAGCAAACTGTCCTGTGGACACACGTACAATGGATGAATCATTATGCTGCACACACACACGAGACGCTAGCCTTGCCTCACTGAGCACACACTGGGGAAAAGCCAGCAAAGGCTGCCACCATTATTTTCTTTTTTATGTGGTCTAATACAATACTAGTGGGAGAAGGTTGAGGGGGGAAGGTCTGTGCTTAGCATAAGATTGTAGCAGTTTTTGATTTGGCTAAAACTTTTGATGAACACATTCTCCAGGTCCACCTGTTATATCATCACCCTCTGCCCTCCCTTGGTTAGAAAGAGAGAAACATGTTGCTGGCTGTCCTTGCTGGAGGACTCCTCTACAGAGAAGCTGACTTCAACCTATACAGAATTGCACAATAACAGGCACAGTGCAGACATGCAGGCAATGAGGTGTGTGTGCATACATAACACTTTGATATGAGATGCTTATATGTATTCAAATGCAACTGGTTAGATGAAAAATAATTACTAATATAGTTTTCTAAAGTGTCTGTCCAAGCAGAACAATCCATAAAATCCTGTACTTTAATCCAGCTCCAAGCATATACTATCTCTAGATACAGTAGATAATAAAGTCATCAGTCAATGTATTCTATACCATCTCTTCATAACAAGGCGAGTGCAAGGCATTTGTCTGTCATGGATTCTTTGAATAATCGGTTTTACAGACTAAATTACTGCCAAATAACATTTAATAAATAATATCATATTTAACCAAACAGATGAAAGCTAGTATGGGCCTTTTACAACCAATGATGATAAGATAACAAAACACTATCAAATCAACAGCATTTATGTAACAGTGAAGTGTTCTGTAGTGCAGTGTAGTGTGTGAGTAGGCAATTATCCGTGCTAAGTAATGTACTGTAATCCAACACATCCATCTATCCATCTGTGACCTATAACCCCTTTGTAGTACCTAAACCCACCTGACATTTCAAAGATATTTTTATCCAACATTAAACTGCCAGTAAGAAATCCTTTTCTACAGCATCAGAATGTGACCGTGGCACACATGCAGACAGCAG